>NC_136277.1:27398107-28094107 GCF_964198595.1 Lampetra fluviatilis | reverse complement strand
GAGAGCGAGCGAGAGAGCGAGAGAGCGAGCGAGAGAGCGAGCGAGAGAGCGAGCGAGAGAGCGAGCGAGAGAGCGAGCGAGAGAGCGAGCGAGAGAGCGAGCGAGAGAGCGAGCGAGAGAGCGAGCGAGAGAGCGAGCGAGAGAGCGAGCGAGAGAGCGAGCGAGAGAGCGAGCGAGAGAGCGAGCGAGAGAGCGAGCGAGAGAGCGAGCGAGAGAGCGAGCGAGAGAGCGAGCGAGAGCGAGCGAGAGAGCGAGCGAGAGAGCGAGCGAGAGAGCGAGCGAGAGAGCGAGCGAGAGAGCGAGCGAGAGAGCGAGCGAGAGAGCGAGCGAGAGAGCGAGCGAGAGAGCGAGCGAGAGAGCGAGCGAGAGAGCGAGCGAGAGAGCGAGCGAGAGAGCGAGCGAGAGAGCGAGCGAGAGAGCGAGCGAGAGAGCGAGCGAGAGAGCGAGCGAGAGAGCGAGCGAGAGAGCGAGCGAGAGAGCGAGCGAGAGAGCGAGCGAGAGAGCGAGCGAGAGAGCGAGCGAGAGAGCGAGCGAGAGAGAGAGAGAGCGAGCGAGAGAGCGAGCGAGAGAGCGAGCGAGAGAGCGAGCGAGAGAGCGAGCGAGAGCGAGCGAGCGAGAGAGCGAGCGAGAGAGCGAGCGAGAGAGCGAGCGAGAGAGCGAGCGAGAGAGCGAGCGAGAGAGCGAGCGAGAGAGCGAGCGAGAGAGCGAGCGAGCGACGCTGAGCGAGCGAGAGAGCGAGCGAGAGAGCGAGCGAGCGAGCGAGCGAGCGAGCGAGCGAGCGAGCGAGCGAGCGAGCGAGAGGAGCGAGCGAGAGAGCGAGCGAGAGAGCGAGCGAGAGAGCGAGCGAGAGAGCGAGCGAGAGAGCGAGCGAGAGAGCGAGAGAGCGAGCGAGAGAGCGAGCGAGAGAGCGAGCGAGAGAGCGAGCGAGAGAGCGAGCGAGAGAGCGAGCGAGAGAGCGAGCGAGAGAGCGAGCGAGAGAGCGAGCGAGAGAGCGAGCGAGAGAGCGAGCGAGAGAGCGAGCGAGAGAGCGAGCGAGAGAGCGAGCGAGAGAGCGAGCGAGAGAGCGAGCGAGAGAGCGAGCGAGAGAGCGAGCGAGAGAGCGAGCGAGAGAGCGAGCGAGAGAGCGAGCGATGAGAGCGAGCGAGAGAGCGAGCGAGAGAGCGAGCGAGAGAGCGAGCGAGAGAGCGAGCGAGAGAGCGAGCGAGAGAGCGAGCGAGAGAGCGAGCGAGAGAGCGAGCGAGAGAGCGAGCGAGAGAGCGAGCGAGAGAGCGAGCGAGAGAGCGAGCGAGAGAGCGAGCGAGAGAGCGAGCGAGAGAGCGAGCGAGAGAGCGAGCGAGCGAGCGAGACGAGAGCGAGCGAGAGAGCGAGCGAGAGAGCGAGCGAGAGAGCGAGCGAGAGAGCGAGCGAGAGAGCGAGCGAGAGAGCGAGCGAGAGAGCGAGCGAGTGAGCGAGGGTTACATAAAGCCCAGTTTAATAAAAAATGAATAAAATTTTTAAAAATAACATTTTACGAAATGATGAACGAAACAAAGTGCCGAATACACCGAGCATCTTCTTGTTTCCACTGATCGTAAAAAAAAAAGAACGGGCGCGCTACTGCGGTACAACAACCATCGCCCCTCTCGCTCTCTCTCTCTCTCTTCACCCTCTCTCCTCGTCTCCATTTCTCCTCCTCCACCACCACCACCCCAGCCCTGACTCAATCTCCTTGAAATACTGAATTTTGTACCGAATTGGAAAGAAATGGCTCTTCTTGTTATTTTGGTTGCTTACCCCTGATCTAGGGCATGGGCCGGCCGGCAACCAAAATAACAAGAAGGGACATATTTGTTTGTTTAAATTCTATTACGGGAAGGGTTGTAAACGGGTCCGCAGTGGGAGTGAAAATCTGAACCGGACTCTGCGCGCGTTCTGGAACCGAAGATCTCTCGATCTCCCACACCCCCAGGGATCGACAAGCAACAACTAACAAGAAGCGATTTTTTGTTCTTTCAAATTCGGTAACAAAAAAAACCCTCAATACAAGACGTTGATCCATAATAATAACAACAACAACATCACGATGCAGGCCTTAAAGAGCCGCATACGGCTCCGGAGTGGCGGATTGCCGACCCTTGATCTAGGAAGTGCGTGGGTGGTGGTGGCGTAGTGGTAGCAGTGAGTGGGATGGAGGAGGGGAGGGGGGCGAAGGGCAGAGATGCGAAAGCAGAGAAGGGCTCAGGAGGAGGGGGGGGGGAGAAACACGCAGGACATCCTCTGCAGAACCGACAGCGATCGAGTCGTGGGCGCAAGGGTTTAGATAAACCAATGTTCATCGGATCAATCACGCTCCATCATCCCCGCCGCGGTCGATGAACTTGAGTGAAGCGCTCATCTGGAAGACGCCTCCTACTTGGGTCGAGTGAGGGATCTGTTACGCCACGGCTCGCGCAGTCGAAAATGTTTTACGTGCATCACACCAACTACCCGTCGGGCTCCATTCTCCCCTTCTATCGATCAGAGTTATCTCGGCCCTGTACTGGGCCGTCTTACGTGGTTGGCCTGGGGCCCTGGTGGCGAGAAGAGACGCGGTCAATGAAAGACGGTGGTGCAGCTACAATCACGCTCGACCGCATGTGTCTTCCCAGCGCTGGAATCAGTTGTTTTTGTTAAACAACGCACCAGGTATTAATTTGAGGCTAAGTAGACCTGGCGGAGGCCCACGGTAGGTTCAGATATAACTCTCCCTCAGTGGCAGCCGTGGCCGGGAATTGAACTCAGGTGGCACACACGGACGTCAAACACACCAGCCACGCACGTGATGGAAGGGAGTGGATGGAGGTGGAGTGGAGCGGAGTGGAGGAAAGAGGAAGCAGCTGGACGTAGCAATCCCTTCACCCCCTTCCCCTCCCCCACCGCTTTCCACTCCTCATCACGACTACCCCCCCCTCCTTCCCTCCCCTTCCTCGCCATCTCCCCCCCCCGCCCCACCTCACCTCTCCCCATTGTGTGACATCTCAGGTCAGGATCCTCGCAAATGCGCATCTCCAAACACATCAGAGCCCATTTGGCTCACCCTGGGAGCAATGCATAACAATCTCGCCCGTTTTGATGGGCTCCCCCCGATGAAGCCCATCGCGAGTGCCCCGCGCAGGCAAGTCAATATAGTCACTGGCTGTGGGAGCGGCGGAGCAAGCCGGCCGACTAATGAGTCAGAGGACACAGCGAATTAAACAGAGAGGATGAAACCACGGATCTCGCGTCAGTCTCACTCCACGTCGCGCCTCCTCTGCCACCCCCCCCCACACACACAGCCACCGCCCCCCCCCCCCCCAACTAATAACTCTCCAGCACCCCCACACTGCTGCCCCAAAGCCTTCACCCCCCCACCCCCCTCAACTCATCCCTTCCAATAGCGGACACACTCACCCCGAGCCCGATATTCATTTGAAAGAAGGGAAGGTAAAAAAAACGTGTTTTTTTACTCCTCTTCTTGAACCTCTCCCCCCACTTCTACCCCCCCCCTCCGCCTTACCCCCCCCCCCCGAAACCCCCCGCCGATACCTAAGAATACACCACCACCGCCGCTATCCTCAAATTCCATACCCCAACTCATCCCTTCCGATGGCAAACGAACCTCACCCCCAGCTGGACAATGCTCATGTGAAACTAAAAGGGAAGATCTCCTTTGTCGAGCTCTTGTTTCATCTTCATGTCTCCCTCTCACCCCCCCCCCATCCCCCCCACCAACGTCTCACCCCCACTCATCCCATCCCAGAGCGAACGCACTCACCCCAACCGGTTTGACACGTTCATTTGAAACAGCGACGATCTTTATTTTGTCGTGTTTTGGGTTTCATCTACTTGTCGCCCCCCCCCCCCCATCACACCCCCGCCCCCCTCGCGACTCCTCCCCTCCCTCCCCCCTCTGCCCCCAGCACCACCTAAGCATCAGCCACCCCCCTCCCTGCGTAATTACATCCCCGACAGCATTGGTTTAATACTCGTCAAACAAGACACCGTGCAGATTGCGAAGGGAAAGTCAATTAAGCGGCATTGCCCGCGCATGAGACATCAGTCGGAGGGAAATTCTTACACCACACTCCCTCCTCCCTCCCCCCCCCAATCACCACGGTCCAGCCCATGTCACGTTCAGGCCTTGACACTCGTCAGCCCGTCTGGGGCAAGCGCTGTTTGCGAACTTCTATTATGGACAAAAAAGACGCCGCGGTTGCGTTCAAGTCTCAAGCGCTGATGTTCACACGCGTCACGGGGATACACATTCAAGGCCGAGCCGACCTATCCGGAGGCCGCCCGAACAGGCGAATAGATACCAAGTGCTCACTCGGCGCTTATCTACGGCCTGGAATTATCATACACACGACGCGCACACACGCAAAGCGAGATGTGTTAGTTTCGTACGATCCGATTGGAGAACGCCCATTTAAATCTTGACTTAAAGCTTTCGTGACTGCAAGGAATTCATATTCTTTGAGTCTTTCGGTAAAGTCACGTAGATAGGTTACATTGAAGTCTCAAGCGCTGATGTTTTTTTTTGTTATTTTTTTGTTCTTTTCTTTGAACCTATCAACGTGACTTTACCGAAAGACCCAAAGAGAACGCCCATTCAGCTCGGTGTGGCACGCAAGGCGGTGATGGGGTCGACACCACGCATGCCTGGCCATCTGAGATCCTATAGCAGAGCTAAGGATGTTGAACACAGCATCTCGCAGGGCAAGGTGCCGCTATTCCATTTAGGCAGAGTCAACCGTCCATGATACGTTATGTTTCGAGATCATTCATTACCGGTGTTGTGCATAATGGACGGAGATCGAACTCGGGCGGACAGTCTTAGCGGAGTTGATGAAACTCCTGCATTGCAAATCTCGCACAACACTCCACGTCTCTCGCCCGACGGGAGAAGCTCACTGGCGGAATGCGTCGAAAATCTTACACGGATCTGGGATATTCTCAGACAGTCCGATCTGCATATACCCAGGATGGATCGCAGGCAATGCAGCCCGAATGTGTCAATGCGATGCAGGTGTTCCTGAGCAGCCGGTGGTGGTGGGGGGGGGTCCACGTTTCGTAAGCATAGGATCTTCGGAGAGAGGGGGCAAGATTGTGGCTGAGAAGTCACGGGAGTTTCGTGTGGAGCGACAGGCCAACAACGGCTTCCACGCGGCGTTACGCGGCTGATGAACGGGAGTACTGCTCGACCGATTCAGATCTCCACGGCCAAGCCGGAGATGGCCATGAGCACACTGCCCAGGCAGATGTTCTACCAAAACAGCCATGTTTAGGCAATGTACAGCCCTCGTTACCATCCCCTTATGGATGGTAGTAAGGGAGGCGATGCAAACATTGATTTGTGATCGCAGGCCGGCGAGGCAATTTCCACTCCAACCGCAAAGGCAAAGCTCTCCCTTACAGTCTTCACAGGCTATCGGGGCAAGTGCTGTTAGCAAGATCCTATGAAGGCCGGAACGGCACGCGAGAGGGTGAGTGACGAGAACCACGCCCGGTTCGCCTTTGTCTGACAAATTGGCGATGTTACACACCGCTTCAGGTACTCATTTGAGGATGAGTCGACCTAGGGGAGGCCCAGGGCCGGTTCAGATAATCGTTACTGGTGTCTGGTGGCCGTGAGCGGGAATCGAACTCGGTTTTCTGCATTCGTCGAGCAGCGCAACGTGCTAACCATTGCACCACCGCTCCCCAAACACAGACACTCCAGCGATGTTACATCAGCTGGAGCGTCTCTCGACTGCAGTCCTGCGTTTGTGTGTAACGGCTGCTTCCTCCGACTGTATAACTACCCCGTGTATGACTTCTAGAAATACATAAACACATCTCAGTACATCCATGCCTCAAAGAGCTTGAGGCAGCACTCACCTCGCCTGACATGCGGCCTTTAGTCAATGGTGGAAATTCCACATTCCCACGACGTGGGGCCAATCTTTGAAAAGGGAAGACCAGTGCCCATTTCTTAAAAGAGTGCTAAAGTTCTCATTCTATCGACCCTGCGAGAAGAATGGACTGTGTCGACCCCAGCATGGGATCTGAACTTACAACCTACTCAACGGCGAATGGAGAATCATTTTCGAAACCGTGTAAACGTGCCTGATTACAGCTCCTTGTCTTATCGGGAGAGGATACACAGGCAGTACCTAAAAGTCACGGTGTCCACCTGCGTATCCGTGACACAGGGAGTCAGACTGAGAGAGAGGGCATTCGAATGAAGTGGATGAATGCGGTGGCATTGCCATATCTCCATAAAACAAACACAAAGGCGCACAAAATAAACACGACGACACGAAATCGGTCGATGGCTCAGATCGGAGGAGGCTAACTCGATGGGGGTGGAGCCATCGGTAATCAATTAGACGAAGCGTTAAGTTACAACGCTTGGCTGAGCGATCGCTCGCTTGTATCAAGTTAAGCAACGACGCCTCCTGTTACGCGGGCAGCCCTCACCAGCCACCGTGTATCAATGTCACCGAGATGGGTCAACTCTCCCTCCCTCCCTCCCATGGTCTCTGCTTCCCTCACCATCCTCCCTGCATCCACCCTCCCTCTCTTCTTCACATCCATCTCCATTCTCATCCTCCCTGCATCCACCCTCCCTCTCCCCCTCACATCCACCTCCATTCTCATCCTCCCTGCATCCACCCTCCCTCTCCCCCTCACATCCACCTCCATTCTCATCCTCCCTGCATCCACCCTCCCTCTCCTCCTCACATCCACCCTCCCTCTCCCCCTCACATCCACCTCCATTCTCATCCTCCCTGCATCCACCCTCCCTCTCCTCCTCACATCCACCCTCCCTCTCCCCCTCACATCCACCTCCATTCTCATCCTCCCTGCATCCACCCTCCCTCTCCTCCTCACATCCACCCTCCCTCTCCCCCTCACATCCACCTCCATTCTCATCCTCCCTGCATCCAACCTCCCTCTCCCCCTCACATCCACCTCCATTCTCATCCTCCCTGCATCCACCCTCCCTCTCCTCCTCACATCCACCCTCCCTCTCCTCCTCACATCCACCTCCATTCTCATCCTCCCTGCATCCACCCTCCCTCTCCCCCTCACATCCACCTCCATTCTCATCCTCCCTGCATCCACCCTCCCTCTCCTCCTCACATCCACCCTCCCTCTCCCCCTCACATCCACCTCCATTCTCATCCTCCCTGCATCCACCCTCCCTCTCCCCCTCACATCCACCTCCATTCTCATCCTCCCTGCATCCACCCTCCCTCTCCTCCTCACATCCACCCTCCCTCTCCTCCTCACATCCACCTCCATTCTCATCCTCCCTGCATCCACCCTCCCTCTCCTCCTCACATCCACCTCCATTCTCATCCTCCCTGCATCCACCCTCCCTCTCCTCCTCACATCCACCCTCCCTCTCCCCCTCACATCCACCTCCATTCTCATCCTCCCTGCATCCACCCTCCCTCTCCCCCTCACATCCACCTCCATTCTCATCCTCCCTGCATCCACCCTCCCTCTCCTCCTCACATCCACCCTCCCTCTCCTCCTCACATCCACCTCCATTCTCATCCTCCCTGCATCCACCCTCCCTCTCCTCCTCACATCCACCCTCCCTCTCCTCCTCACATCCACCTCCATTCTCATCCTCCCTGCATCCACCCTCCCTCTCCTCCTCACATCCACCCTCCCTCTCCTCACATCCACCTCCAATCTCATCCTCCCTGCATCCACCCTCCCTCTCCCCCTCACATCCATCTCCATTCTCATCCTCCCTGCATCCACCCTCCCTCTCCTCCTCACATCCACCCTCCCTCTCCTCCTCACATCCACCCTCCCCTCCTCCTCACATCCATCTCCATTCTCATCCTCCCTGCATCCACCCTCCCCCTCCTCCTCACATCCGCCTCCATTCTCATCCTCCCTGCATCCACCCTCCCTCTCCCCCTCACATCCATCTCCATTCTCATCCTCCCTGCATCCACCCTCCCCCTCCTCCTCACATCCACCTCCATTCTCATCCTCCCTGCATCCACCCTCCCTCTCCCCCTCACATCCATCTCCATTCTCATCCTTCCTGCATCCACCCTCCCCCTCCTCCTCACATCCACCCTCCCCTCCTCCTCACATCCACCTCCATTCTCATCCTCCCTGCATCCACCCTCCCCCTCCTCCTCACATCCACCTCCATTCTCATCCTCCCTGCATCCACCCTCCCTCTCCCCCTCACATCCATCTCCATTCTCATCCTCCCTGCATCCACCCTCCCTCTTACTCCCATCTATCTCCATTCTCATCCTCCCTGCATCCACCCTCCCTCTCCCCCTCACATCCATCTCCATTCTCATCCTCCCTGCATCCACCCTCCCTCTCCCCCTCACATCCATCTCCATTCTCATCCTCCCTGCATCCACCCTCCCTCTCCCCCTCACATCCATCTCCATTCTCATCCTCCCTGCATCCACCCTCCCTCTCCTCCTCACATCCATCTCCATCCTTATCCTCCCTGCATCCACCCTCGCTCTCCTCCTCACATCCACCCCCCTCCCTCCCACCCTCTCTGCTACCATCCATCCCCATTCCTCACTTCCATCCTCCCTCTCTTCCTCCCATCCACACTCTGCTCCCATCCACCCCCCTCCCTCCCCACCCTCGCTGCTCCCCATCCATCCCTCTCCCCCAGTGCTCTCAACCCACCAAACAGGAGCAGATATTACTCTTTGGGTCTTTCGGTAAAGTCACGTAGAAAGGTTCGAAGAAAATAACAAAAACTGCGACGTTTCGATCGCAACAAGAGCGGTCGTTCCTGATGACAACCGATTGTGTTGCGATCGAAATGTCGTCGTTTTTTGTTATTTTTCTTAGAACCTATCTACGTGACTTTACCGAAAGACCCAAAGAAAATGAATTCCTGCAGTCACGAAAGCTTTAAGTCAGGAGCAGACATTGTCTAAGAAATGACGCTGCCTTGCAATGGGCCCAATGATGCAACGCTTCCAGTCCAGGGTTGTGGAGGAGAGCCGTTGGCGAACGACGCGGAACAGATGAGGCGTGAATGGCTTCCTTACCTAGGGCCAAATAGCTCTTTCAAGTTCGTAAGTTGTTTTGTGTTAGATCGCGTAAGTGTGTGTCGTTAACCCGCCACCGCCCGGCACAGCCAATTAGTAAGGTTTGTCACGTAAACAAAACGTGTAAAATTCGTTACTACTTCAGACCACCGGTGTGTTCGGGAGTAAATCCACAACATTTACAATTTTAGGACGACGTTTCGCCGGTAATTACCTTCAGCATCATCGGGCAATCTTACCTTTGTTGAGAAACCACACGCATAGACAACCCAACGCACATCAGTCACGTGTCCCTGCAAGATCTCCCTCCCCTCTACAGTGATATAAGTCATCGTGATTGCAACCCCCTCCCCTCTAGGCCCCGATGAGTACGGCCATGAAGCTTGCAGTGACGGATATACATCGCTTGCGGGCCATTCTTACGTGGTTGGTCTCATGCGGTACCTTGGAGCGAGGAGGAGTTCCGTTTATCTTCTTGGTTCTTTCGGTAAAGTCACGTAGAAGGGAAATAATAAAATAATAAAAATAAAACATAATAAAATACAATTCTCACGACGTCTCGGCCACAACGCAAGCAGCCGTCCTCGTTGTGGCCGAAACGTGGTGAGAATTGTATTTTATTATGTCTTATTTTTATTATTTTATTATGTCCCTTCTACGTGACTTTACCGAAAGAACCAAGAAGATGAATCCCTGCAGTCACGAAAGCTTTAAATCGAAAGAGTTCCGTTTAGCCCAAGAGGCGGAGGTTTTCCAGATTTCTGGCGCATGTACGTTGAACTTCTTTCGCACCGTACGTAGCCAAACGTGCTAATCGGGAGATGCGGCGTAAACATTTGTAAGGCTCTCCCGAGCTCGCTGTGACGCGACAAGAGTTTGGAAGGCAGGTGGAAGTACTGTACAGCAAAGTGGGTTCGTGTAACTACCTCGTGTGGATGTTTTGTTGCGTAATTCCAAAGGTGCGCATGGTGAGTTTCGTCACCCATACAAAAAAAACACGTAATTGGAGATTGGGCAAAGTGTCAACTCAATACGTGGTCTCCCAACTGCCCAAGGATAAAAATACGACTCAAAGCTTTCGTGACTGCAGGAATTCATATTCTTTTGGTCTTTCGGTAAAGTCACGTAGATAGGTTCAAAGAAAATAACAAAAAATTAACAAACAAAAACTACGTTTCGATCGCAACACGAGCGGTCATCAGGAATAGGGGTTTAGCCTCTCAATGCAAACTGTTTATAAAGGTTTAAAACAGTTTGCCTTGAGAGGCTAAACCCCGATTTAAAGCTTTCGTGACTTCAGGGATTCATCTTCTTGGTTCTTTCGGTAAAGTCACGTAGAAGGGAAATAATAAAATAATAAAAATAAAACATACAATAAAATTTTCACGACGTTTCAGCCACAACGCAAGCAGCCGTCCTCAGGTGAAGAAACAGAGCTGTCGGAAAGACAGCGTCTTAAATTAAGACGCTGTCTTTCCGACAGATCTGAGGACGGCTGCTTGCGTTGTGGCCGAAACGTCGTGAGAATTTTATTATATTGTTTAATTTGTATTATTTTATTATTTCCCTTCTACGTGACTTTACCGAAAGAACCAAGAATAGGCTAAACCCCCTTTTGCTGATGACGACCGCTTGTGTTGCGATCGAAACGTCGTAGTTTTTAGTTATTTTCTTTGAACCTATCTACGTGACTTTACCGAAAGACCCAAAGAAGATAAAAAAAAAATGCGTGTTTAGACTCACCGAGGCTTTTAGGGGAGTCGTACATGAAGTGATACCCTAATGTCCGGCAATGGCTCTTCTTCGGTAGATTTACTCTCGCTTGGTTATCGCACATTGTGGATTATTGAAAAGTTTGGAACAAGTTGACAGCACGGTTTAAGATTGATGTAAGAGGTCAGTCATTCCACTTTCTCCCTCTGCTCCGAAGAATCCCCACTTGGGGAAACCATCATTGTCAACCAAGCTCCATCCACTGAAGCATGAAAGCCTCCCCAAGTCAAAAATGTTCGAACCATTATGCACACATCTATATTGAAGGGTAGTGTCGATGAATAATGCAGAAAGTTTAGCTTCTCGTTTGTGCACGGCTGCCTTGGCAGTACGTGGATGGTCTTCTTGTGTGGCGACTTTCAAGTAACGATGTGTGGTGATGACGATCACTGATGACGACAATCATTGATGATGATGACGATCATTTATGATGACGACGATCATTGATGATCATTGATGATGATCATTGATGATGACGATCATTGATGATGACGACGATCATTGATTATGATCATTTATGATGACGACGCTCATTGATTATGATCATTTATGATGACGACGCTCATTTAACAGGCGCAATGGAAGGGTAGGACAGTGGCACGGGAAACGACTCGGTCCGTTTTAAACGAACTCACGCCACACGTTGCAAAACTGCCACTTTATTTATAACAAAAGTTTAATACTGAACACAAGCTACAACATAACATGTAAACTAATGAAAATTATAATGGTTTAGCAAACTCCACTGTCGAGAAAAAGATCCCCTCCCCCACATGAATTTAGCCTCACAGACTGTCAGGGATAAGTGCTGTTAGCGAGCGCCTATTCAAGGCTGGCATGTTGTCACTGGAGGGAGTGGTGAGTGCCAGCACCACACAAACTCGCGCTCTGCCACCTTCATATCTTTGGTGCCAGTGCCGATATTCAGCAACCCATTACGCTCGGCCGTAATTTTAGGCTGAGCCGACCTACAGGATGCCCCAAAAAAAATGGGTTCAAATGCCAATGTTGTCTGCAGTTGTACATCGTGGCCTGGAACTCAACACGGGTAAGCGCGCTGTTTTCGAACCGATAAGACAACCAGAATCACGAAGCTGCACGCACACAAAGATCCCCTACGCAGTACGCAGCCTCCACGTGCTGTTTGGGGGCAAAGCGCAGCGAGCACCCATAATTGCCGGGCCACTGCACACGAGGGGGTGGGTGACCAGCACCAGTCTTGGCTGCCTTTGTTTCCCCAGTGCTGATATTTGCACACTTTGGTCAAGCCGACCTAGGGGAGGGCACAGGTCCATCATTTCAGATGCCCGGCCCTTGTGTTGGCCATAAGTGGGAATCGAACACCACTACACCACCGAAGGCAGAATCGTCCACGCATTGCAAAACAAAGGTCAACCGTATAGCCTCGAACAGACTGTTGGGGCAAGTGGTGTTAGCGAGCACCGAGGTGGTGGTGGTGCAGGCAGCACCACGCCTGGCACACGTCTGTCTCGTCCTCGACCAGTGTTCTTTGTTGATTTGAAGCTTTCGTGGCTGCAGGAATCCATACTCAGTGTTCTTTGTTGCAAGGCCCGCGGGTCCTAGCAGGCCCCTGGTGGCCCCTCGTAGCCTTTAGTGAAGGCCACAGACGTGCGGTGCCCCCCGACAATACACGCCATGTGAAAACACCGCCCCCCCCCTCGCCCCCATCATCATCGTGCTGTCAAACCCAAATAGTTTCATATAGTGTTCGGCGGCCCTTACACTGATGGTGTTTTATCGGCGAAAGTGCCCACCCCCATCCCACCCCCCTCTGAAAATTTGTCAAGAAAACTGCCCGGGGAGGGGGGGGGGAGAAGGCCAGGGCAGTTTGAGATGGAAGTGATGATGCAGGCCAGTGGCGATCATAACTCTCGCCGGCACTCTCCTCCACGCAGGAATGCACCCGAGCGTGAAACGTAACAAATCGTCGTTAACTCGTAAACACAACCGATGGATCGAGTACACACTTTAGGACGACGACGACGACGACCTGATTTCCGAGAACAAAAAGTTGCACAAAAGCTTAGGTCGGCATCGTCTCGGCAAACCCTGTCGCGCAATAAATAAGCTGCCACTTGTGGCCGAGCCCTTCCAGTCGAGCGCTGGGTGTCAGCAATTTGTGGTTGCGTGCAAGGCACCTGCCAGCGAGCCTCCAAGTGCACCTAGCCTGGCACAAGCGCCGTGGTGACGTTACCGCTGCTCGGTGGCGAATGGCGGTTGTTGTTGTTGTGTACGCGCACGTGCGTGTGTGTGTGTGCGTGGCTGAGTGTGGAAGTTGGCCTTTTAACGCCGCTGAAACGTGTAAAATAGCGTCGATCTTTAGGCGAACAGGAAACACCACGGGACCGTTTTGCCAGGATCAAAGTATGTGACAAAGCATGCTCTCTCTGGGCCTTTCGGTAAAGTCACGTAGAAAGAAAATAAATTACCGAAAGAACCAAAGAGTAATTCCTGCAGTCACGAAAGCTTCAAATCAAGTTTAAGACATGCTCTGGTAATATATGATGCCTTGTCCTTCAAACTGATTGGCCCCACACCAGAGACAGCAAGCAGCCTTCTGTGTGGCCACGTCTCACTGCAAGTGCCGCACCTGAGAACAACGCCACAAGGTGAGCAGGACACACTTAATGTCGACATGGGCTTGCACTGCCGTCACGTGGCGAACAAACAACCAATGGGCACGCGGGCAGCACAGGGGCGCTGCCTTCAAATTATTTAAATAATCATCCAGCACGTGCTGGCGTTGGTGGCCAACATATGTAAATAACTGCCCGTGCGTTGCCTTATGATATTCATAAATAAATACTGCAAACGCTACGGATCGCAGCTGATGGCGATGGCTATAATTGTAACTAATTGCTGGCTCGCTATTGTCACTAATTCAATTGCGCAGCATTTATGACAACACGTGACACATGACTACTGTAATTAGCACAACGCAGCAAAATCTTAATGGGCTTGTGCTCATTTCCACTCACGGAACAGCGTTCTGTGTTCTATTAATATATCAATTTGTGTATATGTCATTATTCTTGTAGACCTTTGCAAGTTTTCTGTACAATTCCATAGAATGTCCAAATGGCATGTCCAATCTTGACTTGAAGCTTTCGTGACTGCAGGAATCCATGCTCTTTGGTTCTGTCGGTAAAGTCACGTGGGTAGAAAAATTTAATATTATTTTTATTTTTATTATTTTTCTACCTGCGTAGGTACAAAAAGAAAATAGAAAAATGTTTAGTTTATTATTTTTATTTCTTTTATTTTTCTACCTACGTGACTTTACCGAAAGAACCAAAGGGCACGTTCATGTCAACACTCTCGAGTGGAGTGCATTTTTCTTTTTCAAATTGGCGCCAAATGTTGTGGTGCAACCCAATCCAGCCGCATACTACTGGTCGCGTGAGGTTGCCGGCGAGATGTTAACTCCCTCGCCTGGTGTGCAGGAGGTCGTGGGTTCGATCCCCGACCCCGACGCCTGCTCTATATTTAAAGTTGGCATGTCCTCCCCGTGGTCGTGTGGACTTTTCTCCGGATCCTCCGCTTTTTCTCCCTTCACATTTGGAATCAACGTGAGTTTATAGAGTAATTTGGCTGCTATGAATGTGCACGTGATAAGCTATGAACTGTGGCCAGGTCACTTCTGAAAAGGAGCTATAATAGCTCAGTGGGCCTTACCTTGTAAAATAAAAATAGTTTCAGTTTTTTTTTAGGTCACGGCGTTCACGGCTCTGTTGCGCTAAACTTCTGTGTGCGTGGACAGAACCGCTGTAGCGACACTTTTTTTGTTCAAGCCAACGAGTGTCAATAAAAAAAAAGTAAGAAAACGTCCTCGTGTGTTTGTGTATATATGTGCATGTGTCAGTGTGCGCGACATCCAAGTGTGTGTGTGCGCATGCACATGAGCGCATGTCTGCTGCATGCACATGAGCGCATGGCTGCTGCATGCACATGAGCGCATGTCTGCTGCATGCACATGAGCGCATGTCTGCTGCATGCACATGAGCGCATGTCTGCTGCATGCACATGAGCGCATGTCTGCTGCATGCGCATGAGCGCATGTCTGCTGCATGCGCACACGTACGTGCACATATTCTCATCCCAGTCGGTTAACCGCAACACGCAATGGGTCGGTCGCGTGCCCTCTTGCCAGCGAGCCTTCGACGCCTCCGGATGGTCACCCAAGTGCTGCTGCGGTGACGCCACCAACACTTAAGCGGCGAACGGCGGCCTTTGCTGTATATTTCTGCGTGTGTATCGATAGTCCCGCGTGCGTGTGTGTGTGTGCGTGCGTGCGAGCGAGCTTATAACAGTCCCAAAATGACGAAACCTCCTTGTCCTGCTCGCGTCGTTCAGGCACCGCCGTCCACGCACTCAGCGAGCCAGCGAAGAGGTCACGGGGTCAGACGGGGGCGTTGGCCCTCCTCTCTTCCAGGCTGCGACACACCCACATGGACACCACCTCCGTGTTGCCATCGTCGAACTGCTTGATGAACTGGTGAACCTTCGCGGGAGTTTGTGGGAGAGAGAAGCAGGCGGAGTGACGGTCAAAGTTGAGATGCGTCCGCTCTGTAAAGGAACCTCACAAGCTCGTCTGTGCGCGAGTCGGTCCGTCGGCGGTCGCATCGGGTACACGCAGTAGCGGAGCCTGTGTGGGGGCAAGGGGTGACCTTGGTGCCCCCCCTGCCCACACACTGGTGACCTTGGTCCCCCCTGGTGGCCAAAGCTACGAGTTGGGGCCCCGTTGAAGGGACTTTTATTATTGATGTTGACCTATGTACCGCCCTATGACCCCTGCCCCGACATCTATGCTTCCCCACCTTTATGAAACTGCGCCAACCGGCGTGGTGAAGTACGGTCCCGAGGCCCCGACAACCCGCCCGGCGCAGCGAGGCCCGCGTGCACGCTTCCATCGCGAGATTTGAATGTCAGCGGGCAGCGCGGAGCGTCCGGCGGAACAGAGGGAACAGCGCCTCGCATCACGTTACTTTTACAACGCCACGAGCAATGTGGGTGAACTGACTTAACGGGGAGGAGGAGGAGGAGCGGTGGGGGGGGGAGGCAAGGGGGGGGGGTGTTAGGGGTACGGGGTTGGGGAGCGCACGCGTACAGGAGTGCGGGGCTAATGCAATAGTTTCAATTCGGGAGGTTGCTTTGTCAATACGCGGCTTTCGGCCCTAAGCGGTAAAAGCGGCGCGGCTTAAAGAGGCCGCATCGACAGCGATCTCGGTCGTCCGTCACGCGGCCAGCTCTCAGGTGTTAACCGCCATCGACAGCTGCCTCCCCCGCGCAGCACGACCCGTCATCAATATCATTTTCTCCCGACGACGGCTACGAAGCGCCGTCAGCGCCGCTCCGATCATCTCCGGCTTAGGCGGGAACCTGCGGCGAAGCTCCGTCGCCGTTTGGGAGATGATGTGGGAGGAGGGGGGGGGTGTTGGTGAGAGAAGGGAGCAGGGGAGGGGGTGCCTGATGCGCGGGGTCAAGGAGGGAGGGAATCAATGGCAGTTGTTGGTAGTCACTGTTTACTTGCGCTAGAGCGATGCAAGATACGAGGCTGCACATGACACGAGGCGACGCCGCGTGCGCACGTAGGTACTGGAGGAGCCCTCGCGTCGATTCACCCGGCCCCTCGTCGAGCGGTGCGCGGGGAGGGCACGAGGGTGGATCTACGTGCCCTGTGGGCGAGCGGTCGAGCAGGCGATCGGGTGAGCGAGCGCGTAAAGCGGGTGGGGCGAGCAGGTGCGTGAGCGGGGGGGGGGGTGGAGCGAACGAGCGAGCGAGCAAGCAACTGGGCGAGGGCGCAAGTGAACGAGTGAGCGAGATTGATGCGAAAGGGTTAAACGAGCAGGTGAACGAGTGAGTCGGCAAGTTGGTGAGAGAGCGAGCGAGCGAGCGATCGGACGGACGGGGCAAGCCGAAGAGCCGTCAGCCAACGCCAATCGCCCACAATGTCCTCCGCGGCTCTCGTCACTCGGATCGCAGCGCTCGCTCGCCGGCGTGGGATGCGCCGCCGACTAACGGGGCCGGAGTGGTGGGGGGGGGGGGGGGAGCGGTGCCGCGAGGGGCGCACAGTGCCGACGGAAAAAATTAACAAATGCCGTGCGCAGCGTGAATTATGAATGGGAATGAGCGCGCACGCCGGGACATTCCACCCGAGCCGGGTCGATCGACAAGAAACGGGCCGAAAACAGACGACTGCAACGCGAGGGGTTGACTTTTGACAAAATCTGAGATGAAAACTCCGCTCCACGCGCTCGACGTCGCCGGCGACATCGCCATCATCGCGATCTCAGCCGACTCCCGCCCCTACCAATCGCATCTGTGTCGCCCAGTGGCGTAGCTAGAGAGTGTGCAGGCGGTGTAATTGCACCAGGGCCCAGGGGTCGGTGGGGTCCAGCCACCAGCCAATGAAGAGCAGAGAAACTGGACAAGGCCTCCCAGCCCCCCCCCCCCCATTTTATTCCATGCTACCACGGCACCGTGCCAACCACACTACGCCACTGCTGTCACTGTCTAAATATTTTATCAAGTGAGCTGATGGAACCTCATAAAATACGTCTCAAGGTGTCAACGGCGAGTGATTAACGGTGGCAGAGCGTTCCATAACTTTGCAGGCAAGCGTCGGAGACGCAAAAATGCTTTCCACAAATTCTGCCGACGTCAGGCCACGGACCGATCCCCTCGTCGCCCGGTGCAATCATTCCGCCAGGGTGGCCCGCTGGCATTTCTCCACGCCACACGCCAAATGCCACGGGCAAAAGAATTTCACATCCTCGTCCCCAGTTTCGTTTTTCTTGTGAACGCAAACCGGGTCCCGGGCGCTTAACGGGCGTTTCATCGCCGAGTGAGCTGCAGGAACATGGCGTATAGTGACACACACACCAGCACGGACACCGACCACAGCTATAACAAAACAGAGATCCCTCCCTGTAGCCATTGGGGCGAGCGTTGTTAGCGAGCACCTACGAAGGCCGGTACGGCGCACGAGAGGGTTTGGGTGTAGCCAGGAGCCAGCCACGCCCGGCCACTTTCGTCTCTCCGGTGGCGATGTTTACACGTTGCACCAGCTACTCCTTCATGGCCGAGTCAATCTAGGACAGGTCCAGGATCATCAGTGAGATATTCACCACCGATGTTGGCCACGGCCGGGATCTGAACTCGGGACTTGGAGTTAATAGCTCAGTGAGCCAACCACGACACGCTGCTGCTCTGCAGACTCGATCTGTTGGCTAGTAACAAAGACAAAGATCCCCTGTGCAGCCTACACAGCCTGTTAGGGAAAGGGCCGTGAGTGAGCACCTATGGAGGCACACAGTGCCAGAGACACACAGGACACACAGTGACACATACAGACACACAGCACATGAAGATGAAGAAAAGCTCCCCCGTGTAGCCTGCAACAGACTGTAGGGGCAAGTGCTGTTAGCGAGCACCTATGAAGGCCGGCACGGTGCATGAGGGGGTGGGTGGCCAACACCACGCCCGACCGCCTTTGTCTCCCCAGTGGCGATGTTTATACATCGCACCAGGTACTCATTTGAGGCTGAGTCGACCTAGGGGAGGCCCAGGACCGGTTCAGATAATCGTCACCGGTGTTGGCCGTGAGCGGCAATCGAACCTGGGTCGTAGCGCAGCGTAGCGTTAAGTGCTACACACACAGTGATACACAGTGACTCAGAGACACACAGTGACACACACAGGCACGCAGCGCACACACACACCGTGACACACAGAGTGACACACCGTGACACACAGAGTGACACACACACCGTGACACACAGAGTGACACACCGTGACACACAGAGTGACACACACACACCGTGACACACACAGTGACACACACACACCGTGACACAGAGTGACACACACCGTGACACAGTGACACACACACACCGTGACACACAGAGTGACACACACACCGTGACACAGAGTGACACACACACCGTGACACACAGAGTGACATACACACACCGTGACACAGAGTGACACACACACCGTGACACACAGGTCATGTAATGTTGGCGCCACTCTGGAACAGACTTTGAAAACGAGCACGACAGAATGTTTTTTTTCGGCGGGGGGGGGAAGGAGGGGTTTCGCGAGGCCGGGCAGGATTAGTGCTGCCTGGACGCGATGGGCAGTGCACTCAGACATAATGGAATCCCCTCCGTCGCGAGTGAGAGCGAGAGAGTGAGTGAGAGACAGGGGGGGGAAAAAAAACAGCAAAAAGCGAGGGCCTTTTAAAATGGCAGCAATAAGCTTAGAGGCCTAATGAGGGCTTAAAGCTTGCGGGGGATAAACGGGACATGCATTTTCTGCACTCTGATCTGTCCCCAGACGTGCCGTCGTTTTGCGGGCAAGTGCGCAGTTTTCCGAAAACATCGCTAAAACACGCGCCCGCCGCTCCTCTCCTCTCTCTCTCATCTTTCGCTCTCTTCTCTCCTCTTATCATCTCTCCTCTCCTTGCTCTCTCTTCTCCGTTCCAAATCTCCGCTCGGATCAAATCCTCCGGCCCGCCGCTAGCTCATCCCGTTAAACGGCACGCGGCTGGCCCAGAGAGCAAATTAAACACGCCTTTAATTAATCTCCAATTAATCCTTAATTGGGCGAAATAAAGAAAACAATCAACTCCGCAACCCCCCCAGATCTCGCCCGCTAAAGCCACCCACGAAATGAGAGAGAGGGGGGGTTACGAGATTGCTGGACGTGTGTGAGTGTACGTGTGTGTACACGCGCGTGCGTGTGTGTTCGTACGGGGAGCGGTGGTGTAGTGGTTAGCGCTACGCTGCGCTACGAACCCGGCCACCCGGGTTCGATTCCCGCTCACGGCCAACAACACCAGTGACGATTACACGATGTAACACAATTTTTGTTCCTGGGTACTAAGTGTTATTTTTTTATTGCTTGTGCCTCAAAAGTATAGAAAATTTATTTTATTCCCCACAAACTTTGCTTTGTGACCAGGACTTTATGTGAACGAAAAACACAAATTCGCCCGTTTTCAAAATAAAAGCAAAGTTTGTGGGGAATAATAGCAATTTTCTATACTTTTGAGGCATAAGCAATTAGCAAATAACACTTACTACCCAGGAACATTTTTTTTTGTTACACAGTGTTATCTGAACCGGTCCTGGACCTCCCCTAGGTCGACTCGGCCTCAAATGAGCACCTGGTGCGGTGTGTAAACATCGCCACTGGGGAGACAAAGGCGGCCGGGCGTGATGCTGGCCACCCACCCCCTCGTGTGCCACAGTGCCGGCCTTCATATGTGCTCACTAACAGCACTTGCCACTACAATCTGCTAAGGCTACACGGGGTATCTTTGTCTTTGTGTGCGTGGTGAGCGGTGGTGCAGCGGTTAGCGCAATGCCGCGCAACGAACTCGGCGACCCAAGTTTGATTCCCGCTCACGGCCACCGACACCGCCGACGATGACCTGAACTGGCTCTGGGCGTCGTCAAGGTCAACTCAGCCTCAAACGAGTGTCTGGCACGGTGCACGAGGGGGTGTGGGTGGCCAGCACCACGCCCGACCGCCTTTGTCTCCCCCCAGTGGCGATGTTTACACACCGCACCAGGTACTCATTTGAGGCCGAGTCGACCTAGGGGAGGCCCAGGACCAGTTCAGATAATCGTCACACAGTGTTGACAGTGAGCGGGAATCGAACCCGGGCCGCCGGGTTCGTAGCGCAGCGTAGCGCTAACCGCTGCACCACCGCTCCAGCTACACACACGAGGAGGTGGGGGGGTGTGGTGTTGGGGGATGGTTGTTGCCTTCCTGGACCGGTCGACAGCAACAACAACAACAGAAGGATGCGGCACGGCGGGTGCGGCCGGGCTCCGCTAACACGTTCACAATCGATTAGTCCCGCGGAGGAGCGCCGGGGGAGGTCGGAGCCGTGATGCCTCTCCTCCTCCTCCTCCTCCGCTGCCGCCGCCGCCGCCGCCGAGCGCGCAAAAGCACATTAGCACATTTATGAAGTCGATGGAACAGCAAGCAAATTAATATCGGTAACCGGCGGGAAGTTAACCCCGTGTTACATTGATTAAAGCACATTTAAATTCCTGTCAAGTCCACTTTGGCTCGCCGGCAAACTAGAATGCCGATTTCCACCACCCCCCCTCTCTCTCTCTCCTCGCCCTTCCCCTTCTTCTACCGTTCGCTCTCCCTCTCCCTCTGCGACCTCCGTTTCCCCCACAAAGCACCCACGGACCCCCACGGACCCCCCACCCCCACAACCGCCCCTAAAATCGCACCTCGGCTCAACGGCCGCATAAGCAACGAGCGGCGTTGTTGCGACCTGGGCACAGATTACACGATTTTTTTTGTTATTTTTAAACACGAAATCTTTATCCTTACCATAAACGGCACGGGAAGAGATTAAGAAAACCCCCAAAATCGTCTCGGGATGACGGGACAGACGATGTCACCGAGAAATTTTGTTTCAGCTCGAAATTGCTCGGCCAGTGTAGCATGGTGTGTGTGTGTGGGGGTAATGTCACCTTCACCTGCCTCCTGTGTGGGCCAGCAAGTTTTAGGGGGTTGCCCGCCTCTTGAGACGCAAGAAAACCGCGACGTACCACGGGGAGGAACATCTCGCAGTGAAGCAAGCGGGAGAACTACCTGCGGGTGCATTGCCTCCGAGCGGCGTGTGACAGCAGCCACACGGACCCAGCCCGCGACACGTTTAACGCGCTGCGGAGACTTGCAGATATCCAAGGAGAGCCGCCTCAATAGTAAGAGAGCGATCTCCTGGGAAAACCGGGATAGGTGGACATCCTACGGAGGAGGGCCCTATCGCGGTATTACTAGAAGCAGTACAGCAAGTAGGTCGCCGGCCCATCTGTGTGGATTTTTGTCTCCGCTTGCACGTGATCCCAAACACTCGTTAAGGGATTGGCTCAAAATCCCGAGATAGCGTCCTCTATAAAAAACATTTAAATTAGTTTAGGGAGGTTTTCCTGGGTGAAAAAAACAATAATTACGATTATGAGTGACGGTGAGAGGTGAGATCGGTTGTTGTGCGAGAGTGGAGGGGCGCGACAGCACTGACGGTCTATCCAGCGGTGGATAGACCCTAGCTGATTATGATATCATTTACACGTATACTCTGAACTGAACCCAAACGTGAACGCTCTACAAAAAGGTTAATCCGCTAATGGGTGCCGAGCCGTGCGATGGGATGATTGTGTATTTTTTTTGCTGTGAGAACGGTGAGTGGCATTGCAACGACCGAACGCGCGAGCGGTGGTGAGCGGTGAGTGGCGGTGAACGGCGGGGAGTGGTGGTGAGCGGCAGTGAGTGGCCGTGAGCGGTGAGCGGTGGTGAGTGGCGATGAGTGGTGAGTGGCGATGAGTGGTGAGTGGCCGTGAGCGGTGAGCGGCGGTGAGTGGTGAGCGGCGGTGAGTGGTGAGCGGCGATGAGCGGTGAGTGGCGGTGAGTGGCGGTGAGCGGCGAGGGGGGAGGGCGACCGGCAGAGTCAAGCGGAGTGAATTTAGCGAATTTCCGAGCGCGGGTTTTATACTTTCTCCGCGAGCGCTGGAGGGAAATCAATGCGCGGAACCGTTCCCGGATCAATTATTCAGACTGTTAATGTGCGTCTCTTTCACGGTAATTGTGTTTACTTCGCGCAGTTGGGATGGAATGTAATTGTCCGTAAATGTCCCCCCCCTCCCCCCATCACCACCCTCCGACCAATTTTTTTTCTTCCCCCTTCACTTTCTATTCATTACCTCCAACCCTCCGCTCTTAACGAGACAGCCTGCCAATGGCTGTGGCGGAGCTCAATTCGCGCTGTACACTTTGCGGTGATGGATGTCGCGGGTTTGCCGTGGCCGCGTCGTCGCCGCCGCCGCTCTCTTCGCCGTCGCTTTGGCTCAATTTTAGACGCACGCGGAGTCACGGCGGGTGAGAGAAGGAAATGCGCACGGCTCGTGCCGACATGTAGACACGTGCGCATCCGTGCCGGCACACGCGCGCATCCGTGCCGGTACGCGCGCACACACACTTAGGTGCTCGCTAACAGCACTTGCCCCAACAATCTTGTAAAGGCCATATATGGGGGGGGGGGGGGGGGTCTTTGTATTTATCTTTGATGTGCGTGTCGGCGTGCGGGGAGCGGTGGTGCAGCGATCAGTGCACTGCGCTATGAACGCGGCGACCCGAGTTCGATTCACGTTCACGGCAAACACATCGGTGACGATTATCTGGACCGGTCTTAGGCCTCCCCTAGGTCAATGGCCAGTGTGCGTGCGCGTATGTGTCCCCTAGGTCGACTCAGCCTCAAATGAGTACCTGGTGTGGTGTGTAAACATCGCCACTGGGGAGACAAAGGCGTCCAGCCATCGTGATGGCCACCCGCCCCCTCGTGTGCTGTGTTAGGTGCTCGCTAACAAAACTTGCCCCTACAGTCTGTGCATCGGCAGGTGTGTATTGTCTGCGTGTGCGTGTCTTTCTGTGCCTGTGTAACCGAGTACGTGTATTATCTGTGTGTCTACGAGTGTATCTACGTGTGTGTGCCTGTTGGCGTCTGTATGTCTGCGTGCTCGTGTCCGCGTCTGCAAGGTGCGTGTCTCTGCGTGCGCGTAAATACATTTGAGGCTGGCGTCCAAGCACAGGTTAACGAAGGAGAGTTAAATTGTTTCCCACCAATTGGAGAGGAAGTAATGCACATCTTGGCTGGCTGACATGCATTAATGAGGCCTATAAACTGAAACGTTAATCCCTCTTCTCAACAATCAAAAAATCTTTACGCTCGCTTTACGTAACACACGAAGGCATAGATCTTCTTGCAAGCCTCATTGGCAGCCGAGCCAATCGCTGTTGGCGTGCACCTATTAAGGCTGGCCTGGCACCAGGGGAGTGGTAACACGGCCAGCGCAACGCACACGCTTGGCCGCCTTTGTCTCCCCAGCTAATGACGTTCACGGAGCAGGCGCCCCCGTTTCAGGCTAAGCCGACCCAGAGGAGGCGTAGGCCAGATCCAGGAATTCAACTCCCAGGTCGCCGGGATCGTAGTGTCGCTCGTGTCTTTACCCACAATGCCGCCACCTATTTATGAGACCCCTTGCAAGGGGACACACCCTGTCCTGTGGTTATCGCACGTGAACACCGGTGAAAACTCTCACTGACGAGCGGTCTCTGATGGAGATGTAGGTTGCCGCGTCTGCTCGCAGTAAACACAGTTGCGTGATATTATTATTCACTGAATGTATGTGCTTTGCCGTGACATAAATGTGTAAAGTTTTACACAGGAAGCACTGGGGGTTGATCGATTCCGCGCCTCCGATAAGCACGTTTGGCCAAGTACGACGCGAAAGAAGTTCAACGCGCGTGCGTATGTGCCCGCCGAACAGTCTCTCTCCGAATTCCGTGTATCACAACAAGTGAATTGCATATTGAGAGGTGATTAAAAACTGCTCTCTGTAAACACGGAGTGCTTTTTGCCGCGTCGCGGGGTAATGAATCCGAGTGAGACCGAGAGAACCCCACCCCTCCAACACACCCCACACTGCGCCCGACACAACAAACGGCCGAGGGAGACCTTGCGAGGAAAAGCCATCAAGCCCCGCTCAGTTTTTATCTTCGTTTTATTTTTTTTCCTCCTCCTTAAGAGCCTTACAGCACGCGCCGATTTGTAAACAAATCTCAAGTAATTGCCTGCACCGCACCTGTGCCTACACGACCAATGGGACACAGCGGAGCAGTCAGAACCGACAAAAAAAAGCCCTCGCAGCCAGCCTTAATTACACGTGAATTAATAATTAAAAGCAATAACCTTAATTGAAGGCGCGCCTGCTTAAAAAAAAACATCTCCGGAACAACCCATTTGCCTCCCTTCCTTAATTGCGTCATTCCTTAAATGCCGCCGCTTCAATGTCCAATAGTCGAGGTTTTAAATCGTGCGATCCCCCCCACCCACCCACCACCGCCACCCACCAATCCCCCTCCACCCCACCAACCACCCCCCTCCTCTCTCTTCGTTTAAGCTCCTTTGAGGTCCATTTTGATAAACACTTGGGCACTAAAGAGCGCGCTCCGCCCATGGTCCACGGGTGTCAAGGCGCGTAATCCCCCCCTCCTCCTCCCGTCCCCTCCCCCACTGCCCCCCCTGCCCTCCCTCCCAGCGAGCCCCCGCAGAGCGGCAGCTAAACGCGACGCGATTGAAGTCGTTTAGAGGCAGCAGCGGCGGCGGCCGCTTTCTCTGAGCCGCGTGCGCGCAAACCAGCACGCAGCTCGCTCGCTGTGCGCGCACGCGGCTCGATCAGACCGCTCGGTGCTCCCTCGGAGCTGGGGGAGAGTGGGGGGGGGGGGGTGTGGAGGTGTGGAGGGGGGAGGGGGGGAATGGGGGGCAAATCGGGGGGAGGAGGGGGGGGCAGATCGGGGGGAGGCTCGATGGCTCGCTAACGCGTGAGCGGAGGAATGATTGGGATTGCAGAATTCTCCGGGAGAGCCTTCGCAGATACGACGAGCGTGCGTCACGCGCAAACACGAAGACAAAGATCCCCCGTATAGCCTTAAATTATTGTTGGGGCAAGTGCTGTTAGCGAGTAGCACCTATGAAGGCCGGAACGGCAAACGAGGGGGTGGGTGGCCAGCACCACGCCCGGCCGCCTTTGTCTCCCGAGTGGCAATGTTTACACACCGCACCAGGCACTGTACTCGTTTGAGGCCGAGTCAACCTAGGGGACACACACGCGCAGGCAAGCAAGCAGGCAAGCAAGCAAGCGCGCACGCACATACGCACGCGTGCAAGTACGCGCGCACACGGGCCATTGAAATCGAGCCGAGACCGCCGCAGGATTCGCGCAAATCACTGGGCCCTGAAGAATCCTCACAAATATATCACGGGCTGAGTCATTTAAAACGTATCTCCCTAAACGAAACACGTCTACACATCCCTGCGCTGAATAATCCACGCGAATATCCACGCGCACAATTTCCCCCCCCCCTTCCACCCGAACGGCGCGCACGAACATCACGTCCCCAAATAAAGACGCGCGATTATCCCTGCGACGAAAATAATTTGTATAAATATACCTAAGTGCCTTTACCGAAAGAACCAAAGAGTATGGATTCCTGCAGTCACGAAAGCTCCAAATCAAGATAGAACAGTAATAATGTATAGTCCCTTTGTAAATCCATGATTCTCATGATGATGTGTGGTTCATGGTGGGGGGGGGGGGGGAGGTTGTTGTTTGACCATACTTCACCGCCACACTGATCAATGCAGGTCGGTGAAGGTGGGAAGGGGTGCCGCGGTTCGGAGTCATCGCTCGCCACTGATGCTAGCCGTGATTGGGAATGGAATTCTGGTAGGCAGGTGCATAGTTCAGTGAGCTAACCACCACACACACACACTGCGCAAAAACACAATCAGAAACCGGCCACATTTATCAATTCACAGCTGGATAAATACTTCCCCATGCCCTGCCAGTCATAGGGGTTGTTTGACCATACTTCACCATTCATTGGGGGTTATTTGACTTAATCTACACCAACATCTCTCCCTCCGGGAAACAAAAAAAAACACCCACGAATTTCTCCTCTCGGGATAATCGCATCTCTAGCTGAAACAATCCACGCACAAACATCTGCCCCCCCCTCTCCCCTCTCCCCACCCTCTCTCACCCAGCAACATGACGCCCCCCTCTGCACCGCCTGCTCGTGACCTCTGCTCTACCTCGGCTTTCGCAATCGTCCGTCCCGTTCGTCCGACTTTGCGCTGCGCAAAAATGCCCCCCCCGCCCCCCACCCCCCCACTAAACTTCACCCGTCGCACTCAAGCAGATTTTTGCAAAGGTCTATTTTGCACCGGGCATTAGCAAAAGTATTAAACCATAACGGGGATGAGCTTTTGCGCTGATAATTTAGCAATTGCCATTATTGCAGGTTCTGCACTTTAAACCGTCGTTGTTGTTTTGTTCTAAAGCGGTGATTAAACGCACAAACGAGCGGCGCTCTGGCGGCTGGCGTAAGCGTTGGGTACAATCGGGGGTCGATTTGAAATTGTGGGATGATGATGATGTTGTTGCTGTTGGGGTGAGGGGTGGGGGGGCACGGCACTGGCGGGGGTGGGGAAGGTGTGGGCATGGTGGGGGGCGAGGGGGGGGGTGATGAAGAAGGGGGGGTGGGGGGATGTATTTTTGTATTAAGGTTTATTTGGGGCGGTGGTGGCAAAGCGATGAGCCGGCATCCTGGGTTCGAATCCAGGTGTCAGCCGCCGGGTTCTCGATGGCAGCAGTGAGGTGGAGGTCTCGCCGCAATCACCAATATCGGCTTGACCGTTATTCCTCTCGTAGGCGGAGCGGGCGAGGAAGCGCTGCTCCCCACTGTGTGCACTCGAGGTCACTTGGAAGGGTTCTCGGCGATAGATCTACGATATCCGCTACCGTGGGCCCTTCTCTCGCACAGAGGGTTGCGCGCGCCGCTAGATACGGGAGATCCGGACGGATCCTTCGTCTCTGGACGTGATACAGGCGCGGCCACAATCGGGACTCAATTGGGGTAAGACGACAACGGGAACACAATGTGTTGTTGGGCAAAGCCTTACCATGAGATCCTCTGGTGCCGGCCTCTCGGTTGGCAACTTCCTCATGCTGTGGCACAAGACAACACAAACGTGAACACGCGCACGCACACACACGCACGCACACGTTAACACAAACGACAAAGACACACAACGTTGCCGAGATGATGGCGGCGGTAACTTTACACGACAGTGGCAGCATGGGGAGCAACAACGGCTGGTGCCGGGGTGCACAGGAGCATGGGTAGTGTGGGGGGACTGGGAGTGTGGGGCGGGGGGGGGGCACAGGAGCATTAGTAGCATGGGGTACAGCTGGGGGTGTGGGCGAGTGGGGGGCAAGGGAAGTATAGGAGGGGTAGAGAGTGCAGGGCGATCGGAGGTGACACGCACGTACGCTCCACTTTCATGGACAAAGTCCACAAACAAAACCAGGAATCACGCTTTGATCGCTCGCGCTCAAGTCAGCATGGCCGGGACACCCCCCCCCCCCCCACTCTGTAAATATATGTATGGTATGTTGAACTTCTTTCGCACCGTACGAAGCCAACTGAGCTAATCGGAGGTGCGGGGGAAGCAGCAAGAGTAAGCACGAGGCTAAGATGTGCAGAACGAGGCGTGGAGGAGGGATATGGTGGATGTGGGGGCGGCGCGGGCAGGCGACAGTCAAGAGTGGGGGGCCAGGCTGGGGCATAAGAGAGGGGGGGCAGAGGGTGTGAGGAGGGAAGCCCCCCACCGTACCGCACGATGCACGCCCCCCCTTCCCCCCATGCAAAAATTGGCCGGGATAGCATTTGGAGCAAAGCAGGGGCGACAGACGCTCGCTCGCTCGCTCGCTCCCTCCCTTGCTCCCTTCCCTTGCTCTCTCCTCCCTCCTCTGCGCGCTCACACCCGAGGCCGTCGGCGTGAAAATGAATGTCACAAATGAATAGTCATTAGCCCCAGGCGAGGGTTCTCACTGCGCCGCGCCAGTAATGACAAACGACACTTAATAACTGACAGCCTCCGCTCAGACGCCGCGAATCGCGAGGGGGGGCAGAGGGCAAAGCGAAGGGTTTAGCGCGCGCGCGCGAGCGCCTGACAGCGCCCAACACCGGGGCTGTCAGCGGCGCCGGGCTCCTCGCGCTAAATTATTCCACGATAAAATAATTTAAAAATGGGGTGGGGGGGGGTGGGGGGGCGTGGGCGGTAGGAGGGGGTGGTGGAGGGTGGCGGTACGTGGGGAAACGGCGGAGGAGGGTGATGGGGGATAAGGAGCGGGAAGTGGAAGGGGAAAGTAGGAGAGAGGGTAGGGGGCGGTAGTTGGTTAAATTTTTTTTTTTAATAATAATAGAAAATGTCCCCAATTAGTGGGAGTGCGATGTGTGCCGGACCCGCCAAGTTCCGCGGTGAAGATTAGAAGCTTTGATTCGGCACTCGCTCTCTGGGGGGGAAGCGTCGCTATTAAGCACTGATTCGGAAATTTACACTTTCTCAGTACTTGGCGACAATTTATGAGACTCCCCGGGGGGGGGGGGGGGGGGAAGGGGGGGCCGCACGTTGCCGACGGAGAGAGCGACGGCGCCTCTCCCTCCGCCGCGTGACCCCCCCCCTCGCGTGGCGTGCGCCGTCAACCCCCCCCACCCACCCGGCTCCGCTTCATATTTATTTTGCCTCGCAGCGCATTTGCTCAAATCTTTCCGCGCTCTTTATGTCGTTATCGTTGTTGTTGCTGCTGCTGTTGTTGTCGCGACGACGTAGAAGGCTGCCCATACGGGTGTGTATATATCGGCCGTTATCGAGGGCTGGTAATTAAACGGCGGTTCAGACGTGCGCGGTTGAAACGTTGGCAGCTTATTGATTATACGATTACGTTTTTTTTTTACTGAAGAGCGTGAATGATCTTCGACGGCTCGTAATAGAAATATTTGCAACAATCGCACGGCGGGCACCTGGGACTCTCTCGAACCTCCACGTGGTACGGTGTAGAAAGTGCCACAGCGGCCACGTGCAGGTTCAGCGGAAGGGGTCGTACGATCAAAGCTTCGCGCCATCCAGCGCGTTTGTGTTTGTACGTAGTTTTCAGAAACCTGGTTCAAACTGTTTAACACGTAAGGCGACCAATATTATTCATGATCAAGGTTTTTGGGTTAGATCGCCTGAGTATGAATGTGTCGTAGCCCTCCACCACCCGACACAGCCAGTAAGGTTTGTCACGTAAGCAGAACGTGCCCATGAGTTACTACTTCAGCCCACCGGTGTGTTGGAGAGTGGATTGTGGATGTATTACGAACTAGGTCTCTTTACTCAACAACAACAACAATAATAATAAAGCATTCGACTCGTAGCACGCCGCACGGCACTCGCCCGCTCAGGAGGGATGATCCGCAGACGAGCGGGAAAGGAGGCCACGCAATGAGCCGCCGTCAAATTCAACCCCCCCCCCCTCCCAAGCTCTGCCGTCCTCCATGTATTGAGGCGTTATCGGCTAATTGATGGGTGTGTGCACGTGGGAGGAAACCGGAGCGCCAGGAGTAAACCCAATCGCGGGAGAAGGTGGGGGGGGGGGGGGGCAACGCTCCGTATCCCATACAGATTGAAACAGGTGGGGGGGGGGGGGTCCACCTTTGCTGTGCCGCCTTCTCCTGCCGAGCCAGGCTATGGGCAGCTCCCGGACGCCGCTTACGAGAAGGGAGTTTCATCACCAAACGCTCGCCTCCACAGTGCAGTGCTGCTGGGTTACAGGCGTCCATAGCCACCACCGACTGCTATAATTATTAATAATAATTATAGTTCGATCCAGGGCTACCGCCGCCGTCACGTTGGACGGTGGCCCAGGCTGCCCGTGGGGTGGCGACCAAATGAGGGGGCGCGCCAAAGCGGACCTCCGCGGTGGAGACTGAGCGATAGAATCGGCTCGTGTGCTGGAGAGCGAGGTGGACTGCTGCGTCGCCATGCCGCACGGTGAGAGGTGCCCGTAGCTTCGGACGGTCGTCATCCAGCAGTGGATTGATGATGGCCGACGATGGTTTGTGTGAAGCTGCACTTGCTCGGTGGATTATCACGCCGCAATGTCACTCGAGATGGCGGTGGCTTTGGGAGGCTTCCTTCGGCACTGGCTTGAACGTTGTCCGGTAATGTTGAGAATGGTCTCCACTGCTGGCTTACTGGGCAACAGTGGAAACGCAGCCGGGAAGGGAGACGGGGACTGGCACCACCCTCCTGCACCGCGTACATCGCGAGCGGCAGGCCAGTTTCTTGAATCGGCGGATCGACGCGTCGTCACACCTTGCGTGGCTGGCGTTAGCGATGAGGGAAATGAAGAGGACGCAGGGAGGCGGAACAAGATGAGGAGCAGTAGAGGGAGAGGAAACGAGGAGGAGGAGGAGGGGGGGGGGCAAAATGATTCTCGGAGGAAGATCAACATCACCTCCCCACGGCGCGAAGGGCTCACTCACCACTGCGTGATGAAGTGCTCGAAGGGGGCGCAGAACTGTCCCGCCGGTAGCGTGGGAGGGTTCTGGTTTGTGGGGGGCGGGGAGGGTGGGGGGGGGGGGGTCACGGTTGGTGGTGGAGGGGGGGGATGAAGAAAAGACAGAGAAGACATTCGTTAGCGGTGCAGAAAAATGTAACACTCGGTGGGAATTCGCTCATTCTCCTGTGCTGCTCCCATAGACTGGAACTCCCAACTCCCTTCCCCCACCAGTCCATGCTGTTGACTCCAGCTCCCCCCTGTTCAACGTCCATGCTCAAGACCTTCCCTCTTTCTCTCGAGAAATCAAATATTCCCGCTGTTTCCGTCCAGCACCCTGAGATGCAATCGCATTTAGATGCTGCGCAAATCACCACTGCGTCGCACAACTAAAGGCCCAGAACACCGCGAATCGTGAATGTGTGGGCAACACACGCACAAGGGCAAATATCCCACCGTGTTGCCTTTAACAAGCTGCTGTGGCAAGTGCTGATAGCGAACACCTATTAAGGCCGGGCAGGTAACAGGAGCGAGTGGCATTGCCCGCACCACGCAACGGCCGTCTTCATCTCCCTGGTGATAATCGTCACGCATCGCACCAGGGACTCATTTAAGGCGGAGCCGACCTAGCGGAGGTGCGAGGCCTGGTTCGGATAACACTCGCCAACGATCTCATCCGTCACGAGGTATCTAATCCAGATCGCAGCGTGCGCCATCGTTCCCACGTCCCTCCACCCCATGACCAATTCACCACGCGCGTTAGGTACCCGTGTCTTGTTGCTGCGGCGTATAACAAGCACGGCAGAGAATTCTCGTCGGGAAAAAGAAAAAAAACCTGAAAAATGTGCACGTCACCACGGAACAAAAAAACTTTGCGGAACAAAGCTTTTTTGTGACGCGTGGTATGGGTGGGAAGGGTTGGAGGGGAGGGAGGGAGGGAAGGGGATGGGAGAGGCACGCACACATCGTACCAACTGCAAGGCTCTTCGGCCAGTGGGCTCGTGCGTGCGTTTATTCCGCGACGGAGCGACGAGTGAATTAGATGCGGGACCCCGCGCGTCCTCTCCCTGCTGACCCGCGCTCCGTCCGCTCTTGCAGGGCGTGCGCAGGAGGAGTTTTATGTCTTTGTAATTAACAAAAGACAAGCGTTCCAATCTCATGCGGCTCTGCGCTGCTGAAACCGCTTAAACGAGCGATACATCATCGCGTGCACCGCTCAGAAAGCGCCCCGGGGCAAAACGTAAAAAAGTCTTTTGGAAAATCTATGTGCGCCGTTTGAAGGAAGCAGAGTGGCGCATCAATCAAGCGGCGGCGACTAAATCGATCGTGGAAAAACGTATTTAAAGTACAACCATTTGTTTTCGTCAAAATTACATTTCTGCAACTCCGCTAAAAGAGGCAGCATTAGGCGGAGGCGTTTTCCGTCGCCTCGCGGTAGCATGGTGGGGGGTGTGGGGGGGGTATTTCCCATGCAAAACAGGGCCGTGCCATTATCCGTCACGGGGGCAGAATGTTACGAAGCTGCTCGGGAGATAATAGCGTCCATTACGAACAAGCGAGCAACACTTGGGAGGGCACGGCGGAAATATTGGAACATTAATCCCTCAACACTGCGGGGCTCGCGTGCCTTCCGCGCCCGACTTCTCGATTTCGCTTACAGCGTCGCGAGGGGTGCGTGGCGGGCGAGGTAGTTACTTTGCGCAATTAGCGAGCGTGCAGCGAACACACTCCCACCCCCCCCCCCCCCTTTACCCCCACCCATCATTCCATCCCCCGGGCCCGCCTCCCCCACCACCACTCTTCTGCCCCCGAGACCCCAAGCGATCGTGCGAGCATCTCCCACGGCTGGAATTTGCCGAGTCTGACGCCGCACGGCACGTCGGGCTGTGGAGGAGGAGGCGGCGGCGAAGGCACAAGAAGTGGAGCTTCCGCTGTGATTAGTAAACACACATGTCATTGCCTTTGCCAATTAGCACTCCCAATTATCAGCGAAACGAGATCAGTAATTACACACGCGCGCGCGCACACACACGCGCACGTGCGAGAGCCTCGCTCGCAGTAAACGCCGTTTAGCGAGTCTCGCTTTCCCATCGGATACCAAGTTGCGACGTGCGGCGCTCGTCACGATATTGCCACCGTAGCGTAAGGTAGCTCCACTGTCAAATAACATTCGCATCTCTGAAGAGACGGTTGGGATGGCTGAGACGGTAAAGTCCCTGTGTTCGAAGTAAACGAACCGTTGAAACCTGGGGCCTGAGCCTCTAGGTAGCAGCTAAGCCCAGGCCTCCGTCGGGGAACACACAATCCTTTGCCAGTCTTGGCGACGAAAACCTAGCACGCGTTGTATTTTGCCCTCCCGGCCTTCTGGTCTTGCAGAATTGTGATGAGCAGAATTTTTTTTCACGTGCAAAGTGTGGATGTGATTTTGACCATTTGGGGCTAATCGGCACAGTTAGGACTCGATTACACAAATATTTCTGGCTTCTCGGATGTTATTGGTGAGAGGACTCCCTTTCGCATCACATTGCTCTGCTATCTAAACGAGGGCTTTCAAAATTTTATTTAACGTAAAATACTACGCGAATTGAACAGTAAAGTTGGTACAAAGCCTTATCACAATTAAAAACGTTTTTTATTAGGAAATGTCACTGAAAACAAACTTGTGCTTTGCAGTTTGCCTGCAGAGGTATATCCCTACAACGAGCAACCACCAGGAGATTCCTACACGAACAACACTCTGCAAGAGGCTGACGGTACAAACAAAATCTTAAGGGCATGCGCCGATGTTCCAGCCGTGTGGGAGTCGGCAGCACAGAAAGTAGCTAGGCGATACTCTACAAGGCTGATTCGCATCTCGATGTATTTGATGAAACGGCCGCAAACAGCATCACCATCTCGGCGAATTTCCATGTTCTTGGTGACGGAAACATCGGCACGGCATTTCCTAAAAATCGGACGAGTATTCTGTGATGCGTGAAATGGGTCCTGCCACTTATAGGATGTCTACCCCGGACCGGGAAGGGGAGCACGGGGTACATTGGGAGGCACGCGGCGGTCAACGCAGGCAAAGCGATGGAGTTGGGATCGTGGGACATAGGGGAGGGTGATGGAAAAGGTGGACGGGTAGCATGGGGCAGCAGTGAGCGCACATATGAGAACAGCAAAGAGGAGCAGGGACAGACATGGGCCAGTGCTGCTTGAGAGACCCACGTGACGGCACAGAGGGGAACATAGGGCAGCACAGGGGCAGAAAATGAACGACGGAGGATTGAACAGCATGGGGTGGCGCGTTAGCGGGGGGGGGGGGGGCGGGGGGAGTGATAACATCGGGCAACACTGGGGGGACCATGGGGCAGCACCGTTGTGGGGGGCGGGTGTGTGGCGACGTGGGGGGGGGGGGGGGGCACGAGACTCAGGGCGCCGCACAGACGCCGGCCCGTGCTGTGTGAGTAATGATCTGCGCAGCGAGGTCAACCCATTACAACCGGAACCGTTTAATTATTAATTACCATCCCCCCCACCTCCGCCTTCCATCCAACCCCCCCCCCCTTCCATCTCGTAACCCCCCACCATGCACTGCCCCCCCCCCCCCCCCCAGCTCTCACCGCATCCCAAGCCAAAGCGACCGTCATCAGACAACAGAGAAACGCCCCGAGTTTTAGTGGGTGACCGGGGCCAGGCCTCACCACTTAGGCCGTGAACACTCCGGGAGAGGGGAATCCGTGGGGAGGCGGGCGCAGGAGAATGGAGGAGGATGAGGACAGCAGAAGGCCGGCGGGGGGGGGGGGGCACCGATCGGGGCAGCAGTGTCACACCTGGACGTGAGCGGCGACACGCGCACGCTCGCCCACAAACCCGACGCGAGCACACGCAGAGTAACTTCAGGAGTTGCCGTTTGTTGTTTGTTGTGGGCCACTTGGCGTATGCCGGGCGTTTTCACAAAGGGCGATATTTTTTGTTTGTTGAATTTAAAACGCGCGCGGGGACGATGGGCAGACTCGTGGGGGGCATTGGTGTCATGGAGAGGAGAGGCTGCTGTGGATGAGACCCATCTGCACCCCCCCCCCCCCGCCCAGACTCTTTCCTCCCTCCCTCCCCTGGCTGACAAGGAGCCAATGCCTGAAACGTTAACCCACTACAGTGCGCATTTGTTACCGAGCAAGTGCTCATGGCAACAGCGGAGGTGGTGAAGGGGGGGGGGGGTGCCACTGCCGTCGTGGTTAAGCAACAAGTTTATGATCACCATTGGAACCTCCTTTGCCAGTAGCAAAATATGATAATTGGTCGCTCCAATCAATTTCAAGGACAGTGCATACATTATCAGAGTTGATTTTTGAAAAAAAGGTGTCAGTTTTGTTGCCAGATAAAAAAGGGTAAAAAAACAATTAACAAGTTTATGATCATAAGCAGCAGCCAGGGTCGATCCACTGCTGGAGCAGTTGCCATTCTTCGAGGCCCTTGCGATGCGAAAGCTCATCTTGCTGTCGCCAGACGAGCCTAATCTATTCATTTATCGCTCCATCTCTGGGGCGGACGCCTTCCGTCCTGTCCCCACCCCAGAGCCGTTCCCTCCTTCGGCTGTACACTCTGCTGTTAGCCTCGACCGCCGGCCGGTTAGTCGATCGATTGGTCGATCGGAGTTGCGAGGGCATCGACGGGGGCCGTCGTGCCCGTAGCGGACGACGAGCGGCCCTCAGGTAACGGCGAACGTCGCTGTGGGCCACCTCCGGTTCCACGCCGCTGTCTCGGCAGCGCCGTTTTCCCTGCCCAAGCACCACGGCGCTATTCCACGGGGTCCCTAACTCGCGGCCGTTCCCTCGTCCGCGTGTTCCTCCGTCTCTCTCTTGCCTCTCGGCGTAATTCTCTACGCCGAGCTGCCTTCGCCTGGCCACCAGATCCGAATGGGAATATTCATACATACCGGAGGAACCCGAACAGCTATAAAGCTCATTTTTCACGCGTGTCCAGCAGATCGATTCAGTGCTCGGAGAAACCCAGTTGCTGTACTGAGCCTCGCCAAGCGTCACACCACCCCCCGCACCTCGAAGCGCCGCCTCACCACTCAGCAGACGGGAGGGCTCGGAGGCATGGAGACGCACGAAGGCTTCCCATCCCCGGGTGATCCACCGACTCCAGCTCCCAGGCCGAGCCCCGTTCACTTACTTAAGCGCGTTAACGAGCCACGCACGTTTCCCGTCGCTCCATTAAACAGGAAATCGTTATGTGACCGACGTGCGGATTCCCGGGGAATTAGATAAAGGTGGCCTCAATGTTGCTCTTTTTATTTGGCACTTTAATGGCGTCAGCTAAATTATTAACACGTGTCAGGCGTGAGACGCATGGCCAATGAGGCAGGCGGAGCGGAGGGGCTCGCGCTCCTCGACGCTGCGGCGTCCACCGGGCGCCCGGGGATAAACAAACATCGTCACTGCCGACGACGAACGAACGCCCCGTCGCAACCCGCTGCCACTCGTCGATCCACTGCTAGGCGAGGGCCTTCCCGCGCCGCGTCAAGACGTGGGAGATGCTTGACCAAAAATCTGTCGCGCCCGTCGGGTGCGGGTTCGGGAAAAGGTTTGGGGGGGCGGGGGGGGGGGGTCACGAAGGACAGGTTCAGAAATATATCGCTCGACAGCGATCTTCGCTGCGGGTGAGAGTTAAACTCGGGTCATCAGGTCACCGGGTTTGTTGTCCAAGTGCGCTAACTGCTGTGCCACCGCTCTCCACTCAAACACACACATACAGATTTTAAATACGCTCTAACACACGTGCACATACTCATATATACATACGTGGATGCACATACAAAATCAAACTCAAACATCCACGGTGCAGCCTACATAGTCTGCCGCGATCAGCTCATGAGGCATACGCGCACACACCCCCACATAGGCAGGCTAAAAAACAAGGATCCCCCGTGTATCCTTATGAACTTTTGTCGAAAGTGCTGTCACCAAGCACCTACAAAGGCCAGTAAAGGCAAAGATCTCCCCGTGTAGCCTTAACAGACTGTTGGGGCAAGTGCTGTTAGCGAGTAGCACCTATGAAGGCCGGCACGGCACACGAGGGGGGTGGTCAGCACTAGGCCCGGCCGCCTTTGTCTCCCCCAGTGGCGATGTATACACACCGCACAAGGTACTAATTTAAAGGCTAAGTCGACCTAGGGGAGGCCCAGAACTGGTACAAATAATCGTCACTGGTGTTGGCCATGAGCGGGAATCTAACTCGGGTCGCCGGGTTCGTAGTGCAACGCGCTAACCGCTACCACTACCGCTCCCCAACAAAGGCACTCACACAGGCACTCGCGTACGCACTCGATCTCGGCACGATCCACTAACCCCATCAACGCGTGAGCGTCGGGACTACGTATAAACCACCACGGCAGCGCTGACAAAAAAACAGAAATAAACCGTCCCTTCCCGATTGTCACTCTGGCCAACACAACGCTAAAAGCCATCGCTGTTTACACGTCCAGGGCGGCAGGCTCCGTATTTCTCCGCGCTAGCTTTAATTACGGTGGCTCCCCTGGAAAACGGTGTGGAGGGGAAACTGCTCCCCAGCCGCTCGGCTCCTCTCGCCGATAGCGGTCATTCGTCCCCGCAGCGGTCGATCGCCACTCTAGCCCCGGGACAGAGAGCGGTCGGACAGCACGGCACGGGCAGGGCCTCCCCCTCCCCCCCGCTCCATAAATAATCAAACAATCTGAGCCTCCGCGTCTCTCGCGGGTGCCGTTCTCAGGGCCGCCGCCGTCGCCGCCGCCACCGCGGGCGCTCGCAGAAACAAGTCGCGAGTTGTTGAGAGTTTATCCGCCGTGCAGCACGTGGGCGGGCGCCAGGACCGAGGAGGGAGCAGTCATGGATTTTCGTTCGTTTAATCTGGTGGGGCGGCGGGGGCAGTGGTTTAATATAGCTGTACCGCAGCTACACGTGCGGGGCGAGCAGGCGCGTGGATGCTGCCGCGGGGGTAACGGCGAGAACGCTGGAATCCGATGTGTGGATCGGCCGCCGCCCGGAAAATATTTTAAAATATTCCCGGAGCCGCCACGCCGCGAAAACTACTAAACTAAGACTAAACAATGTTTTCCTTTACCAAGTAAGGCCCACTGAGCTGTATGGTTCTCTTTCAGAAGTGACCTGGCCACAAATGACAGCTCAACGAAGTGCCTTATCATGCGGAAGTTTAGAGCAGCCAAAAATACTCTAAACGCACGTTGATTCTAAACGTGGAGAGAAAATTCAAAGAACCTAGAGAAAAATCCACGCGACCACGGGGAGAGACACACACAATCCCCAGATATACAGGCATTGTCAGGGTCGGGATAGAACCCACGACCTCCTGCATACTAGGCGAGGTCATTAACATCTCGCCACCATGGCACCCCATCCAGCACCACCTCTCTTGCCTGCTAGGTCATCCTCGCAACGGCTTTTAGCTGGCCCATCGAACAAAGACGGTCATGGCATTACGCACTTCCAGATGCGCTTCTGCGGCCATCTGGAATACTCTTCCTTTAGATATTAGGAAGCCACTGGAGCTATGCACAATCTAGATTGAAAACTCATTTCTTTCTAACTGCTTTTTGTGTTTAGTTTGTTGTCCTTCCCCCGCACCTCCGTTTAGCACGGTTGGCTACGTACGGTGCAAAATAAGTCATTTGCCACCTAACTTTGGTTTCCCTGCGAAATGTAAAATATTCGTCGAGAAATTAGGCCCCCCCCATCCTTCACATCGAAGCGCGCACCTAACCATGTTCCGCTCACGTCGATTACGCACAGATTTTAGGTGGCTGCCTCGGCATAACGGCTCGCGCGGGAGGACTTGCAGATCCAGAAAGTTGCCGGTTGCATCCGATCTCCCGGGGAGGTCGTTGAAACAATCAGCAAATTTCTTAAATCTACCACATTCATCGGCCTGTGTTCCCCCACAGCATTACCAACGGGTACACACCACAGCCAAGGCCATCAGCAAGTCGGTTACAAGCGGTGGGGTAATTTGTGCGTACTCCCGGCTCTTCCAAAATATCTGGCAAGCATGGAAGAGTAGGCCAAAACACCCTCTAGCCGATGCCATTTCCGTCAACAATGGTACGAGCAAGCAAGTGCAGGGCTCCACCTTTTTGCCTTCAACGCACGTAGCGCGCACGCGCTCCTCCTGTTCTCGTTTTTAGACGACGCCAGACCAGACGCCGAGACGCAGGCCGTGGTGCCGTCGATGCGGGGGTTATGCCCGGCTTCAACGGCGGGCCCGGCGGAGAGAGGCATTTAAGTCGTGTCAATTCCCAGGAATGGACTTCTCAGCAGTGCCCAAAGCATACGATCCCCGCTGTATGACGTCACGCGCTCGGCACCGCGCGCCGTTCAGGAAACGCTCACGCGAGCAAGCGGGGCGGCTCTTGATACCCACACGGCCGCTTTCGTCAGAGAGACGGAACCCGCAGCCTTCTTCGGCAGAGATGCAGAAGAGAGACAAAGGTGCCCCCACTTACCCCTATTAGACTCTGGAAGCGAGCGTCTATTCAGGCCGGAGCAATGCGCAAAGGGGGGCGGTGGATCCAGCACGATGCACGCCCGATTGCCTTCGTCTCTCCGCGGTTTGTTGTTGGTGCATCGCACAACGTAACCGCGTCCGGGCGGAGCTGACCTAAGGAAGGCTCAGTGGAAGTTCGGAGACCAGTTTCCGCCGATGACAGCAGCTGAACCCAGGTCACCGGGATTGTAGTACCATGCACAAACTACTAGAGCTGTCGCGAAGCTCACAGGGCACCTGATCCGTGTCTGTACGCACGTACGTTGAACTTCTACGTAAGCCGACCGCGCTAATCGGAGGTGCGGGGGAAGGACAAAATGAACACAATCGCATCGTTTGTGTTTACACTGAATTAACCGACGGCCGCTTCGTCAATCCACTGCTGGATGAAGGCCTCCACGCACGGTGTCGTAACGGGGGTTCTGTGACTACACTTCATCACATTGGTCAGCGAGGGTTGGCGAAGAGAGGGGTGCAGAAACACCACTGCAGAGAATACCGGCTGTTGACGTTGGTCTTAACCAGGAATAAAACTCAGGTTGCCAGGTTCATAGCGCAGCGTGCTCACCACCGCTACTCCCTATCTGTGTATCATCATCACAATCATCGTCACCAGTGATGATCTATCGACTGCTGCGTTTGTTGTTAAACATCTACAAGTGAGTGCAAAATAAAATATTAATTATGAGACACAATGTATGTTTGGATCAGCATTAATCTTAAAGATGTTTAGTTAAAATCGATAGGGTTACATCCTGACCAAATGATTGGACCATTGAAAGTGTTTTGATAAACTTTCCTTTTCAGTTGTTAGTTAACAGGGTTTGACAGTGAGCACGATCTGTCAATCGCAATGTATTAATGCCAACATCAAATCAGATTTACAAAACAATAAAAACTGACCAGATCAGTGTGGCGTCGAAAGAGGTTCAGATCTCCTCTGACCGCGTGCGATGGGACCCATTCTGACCGAGGCCGTGTAACACTCCTTATTACGTCGCCACGAAGCCAGAAACCTCAGTTTGATTCCTAGCCACTGATAACATCGGTGGCGAGTTACATCACAATTGGACGGGAGCCCTCCTCTTCTTGGGTTTTTTCGGTAAAGTCACGTGGGTAAAAAATGTAAATTAATAAAAGTAAAATAAAAATAAAATAAAAATCACGACGTTGTTTTACTTTTATTAATTTTAATTTAAAATTTTTACCTACATGACTTTACCGAAAAAACCCAAGAATATGAATCCTTGCAGTCACGAGGACCCTCCTCTTCGCCAACTCACGCTGACCAACGTGGTGAAGTATGGTCCAACAACTCCTACGACCCGCTCGGCGTGTGGAAGGCCTTCATCCAGCAGTGGCTTGACATGTGGCTGTACGTTATTTATGACTGCTACCGCTGCGTGTGTGCGTGCGTGCGTACGAGCGTGCACACCAAGTCCGAGAGCGATGATTTATATGAACCCCCCCCCCCCTCCCGCATTTGTCCTGTACGAGGGGCCCCGGCGTCGCTGGGCTGGCGCGCGATCGCGCACCCCGCATTTCAGACACAAAACTCCGCCAAAGAGCGATGTTGCGGCAAAAACACGTGGCCATCCATCACGTTCTCCCAGCGTCATTAAGCAGGGGCCGGGGTGAAAGGAAACGTATTTCTTTTCTCGCTCATTCACTCCCCCCCACCCCACCCCTCAGCCCCCACCCCTCCCCCCCCACCCCATCTCTCTCTCTCTCTCTGCCTTCTCCCGCCCGAGCCTTCCTGTGCGCTCTTCATTAACTGTTTCTTAATGGACTGTCTGACCTCAAAATACTGCTTGTCAACTCGAAAATGGCCCGCAGCCACGGGGGCGAGCGCGCACCGCCCGCCGTTAGCGACGGATGCCGAGCCCCCGATCGGTCGCGTGCCGGGGCGCTTCCGCGCAAACACGCGGCGCGGCGCATCTTCTTTACAGCTCGGCGAGCGGCCGTTAAAACCCTCGCCGGCCGACCCACCGGCTTAATTTCAAGCCCGCCGCTGGGGCAGCGAACGACCGGGCCGGCCGGCCGGCCGCCCGACCGTCCGTCCTTCCGTCGGTTCCCCGCGATCGTGACCCGGCGCTTCGCCGCGTTTGCTTCAAGCGCGAGATTTTACTTTAATTGGGAGTGCGCGTAACCCCACGTAGGCGGCGAGTTAGTTTATTTTCGCCAGGACGCGGCGAGGGGGCTTGCGCAGAGAGGTCGAATTTCTTTGCGGTAAGAAAAAATGCAGCGTTTTGATCGTGCCCAGAGTTTTGTGCAACGCTCCGTGCGGCGATGAGGGAACCGCCCGGGCGGTGTTTGTGCGGCGTCGGTAAACACCGGCGGGGTTACCGGTGGCAAACACCGGTGGGTTACCGGCACGCGGACTCACCTCAACCACGATGCATTGCAGCAGCTGCAACGGCTGCGGAATAGAGGCATAAAAATAAAACATCAGTGCGGACGACGGGAGAGAGGGCCAGGTTACAAAAACAGAATATAAAACGATCAATGAACAGGATTTAGTGGCTGCGTGGTGACATCATTAAAGATTACAGAGCTGGGATAGTGTAAAATCCAATCAGCAGAATTAATCAAAATTTCATCCCCGCACATTTTTTACCCCAGAGTATGAAACCCGCGCCCCATTTAGCAGAGACGTAATGATCACTTCTGGGCGTAACACCCCGTTGTTCAATAAAACTGTAACCGCCATGCAATTCCTCCCAGAAACGCTCGCCCGTTTAAGGCTGGGCATTCAGGCATGCTAACGAATCGCCAACGGGTGTGGGAAATTGAGATTTTTAAATTTCATTATTTATTTCCTTTTTTTTTTTGTATAGCTAAAGCAACACACACACAAGGAATTTACAACATGGCATCGAGATCCTTACCATTAATGAACCCTGATTCTTCTGGATCTGGAAATAACCGTGTGGAACGGGAACAAAGTGTGAAAGAGAAGAGAGAGATGATTAGCGATTGAACAGAGCGGCGCAAGCAGACAACAACAACAACCGCGGCCAGCTCTCATTTATTCGCTGGCACGGGTCATACACCTGTGCAGCGGGGCAAAACACTGGCTTTGTACCAACAACAATAACAACAACAACAACATGAAAAACGCTGCTGAAGAAGGATTTACAATTTCGGCTTAATCAAAATCGTTATTCATCCTGGAGAAATCCGATGAGCCACGAAGCTCTTCTCCTCCACGGTACGTCCGCTCGGGGCGGGGCCATCAAAGTCTGGCAGCGGGAAGAGTTCGGGGGGAGGAGGAACGCGGGGGAGCGGCGAGCGTTGGGGCAGGAACCGGAGCGAGGCTACTGCTGCTGCGGTTGCTGCGGTTGCTGCGGTGTGCGCGCGAGGGTGACAGGTGTGAGGAAGAGGTGGCACAACAAAGCACCGGGACGAGACAGATGGGACGGGGGGGGGGGTGGAAGGGGACGCGCAAACAAGCAACAGCCGAGAGGCTTGGGAGCCAGAGAGCGAGCGAGCGAGCGAGGGAGGGAGATGGGAGAGAGTGCGAGAGAGAGAAAGTGGCAGGAGGGGGAGGAGGGTGAAGAAGAGGCAAAGCTCACCCATTACCCGGCCGCTCCAGGCCACACACAGGCATATGTTAAGCCCATTTACATAATGAAAACACACAAATGTTTATCGCTCTTTACCCGCCACGCAGTGAGGGGCGGGGAAGGGGGGGGGGTCGGGCAGGACGAATCCGCGAGAAATACGACGTGCGGGATAATCAGATGCATCACGGAACACGGCATGAGCGGCAGGGAGCTTGAGATGGGGTTGGCGGTGGGGCGGAGGGGGGGGGCTGCTAAGAGTGGTGGGGGGCGAGGGGGGCGGAGGGGGATTGATGGGGGGGCACGTCCGCGCCCCCACGGCAAATTGAACCGTAACGAGCGCCACTCTGGCGTTCGCAACGCGAGAAGATGTGCGACGGGCGGAGAGCGAGCGAGGGATTATCGCGCGGCGGAGAAAAACTTCCCGTGGCGTCGTCCAGAGGGAGGGAGGGAGGGCTTGAGAGGGGACCAATAAAGAGACGTGGATAAAAAAGAAAATTTGCAAACAAAAACTAAGTTAAATGCCGTGGCCATCTGTCACGTACCGCTCTTTGTGAGCGGAATTAGGGGCTGCGCGGTGGTGTAGAGTTGGGCGCTGGCAGAGGTGGGCGTGGGTCTCGCGTGAGCCGTGGGTCTCGCGTGAGCCGTGGGTCTCGCGTGAGCCGTGGGTCTCGCGTGAGCCGTGGGTCTCGCGTGAGCCGTGGGAGCCTTCAGCCAGCCCTGGATAGATGGTGGCCGACGATGCTGGTGCCAGGAGAAACACTGCGCGGGACGCCGATGAACCTCCAATGAAACTGGCAGCCGGTCGCTGTCGATACCGGCAATCAGCTCGCGGCGTGCCAACGTCACCAATTGGCGTTTGGGCGTCACGCGACACAGGCATGAAATCCTGCATTTGGGCTGCAGGTGAGCTGAACAAACTCCAACTGCTAAGGATGCACGTTTTCTACGTTGGAAGTACGAGGTGAAAATTTCTATAGCCTTTTCTGCATTTTTATGCTATCAATCATAATACTTGATAATAGCCATTAATCAGCTAGTGATTAGCCTCGCAAAGTACCAAGGCGTTTTTTTTCCAGGAGGGTCCTGCCTGGGATGCATGATGCATTCTTGTTCAGTTTTTCTGAATTAAATGAACCATAAAAAATATATAATCGGCACACTCTGCACTTGCATCACATTTCTCTTTAAAGAATAACAAAACAGGTCTGATTACATTTGCCCACACAGTAGTTCTCGTGCTTATCTACCCTAGGAAGATGATGGGCCGAGTCAAACCCCCGCAAACCAGGGTTTGAACTCGCAACCTTCCGGACTTGCAAGCCGCTCGCTCTCGGGCTGAGCCACCAGGCCGGTGAATTTATAGCGCTTTGTCTTTTTCTCCTTTGAATGGGGGTCACACAGAAAAACGTGAAACTAGGCCAAGAGAGGGAAATGTAATGCAGGCCAAGCACAGAATCCTGCATACATGCACCTTTCACAAATCATGCATGGCGTGACATTTTTTGTGCCTCTTACTATGGTTCAGTCAGTTTAATAAACGCTTTGCTTTTTTTCGGCTTGACTTAAACTTAAAGAGTTTCCACAGCATTCGAACAAAGAAAAAAAAACACAAATACCAGGCGAGAATAAACAAACACGCCGAGGTAAAGGGCACGATCGCACGGGCGCAGGAATTTTACCTACATACGAATATATAAAGACAAATATTCCCCGTGTAGCCTCAACATACTTTTGGGGCAAGTGCCGACAGCGAGCACCTATGAAGGCCGGCACTGTGGCACACGAGGGGGTGGGTGGCCAGCACCACGCCCGGCCGCCTTTGTCTCCCGAGTGGCGATGTTTGCACACCGCACCAGGTACTCATTTGAGGCTGAGTCGACCTAGGGAAGGCCCAGGACCGGTTCAGATAATCGTCACCGGTATTTGGTGTGAGTCGCCGGGTTCGAAGCACAGCGGCATTAACCGCTGCACTACCGCTCCCCACAAACACGCATGCACATACGTACACGCACACACGCACAACGCCCGACACCAGCGGAACAGCCGGCAGTTTCCCCATGGTAGCAGCAGCAGCAGTAGCAGCAGCACCGGCAGCACCAGTGGCAAACAAGGACAGGGCCAAGGTGGTCGCCAAGATTCCTAGAGGTGGCTTCTCCCGTTGGTAATGAGTGTGACGACGGTAGCACCAACCCCGTGCCGCTTCCCTTGATAAAATAATGTGAATGTATGAACCTTTGTCGATCCACTGCTGGATGAAGGCCTCACGCCGTGCCCTGGTTGGTCGCGATGGCTGTCTGGCCGTGCTTTAGCAGGACGGTCAGCGACTGTCGGTGAAGGGCGGGAGGGGGCGTGCCCAGGACCAGTTAAGTTTTCCCTCGCCACTGGACCGTTAGCCGTTCGCTGGGAAGGTCGCAAATTTCGCAGCATGGTGAACGAGCCGCTTGCGCCACCGCCGGACAGAACAAATTCGTCGAGCGACGCACGTTCGCGCGTTTTTTTTCCGTCTCTCAACACCAACTGCACATCGGTTGCGACTGTTGGCGTGATGTCGTCGGCACACAAAACTGCGACCTTGAACCCGACCGACGTTTTAGGGAACGGTTCAGAAAGACGGCACCTCAGAACTACTGCACGGCTCGCGCTTCAATCAGGCCCCTCTCACTACCCAACACTGGGCGGCGCTCAGTGTTGGGTAGTCCGGCTCGTGGCCAATCATCCAGGTTTAAACGTTATTCTGTCCCGTTGGGCAACGCAACATTAAGTGAAAACCCAGTTCAATATGTGCAGTTATTGGAGACCCTTCTGGGACCACTGACCAGCAGGCCACGGGAACCTTGTTTACTCTCTGCTGGCCACAGCTCGGAGTGGATGCCAGGAACTCAGCGGTGCGCAATTGTCATTCTGCCGTCGGTTAAATGCTTCAGCATTGGGGAACCGCTCCGGAAGATGACGTCGCAGATCTACTTCGGAGGCCACTTCAGAGTGGCCCCTTCAATCCGCACGAGCGCAGCGCTGGCGACTGCTGAGCCAGCCAGCCGGCCACCTCCGCTGGCTCGTCACTGCTAAGGTCAAATGTGCCTCCCTGCCGACAACCACTAACGCGATCGCACGTGGGATTTTTGCTTCCTCCACGTCCAAGCCCCCCACGGTTTTTTTGTGGAGCGAGCGATTCTCCCCCATCCCCGCCACTCCCCCCCCACCCCGCCCCCCCACTCGGGCCTCTCCTCCTTTCCGCTAACGAGGTTAATTACTACGGCGGCCGAGAGAGCGGGGCTGTTCAGGTGGGTTTGGGCTTCGGCACAGCCGGAAAAAAAAGATCGTCCCTTTTATGTCCATATTGTAACGGAGACGGTTATTAACGGCCCGCGCGGCTTATTGCGGTTGCAATTTTCTCGGGAAGTCATCTCTCCGCCCCCCCTCCCCCCTTTGGAATCATAATTATTGGGAAGTATTTAAAGCGAGGGGTGGGCTGGTGCACAGCATCTAATGAGGTTATTAAATATAGACTAATATGCATCATGCTGTTCCTGGCCTGAGCAGTGAGAACTTTTCATTTTGGCTGGCACTTAATGCTACGAAACTTTAATTATAATTTAGACTTAATTTAAGAGCCGTGTTAAAGGCGGGGTTGGTTGGTGGGGGCGGCGAGAAGGAGGGGTGAGGTTACCCGCCGGGGGGGGGCGTGGGATTGGAGAAGAATGAAAACTCTACGAAAAGCAAATCATTACCATATTTGCTCCGCGCGTAATTTTCACATCTCGATGATTAAGACTGAACTTGGGAGTTTTAGTTGCGATTCGCGCCTGGACACTGTCGCTTCACGTTTTTGTCAACGCAGGACGGAGGGGAGGAAATGAGATGAGGTGGAGGAATGGAGCGAGAGCGACGGGGGGCAGGGGGGGAGATCGACAGAGAGATGGCGACGGAGGAGACAAGAAGGGTGGGAGTAGAAGTCGGTGTGTGTGGGGGGGGAGGCGCGGTACGGTGTGGTAAAGCGGTGACGGTGGTATTTGGCGTAGCGGTGGGGGGCACACGGAGGGAGAGGGGGCTGTGTAGCGGCGTAGTGGGTGGCGGTAGCCTCCGCTGCTCGGCAATCCCAGCATGCATCTGCAGTTCAGGCATAATCAGTGATGTCACACAGCTAAAGGTCAATCGAATCGCTAAGTAAAAAGGCCTACGACAGGTGGCCACTCACAGAACAGCGGGAGGATGGGATAAAAATGAGCATCGCCCCGTGTGAGCGAGAGGGAACAGGCGAGCGGAGCGGGCGAGCGAGCGAACGAGCGCGTGAGCGCGCGAGCACGCGGCCGTGGCGCTTCACCAATCGGAGCGAGACCGGGCGAGAGATTGCGGTGCTGGGGGGGGGGGGGGGGGGGCACAGTGCCGAGGGGAGGGGGGAGGTTGCGGGAGGAAAGAAAGAAATAGGGGGCGAGACGGGGCGATCGTGAGGTGGGGGGGGGGGAGAGAAGGGGATGTGAAAATGGTTGGGAGTTTGGGGGGGGGGGGGGGCTGCTGGGCAACAGAGAGAGAGAGAACACGGAGCCTGGGGTCTCTCGGAGCGCTTGCGCCGGTATGCGCGAGCGGTGGCAGATGTGACGGCTAAATTGTTTTTTTTTACAGTTGTTTGGGTTCCCAACGTGACCCATTTGTTACCGTCCCCCCCAGGTAAAGGCTCCCCCCCCCCCCCCCCAAGACATATCATCTGGAGCGGCGTTACGTTACAGAGAGCAGGGGAAGAGACACCGTGCGCGCACGCGCCTCGATAGTGTCGCGCGCTCCACGGGCAAAGAAGGCGTGCAGGCGAGCGTGACGCCCCCCCCCCCCTCCCTGCCCCACCGCCACCACAATAAAATAAATAAAGGCTTACATCGCCGTGCGAAGCCAAAGCGTGCGCCGTGCAATTTAATTAAACTACAATTCGCAACTGATCTTTGGTAGGAGTTCTCAAATGAGAGACCTTCATTTTTAGACATGGGTCGAAATAATAGAATTATGCACCCTGTGTTTGTACTGCATCTAAATGTCTGACTATCTCTTACGGTGGTGACCTGAATGTTATGGGGAGCAATAATGGAGGTACAACAAGCCAGTGGCTCCCTCGAAGAGCGCTCAACATTAGGACAAAAGTCGGAAATCGATTTGACATGCCTGTGTGTGTGTGTACGTAGCATTGGCAACCCCCCGCCCCCCTCCCAATTTAACTGGAGACCGATGCGTTAAGTGCTGTTCGTGAACATCTATCAAGTCAAACGCAGCACAAAATAAGAGTGATGTGGTCAGCACCACACCCGGCTTGCCTTTGTCTCCGCATTGATAATGTTTGCGCACCACACCAGATATTCACTTTCGGCTTGGGAGATTCGGAACAGGTTTGAGTATTAAATTCCAGCGTGGTGCCGGTGTTGTACATCATGGGTATGAATTGAATCCAGGTCACTGGGACTTTAGTACTACGCATTAACTGCAGCACATGAAGATGAATAAAGATGCTGATTCAAACCCAGCTGGGTCCCCCATTGCTCCTGTACATACATGACAACGGTGACTCATTAAGGGCCGAGTTGACTGAGGGGAGGCCCTGGACAGAGTCGGTTACAGCCCATCACCGATGTCGGCCGCTGCGGGGAATCAAACCCAGGTCGCCGGGGTCACGGCTAACCACCAAACCACCGACTCCAACGATCCCCAGGCAGCGTGCGATCGCTCGCACGCGATCGCACGCGATCGCACGCTGCCCTGCAATTGTATTTAAAAGCAACAAAAGGTCACTAATAAACAGAACGCTTATCTTTTACATGGAGCAGAATATTAAATATGCCAGATGTGAAATCGCAGGGAATGTTTTTTCCTATTCCCATTTTTTTGGGGGGGGGTGGGGGGGTGGTGGGGGGGCAGCAAAGGGAAAGAGAGGGGGGAGGCGGTGTCTGTGCTGCAGCAGCTAATTTTCAGACATAATGAACAATCTTACCTGCGGGTACGGGAATCTCCCAAGAGCCAGCTAGAGAATGGATGAGAGGGAGGAGAGGGAGGAGAGGGGTAACGGGGGAGGGAGAGAGAGAGAGACAGACAGAGAGCGAGAGCAGAGAACGGACAAAAAAAACGAATTAACTTTTACATCTAATTACTACCGACAACGATTCTCCTTAAAACATTTAGGCCGGCGCGTAATTCAGTATCAAGCTTCAACACGAGAAAAAAAAAACATCAGCCTCACTCAAAAGTCACGTCACGGGGCTTGTGAACGGGTAACCGTGGGGCGTAAATGCAAACAAATAGATAAATTCACAAAGCTATGCAATGAATCCTAACGAGCTGCAAGGTGAACGGAAAGAAAATGCGCGCGGTCTGGTGAGTCACCAACACCCCGCGCGTTGACCGGTGACGAATTCAAGGCAGTCGCAGCGAGGCGTTTAAAAGCCCAGAAAGCTGATGAGTGTTTTGCCCGTGATTAATTTTTGCACGGTAAGATGGATTAAATTCTACTCGGCTCGTAATCTGCTTACAGCTCTTTTGCCACAGAGTTTGCCGTTTTCTGGAAACGATTTACGCGTGAAAATAACAATCATCGTCATCATCTTCTTTGTTGACTGCAAACGTCGCACCCACACCGCGAATTAAAACATGTGCCGTTTGTTTAAATGTTCCGTTTTGTGGTGAGGATTATGATTAGACTGCATGGTAACAAGGACTGCAGCGTTTCATGAAGGGGAACATGGCAATGCGAGTGGTAGGGTGTTCAATGGGGGGGGGGTGCAATGATCCGGTTGAATCTTGCAAGCTAAGGCAGTGTTGAGTCCGGACAGGTTCCTTGAAGAGCGACCACCATGCATGAAACGGTTTTAAGGGGCTGCTGCAGCCACTACCTGGCGGGGCAGGGCATCCAAACCCATGGTTGTACTGTACTATACTCCCACATCCATGCTCCCTGCGTTCACAAAACTGGCACTGACTAGCGTGATGCAGCATGATCGAACGATCGCTAAGACCGACAAAGCGTGGGAAGTGTTTAACCTTAACTGGCTATTGGCATCATGCCAATGATATCCCCGTATAGCCTTGACAGATTTTTGGGGCATGTGCTATTAGCGGGCACCTTTGATGGTCAGCACGCCACGCAAGAGAGCAGGTGGGCCAGCACCACGCCCGACCACCTCTGTCTCCCCAGTGACAAAGGCAAGCTGGGGAATCGTCAATGGTGTTTGGCCACCAGCGGGAATCGAACTCAGTTGGGCGGGTTCGTAGCGCAGCGCGCGCTAACCGCTAAGAACTACCCACTCCACCACAGACATCGTACCACCACCGCATCCCTAAAACGCGCCACAAATACCCGCAACAATTTTGCGGAGCAAAAAATACTAAATACGGATGGATGAAAAAAAAGTCTTCCATTTTTACTTCATTTTGTAAAAAGAGCAAAAGATTTACACTGCGCGGGTTTTGTTTTTTCGGGGGGGGGGGGGGGGGCAAGGTGGAAACGTTTTGACAATTCAATCACGTGTGGCAATGGCTGCCCCCGACCAATCCAAGCTGCAACTTCAAATTCGTGTGACTGCATTAAATCTGGCATTATATATAAAACAATTTCATTAATCAAACATCTGTGAGTTTTAATAACGCATTTCGGCTCAATACATATTCATCAGACTGCCGCGGAACTTTCTCTAGTTGCAAGCTCGCCGGGTGCCATATGGCTTCACGGAGGAAAAACAACAGTCAAGCCTGCAATTAAATAGACCGGGGATTACGGGGGTTCTTTTTTCCTCCCTTCTACTTTCAACACAGTCGGGGCAGACAATCTGCTGAAAAGAAATTAACGGTAAAATATGAAGACATACGTATGGGCAGCCTGCTTGCCGACACACTGCTGAACGACGGCCTTTCCCCTCACCTGCGTGCTCCTGCAGACATGCCAAGCAGGGTTCGTTTGGCCATGCTTTGACCACCAGGATGGTCAGTGCGGGCTGGTGAAGGTGGGTGTATGGTGTGGGGATGCATATACGGCATGTTGAACTTCTTTCGCACCGTAAGTAGCAAACCGTGCTCATCGGAATTTATGCTTAATAATAACTATGGCGATGCACTACTAAATTAAGGCCTCCCTATGCCGCGTTGGCTGCGGGCATTGTGTGACCCATGCTTTGCCATGTCGGTCAGAGTGGGCTGTAGGACCAGCTCTCGTATCACGAGCACCAGCTCAGTTATCACTCCCCCGTGATGTTAGCCACATGGCTCGTGAAATGAACTCAGGTCGCTGGGTATGTAGCAGAGGTCGCAACCGGGTACCCGATACCCGTACCCTACCCGATACCCGGCTACCCGTACCCGGCCGGGTACGGGTAAACGTTTGCGACCCTGGTGCGGCCGGGTACGGGTACGGGTAGGCCGTGAGTCACCGGTGAGTAACCGTTTGTCACTCATTTCGCGTAGGGTACGGGTAGCGTACGGGTACCCGTACCCGGCCGGGTACGGGTAAGGGGTACCCGTTTGCGACCCTGGTGCGGCCGGGTATGGGTAAGGAATCAAAACCCGTTTGCGACCTCTGGTATGTAGTGCAGTTTGCTAACCGCTGTGGCGCCCGCTCCTCCACCCATACGCTAAAACCAGGACACATATTTTGGGGGGGAACTTGGGTATCTAGAAAAATCGTGGTTCAGAGGAGTGTGAACAATTTAGTCTAAAGTTCTATATTGCTTTACCTCTTCTACTGAACATTAAAAATCATACACCATCCCTGCCATCGGTCAACCAAAACATTCCGCTCCCGTAGAGTGTGACGTTAAAGCAGATAGAAAGCTCGCTACCGATTAATGGAATAACATATCCTTCATTACTTTGTCTTCACATTGTGTCCCGAGGTTAACAAAGTTCTCACGCCGACCTTGAACAGTTCACACAAAAAAAATGTAATCATGTAAATTAATTGGTGTGCTTGACACGCAGAGACAAAGATCCCCCATACAGCCTTTAACAGACTGCTGGTGCAAGTGTTGTTAGCAAGCACTTATTAAGGCCTACATGACACACGAGGGGGTGGGTGGCCAGCACCATGCTTGGCCACATTTATCTCACCTATGCTGATGTTTACTACAGATCGCACCAGCTACTCATTTTAAGGCTGAGTCGACCTAGCAGAATCCCAGGGCCAGTTAAGATAATCCTCAGTGGTGTTTTGCCACAATCGGGAATCGAACTCGGGTCGCCGGGTTCGCAGCGCGCTAACCGCTACACTACCGCTTGACACACACACACGGGCGCACCGCGTACACCACTAGTATTGAGGTATTGCTGTTTTAGAGCAATTTTACAAAAAAGATAACCACTTGTGCTTCGAGGTTAAATGCCACATGACGAAAATTGAAAGATGCGACTGTTTGTCGCATTGTTTACAATAAACAAATATCCTGCCAGAAAATGATTTTTTTCTTTATCTGGCCCACCGTGCCCCCTGTACCTTCCTCAGGTCAACAAATCTCAAAACTGCGCTCTTGGCACTTCGCCCTTGGTGGCTCCGACAATTCCACGTCTCGGCTGCATGGAAATTCAAAATCCATCAACGTGTAGGGGGGCGGGGCGGGGGGGGGGAGAAATAAAATATTTGACTACAGTACCTGTATCAAAAATCCCCCCCCCCCCCCACATCAGAACGGTTTTGTCATCACAAATCTCCAACAATCTGACGGGCACCCTCCAGAATAATCTCATTCGGAAACAGCTCCTCGCGGGCAGCGACGCTACATGCATATGATGTTTTATTTTGATCAACGAAGCGTCGCAATGTGGCTCGTGACTCGTGCTTCAGAGTTTAAGGCCGAAGCGTCAGCTCCCCGCGTTTCCTCGTTAAGCGCTCCCGCTTGATCACCGTTTCGTGAATGCGGCGCGCGACATCCATACGCATGTTTATATCTACATGTAGAAAGGAAATGTTCACGCAAGCATTCAAATGTTTTTCCCTCCCCCCATTCCGGCCAGGATTTGCTTGAGTGAAATGTGTGTGTTACTCAGGGAAATGGTTACAAATGTTATTTTCCACATCCTCCCACCCCTGACCCTCATCCTCTTCACGGGTCACCATATGGCACTTTCAATATTCCGCCGGGTCACGTGACACCGCTTGCCCAATCGGCGTGCCCCCCCCCCCCACTTTGCGGAGGAGGGCGGCACCCCGCAAGGGTACCCCCCCCCCCCTACGCAGGTGACTCCTCTCCAGGGATGCAACAAACGGGACCTGTTTAAAAAAAAAAAAGTAATATAAATTCAACTTTAAATCGTTAAATAAACGAGATGGAACACACGTTCGTGTTGTGAAGCGGTAAAAAAAAAAAGAACGCACTTTGAAAATTACGAGTGAATGCACTTAGCGGCACGGGCATCGCTCAAACAAAGTGATTAACGCTGTCAAAGTGCTTAAATATTAATGGGCCATCTCTGTCTGTACAGCAAAGCGTAACCAATTTGATTCATTTGCCAAATGCATTCAATTGCTTTTCAAATAAAGCAGACACTAATAAGGGTATTGTCATTAAAAAAAATTAATCTGCCTCAATACAAATCAGAATAATGAGATATTTCAGCTAAATTGACTCGTTTTTAGCGGTTCATTCTGGCGGGTTTCTGGGGCGGGTGGCGGTGGTGGCGCCACGCAAATTCCACGGCCGATTTAAAACGCCGTTGGTGACGATTCGTACACACGGCTACGCGATTACAAAGCCATCCAGATGTAAACACATCCCCGTGCGAGAACGAGACAGACGACGACGAAATGGTAGGAAGGATGTGAAAGCCAAATTATTTAAAAAATCTAAACAAGCAAACGGTTGAGGTTAACACGCAAAAAAATTCATCGATGACTCAAATCAGCGTACTCCTCCACAGACCTTACAACCAAATATAAAATTTAAATTATAATTATTATTATTATTTACAGCCCACTGTCAATACACATTTTCAAAAATATTTCCAATTTTAATCAACGGTTGAGGGAAAACATTTAAATGAGTTTTATTCATTTGTAATGATATGTATTTATATATTTTTTAAAACCTGAATTATGTTTTCAAATAGGTGCAGCCCTATCATCATCATCACGATCCATTGACAGAAAGCCCGTACCACAATCATCATCACGATCCATGGACAGAAAGCCCGTACCACCATCATCGCGATCCATGGGCAGAAAGCCCGTACCATCATCACGATCCATGGGCAGAAAGCTCATACCATCATTATCATCGCGATCCATGGGCAGAAAGCCCGTACCATCATCATCATCATCGCGATCCATGGGCAGAAAGCCCGTACCATCATCACGATCCATGGGCAGAAAGCTCATACCATCATTATCATCGCGATCCATGGGCAGAAAGCCCGTACCATCATCATCATCATCGCGATCCATGGGCAGATAGCCCGTACCACCATCATCATCACGATCCATGGACAGAAAGCCCGTACCACCATCATCATCACGATCCATGGACAGAAAGCCCGTACCACCATCATCATCACGATCCATGGACAGAAAGCCCGTACCACCATCATCATCGCGATCCATGGGCAGAAAGCCCGTACCACCATAATCATCACGATCCATGGGCAGAAAGCCCGTACCATCATCACGATCCATGGGCAGAAAGCTCATACCATCATTATCATCGCGATCCATGGGCAGAAAGCCCGTACCATCATCATCATCATCGCGATCCATGGGCAGATAGCCCGTACCACCATCATCATCACGATCCATGGACAGAAAGCCCGTACCACCATCATCATCACGATCCATGGACAGAAAGCCCATACCATCATCACGATCCATGGGCAGAAAGCTCATACCACCATCATCATCGCGATCCATGGGCAGAAAGCCCGTACCACCATCATCATCACGATCCATGAACAGAAAGCCCGTACCACCATCATCATCACGATCCATGGACAGAAAGCCCGTACCACCATCATCATCACGATCCATGGACAGAAAGCCCGTACCACCATCATCATCACGATCCATGGACAGAAAGCCCGTACCATCATCATCACCACGATCCATGGACAGAAAACCCGTACCACCATCATCATCACGATCCATGGACAGAAAGCCCGTACCATCATCATCACCACGATCCATGGACAGAAAGCCCGTACCACCATCATCATCACGATCCATGGACAGAAAGCCCGTACCATCATCATCACCACGATCCATGGACAGAAAGCCCGTACCACCATCATCATCACGATCCATGGACAGAAAGCCCGTACCATCATCATCACCACGATCCATGGACAGAAAGCCCGTACCACCATCATCATCACGATCCATGGACAGAAAGCCCGTACCATCATCATCACCACGATCCATGGACAGAAAGCCCGTACCACCATCATCATCACGATCCATGGACAGAAAGCCCGTACCATCATCATCACCACGATCCATGGACAGAAAGCCCGTACCACCATCATCATCACGATCCATGGACAGAAAGCCCGTACCATCATCATCACCACGATCCATGGACAGAAAGCCCGTACCACCACCATCATCATCACGATCCATGGACAGAAAGCCCGTACCATCATCATCACGATCCATGGACAGAAAGCCCGTACCATCATCATCACCACGATCCATGGACAGAAAGCCCGTACCACCATCATCATCACGATCCATGGACAGAAAGCCCGTACCACCATCATCATCACGATCCATGGACAGAAAGCCCGTACCATCATCATCACCACGATCCATGGACAGAAAGCCCGTACCACCACCATCATCATCACGATCCATGGACAGAAAGCCCGTACCATCATCATCACGATCCATGGACAGAAAGCCCGTACCATCATCATCACCACGATCCATGGACAGAAAGCCCGTACCACCATCATCATCACGATCCATGGACAGAAAGCCCGTACCATCATCATCATCACGATCCATGGACAGAAAGCCCGTACCACCATCATCATCACGATCCATGGACAGAAAGCCCGTACCATCATCATCACCACGATCCATGGACAGAAAGCCCGTACCACCATCATCATCACGATCCATGGACAGAAAGCCCGTACCATCATCATCACCACGATCCATGGAGAGAAAGCCCGTACCACCATCATCATCACGATCCATGGACAGAAAGCCCGTACCATCATCATCACCACGATCCATGGACAGAAAGCCCGTACCACCACCATCATCATCACGATCCATGGACAGAAAGCCCGTACCATCATCATCACGATCCATGGACAGAAAGCCCGTACCATCATCATCACCACGATCCATGGACAGAAAGCCCGTACCACCATCATCATCACGATCCATGGACAGAAAGCCCGTACCACCATCATCATCACGATCCATGGACAGAAAGCCCGTACCATCATCATCACCACGATCCATGGACAGAAAGCCCGTACCACCATCATCATCACGATCCATGGACAGAAAGCCCGTACCATCATCATCACCACGATCCATGGAGAGAAAGCCCGTACCACCATCATCATCACGATCCATGGACAGAAAGCCCGTACCATCATCATCACCACGATCCATGGACAGAAAGCCCGTACCACCATCATCATCACGATCCATGGACAGAAAGCCCGTACCACCATCATCATCACGATCCATGGACAGAAAGCCCGTACCATCATCATCATCACGATCCATGGGCAGATAGCCCGTACCATCATTATCATCATCATCATCATCGCGATCCATGGGCAGATATCCCGTCGGTGTCCACTGCACGTTTCGTCATTTATTTCCACTTTCCTCAGTCTTGTGCCAATATGCTCAAGTCGTGCCCTTCTCTACGGTCCACCATATAGAATATTTGAAGTGCGTTCCATACGCTTAGCAAACACAATGTGGACAGCGAGGGAAAGGTGAGGCGAAAAAAGTAATATTGTGACGCTCGCCCAATGCGCACGCAACAATACATTAGTCCAGTGTTTAAAGGATTACGGGAGATTTTAACCCAAAATAAAACAGACATGGTCCACAGTGCAGGGGTCACGAACTTGCGCATTCTAGCGGCCCTTTCACCGCCGCACATCCCTTGTCCCGCCGCACGCAGCCACCCATTTAGCAGTCGTCATCCAGTGGCAAAGCAGCAATTTACTTAATAACGCTCAGGAAATGCCACGCGTTCGAGTCGTGGATATATTATGTATGTTTTATATATGTGTGTGTGTGTGTATATATATAAACACTTACGAGCTAGGGCGTGGGGCATGTCTGTATGGCGAAACTACGATGATAAATAATCCACAATCACTGTAATCGTCCGTTTTTTTTATATTGTTATATCACGCCCATCGTTGCCTTTTTTGCAAGAAACAGATTTGTTGACAAAAATATGCAATGATAAAGACAATGAATACACTTGAGCCATGAAATCAGCGCTTTACCAAACTTTTTCTGAATTGACGGCATGGCAGTTACGACGATATTCGCGGAAATTGTCTGATGTATACAATGCATATCAACGTATTTTTTTTTTATAGAACTGCAATGATCAAAATACACATGTATGTATGTCTATTGAACTTATTTCGCATGCTAATCGTAAGTGCGGGGTAAGGACAACTAAACAAAAAAAAACAGTTCAAAAGAAATGAGAATTCAATTTAAATTTAAAAGTGCACAGCGCCAGTGGCTCCCTCATATCGGAAGGAAGAGCATTCCAGACGGCCGCAGAAGCGCATCTGAAATCGCGCGATGCAGTGACCGCCTCTGTTCGATGGCCAGCAAGAAGCCGCTGAGAGGATGACCGGCTCATGGTGAGAGAGCTGCAGCTAAAGAAGCTGTTAAGTCATCTTTCTTATCACTGGATGTTCAGCACCACATCCCAGGATCCCTCTCGCTACGGCTGCGGCTATGAGTCACGTTAAGTCTACCAGTGAGCACACTGAGCACTCGGCAAGGAGTTCCAGCGGTTCCCTCTCACCTGTGGGTTTTATTCAGGCACTCTGGTTTCTTCCCACAGATTCCGACTTTTCAAAATCAGAATCTTAATCTATCCCGGAGGAAATCCGATGAGCTATGAAGCTCTTTTTCACAGATGTCTAGTAGGGGCGGGTCAGCAAGTTACAACAACAAACAATAAAAAAAACGATAGGAGTGCCAAACAGAGAAAAAGGTTTAAAAAAAAGTCATGAAATAAAAATAATAAAAGTGTCCAAGTCCAATTTCTCAACACGAAATGCAAGCTTGGGCATGGGAGCAAAACAACAACAACAACAGTCCCAAACCACACCAAGACAACAACAGTCCCTCCATAAAATGGCACGTTAAAACTGGACTATCGACACACGAGTTCGATAAAAAGTTACAAATTACAACCAGCCACCCACCCAATACGATACACACATGCATATGCTGATGAGACACAGGCGAAGACTAATAAAAACAAGTCTTTTTTTTTTTTACACAGCCCTTTATTATTCTACTGCTGGATAAAGAAGACCTGACACCCATGTTGTGGTGGTGGTGGTGGTTTGTTTTACCAGTCACAGCTGTTGCTCGCCATTGATGTTCGCCTCGGCTGGGAATCTAACTCGGGTTTCCAGGTTCGCGTCAGCACGTGCGAATAAACGCGGCGCTGGCTCCACCCCCACAATTACCGTAAATCCGTCAAAATTATTTAATTGAAGGGAATTCATATTTAATACAGATTAATCCAATTCGTCTGGTGCTCTGTGACCCCTTCCAGATTACAGTTATCCCATGGCATGTGTTTATGAAGAACAAAAGTTGACTCTACGCCAGCTTTACCTTCACCCAGACTCATCAGCAAAGTGCAGCCCCCTAATGAAGCAATGCCACGAGGTGCTCTGATGTCTTGCACATGTGTGTATGCATGTTGACATCCTTTCGCACTCTAACATAGCCAACCATACTAATGTGATGTGCATAAGCCACTGATGGCATTAAGCACACGTACTTGTGGCAAAACATTCAAACAAACATGCTCTGATAATGATTGGCCTACACACCAGAGACAGCCGTCTTTATGACCTTGTCTCACCACCAGTGTTGGACCAGAGAACGCCAAAAGGGGCGAACAGTACAAAGACCATGCAATCATCAGAAAACTTAGAGCTCGGGTCGAGCAGTGAACACGTTCCTGCGGAGGGAGCTGGTAGGAACATTGGGTTGCTCGGTCAATGGCCAGGGTCAACGGCGGCGTGGTGTATTCCGCAAATATGCCCGACTGTGAGGGCGGGCACAAGCCGGCGTGAGTTGAGTTTTATAAGGGCACCACGGGGTGACCAGCCCCTCCCCACCCAGCCTCTCCCCACCCTCCCCACCCAGCCCCCTCCCCACCCTCCCCACCCAGCCCCACCCTCCCCAGCCCCTCCCTTCCCACCCAGCCCCTCCCTGCACGACGGACACAATAATCCCCTGTGGGTTGGTGTAACCAGGAGGTTCCTAGCAGTAGAACGTAACACCTGCGTTATTGCCAGAATGGGGTAACAGCTATTCTTGTGTTGAAATGTTTTGGCACTGGCAAAAAGGCGCCATAGATATGTGCACAGCACAATAACGAGTAGGGCATTAGCACAGCACGCGTACGTCCGTCCGTAAGTCGTGTGTGTACGTGTGTGCATTTGCTCGTTTGCACATTTAGAAGAAGTGGTGGCGCAGTGGCTCGCGCACTGCAATATGAACCAGTGACACGAGTTTGATTCCTGGCGACGTCTAACATCAGTGGAGAGTGATGTCTGAACAGGCCCAACACCCCCCCCTCCCCAACTCCCACTTTGCCAATGCATCCGTAATACAGATTTTTTTTGGGTTACTAATACAGCACACCGGTGTGTTGGAGAGCAAAGCCACAACATTTGTAAACGTTGTTGTGTTTACGTGACAAACCTCACTAATTTGCGGTGTCGGGTGGTGGCGGGTTTAACGACACATTTATATATTTACGCGATCTCACCCAAGAAGCCTGTATTATGGATGATATTGGTCGCGAAAAACCTACCGACCACCAGCGTGGTGAAGTTCTGATCATACAACCCTCACGGCCGACACACCGTAGGGGAGGCTTTCATCCAGTGGTGTAGTGACAAAGGGGCGATGCATTTAATTTACATTTCATGATTAAGACTAGTTACACAATAATTATCCCCTCCTGATTCGATGACTTGTCACGGATATGAGATCACAATTCTTGTCGTCCTTCCCTCGCACCTCCAATTAGCAAGGTTGGCTACGTACGGCACAAAAGAAGTTCAACATACGTACGTAGTGTTCAATTCAAACATTTGGTTAATTTACCGTTGCGGTGGATGTAGTGGCTGCTGGGGCCACGTGAACCCAGCAAAACTCCCTCTCCCTCTGTCTCTCCGCGCGATTCTGAGTATGCACCTCTCCATGCTTTTTTACGCACTTTTGAACTCATGTTAAATCGTATTTGTCAATGCCCACGTTGCTGCACTCCTTTCCTCTTTAGGCATAACAATGTGCCCTGAAGAGAACACATTTAGTAATTTAAATTAATACGTTCTATTCAATAGAATTATTCACAGTTGAGTGTTTTTTGGAAAACAGATCATTAAAGAGAATCATAATTTACAGCCATTTGCGAATCCAATGCCTCCCCCTGCCGTGTGCCATAATTTACCATGCTGGTCAGTGCGGGTTGGCATAAAACTGAACTTAATCGTGAAAAGCAACACATGAATTAATCTAAGGCTACAGTTGCACAATCGTCAACACACACCCCATTAGCGTATTCTCCGGATAAAAAACGCTCCGGAAAGTAAGAGGCACCCCAAACTTGTACCACCATTGTCAATAAAGTTATACAAATCCCATAAAACACAAAGATCCCCCATATAGCCTTAAAAGACTGTTGGGGCAAGTGCTGTTAGCTAGCACCTATGAAGGCTGGCGCGGCTCACAAGGGGGTGGGTGGCCAACATCACGCCCGGCCACCTTTGTCTCCCTAGTGGCGATGTTTACACACCACACCAGGTACTCATTTGAGGCTGAGTCGACCTAGGGGAGGCCCAGGACCGGTACAGATAATCGTCACCCGTGTTGGCCGTGAGCAGAAATTGAACCCGGGTCGCCGTGTTCGTAGCGCAGCGCGCTAACCGCTACACCACCGCTCCCCAACAAATCCCGTCTCACGCACAAACACACCTACCAGATTACAGGACGCACCCCAAAATGTTGCGTCAACACAGGAGGCATCAAAGGCCCGTCGTCTGGTCGTCTGGAGGACGCGGCGCGAGCTGCTGGGCATTGTATTTTGCCGAGGGGATACATTGGCGGTCAACGGGGCGGAGGGGTGGGGGGGCCATGGGCCCAACGACGCATTCCGCGCGTGCGCTTCGCTGGAAAATCCACGCAGGACCAGGGCCGACGCTAATTCATTTAACCGTCGGTATCAGCGGCTAAAGCAGCCGTAGTTATTTTTAAACGCTTGATTTTTCCTCTCTCTCTCTCTCGTTCAACCGACCCGTTGTTGTCAGGTGGTGCTGTTACCGCATACATTTTTAATGTTTCCCTCCGGTCGGCACGCGTTTGATTTTATGCTTAATTAAGCAAATGGATCAATGTTCTCGCCGGTTCCCACACACGTAACACGCATTAGACGTGACGGGATCGCTCCGTTAAAAAAAAACGGGGAATGTTTCGGCGCCAGAGCGTTTTGCTTGTTGGTTTCAACCCCCCCACCCCACCCCACCCCCTAAACACCCCCACCACCAAAAACAGACGCAGCCCCCCCCCTCCCCACCTACTTGCACGTAGCACTTGACAAAGCTCGCACGTCCGCCCACCAATCTCCACACGGTCAAAGGTAAACACGTGCGTGCGTCCACATGCACGAACACGCCGCGCACAGCACACGCTGAACTAAAACTAAACTAAAACATTTATTTTATCAGGTAAAAGGCCCACTGAGCTGAGCACAAAATGACGAAGTGGCTTATCGCGTGGAAATTTAAAAGCAGCTAAAATACTCTGAACGCACGTCTGCAAATGTGGAGGGATAAACTGGAGGAGCCGGAGAAAAAGCCACGCGACCACGGGGAGAGAGACGCGCAATCTCCAAATATACAGCAGCAGGCGTCAGGGTCGGGATCGAACCCACTACATCCTGTATACCGCGCGAGGTAGTTAACATCTCGCCACCATGCCGCCCACACACGCGCACACACGTCCAGCCTTCCCACAACAAAATAATAATTAATAATCTACAGCTCCTTGTCCATCAACTGCTGAGTGGAGACCTCCACGTGCATTGGAGGTCATGGGGTGCTGTTTGGCCATATTTCCTTATGCTGGTCAGTACCGGTTGGTAAAGGGGATGGGCCCAGGACCGGTAGCCATGGCCTAGAATCGAACTCAGGTTTCCAGGTTCATCGCACAGTTCGCCAACCGCCGCGCCACCGCTCCCGGTAGAAGAAGTTTATCCTCTTCGGAAATGTTCCGAACATATTTGTTTTTGCACGGTGACCGATACGCAATTCCAAAATTTCCCTTACAAAAGTATCCATATGCTGTAGCTTCGTTCGGTTTTAAGAAACAAAACATCTTTCTCAAATACAAAACTCCGAGGAAACGATCGTGCGCAGCAAACGCTAAACCAACGTGGCGCGCCTATCTCTCTCCTTCTGGTCATCCCATCATCAAACGCATCGCAATGCTTCTTTTTTTTTCACACGCACGCTACGAACGGCCCCAAAAAGAAAGAAAGAAAAAAGCACAGGCCCACTCCGCCGCCCCCCCTGCCCACCGCCGTTCGTTTCCCCACCACCCCCCCCCCCCCCACCGGCTCGCTCCGGCGCAGCAGCCACATCTGTACGCGGGCGCTGGGCGGGCCGCTGGGCGGGCGACCTCGCCGGACGCGTGATTAATGGGGGCGGCCGGTGGGACGTCCCGACAGGGTGACAGCCGTTTACACACAGCCCCGAGCACCAATCAAAACAACACCTGAGACTCGGCACCGCCGCGGCTGCCGGGGCCGCTACCGCCGCTACGGCCGCGCGGTGCCGATCGCGCAGACGCCGTCGCCGGCGATGCCAACCGAACGATTTTGTCGCCAAATCTGGCGACTTTTTGGCGACTGAATGTTCGTCGAAGCGATAAAATCGAGTGATTTTTCAGGGACGAGCAAGTTATTAAAAAATTTCAGAGAGATTCCAGGTATGGCTCACACACACGAGTGCTGTATCAGTTCACTATGTTTCATGCTTGATAGGCTGTCTAGTGACATCTTGACGACGACAGGAGGTATATCTAGCAAACTTTTTGATGATACCAATTTTCAAAGTACGTGCCCTGAATGTTGTAAGCAAGAGGCAAATTGAATAACCTTGTACAAATGTGTATTAACGGCCCACAGAGTTGCTGTGGAAGAATGTTTAATATTCAGCCATTAATGTTCATTCGTGTGACGCTGTGCTTGTATAAGGGCAGCAGGTTTGGCCTGTTGGTTTGCACACTGCACTACGAACCCGTCTATGGCTAACAGTGGCGAGGGATATTCGCAATCATGACTGGCGACTGAAATTAACTCTTGAATGTTGTTGACCCTTTATTGACCCTAGGTCTCCGTTGCTGTTCCAATGGGCTCTCACCCAAGGGAAATCAATGAACTCCTCTCGTCCGCATTCACATAGGGTACCACATTAGCGGATCCTGTTATCCGCACATATCGGCGATAACATCTCCCGATATCCGTGTTGATCTGCAGATAACAAAATGAATCTGTCACCACTTCTGGATGGGCCCCTTTTATACACAAGAAAATGCAATTAGATGAAACGAGTATTTCCCTGAAACCACGTATAGGTGACTTATCCACAAAAGCACGGAATAAAGGATGAATTCAGTGTATCCTGCAGACCTCTTCCGGGTAACCTATACACACGAACATGCAAATAGGATGTATCTGTCAAGACATATCGACTGACTCCTCCATGCCCCAAACAACATGGAACACCCAGAGAACTTGGCACTTCAGGGAGACCACTTCTGGGTGACCCGTCTGCGGAAAAACATCGAGATGCATTTTTCAAGACTTTTTGTTTGTTTGATTTTTTGTGCCACGTTCTGGGTCTCACTTTTCTTATCCGTGAAAAAAAGCACCCAGCAGTCCTCATGGTAGATGTGTCCACTGCCTGATGAGGGGGAAGGGGGGTCGTGGATAGGAAGAGAAAGTGGCGCCGGTGTTTCGGCGCGGAGCGGTGCATCGCTTCACCTCCATGAATGAGATCCCGAGGCTCCACACGTCCGAGTGGATGCCGTACTGCTCCCCGGCAATTCTCTCGGGCTGCCAACAAAAAAAACGACACCGTGAGACAGCGACGCAAACGTGAGTTCCAAGGTGGATTTTGCTCGACCAGGTGCCGGTAGTCAGGGGAACAGGATAAGAGTCTCGTTTGCAAGAGTGACTCAAGGGGGCCCGAGTCTGCCAGTAGGAGGCTGATGATTGCTGCTGCTGTGTGAAATTTCCACAATCGAGGAATTGGCGACGCGTAACGACGCCATCGTGATCACCACACACGCGGAAAAAACGTGCGCACGAGAACGAACATTTACAATTCGTGCATTGTGATATGTAAACTTGATGTCGTATTGCACTCCTCTGTCCACACAGCAACACAAATAGGCCACAATCGTAGTTATTTAATGAACAGGTTACGTTTGGTGGGGTAAAGTACAGGTTCTCCCACCTCTTCCAAGACATCTCGCCAGAATGGAAGAGTAGGCCAAAATAGCCGCTGCAGAGGGGGTTCTCTGGAGTGTCCTCTACCGGAGGCCCTTCCGCCAGCAGCAGCGCGAGTAAGTCATTGCAGGGCTGCACCTTTACCTTCAACTCAGTAACTCCTTTGAGCCCTGGAGCGGGTGAGGGGTTGCGTTCCTGACAGACCTATACGCACGTGAAACTTGGGACTCTATCACCAGCATCGGAACGAAGACCTCAATGCTTTGAATTCAGAATCTCATTAGAATCCTCGGATTACAGTGTACAGCTCACAAGAATAATAGAACAGATATCTGTTACAATCGGAACCCATGAGCCTTTGTTGGCAGTAGGAATGACATGGAAGCTGGAGTGGAGTAGCAGCAGGCCGAGTGAACGTGCTAACTGAGGGGGAGGGGCGGAAAAGAACACGGAATGCCCAAGTACAACCTGACCCAGACACACAATTATCACCGGCGGCACTGGAAAATCACAGAGATTTATCAAGCCACTAAAGACATCTTGAGACAGAGGGACATGACAATTATACCTTAGTTTCTGAGACGGGCAACTCAAGTCGACTTGAGTTTGCCCGAGTTGGTCTGGTTTCGTCCCAAACTCGAGTTGAAAGGCAACTTGGAGTCTGTTAAAATAAGTGGCTTTTCCATAATTTGCCAAGTTACCCAAGTTCTCACTTCAGATCGTCGGCCATTCCCAGAAATACTTCCTCGTAAGGCATTCCTGAAATTTACTCTCAGCTCGAATTCTGATGAAGGGAATTCAGGACGTCACGGGAAGAGAGAGTGTGGCCCAGGAAATTCGGGCTGCTAGTCGCCAAATTCAGAGGCCAACTTGAGGTGACGAGAAATATTTGGTAATATGCCACTGGCTCAGCAACCCGGGTTTGAATGTGTGGCTCACGGAAACAAAAACATTTGTGCCCCGAAAATTGCATCCCCTTCTCGATAGAACTGGTCTAGGAACAGTTGAAGCGAGCAGCTCCGAGGCTTGACGCGAGTGGACGGGCAAGCTGGGTGGACGGAGTGCGTTGAAGGCCTTTCAAAGAAACGACGGCGAGGGTGCCAGGCAGCGTCAACAACACAAAGTCGCAGGCCGCGGGCACGGCCACACGCGAGTCTGTCCCGTTTTTTTTTTTTAATCCACTACCTCTGAGGAGGGGAGTTTAGTTGAGCGTCGCGGGGAAAAAAAGGCGCCGTTAAAATCTGGCGACGCTTTAAGATCGGTGCTGTATCTGCCTACGAATATAAATTGTCGGGCAAAAACAATATCGGGCCATTAATGTAAAAGTAAAAAAAAAATGTACAAAAACAAGACTCTATATGGTTAGGGAGCGGCATAAAAAAAATATGCGGTAACGGTTTGGCAGATTTTATTAAGCTCGACGATGTAATTTTTTCAAATAATAAAAAAAAGTGCCGAGTCCAGGAGCAATTTGCTGCTCTACTGCCCAGGCAAACGCACACACACAGAGAGTATCTACATGCCTACAAGTACACTACATCCTTTGTCTAATGGTTTATCATCTGTGGGGGGTCTCTACGCTGGGGTAGATGGGATGGGACAGCACGCCGGGCGCGCTGGCGATGCTGCGCGCCGCGGCAACTGAGTCGTCGCACGCCTTGGAACAGAATCCCCGGTCCTTCCTCCTCCTCCACCTCCTCCGTCGGCTCAAATCCGTCTGCTCGGCAGCGACAATGGGCCTGAATGAGGTTCCTCCTCCGTCGCCATCCATTTGCCTACCGATTTCTGCTACGTCTTCCTTCACTTCATTAATCCGAGAGGCCGGGTGCAAGGAACGAAGTGGGCGACCGCCACCTCTCTACAATGTCCACCACCCTCTACGCAGGCCGGGGGAACCGCGCAGTTGCACTGCCTGCACACCCGACAGCTACACCATGGGCCGGCGATCCGGCGTGCTTCGTTAGGGCGGCAGGGTTGGTGGGTCGCACCGAGATTAATTCCGAGCAGCAGGGTGGTGCCTGTAGAAGGCGGTAGCACATAGACCAGGTTTTCGTACGAGCTCTTCCGTCGGAAAGGGTTTTTCTTCCAGCACTATGGTGTCTCCTCCACGAATTCCGTTTTTTTTACAAAGTCAGAATCTTCATTTATCCTGGAGGAATCCGATGAGCTGTGAAGCTCTTTTTCACAGATGTCCAGTGAGGACGAATCGGCAAGTTACAAGAAACGTACAAAGGGTCCGCTCTACCACATCACAAGAAAATAACAAGTTAGAGCCACCAGAGTATGTGGCTTCTGGCGAAGTGTTTATCAACGGCATTTGAAGCCTGCTCAGTAAATTGCCGCTGGTGAACACTCAAACATAGCACAGATCTGAACGCAACTTGCTGTACTGCCTCCTAAAGGCAATTCATCGCTTTGTAGGTGAAGGACTCGTGCATGACAGCTCCATCTCCACACAACAATCCTCCAATGTTGCGTTCAAATCTGAAGACAGATTTCCAGCAAGCACCACCACCAGCACCAAAAATGTTTTTACTTTCGGGGCAAGTACTGTTAGCGAACACCTAAGTTATGAAAGCCAGCACGGCGCACGAGGGGGTGGTGTGACCAGCAGCACGCTCTGCCACCTTTGTCTGCCCAGTCTAGATGTTAAAGCACTAGTCCAGCAACTCAACAGAGACTCAATCAACCTAGGGGAGGCCCAAAACCGGTTTCTGATGTTCGCCACCGATGTTAGGCAACGGCCAGGAATCGAACTCGAGTCGCAAGAAGGTTCATCTCAACTCCTTATCTCGTACAGATTTACATCGCGCCTTATGCCAAGAAGCTTCACAGCGATTAGAAAATTGTACGTAAGATGGAAGTGGTTGAGATCAAGAGTGGGGTCATTAAAAGTGGTGGTGTAACAAATGGTGACAGCAGAACGTGCGCGGGAGGTTAAGAAGGGGTTGGGGTGGGCCTGGTCATAGCTGGGGGGGGGGGGAGCGAGGGGGGGCAGCGAGGAACAGTAGCGATGCGCTGACCACTGTGCCACAGCTGTCCACCGTCATCGCCACCAACGCAGCCCAAGCGTCGTCTCATTCTCACCGTGGGCTCGACGCCCTGCACCGGTCAGGATACTCGAAGGCGTCAGCGGCGGCTGCTGCTGCTGCCGCCGCTATTCGCCTGTAAGCGGCATCGAGGAATGTGCAGCGTTTACCGTTTTCGGGTGACTGGTGGCGCGCCCGGCCGCGGAAAAACAATCCCGCCGTGGGAGGAGCAGCGCAACGCCGTCGCCGGGAAGCGGGGATGAAAGGAGCCCGCGGTTGATTAGATTGAGCGGCACAGACGAGGAATGTTTAACATATATATAAAAAATAACACAAATGCGCAGTTGTTCTAGCGCGTGGCACAAATGTATGAAATAATTAATTTATGACGGCTCGACGAAGGGGCCGGGCGTTCAGATGATGAAAGGACGGCACTTTGAAGCTTTCGCACGGCAAGGGCCCCATCTTGCCGGCGCGCACACTCACACTCACGCACGCACACTCAAATGCGTGCGGACATACACACACACGTACACACACACACAGTCTCGGGCATGCGCGAGATAGCGGGTGGACAGGCAAGTCGGTGGATGAGCGAGCGAGCGAGCGGGCAGGGCAAGGCAGGAGGGCCGGCAGGGCGGGCGGGCCGGCGGGCGGGCGTGTCTGCCGCCTGTATAATTTCCAATAATGCACGGGGCCACTGCGACGGCACTCCCCTCTCGCCGGCAAGCCGTGGCCGGGGCCGTGTGCGAGCGGTCCTCGAAACGTTAAAACCTTCAAAGCGCTGAAAAGGAAAGGGACGGTAATGGAACAAAACAGCCTGAAGTGTCGGCCGCCTGTTTAGAGCTCAGCCAGCCCCATCTGAGCCCCGGCCATCTCGGCCTCCCCATAGCCTCCCTCTCTCCTCTCCTCCCCGCATCCCGTCAGGGCTGTTATTACCATCGAGACAAAAGCCACGGCGGGGCTTTCTGTTAAGTTACCACTTACCACTCCCCGCCCGCCCGACCGCGCGCCCCTTCTTTGCTTTCTCTGCGCTAGAGTAACAAAGGCGCTCGGCATTGAATTCTCAGAGCACTCGGCCTCCCAGCTGGGGCAGGGGGTGGATAAGAGGCTCAAGTTTGACCAAAATACCTGCATGCCCGTCCCGTTGCACAATCGCAAACGGCGGGCGAGCGAGCGAGACGCCGTTCTGCGGGGGAAGGTCACGCCCGTGTGAATCGCGAGCGAGCACGCACGCGCTTTTGCCGCGCCGACCGCACTTTCTTCCCCGGCGCTCTCCATAGAAGACTTACGGTTTTGACGAGTGTGATTAAATGAAAGTTATATTTTTAAACCGCATGCATGCCGCCGCACCCCCCCCCCCCCCCCCGCCACCTCCCGGCCTCCACCCTGACCCCCACAATGCTCCTGCGGTTACTTCCACGGGGCACAAGTCTTGCCAAGGTTTTTCGGGTGGCTGGCCTCAAGGTTGTGAAGCACAAACGGTTTCGTGGATGCAGATGGTGGGAACAATTGGGAGAGGATTCATAAATATTTGACGTTCCTTACACAGTGGAAGCAATGCGCGCGATTCCATCTTGTGACATGCAATTGCTAGGAAATAATGCCGTTGTTACGAAGGCTGCTTATTCGCAGGATTCTAAACAAGCACGCACACACTCAAACTCACCGCCATGTAAGCATTGGTTCCGACGTACGTCTTGGCGATTGAATTGACCAACTGAGGAAAAACGAAAGAATTATTTTTTAAAAATCCATCAACAGCTTTTTTCTGTTTAAAAAAAAAAGTACATATAATCCCAACACCTACGATTGCAAAAGGGACACGGACTCTCGTCTTTTCATCACTTGCGATAAAAAAAAGTTTTGCCTGCACGTCGGCTCGCAAGGACCCTCGCCCCCGTCTGGGGAGACCGCCTGCAAGCGGCAGGTCCCATCGTCCCAGTCCGGTCACACAAAATAAACTGCGATTAATTCACTGCGTCGTTGCATTAATTTTCAGCGCCATCATTGTCAAATCTTCAGGGGAGCCAGAATCCGCAAAAAACTTGCGCGGATGGGGAGAAAAAAAAATAATGGAGACAAAACGGACAAAAGAGGAACACACTCGCGAGCCACGCTCCGGGGAATCGCTTTCATAACGCCAAAAAAATCCAACAGCTTTTGTTCCAGCAGAAACACTGCTGTAAAAAAAACCGCAATTCCTGCGGTACAGCACACGCTTACGCACGCGCTCGCCCACACGCGTGTGTGTGTGTACGCGTGCTATAAAAACACGGGACGGGGAAGAAGAGACTCCTGGGATCTCCGTGCCATCACGGCGACAAAGAGCGCGCCAAGTGTCCGTAAGAGGGAAATTAATTAAAAGCCGGTGACAGTGGCAGGACAGCATTGTCCACGCGCGTTAATTTCTGTCGAGGCCTCGGTGGAACGCACGACCTCCGACCCCATGCATTGTGGCGTTGGCTCTGTCCTGCGCAGTGGCTATGCATTTCAATGAGCTCCCTCTTGTTTTCATGCAAAGAAGTAATTACAATATCAGAAGATTTTTTTCCCGATGCACTGTATATATGTGCCGAATCCTCTCCTGCCATCTATTTTTTTTTTTGCCCGGGCCGGTGTAATGAATAATTTTGCCTTTCCCCAGCGATGAGGAGAGGGGGGTAAGGGCGGGTTTCTGGAACAGTTATAAAACAGGCTGCCTGTCATCCTGCCGATGAGGAACGTGATAATGTGCTTTGACATTCTCCGTGTTGGCGTCGAGCAACGCTCGGATGCTTGCATTAACAATAAATCAGTTGCTTGCCCCAAAACGAATATGCATTTGAGTACAACAAAACATTTGTCAGCTTAATTTTTACGCTCACAAAAAAAAAAGCCTTACTCCTCAAGCGAAAAACCAGTGGGGTTTATCTCACATTGTTGTCAATGACATCCCGACTTTCATCGAGCACGGCTTCATGTGCACACCTTGGGAGCGTCTCGCGTGTCGGCCACGTGCGAGACGCGTGTCGATAGCGTGCGAGATACATATCGGTAGTGTGAGAAGCATGTTGGAAGCGTGCGATACATGTCAATAGCATGTGATGCACGTGTCGGTCAAGTATAAAACACACGTCGGCAGCATGCAAGATGCACCGGTCGCGGGCGAGACACGTGTAGCTGGCATGTGACACGTGTCTCAATGGGGTCTCTCACGTGTCTCAGTAGCCTGAACGCACATCTCCAGCGTTTGAGACGCGTCTCGGTCGCATCTCTCGCACGTGCCACTATGAGCGGCGTCTCAACACATCTCGGGAGCGTGTCTTACACACACACACGTGTCTCACGCGCACACACACACACGTGTCACACACACACGCGTGTCTCCCTCACACACACACACGTGTCACACACAAACACACACGTGTCACACACACACACACACGTGTCACACACACACACGCGTCTCCCTCACACACACACGCGTCTCACGCACACACACACGTGTCACACACACACACGTGTCACACACACACACGTGTAACACACACACACACACGTGTCACACACACACACACACGTGTCACACACATACGTGTCTCCCTCCCGCACACACACACACGTGTCACACACACACACACGTGTCACACACACACACACGCGTCTCCCTCACACACACACACACACGTGTCTCACGCACACACACACGTGTCACACACACACACGTGTCACACACACACACGTGTCACACACACACACACACGTGTCACACACACACGTGTCTCCCTCACGCACACACACACACGTGTCACACACACACACACGTGTCACACACACACACACGTGTCTCCCTCACGCACACACACACGTGTCTCCCTCACGCACACACACACGTGTCTCCCTCACGCACACACACACACACACGTGTCTCCCTCACGCACACACACACGTGTCTCCCTCACGCACACACACACGTGTCTCCCTCACGCACACACACACACACACGTGTCTCCCTCACGCACACACACACACGTGTCTCACGCACACACGTGTCACACACACACGTCTCCCTCACGCACACACACACACTTGTCACACACACACACACGTGTCACACACACACACACGTGTCTCCATCACGCACACACACACACACACGTGTCTCCCTCACGCACACACACGTCTCCCTCACGCACACACACACACACGTGTCTCCCTCACGCACACACACACGTGTCTCACGCACACACGTGTCACACACACACACACACGTGTCACACACACACGTGTCTCCCTCACGCACACACACACACGTGTCACACACGCACACACGTGTCACACACACACACACGCGTCTCCCTCATACACACACACACGTGTCACACACACACGTGTCACACACACGCACACACGTGTCTCCCTCACGCACACACACACACACACACACGTGTCTCCCTCACGCACACACACACACCCGTGTCTCCCTCACGCACACACACACACACACGTGTCTCTCTCACGCACACACACACACACGTGTCTCCCTCACGCACACACACACACACACACGTGTCTCCCTCACGCACACACACACACACGTGTCTCCCTCACGCACACACACACACGTGTCTCACGCACACACGTGTCACACACACACACGTGTCTCCCTCACGCACACACACACACACGTGTCACACACGCACACACGTGTCACACACACACACGCGTCTCCCTCACACACACACACACGTGTCACACACACACGTGTCACACACACGCACACACGTGTCTCCCTCACGCACACACACACACCCGTGTCTCCCTCACGCACACACACACACCCGTGTCTCCCTCACGCACACACACACACCCGTGTCTCCCTCACGCACACACACACACACACGTCTCTCCCTCACGCACACACACACGAGTTGAGCGTGCGAGTGTCTCGGGACATCTTGGTAGCGTCTCTCGCACTTCTCGCCAGCAGTGTCGGGCATCGCGCTATCGCGGGACACGACTCCCGCACATCGGAGCGTCGTGCGAGACGCTTCCCCAGTGGCGTCTCTCACGCGTCTCGGTAACGCACGGGACGGGGGTGGGGGCGGGGGGGGTGGGTGACCAGACTGGCACGATCACTTCCGGCCTCCCCCTCTTTCCCTCCGTCCACTGCGCTCACCTGGGTGCTCACGCCGAAGTCGCACAGCTTCACCTGCCCCCGCGTGTTCACCAGGATGTTCGAGGGCTTGACGTCTGCGGCGCGAGCCGAGAGGAGGAGATGAGGAGCGGAGCGCCGGGGGCGGGCGGGGGGGGGGGGCGGGGGGGGGGGGGCGGACGGGGGGGATGGGGAGGGGGGGTGAAAGGGATAGGAGGCGAAACGGAAACAATGAGAAAATGAGAGATGACAGATGTGTCACTCAGACCCGGAAAATTAATTGCTCTTTAATTACCGCCGAGCCCGATGCACCACCGCCACCTTCTTTTATTTTGCACACGAGATTGCTGGCGCCCGCCCGCCCGCCACCGCAAACACAGGTCCCGCACAGATTAATCCGGGAGCTCAGAGCCACAATTAGTTTAAAGAATTACGGAACTATAACCGGTCCGGTATAAATAGTGCCCCAGTTACATATGAATAATTGCTCAAGGGCTGGCGTTTGATTAGGCTGCGCGATTGCTTTAGCGAGGCAGGCTCCGGAACGAGTGATTACCGGGGGGACCTCTCTGTCGGAGGCTCAGACGCGAAGAAAATCCCAACCAACAAGTCAAACATGACAGCAATTACAGGCCAGCTGTAATAAAAAGTTACCCAAAATGTTTCCGTGACTCTAATCATTCATCATTCTCCAATTTTTACCCTTTTAAAATTCTCGTCGCAATCTAATATTAGTGCAATTTTTTGGGAAAGCCGTAATGAAACCGATCTTTTGGTGTATTTTTCACCTCGCAAAGTTGCATAGATTGAATTTAAACAATAGACGGAGGGGAAAGTACTCGTTTGCCATTTGACGCGGATTCAACTGCACAAACAAACAAGGCGGAATGGTAAGAGGCAAAGGTGCATCCCTGCAATATCTTGCTCAAGTCGCTGCAAGGACCTATTAAGAGAAGGGGCTGTAGCGAGCCACTTCAGAGGTTATCTTGGCCTACTCTTTGCACGCTGGCGAGGCATCTTCGAAGTGGTCAAGTAATCTAAACAAAATCAATATGACAAATAACATATATTTGCGCGGCAATGACGTGCGGCTGTGTGGGCGTGCACGCCTATTTTGCAGCGATTTGGGAGCAGGGTAGATGGACCACACACAGATCGACGTGTGACGCATCTTCGGCGGGGTAAGTCTTCTCCAGGATGCTCCCATATCATCCTACCAGGACCCCCCCACCCCCTACTCCCCACAACAAATGCTCGAGAACGGAATTGGTCAAACATCCCAAGCAGAAGAAAACGAGCGAGCAGCCTTAAGGACTCAGCGAGGCTTTCCTGGGTACGAAGTTGAAATTTGTTTTAAATTTATAACGGCCACGCCAGGGCCTGAGATGGAGCCGCCAGCCCTACCCCGGCCCTCGTACGCTGCCCCTCTCCCTCCTACCACACACCCCCCCCCCCCCCCCCATGTCTGTCTGCCCGTGCGTGTCGTTAAAACATTGCTTGCTTGGGCGCGTGCCCCCGATGCGACCACTCTGCGGCGGTGATGGCGGTGACGGCGGTGACGGCGGTGATGGCGGTGACGGCGGTGACGGCGGCGATGGCGGCGATGGCGGTGACGGCGGTGACGGCGGTGATGGCGGTGACGGCGGTGACGGCGGTGACGGCGGTGACGGCGGTGATGGCGGTGACGGCGGTGATGGTGGTGACGGCGGTGACGGCGGTGACGGTGGTGATGGCGGTGACGGCGGTGACGGTGGTGATGGTGGTGACGGCGGTGACGGCGGTGACGGCGGTGATGGCGGTGATGGTGGTGACGGCGGCGATGGCGGTAGCAGCAGCGGCGTTAGCAGCAGCGGGGTAGCGATGTCGGTAGCAGCAGCGGTGGCGGCTGCGGTGGCGGCACAACTTTTCTATTAGCGGCGAGCCGCGACGGCGTTCCTTATCGCCGGCGAGCCGGGCTGCCAACGATAAAGTGCCGGCCGCGCGGAGGAGCTGACCTTGGTCCTTAAATTTACGGCGCCGATATCGCCGGCAGAACCGCGACTGAATGGCAGATTTAATGGAGAAGAGAAAAAAAAGAAACGAAGACAATAAACCATCCTTAAATATAACGGTCGGCAAAACGGACACCTCCCAAACCCAATATCACTGGGGGCCCCTCTCTCTCTCTTTTATGTTAACACATTTTTGGCTGCAGATTAAATAACACCATCAGGGATGAGTGGGGACTCTGGGGGTTCATTGTTTCAAAAATCCAATTCAATTTTCTCCACCACCCCCCCCCCCCTCCTGTCAATGAAAAGCGCAGCAGCAGCGAAGGCTGGCGGATCGTGGGGGGGCAGGCGTTGGGGGGGGGGGGGGCCTGTGGGGACAGTGGGATACTGCGCTTTTGTTGAGTAAATACACGATAAGTTAATCCGCTTCCCTGCTCCTCTGTAAAGTGATGCAGGGCTGGTGAGATTCTGAGGGTGCGTGGGGTGGGGGCGGGTGGTGCTGGTGGCGGTGGGAGGAGCAGTTCGGAGAGGGCCCTGTCACCCACCGCGGTGTAGAATCTTCAAGCTCCACAGATACGTCAGCCCCTTCACCACCTGACAAACAACGAGGAAACGCAAAAAGTCACGTAACGTCCGATGCACGATGGAACGCCGTGTGATGGACAAACTGTTGAGCCTGTGGGGCGTGCGTGTGTGTACGTCGGTACCGCCGGCTCCTTTGTATTTTGCTCATACATCTAAAAACACAAACTCTACTGCTTAAGTCGGCAGCTCTCTTACATTCAGATCGGCTACTCGACACGTTGCTGAATCGAGCAAAACATGACCAGACGTGTCCACGTTTGAGCGCAAACAAACGTGCACTCGCCCAGCAGATACCGAGAGCTGGCGATCTCAGCCGGTAAATTACATTTTTTTCGCTTTTTTCACGTGGAAACATTCCACACGCTCGAGAATAGAAACGAGGTTCCGTCGGACATCCGCCTAACGACCTCAACGATGCTTAACTGCTGAAACTCGCTGAAATGCCCCGTGAGGCTACGGCCGCAGCGAAATGATGGGTCTCAGCTCCGTTTCACCTCTCACCCGCACATGCAATATGAAATAATAATACTACAGAATTACTCTTTAGTTCCTTCGGTAAAGTCACGTAGAAAGAAAATAAATGTAATAATGGAATACGACGTTTCGATTGCAACACAATCAATCGTCATCGGGTAGAAAACAAACGTAGTAAACTTAGAAATACAAAGCAATACAACACAGAGATTCGGCTAACACAACAGTCACCACCCCACCTGGTTGATTGCATTCTTCCAAAGATTGTTAAATTTGAGAGAGAGACAAAACACAGACACGGATACACACACACAGACACACACAGACACAGACAGAGAGAGACAACACAGAGACACACAGAGAGACACACACATAGACACACAGAGAGAGACACACACATAGACACACAGAGGCACAACGCCTCTGTGTCGAGGCCGTAAATACAGAATTGTTTTATTTATTTTACTTGATGGAGCTAGAGCTTCGAGGGCCAAATTGTACGCGAGATGAACGGCGCGTGGCGAGCTGCAGAGACGGGGCGAAGGTATTCAGGTGAGCCGCACACGCAGGGATCTGCAGCGTCCTCACACCCACGACGAAACATTTGCATTTCCTTAATGATCTATCACCGCTTTCGGGGGGTCACGCATGCCGATGTAAATGTGTCTCGCCGCATCCAAATGCCCCGAGCACTTGGAATAATTTGCTTACCTTTCCGAAACTCTGCACCCCTATCGCTCTTGGTACTGTTTGTCGTCGTAAACTTTCTGACCCGCCCCGACCGGACATCTGTGAAAAAGCCCTTCCTAGCTCATCGGATTTCTCCAGGATAAGTAAACGACTCTGAAGTGCTCTCTTTATCTTCAGAAGTATGCGGACGCAGACAGAGTATTCTGCTCTGTGTCAATCCAGACCCTTGAAATTCTACATACCGTCCAACGGCGGCCCCTTCCGTACACAAATCATTCCCGATGTATCGCTTTATGTTGTCACTGCCATCTATATATGCCTAATGTCGTGACTGCCATTTACAATAGAAGATCACGACCAACAGCTTTTAAATCAACGCAACACAAAGAGCGTACGTTCATTTCAATCTCGGTTAAACACCAGCGTTCATAAAAGCATAATGTGCTTTTCAAAACTAAATAATTAATGCAAACCCACGTGACTTAAAAAACCACAATTAAAAAATCACCGGCAATGGTGAGGCCAAATGAGATGCTTCAGAAAATATTTATTTTACAAAACAGCTGCTTAATACTAAGCACATTCTCTCATTCTAAGCAAGCGAAGCAGCAACATAATAGCGACGAACAATAAGCATTCAACACTTATTTACATTTTAGAGCACTCCGAATTTTCGAGGCCGCAAAAAGACCTTCAAGTCCCGCTGAGGGCAAAAAAAATTAACCCATAAAAACTAAGTTTTTCATTATAAATCCTTTATATGCGTGGCGGCTAGAGTCCTCTCGTCCTCTGGCTTGAGATGGCTGCCACCTATGGGTCAGATGATTGTCTGCCACCATTAAGCAATTGGTAATTAATTTTTTTTTTTCCCTAAACAGTGTACAATTTTGGAAAAAAAATTTCACGAAAATGAATTGTCACGCACAACGAGTGTGCAAAATGTCAGCTCGATTGGATCACGGGAAGTGGGTCAAAAAACGACCGAAAGATTTGCACGGTCGTAAGCAAGCAAGCACGCAAGCACGCAAGCACGCAAGCAAGCGAACTTAATATAAAGGATTTAAAAATGACGCGAGGCGCTTCGCGGACGCGCGCGGCGCGCGAGGGAGAAAGCCCACGGAGGAGTTGAACAGGCGCTTGCAGTAGCTCGAGTCTCGCTGGGCCCTCTCCGTCCCCAAACGGTCAGAGCGTCCAAAAAAGCGACGCCGATGTGCAAAACTTCCCCCCCCCCCCACCCCCCGCGGCTCAAATCCGGCGCACGGGAGGCACCAAGGGGGGGTGGTGGTGGCGCATTCAGAAACACTGAAACGACGCCGCCGTTTAAAACGGCACGGGCGGCTCGCGCGTTTTTGAACGGACAAATTAAAATAAAATAATAAAATAAAACAAACGAATAAAACTGCTTTTTGAGTGGCCACGAGCAGTCCGCTGGGCGCTTTTGTTCAGGTACGCGAGTAATTCTCTTTAACTGTCTTGCTTTAACAGAGATAGTGTGCAGGATACATGGAAATATCCCACAAGGCCATGGAACGGGATGCAAAATCCCTCCCTTAACAGCTCCCATGCCAGCCATCTTGGTAATGTGTTTATTGGACTGCTGTCAATCAATTCATCGGGGCACCCTTAGCGCCGCTCCTCGTTTCTGATAAGCCCCGCATTAATTAATGCGAGCGCTTTGCGAAATCGCTTCTGTGTCAATTACTTTTGCAGGAGTCTTTACAGGCACTATAATCTTCGTCAGCGGGTTGTTTAAGCGGTGCTCGGAGCCCGCTCACTCACCTTCTGCTTTGAGAAACCGACAAAGTGTACACAACAAAGGCAGCTACAGCTTTGCAATGCCACGCCAATTTAAAAATCGCCCGGCAAATCGCTCACAATATATGAAACGGGCAACGGGGCAATTAAATCCATTAACTGATCCAAGATCGATTCCAAACGCTCGTGAATCGCACGTGGCAGAGTCAATTATTTTTGGTTTGCGCAGTTATAGGTATTTGGTTCATGTAGAACTCCTGCAGCCACTAGAGCAGCAACGGTGGACCGGTGTAAAAAAAAAGAAAGGAATTCGGACAACGCACGAACCACTGCACCACCCCTGCAGCCAAAACCCAAGTTAATATTTCATTGCACAAATTCAGCAATCCCTCGCCGACTGCAGACTTGCCAACCCAAGCGAAGTTTATATTTCATTGAAAATCTTCCGCATCACAATGGCGCACTCGAGACTCCAGCCTCGGTGGGCGGGACACAGTCCATGTTTTTACACCGCAACAAGCCAAACAGGTGGAGCGACGCTCGTTATCCGATTCACAGAAGAGTGAGCGGTCCCTGCTGCCGCGCAGAGATGCACGCGGCCAGACAGGGTCCGAAGTCAAACCACGCATCACGTAGTTCTTAACGTGATGGCAAACGAAGATGAAGGCGATGGCACACGATGGTGGTGGAGCAGCAAACGTCACTGCGAAAGTGTAAATGCGTACATCTAAAGAATAATAATTAAAATACTGCAGCATCAAAATTATCAGCCAAGAACATTCCCCTGCTGGATGAAAACCTCCCTCCTCCCCCCCCCACTACCCACAAGCCATCATCATCTCTCATGGTCCTGGGATCCAAAAATCTGTCCAGCACCCGCAGACAAGCTGCTTTGAACAATAAAGGACACAATTAACACGACCGCTAATGTAACAAGACTTCAACTAAAGGCACGCTTAACAATCTACACAGAAAAAAAAATCGACTAAGTTAAGAAACTAAATGTAACGAACCCTGAGCATGGATACAATTTCTGATGGGAGAACAAGAAAGGGAGAGTAGGTGGGTAAAAGAAAACAGAGCAGAGAGCAAAGCTAAATCTGTGCTGGAGGGCAGGCCATTTGATTTAATAGCCCCAAGTCTGTGTTCTCAAAACAGTCAATTTTGGCCCAAATTACCCTGGTATTGATTAGAGGCAAGAAAGGGGAGAAAGGCAAGAGATGCGGGAGCTTAGCAAATGAGTGAAGATTACAGGGAATTGGCTTTGCTGGCTTCAGGGGTGGACAGAAAATAGGGCCCAAGTAATTGGTTGGATTACATTAAACTATTACCGTTTTCTTGCCAAGCGTGTGCGCGCGCTCGTGAGTGTGGAGGCACGAGTGAGCATGTGTACCTGTGTGTGCGCATGCACCTGTGTCCGTGGTGTATTTACGCGCACACTTCCGCGCCCGCGCGCGCGCGTGGCCGGGCTGGGCTTCTTGTACGACGTGCGAGAAATTTTCGCGGCAAAATCGCTTTCATTTTGTTTCCTTCCTCCTCTTCACGAAGGGGGATGAGCGGTGGGTGGTAGTGGGGTAGTGGGAGGGTGGGGGGGGGCAGTGGGGTGGGGGGTGCGGTTGTGCCCGAGATGATCGCTTGCCGAGACTACCGTGGCCGGAGTGCGCGATGTTGCCGCTGTCCGATGGAACTGGGTGTGGAGCAGCGCCAGGCAGGACGGGGCCAGAGCGGGCACGGTCAGCGTGAACCAAGATGAATAGCCATCCGCTGGGTCGCAGGAAGCGCCGTGACAAAACAATCGGCGGCGTATCGCTCCGACAGCCACTTCGTTGAGACGTCGCCGCAAAACTCGTGTGCCGTCTCTCTCTGCGGCCCCACTCCTGGCATCCCTCGCACATCCCCGGACGTGACTCATTCGGGGGCATAACGGTTCCTGCCGTGAGGACAAACGACGGGCCAAGCTGCGTCGGCCTGGCACGCGATGGCCAAACAACAAACAGCACGCGACAGCGCGACAGAACGACTGATCTACTCCACGCTGTGCTCGCGTGGGCAGTAGGAAGTGGGCCGGCCCAAATCGCAAACCCGGACATGTGGGCCCGGCCCGGGACATGGCAGCAGCCGTACCGGGCCGAGCCAACTCCGACCGGGCCGTGCACCCTGCTCTTAACGGGCTGTTTGGCTCCCTTAGCAAGGGGAGCTGCATGCTCTGCCTGGACGACCCTCCGAGTGACCCAGCCATGATGCGGCAGACAAAAGAGAGCAGTTGCCGGGGGTGGGGGTGCGTGTCGCTTAAGTCAGCTGCTGTGCCGTATTTTTTTATTTCACGAAAAAACACAGCTTGTGAGCTCATGCAAGTCTATGTTAGGTTAACAAATATAGATTGCTTCCATCGAGCTGTGGAGTGTAGGGAGAGGAAAAGGAGGAGAAGCAAGGGGGGTTGGCACAGAACGGGACGGGAACTGAGCTCGCAGAACCCCGCATCTTCCGACATTGTTGGGGACATCAAAGAAAGAAGCAGTGGCGATGCCGTACCAAAAACGGCCCGGCACGGGTCCCCCGATCTGCAAAGGCGCGTGGGAACGCGGCCTAAGTGACTGGCGACGGGGGAGTCTCTCTCGCTTGCGCCGAGATGATTGCGCGAGCGCGCGACAGCACGAGCCGACGGCGGCAGCCGCTGCCGCTGCGACTGGCCCTCGCGCGCAAATCTCATCACTCCGTCCGCGGCCGTGTCATCTCGGCAGGTGATTTAATTTCACCCGACGGATTCGTTTTAACAAGCGGCGCCGTCTCGTAAGCGCCCAAATGCAACAGAGGGCAACGGCGGAGGTGGAATATTTTACGCCGCCGCTCGGCGGGCTGCCACGGACGCGGGCGCCAAAAAGAATTAATCCAGGTTTGGGATTAACCTCGCAAGAGATAGGCCTGTAACCGGCAACTACACCCACGCTGTTATTGTTACGATTATCCTCGATAGAAGTTGGTTAATCATGAAGCATCAATCCTTTAGCAAGCAGTTTCACTGGGTTAAGTAGGGCCGTGACAATCCACCAGCCCCGATGATTGGTTGGTTTGTCACGATTCAGAGTTTTGATTCTTGTGAATATAGCGGCGCTCTCGTGGCTGGACTGATCACACGAAAAATCATTATTTACAACACGCATGAGTCGAATTTTTGTTTAATTCTTAAACAAGAGAATCATCAGCTTTTGAATCGATATGAATCGACGCATCATCACACCTCGTATAAAAAGGGTTGTTAATCGGGACCAAGGATATGTTTAAAAAAAAAAAATCTCCTATTCCCAGAATCAACCTCTCACCGCCCTCAGCATTCCACACCCCCCACCCACCCACACCCTACTTATACAACATTGTGACATCCAAGTGCATTTAGAAGCCTTAAATATCCAAATTGCACCGCGCGGTAATCTAACCCAGTTTAACCTCCCACCGTTCGCGCCGCTTAACCAGAACGCCGGTCGCGGCTTACGCGAGACGTGCCGGTCTCGCGACCTCCTCCTCCTCCCATCGTCATCGCGCGATAGCTGCATCCAATTATTTCATTATTTCTCCCCGCGATGCCGGGGTGTGTGTGTGGGTTTTTTTTTTCTAAACGCGCAGAGAGGCTCCAACGACAGAAGAGTGCACAGCGGGCGGAGGTGGAAAGCAATTATTTGCCGTCCGTCGCGCCTGCCTCTGTGCGACGCGGGTGCCGTTTAGCCGCGGGGAGAAGCAGCTGTTCCCATCCTCCTGATTAGATTCACCGTGGAGTTTTTTTTTTTGCGCGGCTCGAAAGATAGGGGGGGGGGGGGAGGAGGAAAAAAATATATGAAATAAATTTTAAGAAACAAATAAAATTAAAACCGTGCCGCACATCCTCCGTAGAATAATCAAACCCCCCCACCCCCCCCCCCCCCCCCATCTTGTTTTGTTGTTGTTGGTACTGACGTTTGTTGTTGTTAAACACCCCGGGACGCAGCAGCGGTTATCGTACTCACTCTTAAAAAAAAAACATCGCCCGGCCTCGCTCTGCCCCCGGATCTCCGCAAATTGTGAGGGCAGACTGCGGCCGCTGCCCGACGCAGCCCTTCCACACTCAGGGGACCACCACGCGTTCCTCTCTGCTCGGGAGATCAATTTAACGAAAATGTAAAGGTAGCATCCCTCCAGGAGCCACACCCAAAGTGAGAGAGAGAGATCAACAACCCGACGGCAGGCCTAAACAAACGGCGAGCGCGTTATTAATTGGCGGGGAGGACAAACGCGGCGCACTCAGCTTGCGCGTTCGCGCTTGGCTGTAATTAATCATGCCACGCAGCCGGCTCGCAGCCACGCCGCGACGACGCTGGGCCAGCCGCGGGAGGTGCAGCGTCGAGGAGCAAACACGTGAGGTGGCCCACGCAGGCCAGCTTTGGACTTCTCCTCCGCTAACTCACGATTGGTTTTTTCTCTCTTCAGAATCAGAAGATACATTTCTACTGGAGGAATCCAATGAGGCTATAAAGGCTCTTTTTCACACAAGTCCAGTGGGGGCGGGTGAGAACGAGACAACAACAAACAATTAAACAACAAGATAGGAGTGCCAGAGGCCGTCCTCGGTCTCTTCTTCGCCCCCTCCCCTGGCCGTCTGGGCCATCGCAGAGTCTCATCTCAACTGAAGGGCATCTCGCTCTGAATTTCTGACATTTCCACCGACATCGCAAGAGTTGCCGGTGTCTGACATTGGCACGGCTCGATAAAGAAAGCGGTCGGAGAGGCATGTATTCTTCTTTCAACGAACTTTGACCGCCCACAGAGTCTGTGAAGCCTCATCCTCCAGTCGTCCGTGCTGTCGACTGCCTGCCCCTCATACAAGTCCAGACTCAAGACCACGCTTTTTCATCTGCTGATGATCTACCACCTCACTATAAATCAACCATGAATAATTGTGACTCCATCTTGAGATGGAGTCGCAATTATACGCTCTACAAATCTGAATTGTATTGTATCTCACATAATTAGGGCGCAACAAGAGGCCATGTTTTATTAATTAGCGGGTTATTAACTCTGTTTTTGTGCCTTTTGAGGAGAATGCTAAACGGCCGTTACTTAAACGTTGATAGAACGACAGCTCAAGTTTCTCAGGCCATGAAAAAAAAAAGTTTCTTTACACTTTCATAACCGTAGGAATTATAGTTAAGATCTGACCAACTACAATGGCCAAGGGAAAACTAGTCTGAAAAACGTCATCTCAAGTTATGTGGAAAAACATACATTCTCTGTAAAAACACTGCCAATCTGAAGGCTGCAACAACGGCTTTCCAATAACGCACCGCGCGTATGCGGGATTTCATGTTAACGAAGCGACTGTTAACTCGTTATGCAGCACTGAGAGAAGTCGAGAAAGTGGGAATAAATTAACGGCAAGAGTGTTTGTGACTCGACGAAGAGAGCTTTTAATTAAATCGACGGTAACGACCGAATAAAAAAAACTTTCGTTCCGCCAACGACACTTTGCACGGCGCTACAAGCAGCGCGCAAAGCTGAAGGGGGGGGGGGGGTGGAAATCTTCAAGAGAGAAAAAAAATAGTTGTTACATTCATTCTGAAGGCATACAGGGAACTCGACGCATCGTCTCCCACTGAAGGTTATTTAATATGCAAAATATGCAAATGAAGCCGTGTCTTTACTCATGTTCTACATTAGCAAGACACAAGAGCGCAGCTAATTATTAACGACAAGAGCTGCTCTCTGGCTTTAATTGTAAATGCGTTATTTTTTCCCCCTACGCTTCCCCCCCCCCCTGCCGGCTTGTCCCCCCCCCCCCGTCCCCTCCTCCCACAACTCCCAACCAGCCCCCACCCCCCCTTCTCTCTCGCTCTCCCAGTGAAAAGAGGATCGCAGTTGTTTACCTCAAGGCAAAAGAGCCCCATACAGAGTGGAAATACACAGACAGCTGTTGTGTTGTATCGCGGTGGCAGGGCTGCCCGCGCTTAATTGTAACTGCGCCGTCGTTATTGCCAGCTTTTCGCGCAGGAAGGCTAATAAATACTGGCAAGGTTACAAAATGCATTCAGCTCGGTAACAAAAAACGGCGGCAAACGGCTTGACAAGAGAAATTTCGCGAGTGGCGCATTAGTGCGGGTCGTAAAGAGAGGAGAGAGAGAAAATAAAAATAGCGGAGCGCGCACCTCTCGCGTTGCACCGCCGGCGGCGTGATGCGATTCACGCTAAAAACCAACCCCTCCAAGCTCCAGCGCACACAAAACATTTGTTCTCTTCAGTTTTTAGCGTAACCCTCGCCCGGATGAAAAAGCGTCGAGTTGAACATTTACGCCACAAAAAAAAAAAGCTCCAGACGGAAATAGAAAGTTGACTGCGAGCACCTTCAAAGAGTCTCTTTTACCCACTCGCAGCTTCACACCGGCATTCATCATCGTGACAGCCCAGGCAGCATCGGCGCTCACACCCCAACTCCTGTCCTCCGAAGGCCCCCTTCTCCGAAGGGCTGCTCTCTCCCAACCGTCACATTTTTAGCCGTACCCTTGACCCCGACTGGCGCTCGCGTTTTTTGAGAGCGTTCCACCGTTCGCATCGACGCACCAACAAAAAAAAAACCCAACCCCGGCAAAACGAACAGCGGAGATTGATTCATTAGCGGCGCGATATATTCATTCTTTTTTTTCGCGTTCCGTTGAAAGTCACGGGTTTTTTTTATTCGGTAAGTAAAGTTACCTAAAGCAAAAGGCCGACACGTGTTCCAGGTCATCTTTATTTAAGCACAACAATTACGGCCATGAATTATAAAGTCATGCTCCGCTCGTTAGCGGGAGCCTATTAATAAGGGGGCCGCTCAAGTGATGCCCGGGCGGGCGGGCGGGCGGGCGGGAGGGCCTACCACGGCTCGGGTTTAAACCCCGCAGGCCCCGTCGCAGTGCCCGCCCGGGGACGCACGGCCGAGTGGAACCAACCGCGCCCACAATGTCAGCGCTCACCTTCAGAGTGCCGACATCGCCGCCACTGCCATTGCTGGCATGCGTGCGCGCACACGCAAACGCACGTACGCGCGCACGTATAGGCCCAGATACATGCAAGGAAGGCACTGCCCTTCACCGGCACACACGAAAAGTCGAGATATTTGGTAAATAGTACGGGAAGAAACGAAATTCAGCACTTCCCCAACCCCACATCAACCCTCCCTGTCCTCCTCCTCCACTGTCCAATCCTGTGCCATGGTGATTCAAGGAAAATGTCACCGTTCAGGGCTGCGATTCAAGAATCTCAAATTTTTGTCTTGTTTCCCCCCCCACCCCATCTCATTTGTCTTGTTTCACATTTGTTACATGCTGTGTAATTATTTTATCCGCTCAATAATAGTTAACAGCTCATTTGGCAAATGCACCACTGGGTGAAAGAATCTCCACACCGAGTGAGTCATGGGGAGTTGTTGGACTTAATGACGCTGGTCTGTGCAGGCGAGTGAAGATGAAACCCTCAGACTGCATCATATATCACTCGCCACCAATGTTGATTCGTGGCCAAGAATCAAACTCAGGTCACCACCAGGTTTAAAACACAGTGCGCTAACCATTGCGCCACCACTCCAAACCAGAGTGTGCGTGTAATATTACTTAAAGAGTAAACCTTTTCTAAAAACACTGCCCAAAGTGACCGCTTTCATCTTTGTAACGATCTCAAAAGGGGTTGTCACCAAAAGCGCCGTTGAGCCACAGATAAGCGCGCGCTCACAGCTGCAAGGGGGCCAGGAGAATACAGCACAGCAAAGGATTACTGAATCCATCCGTGCAGAGATTTGAGTGTTATCCCCTCGCATGCGTGGGTAGGTTTTACTGGGTCCTCCAGTTTCCACGCACATGAAGCCAGACACTAATTACCGGAATATGGTCAAACATTCCAATGCAGAACCCTCCTTAAAAATTATTTTGAGACTCAGTGACCCTTTCCTGCTTAAATAAAATGAATTATTATTGTATTGCGCTTATACGCGCACCTTGAAGGCAATGCAAGGCGGACACTTGTATTGAAATAATATTTGCTCACGCAACCAATGTGCACTTGTGAGCATGTCCAATAGCCATGCAGTGATCTTCAACTCGAGCAAGATGCGTACATTTGCGTTGCGGCTCTAAGAATCACCGAATCACTCGAGGAACTCGCATGCGCACAAACAGGTTAGGGGTGAAAAGGTCAAAGTGCATCCCTGCTCAAACAGGCAAAGGGGTGGCAATCTTTTCAACGAGCAGCGCTGCCCAATTGCGTGGAAATTCCAAATTCCCATGACGAGAGGCTCGCCTTCTACAAGGCGACCGACCGCCCGCTGATGACTGTAGAAAAAGACCAAACGGTCGTAGTCATTTTACCGTCAACGCAAGGCAATGATGAGCTAAAGCTCGAGCGACCCCCTCCATGACCTAGAATCTGAACTTGCGACCTTCAAACGAAACTCTGAAGAAGCATCATAGCGCCACGCACGCAGGCACCAACGCACAATCGCGCGCGCAGAAAAACACAACGCGCTCCCCCAACCGTCGCTTTCCGCACCACCTGTTACCCGGCTCGCGACAGCCACCATTTTACCAACCACCCACCCCAACTGCCCCCCGACAACCCATCACTAACCCCCCCCTGTCTCATAATTGGCCAACGACGGGCGCCCCCAACCCCCCCCACCCTCCACTGCCACCCCCCCCCCCCCGCCCAATGCAACGGACGACGAGCGCCGCATTCATCGAGGCAGGACCTTGATGGAGAGCGCGAAGAAGCTCGGCACGGTGATATACGCCGCTCCCAAACTCCCATCTCCGCGACCTTGGCGCCGCCGTTAACAAAGTGGACTGGGGCGAGGGGGGGGGGGGGCCGCGGCCGGAGTGGGGTGCGGCGGTCGGGCCGGCTCACTGCTCCCGCTCTGCTCTTACTTACTTATCGACCGGGCCGCGTGAGGAATTGGCCGATATAATGTCCAAATGGATATCCCGAGCCCTGCTGTACGTCTCTCTCTGTGCGACAGCGAGGCAAGCCACCTAACCTCGTGCCAAGTGGACTTTCGCATTTTCTTTTTTTTTCCCCGGCCGCGATGAAGTTGGTGTGCGTGCGTATGTGCCGGCACGACTGTGGCCGTCGCGCCAGGCCGGCTCAGCCGGGATGACGTCGGTTAAAGATATTGATCCGCGGCCCATCTCCCGCACTTGAGCTGCGATACTTTTTAGTTTTACCTTGGTTGCCTATAAATGCCGGTCCTCTCAACCTCTCTTTCTCCCAAGCCGCCCCCCCCCCCAGCCACCCCCGTGTGTATAAAAATAATACGATGAAATATAACCTAAATCTTGCGAAATATAGTGCCGCTTTAAGAGCGTTACGTTTGTCGAGTATGAATTGACAACAGGTGTTGATGTGCTCTTATATACGTATGCCTGTGAACATTTCACACTTTACACACACTCGCGTGATTAGACACACATCATGCGCTTTACATATTCCCCACAGCACTCAGTTAAAGGCTGACTTGAGGGCTTGTCTCTGATCGCGTGGTATTTGTGTATAAAATAAAAAAAATGCAACCCGATGCTTATTATTTGTTCCAGAATTATGACGCTGAATTCATGCTTCTGTTCAATGCAGGACATTGCTAAAGCAATTAATTCAACGTTCTTGCACGTCACTTGCGCTGCGTTGTGTTCAAGCCGGGGGTTTGGGGTGCAGCTGTGTAGTTACACAAACACATGGCACAACGTGCCATTTCCTGGATCGCCAGAAGGCAGTACAGCAAGTGGACTGATCGCCATCTGTTTCCATCTGTGCGGGGACAGAGTGTTGCCCCCTTGCACGCCGTGGGTTCTCTGCGGTTTCCTCCCACTTGTATGAACACTCGTCGTTAATTGGCTGAAAACACCTTCAAATAAAAACCCAAATGCAGGACCATCCTGAAAAAGAGTCCTGTGACTCAGTGTGCCCCCCCCCCCCACACACACGAAGCCTAAACAGTCTGTTGGAGCAAGTGCTGCTAGCGTGCATCATGGAGGCCAGCATGGCACACAAAGAGTTGGTAGCAAACAAATACAAACCAACACACAAAGACAAAGATCCCAACCTCCCCCCCATAGCCTTAACAGACTGTAGAGGCAAGTGCTGTTAGCGAGCACCTATGAAGGCCAGAACGGCACACGAGGGGGTGGGTGTCCAGGTTCATAGCGCAGCGCGCTAAACGCTACACTACCGCTCCCCATACACACGTACACACACACACATAGGACGCATAAACACAGAGAGAGGTAGACAATTACAGACGGGGAGATAATGGGTGTGAATGAGACATACAAAACAAAGACAAAGATCCCCTGTATAGCCTTAACAGACTGTTGAGGCAAGTGCTGTTAGCGAGCACCCGTGAAGAAATGAGACATACACACATGTCGATATACACACACACACTCACGATGGACACAGATACACACGGAGGTGAATCCCCGATTCTCTCCAATTGCTCGCCCACTGGCGGTCAGTCGCTTCGTGATCACTTTGCTGTCGCGACGACCGTGGTTACCGTTCCCACGAACTTCACTCACTCATTCCTCCATCCGTGCTGAGGCCTCGGCCTAGCAGCCTGAATGTCTCGTGTCATCTGCACCGTGTTCAACCACCACGCTGCAGGCCGCAACGCTTCCCCCTTTCCGCTTCTTTTCTCGTACTGCTTGGGTGTGGAATATCCTCCCGTCACTTTTCCCCAGGCTATTGTAACCTTTCTCAATTCAAGAAACGTATTAACGCTTATCTTTTACAACTATAACAGTGCAGTTTGTTGCTGTCTGCTTGGGAGTTTTTGGGCCTTTGGCCTGTGCCCAACAACCCGTATACAGAGAGACAAGGGAGACACGGACACGAATTAGACAGATTTGTGGGCAGAGAGAAACTCACCGCCACTGCGATGCGGCCAAGGACGTGCTCAGGGACCGTGCCGTACACGTCCAGGGAGCCCCCTGCACGAGACACGGACACGAGTCAGCACCAGCGGGCCAGCACGCACACACACACACCAGTACGTACACGCCGGGCACACGCAAACGTGCACACACAAGCAACAACAAGACGGATCTCCCTTGCAAAATAGCCGGGCTTACTGGCTAAATGGGACCGTCTGTGTGACGAATCACGTACACGCAAACTCGAAACTCAAGCAGCTGACATTCGCCACCAAATTATGACGCACTTGTACAAGGCTAGGTGGACTCTGAGTTGGCGAAGGCTCACGATGTGATGGCGATGTCACGAGAACGCTTGTGTCAGCCTAGATGTTGAAGGCCCTGGCATGGGGTCACGGGACGCGACGCGGTGTTAAGGGTAATGCTCCACTTCTGCTCCCCACTGTACTTTCGCAACACAGTATTCCCTCATCATCCACGAACTTACTATCCGCAATTTTGTCTGTCCGCGCATCACATCTGGAAATCTACTCGGCTCCATCGAGAGAGAGACAGAGAAATAAAGTGATGAGATAAGAGTGATGAGAATGTGATGCGAGAAAGTGAGCGAGTGTACATATATACGGACACACGCGTCTGTACGCCACGTGTCAAATGAAATAAAAAAATCGTTCACCGCTAAATCCTCGTCTATAGACATGAACGGTATATGTTCAGGCATCAATAATACTCAATGCCAATCAACAGCAATGTTGTACAGCAACGTATGGGTATTTGTTTAAGCATCAATAACGGTCAATGGCGATCAACAGCTTCGATGTACGGCAAGGCCCTGCGCTTTAAATAAGAGGTTTGTCAACTTTTTTTGGCCGCTCGATTGAATCGTCTAGAGAAATACAATTCAGTGTCCTTTATTTAACCATGCCCGAGTCCACAGAGAGAAATGACCTAGTTTGCAAGTGAGATGATGATGATGATTACAACATAGTGGGGTCTCCTTGAGGACATTTGCCGTATTTTTATTTATTTAGCAGAGGGTTCTTTTGTGCGATTTGGGCTCCCGTACCGGAGCACGTCATGGCATCGTGGGGGTCGCGAGAGATGCTCGCGGCTTGGGGGAGAACCTTCATCCAGCAGTCGAATGATCATGACCGATGATGAACAATGATGTTGAGCAAACTTCGCTGTGCGTGCGTGAATACCGATCAAGTGAAAACGCTCGGAAAAAGCAAAAGCCAAACCAAGAGTGACTCGTCGAGAATTCACCGGCAAGACGGGTCCTATGGATGCCCTTTAAACAGACGGCATTTTTAATCACTCACCAACAGCTTAGCAAGGAGTTATCCGAGAACAGTTCAGCGAATATTTTATTTTTCCACATCAACGACGGATGAGAAAGAAACTCACCGTCCATGAATTCCGTCGCGATGGATATTCTGTTTTCAACAAAAAATGCACCGTAGAAGGCTATGATGTAAGAAGAATCGCACTGTGGGTAGAGGAAACAAATATAATGAACAGAAACACAGGACAGATATAACGACATGTTCCCTCCTGTATAATTAGTGCGAGATTTTTTTTATATATATAAACAACTTACACAGGATTAACGTTAACACTGACGTGGTAAAGATGGCGAGAACAAACGGCTCACCTTGTAAAGAATGTCCAGCTCTGACATGATCTGCCTTTGGACCTCTGGCGTCACGTCCAACGGAATCACCTGGACGAGGGAGGATTTTTTTAAGAAACGCGACTCCACGTTTTACTGGAAATGCAAGCAGACGAAGCCCTCGCAAAAACGAAACGACCATCAGCCCCACGGCCACTGTGCACTGCAGGTCAAGGGGGCAAGTGGGACAGCAAGGGGGAGGGCGAATATTGCGATAGGGAGAGGCGGCGAGGGGCAAGGCGAGACAGTGGCGATGCACTGAACTAAAATAGAGCGAGTAAGAAAGATGGAAAGAGTGTCGGAGACCGAAAGGGATGACAAAAACCCATTAGCGGTTGGCGAAAATGAAGAGAGGAAGGTGCAGATAGAGAGGTTGAGATGCAAATACATAAGGAAACTCAGCGTGTCTTAGAGATGTGTGACATACTGTAGCTGGGGGTAGCGGCTAGAGCTAACACTAATTTCCCCGCAGGCCTAACGCAGGCTCAAGAAGGAAAGTTAACCCTCCAAACGCCTGCATTAATTGTGCTGCTTCTTACCGACCGCCCATTAGTGGTAGGTGGAAGGGGGAAACATCGTACTCGCCACACACGTATAACAGTTGTTTCTTTGCAACAGCATTATACGTGTATATATATATCACACACTCGTCGAGCTGGAATACGCAGAATTCAAATTCAGGCACGGGGCGCCGGGAAAAAAACCAGCGGGCGATTGCGCTCACGCGCCACAACCAAAAGCGGCGTGTTCCCGCCGTTACTCCCGAAGGCGTTAAACAAGGGCGCCAGACCGAGCGCGGTGCGGCGGCACCACCGCCACGCGCCACCACCGCCACACGCCGCGTGCCCACCAAGCGCGCCGTCGCCCGCCACCCCCCCCCCACCGCCCCAAAGCCCTCCTGCCGCCTCTACTCTTCACACTCCAGTTAAAACCACCGCGAGAGTACGGAGCTCCGGCGAAGTCATTTATCACTGCCAAGCCACCGCCGCCGCAGCCGCCACGCGCCCACACACCACCGGCCCGCTCCAACCGCACGCCTCCCTCCCTTCCACTCCGGGGTCACTCACTTTCCTAGAAGCTCGCAGGAGGGCCCGAGCGTACGGCTTGGCAAAGCTGAGCTGCGCGCACCTGCCCGCGCAATTTCGCACGTAGAGAAGTGGTGCGGGAGTCTTACGAGGGTGGGCAGTGGTGATTCCGAGGGTTTTTCAACCGTGAGGTTTTATTCTGAACCATTGTGCGCGTGAATGCGAGTGCAAAACGCAGAGCTGGAGACAAGTGCAGGTGAGAGGCCGAGAGTGCTATGGCAAAGATCGCCCGCACAGCCTACGTAGAGTGTTGGAGCATACCGCTGTTATGGCGAGCACCGATTCAGGCTGGCATATCACACGAGGGGGTGGTGTCGCTAGCACCACGCACGGTTGCCTTCGTCTCGCCACTGCTGACGTTTACCCACTGTACCAGGTACTCGGGACAAGCGCTGATCTCGCTCGTCACAATAAAGATAAAAACCTAATCAACATTAATTCATCACTCTCTTAGAAATTGTCGCTCCATCTTTGTTTTCTAAATCTCTTTCATGCGACTCAACTGTGTCGCTATTCTCTCACTAAGAGTTTATAAATCAAAAGGGCCTGGGGATGAGGGGAGGGAAATTCATTTCTCCCTAGGGCCCCCAATGGGCCATCACACACACACATCCACGCCCCGCACAACCACAAAGGAAAATGCAAAGATCCCCTTGTATAGCCTTAACAGACTGTTGGGGCAAGTGCTGTTAAGGAGTAGCACCTATGAAGGACGGCGCAGCACACCACGAGGGGGCGGGTGGCCAGCACAACTCCTAGCCACCTCTGTCTCCACAGTGGCGATGTTTACGCACCGCACCAGGTACTCATTTCAGGCTGAATCGACCTAGGGGAGGCCCAGGACCGGTTCAGATAATCGTCACTGGTGTTGGCCGTGAGCGGGAATCGAACCCGGGGTCGCCGGGTTCATAGCGCTGCGTGCTAGCTGCTGCACTACCACTCCCCAAAGACACACGCACACAGATTTCCACAGACAAGCGATATCCAAAGCAACACGAGGACTGGGTAATAAGTCGACAGAGGCCCTTGCAGATGCTCAATGTCAAATTCTGAAACGTCTACCCGTCCCACAAGGAACGCGCAAGGTACGACAAACTCATAATCGCTATTTTGAAACGAGCAGAACAATAAAAAAACACGCACGAGACAATGTCTCTTAAGCAGTATATTTTACAGCGTTTCCAAAGTGCTCTAATTATAAAACTGACAGGATATGGCAGCCCTAACTAAGGCTCTATGGGGCCCAGGTGGTTATCAATAAGGTAAGCTGATCAATGAAGATGGCTTTTTCCCAATTTAATTAAAACTGAATTAACAACCTTGGAATACTGTGTATAGAAACAATTACAAGCATTGGATACACATGTGCATGTGTGCGCGTGCACATAAACACAAACACACTTGTGCACAAAGACAAAGACTTCCCATATAGCTTTTAACAGGCTGTTGGGGCAAGTGTTGTTTGCAAACACCTATGAAGTCCGGTATGGCACACACAAGTGTGGGTGGCCAGTACCATGCCCAGCCACCTTTGTCTCCCATGGGGCAATGTTTACACACCACACCAGGTACCGTTGTCAGGCTGAGACGCCCTAGGAGAGGGCCTAAAACCAGTTTAGATAATCGTCCCTGATGCTGGCCATGAGCAGGAATCGAACTCTTATCGCCAGGTTGGTAGTGCAACATGCTAACCACTACGCACACACACACTCACATACATACAAAGTCAAACATCCCGTGTAGCCAACACACCCACGTACACCCAGAGAAAAAAAATCCCCCATAGAGCCTTTAACCATACTTAAGGCCAAGATCAAGGTCATGAGGTCAACATCGCCTATGCTTGAGCCCAAAGTTGTTGTAAAGCTGACACTCGACTTTCAAGGTCCGCTCTGACATTATCCCACCATCTGGCTTTTGGCACTGGAGGTTGCTTGTAAATGGGTTATCTAAAGCACTTGCATGTCCTTGATATATGGCCAACCTTTCAAAGCGTCTTGCAGGCGACGAGGAACGCGCAAATTACAGACGACGCTCACAACCGGCAATGAACATGACTTCATTCCTCGGCACGTTTAACGGGTAACGGAGAATGCTCTCCATCGCATCAACATAAAATATTAACGGTGGACTTCATGACTGCAGCAGGAGAAGGCAGCGGCGGCGGTGGCAGCGGCGGCAGCGCAGTGGCTAAGTGGCGCTGCACTATGAACCTGGCGGGGCGATGTCCAAATCGGGGTCCCGAGCCACGACGAAGTACGGTCAAACGCCCCACAAGACCAACGCGGTGCGTGGGGAAGCCCTCATCCAGCAGCGGCACTGAAGGGCTAGCAGTGACGCGGCATCGCTTTCGTCGCTTATTGCAGAAGTTCACGGTTCAGATACGGCGGGCCGCCTTGGTTATTGTTTACTGCCGGTGTATTGACTAAACGTACACGCCGTCCGCTTCGCAGCGGACGTGGGGGAATCCTGTGACATCATTCGCAAGAGTAGGCCAATGTGTGCTGGCACAATGTCCAAATTTGTTGAATAATCATGCACAACTTTGTATGCGTGTTGCAATCATTGACCGACCTCCTCCTAGAAAGAAAATAGCAGGACCCTCCTAAAGAGAGTCTTGAGACTCGGTGATGATTTCATGGCTAAAAAAGCATACCGATGATAAAATAATAATCGGCAGATGAATCACATTTTGTCCCTGCAACTATCTATAAAAAATGTTTCTTCAATACAATTTTGGGCAAACGTCTTCTGAATAACTCTGGTGACAGCACGTCATCTCGTCTGTTTCCCCGGAAATTATGCCGAATCTCTCTCGCTTATATTCAATTGCATTTGAATGTCATACATACCAACTTATTTTAATAATTAAAAGAATTTAATAATGATTCCAGAAAAAAAAAAATTTTCATTATTGGTAGAGTTCAACATTTAGAATGTGTATCATTTGAAAGAAGTTCAACATACATACATTTGAAGATTCATTGGAAAATGAAGAATTAGCATTCATCACGATAATTATTATTACGAATGAGTAACGAGGAACGGTAGACACTCTGCCCCATTCGCCGTGTCCTCGATCTCAAAGGGACCTCCCGCCGTGACCGTGAGCGATGGACAACACCACGAGGCTTTCACCGCAAAGCACATCACCACGCTTTCACCAAAGAAACGTTTCGACGTAAATACGCCATTCCCTCGTTATTCGCGAGTGATAACGTTCCGGTTACGCTCGTGAAAAATAGCACATTTCGCGGACAATGATATTGGCCTACGAAAAAAGCCTATCTTTGTAAGGAATTACCTTAAATAAATATGAGGGGGCTTTCAAATATACAGAAGTGATCACAACACAAGAATAAAAAAAATTATCGTAATAAACGTGAAGTAAATACGAATACATATTAAAGTATTAAACCATAGCTTATAAATGAACATACCGTAAATTATGATGACGATGCTGCACAGTAGAATCACATTCTCTCTCATCACTTTATCTCATCACGCTCTTTCTCTCTCTCTCTCTCGATGCAGTCGCATGGAGTTCCAGATGCGATCCGTGGACAGCCAAAATGATTGATATAGCAAGTTCGTGAAATAACGAAGGAACACCGTAGACATTCGCCGGCATATGAAACGAGCCGTTGATCCCTGCACGATCCACCAATCCCATTTCCAGAGCGCTGGATTACTGGTGTGCGTCGCCATGCCCGGCAGGTCTAATTGCATTAATAGCCGTTGCGCTCTAATCCTAATTTTAATTACACTGCAATAAATTAATTGTGGAATTAAAATGTAAATATTGCGGTGGCCGTAATCACGTTGTTAAAGAGCACAGATTAAAATAAAGAAACGACATCCTCCCTCAACGATAAAGCAGGACCATAATGCATTCAAACATAATGCTATTCACATAATATAGATCTGGGAAAGTGTGCAATAGTACAGTTTTAAGTTAATTAACCGGGTGGAGCGATGGCGCAGTGGTTTGTGCAAGGCACTGTGAAGCCAGTGATCTGGGTTCGATTCAGAGTCGTGGCTGCCACTCTCGTAGAGTCTTCAACAGACTGTTGGGACAAGTGCTGTTAGCGAGCACGGCACACGAAGGGGTGGGTGGTTAACACCACGCCTGGTCACCTTTGTCTCCCCAGCGATGATGTTTACACACCGAACCAGGTACTCAATTGAGTCGACCTAGGGGAGGCCCAGGACCGCTTCTGATATTCGTCACCGGTGTTGGCCGTGAGCAGCAATCGAACTCGGGTCGCCGGGTTCGTAGCGCAGCGTGCTAACGCACTAAACTACCGCTTCCAAGTCAACCCCGTCACCCGCCCGCGACGATGACCAACGTCGTTTAAAGCGATTTAAAACCCCCACTTCCCAAAGGCGTAGGGAGGCCTTCATCCAGCGGGGAAAGTGACAAAGGGCAGGATATTATTTAATCTGATTATTCATACAGGAGGTGGAGAAATGTCGAATGATGCCATTTAAACTATGCGTGTAGAAAACTATATTTAAGCCTGAACACATAAAATGAACGAATCTCTGAGCAACGGTAGCAGCAAAGGGGAGATTCGGCTTTGGCTCGTTGATGAAAGTCGGACGTATGTTGGTGGGAATCTCTCCGGTGTACGCTTTACCCACCTTTATTGCCATGATCTTCCTGCTCGGGAGGTGATTGGCTCTGCCGAAAACAAACAGCAAACCATCGGACACATTGTCAGCATCGTGATGACAAACATAAGCCTTGTAATGATTCACCCATTCATCGACTGTGATCGATTCTTACGCTCACAATACAAGCGTTCATGAAAATTACACGCACGACATGCCCCTCATGTGTTTTTTGCTAATAGCGCAATTAAAACTGTACAACCGGGACAGACAAAAATGAGACATAATAGAAACGAGACGGTAAATACAGAGACAAGGCCACATTAAAAAATTATTGAAATGAATGACGATCCTAAATGGGGAGAATTCCTCAAATCGCTGAGCGGGAGAGGGGGGAGTAGACACGTTTATTAAAAATGCATCTTCAAATGCATGTCGTGGACTGAGTATGGGAGAGCTTAAGTACCTTCCTAGAGACAAACATTTTAACAAGGCCGTTCCATCAGTCCTTGGGCCCTTAAAACACCCATCCGGGTGCCTTAAAGCATCTCACTGGGGATGTAGGAAAAGGTCAGAGTTAGAGAACCCAGTCATAATAACTGTCATCTCTCGACAGATCCGATGGGCGTCAATAAACACCGAACCAGTGGTCATGTATTGGAGCAAAATGTAGATGCATCTCGAGTACCAAAGTTGTGCATGAATATACTCCGACACTTGTGACTCTTTAGAAGGAATGAGCAACACTTTTGAAAATGAAACTGCACAAAGGTTCCACATGAAGCTAATCATTTAAAAGTATTTACGTTAAGTTGCTGGATAAAGCGACAAATAAAACCTGAGGTATTTCTGTTTTGGTCCAAGCTGATGTCCAAACTTATATTTCGGAGTGTTTTAGGACAGATTACTGATGGACCAGTGATTCTTCAGAAACATTACCTTTTGTAAATAAAGCGAGTAACTCTTCTTTTGCATAATAACATAAATTACTCATTGATACAAAGTTTGCCTTGCAGAAAAGTAAAATGTTTGGCATTGCACTGAAAGCAAATAATCATGCAGTCTTCTTAAAGTGTGATAATACATTTTTTTAAAGGAGCTCGTTTTTTAAAAATAATCTCGCTTAAGAAAATACCTACAAATATTGGAGTAATTTTGACGAGAATGCCAACGAACCAAATTCCACTACCATCAAATTCATTTTCATCGAATACTGGGACCAAACGCATAACGGCTCAGGAAAGTCACTAATACAGCGTCCAAACTTTTGAACGCAAAATACTTTCCCGAAGTTTATCCGTTCACCAGTCGTTTAATTTGGGCTGTCACCACAGCGGCCACAAATACCGTCTTGTCACCACGGCGACCGCGGTATATATGGAAGCAGGTCCTCCTCTCACGAGCGAGCACCGAGGCCACCGGCATGGCAGAGGAAAGGCTCCGCCGCCGAAGAGGCCCCGCCGCCGAAGAGGCCCCCCCGACACCCAACACCTCGTTTGACGGACACCTTGGCCTCGCCCCGCGCGCGGCCGCAATGAACGCGACTAATCGCGTACAAAGGCCCGATCCGTCGCAGGGCGGGCGGGCGGGCGGGCACACGACCGGCCCACGACTGCCGCACCGCGTTAATCAAAGCCTGTCAGCGTGCCATTGTGCAATTTGCTCCGTCCCGGGTTTCCCCTCCCCTTCCAGACGGGCGACGTCGACGGGCCGGGCATGGTGTTTGGCTGACGCGCCGCGTTGCAAAGTGCAAGGTTACCGGCGGCCGCATTGTGTCGGCGTGACAGTCGGCAGGCAGGCTCCGCACGCGCCGGTTTAAACTTTCACACCGACACACCCGATCCCCCTTTTATTCCCCCCTTTTTTTTTTCCTTTTATCTGCGCATCGTTCCGCCGTGGGGAGGGCGAGGACCACGTGCGCCTCACTTGCGCCGGTGGCAGGAAGCTGGCAGCCGACACCGGCCTGGCCCGGCCCAGCCCGGCCGAGCTCGGCGTCGGCTGTTTTTCTCGTTTGGGCCGAACACGAGACGAGGGAAAAGTGAAGCGTCTGACGGAGTGGAAATGGAAGTGGCACTTTTCTGGCTTTGCTGCTAGTGTCTCGCTTTCTCTCTCTCTCTCAGTGCATTTGGCAGCATTCCGTGGTTTGATGTCTCTTTGTTGGAGGACGCTTTATGCCGTGGTTTATCCGAGCCGCGATTCGCAAAAAACCTGATGGTACTTAGGGCGACGGGACCTTTGCGAGCTGCCTGCAAAAATTGTTAAAAATGCCATTTTTGGGCAGAATCATTCGTGCGCAAAACTGAAGCAGGAAAAAAAGACAAATCTGTCGAAAAAAGTGATATTTAACAACTAAATGTTGCCATAATCTGCCTTCCCTTCAACACATGAATTCGCAGCTCAAGGCATTAGGCAACATCCACGTTTGCAACATCTCTTTGTTTGCAGCATGGGCCAGGACGACATTTTAATTACAAGAAAAATGAGCACGCAGCACCGCTGTGATGAAAGAAAAGGAAAGATCAGACTTCGTCGTTGGATCAAATTACGCCGGGGCTGGCAATGCAGCAGTGGCATCTGTACTTAATGAGTAACACAATCGCGAAAATGGCCGAGCACTGCGCAACCCCCACCTCCCAGCGATCTGACGATTTGTCTTAACTCGGGGTCACGATCCTCACCAACAATACATCTCTTTTTTAATCATTCATACAATCTCATTCGCACCATTGGCCTTCATGAAACGCTAGCCTATAATTTGCATCGAGCCTAAACGCTGCGAACAACGCTTGCGTCGCGAGCCTGAGAATAAATTCCATACTCGACGAATCGATGCATCCGTCACGTGCCTGCCGATCACAGCCCCCCCTCCTCCTGGTAAACGAGGATACACGGGGGGGGGGGGGGGCCCTTCGTACCACCTTGCGTCGCCCTGGCATGCGTGGGCACCTTGGTGGGCACCAGGGCGTAGTATACGCCCGCCCATCGGTGTGTCCGCGCGGTGGATATCGCCGCGCCCGCTTACGAGCGTAGAGGCGTGCCCGAAGGAGGATCCACGGCGCCGCTCGGGTTTCACGCCGGGGATGACCCCACCGTGGCCACTACACCGGCTTGTTTGGATTGTACGCCACTTTTAAATTACAGTTAACTGTAAGGGGAGCTGATCATTGGCTACACAAGACAGCATGGCATCGGGTGTCCGGATGGACTGCCTGTCCTGTCCTCCACTCACAGCCACCACGGCCCCCCCACCCTCCCACCCTCCCACCCTCCCGACACGAATGCACCCCCCCACCCCGCCGCCAAACTCCACCGCTCCCTCCTCTTACCTCTCCTCCGCTCTTATGTCCCACACCCCAACTTGATTGTCTGACCGATCCTGCCCGTATATCCCCCCCCCACCACCCACCCACCCACCCACCGCCACACCTCCCACTCCTCCGCCCAGCGTTCGAGTGAAACTGGATTCTCCTTGCGTGTCTCACGGGGCATCACTAAACGGGTCACTTTCCATGCGGCGACGGATAAACGGGCCCCGCCGAGCACCCCCACCCTCACGTGCCCCCCCCTCCCTCCCCGTGCCTCTGTAAGACAACACGCTTGTTTACTGCAACTCCTTGATTTACGCCCACAGATAAACCACAGGGGACGCCCCCCCCCCGCCCCTTAATCGGTCATCTGTCTTTCACTTTCTTGTTTTGACGTCCGTGAATCGATAGGGATCCATATCCGAGTGGAGGGAGCATCGTAGATACAAGTCAGGGTTGACAGTTTTCTTCGCCGACATATCCAACATGTCCCGCGTGGGTCTTTTACTTCCTCCGTTACATACCTGCAAGTAAATTTCGTCAGGCTCCCACAATTATGACAATTTAATTACATCGTTTATTTGATTTTCGTACACCGGGTAAAAATGTTAATATACCCAATAAGAGGCCATCCCTGCCCACTGACCTCTCCTTCACTGCGATAAAATTACCAGAAATGCATCCAATTGCGTTGAATCTCAGAAGCTAAGCGGGTTGAGCCCGGCTAGCGTGGAATGGGTGGCCACCAGGGGCTTGCGAGGTGTGGACAGGAGATGGCAGGGCTGAGTGTCAACCCTCGCATGCCTCGTGGGTTTTATCGAGGTGCTCCAGCGTCCACAAACACGAAGCCCCCTCCCCCCCCCCCCCCCCCCAAAAAAACAGGCTCAATAATAAAGCGATTGCCCAAGTATCCCAATTGAGCAGCAACCCCCTGGAAAACGCTTTTGAGACCCAGTCGATGCTTTAATGGCTAAATGAACAGAATAATCGCAAATATTCTTATTGAAAACAAAATATCAGAGCAGGTTGTGTATCCGCTTAGAACAAAACCTGGCCAACCCTCCTGCACCAACCTCTGCTCCGTCCCCCCCACCACCCCCCCTCCTGGCCCCCCCTGCCCCCTCCGTCTTCACAATCAGCAGCCAAGCTCAACAGCAACCCGATCACCGCAGGAGACGCAACGCTTGGCCGGGCTGGCCGATAATTTATGCATGGCGGCCCCCGCGCTCGTCTTACCGCTCCACGCTTGCTCGCCCGCCCGCCCGCCTCGCGTGTGCCCCCCCCCATCCATCTGTCCGTGCCGGGTCCCAGGTCCACTATCGATTTACCTGCCCTGTCCAATCTCACTTCTCTGATGGCCTTTTTTTTGTATACGTCCTTACATTTAATTAGCGTCAGGGACTGTTGTGCGCCGCATTGTTTTATTAACTCCCCTACATTTAATTAGAGGCAGGACCCGCGGCTCGCTTACACGCCACGGTGTTTCTCTCTTTACGGCCTCCCCCCCCCTCCGCAAAGGATGAGCGCTCAGGTCGTGTTTTTTAAAGCCCCCCTGCCGCTCTCCTCCGCCCAGTCGCGAGCCGCGTGCCCGGGCTATCGGGTCGCTCCCGTGTACCGGGAGGGTAATAGTACGCTGTTGTTTAGCCTGCCCGCCGCTCTGTAAAATTAGGAGGATCCCTTACACACCGCTTCGCTGTGTTCATGCGGCTGTACTTATGTGGAAAGAGGCCAAGTCAACGCAGGTGTTTTCTTTTTTTTGTTAACTGGCAAGGCACAAACCGATTTGCAGGCTTGGCACGGGCCCTGTTTCCTGTTTAACGATTTCTATTTTTTGTTTAGAAAACTCCTGCTGGCAATTGGTAAAAAAGCACCGCCTTACACAATAGATGAGTAAGTACAGTGATGAGCCGGCATTTCAGGTATCCGAACTACTTCAACTGTCTGGAATCTGCAGACGATTCGTAGCTGCTCTTCAAAAAATTGTAATTTCCTAAACGGCTCAGCTACAACAAAAATTGTGTATTTTGCCGCTCTGCCCCCCCCTCCTCCCTAAACAGGGCCACAACACACTTTAAAATGAAATCACAAAAAAATTGAGGGTGCTTGACATCTGGACGCTTTACAAACACATCAGCGATTGTAAAGCTTCAAGCTGCGAACTATTTTAATCATTTTTCTTTTACCAGCTAAGGCCCACTGAGCCATACAGCTCTTTTTCAGAAGCGACATGGCCACAAATGATAGCTCAACGAAGTGGCTTATCGCATGGAAATTTATAGCGGCCAAAAACTCTAAATGCACGTCGATTTTAAATGTGGAGGGAAAAACCGGAGAACCCGGAGAAAAATCCACGCGACCACAACAGGCGTCAAGGGTCAGGATCGATTCCGCGACCTCCTGCCAACCAGGCAAGGGAGAAAACATCTCACCGCCACGACGCCCCTGCTGCCACTGCGGCATTGTCGATGCCGCGTGCGACGAGCGATTGCTCATTCAGACGCTGTCTCCCCGACAGACCTGGTCTTCACCTGAGGACGGCTGCTTGCGTTGTGGCCGAAACGTCGTGAGAATAATTTAATTATGCTTTATTTTTATTATTTTATTATTTCCCTTCTACGTGACTTTACCGAAAGAACCAAGAAGAGCGACTGCTCGCTTGCACACCCGCACACTACGGCCCTTGCCGTGCCTCTGCCTCGCGCGTTTCAACGCAACGTAGACATCAACACTGGTTCAAGCTTCAATTAACTTGTACCCTTTTTTACATCATAATTTCTGATGATTATTTACGGCCGTTCAATTTATTGACGGTCATGCAAAACTTTTCTTTTGGATATTTTTGTTGCATTAGAATATATCTCTATAGATGTCTCATCAACAACAACATCATCATCATCATCGGCTCTGCCAGAGACCTTGGCTGTTATCTGCAAGTGGGCACTCAGCCCGTACTAACCCCCTCTCCGATGCTTCATAAGCTGGCAAAGTCCAAAAAAATTATTTGTGAATGTGTCAAAACTATTTGAAATGTTTAAATTTGCTGTGCACACTTATGATATAAAATATATATACTCCTCCCCTGTGGGATGTTAAGTGGAGAGGTTTGTGTGAAATGTAAATTCACCTAATTAGTAAAAAGAAAATCAATGTCATACATCTGAGCCGGTCATTACTTGGTGGTATTAGAATGTTAAGCAACGACATGTTACATCGCAGGACCGTGATAGCAACTGCCTTCAGGATGTCCTCATTTGGGAGTGGATCGGCCATGGCTGATAATGAAACGTAATTATCACATAATATATAATCAATGCAATTATAACATTTCACGCACATATAGGAGTTACTAACCGGAAGGTTTAATGTCCAAAAAATATTTTATGAATCATGATTCCAAACACAATTACTCTTAAATTTTGATTTAAAACTTTCGTGACTGCAGGGATTCAGATTCTTGGTTCTTTCGGTAAAGGCACGTAGAAGGGAGATTATAAAATAATATAAATATAAAACAATAAAAATTCTCACGACGTTTCGACTGCAACACAAGCAATTATCATCAGGTGTGAAATCCACAGCAAGAACATTTTTCAAATTTTCTTTTTTTTTTTCAAATTTTCTTGCCGTGGATTTCACACCTGATGATGGTTGCTTGTGTTGCAGTCGAAACGTCGTGATAATTTTTATTGTTTTATATTATTTTATTATCTCCCTTCTACGTGACATTACCGAAAGAACCAAGAATACAATTACTCTTCTTTTTGAAAAACGTCTTCTCAACGCCTTGAAACGTCTCTTTGTGAAACTAAAGACAATGGGGGAAAGTGATACCTGAACCGGTTCAGTGCACTCTCCTTTTCCACCAACCCACAATGAGTGGCACCATGAAATATTGTCAAACAATGCCCATGCCATTTCATTTATCACTAAACAGCCATTTCATTTATCACTATCTGTCAACATTACGCTTTCACGGCACAAACTTAGAGTTATTTTTCGTGGAATTTTGGATAAATAAATAACAAAAACGAAAACATTTCGGGACAGGGTTGGTCGCACGATGTGCCGCGTGCCACTCCACCGCTGGCTCGCGCCGAGAGTCGCTGGCGGATTTCGGTTCCTCCGAGGAAACCGTCCAGAAGCCACTTGCCGATAAAACGGCCCCAATCAAAAACCCATCTCTCGCACCGCGTCGCCAAACCGCCAGCGGAGGTGCGGCGCGTTTAAAGACTCGATCGTCCACAACAAAAAAAAAGCGCACGCTTTGGCACAACTCAAATTAGAAGCCGGCTTTTTCTTCCGTTCCGACAGCTCCTGGCATGCCCTTCCGAGACCGGCCACGCGCACCACGCGACGCGTCAAAAGAAAGCGAAATGCTATCACGGTGCACCTTCCACCCCCCCCCACCCCGCTGGCCCCCCACGGGCAGCCTCTTGCTTACATAAATCCAGGTAACTACGTATGCGTAATCATTTCTTTTCGGATATTTCTGTGCGTTTTATTAACCGAGACAACCCATCACATCGACAATTGTCCCATTTAGATGTGTCCCGTTGATTGCCCCATTTAAACGCCGTCTGCCGACTTTCCCCGGCAAATCCTGTTGGGAAAGGCGGCGATGCCGTGAAGGTAAAATGGAAAAAGATGAAAAGGGACTCCTTGGAGAGACGGCGGCACAATGTAAATGTAAAGCAAAGCCTCGAGCCAATAAAAATGTAAAATTTGAATCTGAATGTTACCAATTTAGAAAATAAAGTAGTGGGTGTTTTTGAGCCACTCGGGCTCCCAGAGGCCAGCACGACAGTGGAACTCATCTCAATCGAAGGGGCCCAATCTGTCCCCCGGTTTATGAATTTCCTGCCCCAACGACTGATTGTCTGCTCCTGTTTATGAAGGAGAAAGCAAGGAGGAGGGCAGCAGGGAGGTGGTGGGAGGAGGAGGAGGGGGGAGGAAAAAGTATGAAAAAAACCCACGTGGCCTTCGTTGTGATACGCGGAACATCTCAATGTTTATTCAAAACTTCCCGGGAGTGATCTCGGCGGGGAGAATCCTTAATACTGCGGGGGTCCCAGCAGAGGCACGACGAGATGGACGGTATAATTATTGAGAGGGGTGGGCTGGGGGCTTGGGGCGGTGTGGTGGGGGGGGGAGGGCCTCCAATACGCACGCACACACTCTCGCACATGTGCGCACACACACACACGAGCTCGCCGGTGCTCCCGCGCCTGTGTGCAAATTGCCAGGATAAATTGTTTCTACCCGCGGCCATCTACGGCTAAACAGCCCATCCAGAGCCGTCGCAGTGTGTGACACCGGGGCTGCTGGCAAAGGCATTGCTCGCTCGCGTACGTACGTACGCACGCACACACGCACGGGCGAGCGGCTGCCGTTGCACACGGGGCAGTCGCAGCCCATCACAGCGTCCGGCTGATCACACAAACGTCCAAATTACACGTGTAACGATGCATCAAATCAATTCCGATTCTTAAACTCAGGTTACATTTGTCCCCCTTTGCTTGATAAGAGAGAAATGCTTAGGGCGAACCAAAGTGGCCATGTCAGACGTACACTCAGACAAACGGACTCTTTATTTCTTCCGCTGGGATTGCGCTGCAGTTCGTATCCCGGGCTTACTCCCTCGTTTGGCTGCCACTCCATCAAATATTCTCAACCAAAGGCCATACACCCCTTAGCGTAATTTCAAACTTATATAATTGAATCGAGCATGCTTGATTTTTTTTTTAGACAAAATGTGAAAGTGGTTTCCTAGAGCTCAGTGGGCCTTACCTGGTAAAATAAAAAAAAATTGTTTAGTTTATAGTTCCTGCTCAAAGACACATGGAACAGCCTTAAGCCGGTGGTGGAAGTTCCACGTTCCTATGGTCGGGGCCAAACTTCCCATAGAACAATCAACTGTTGACTTCCCTAAAAAGTGGTACGAATTTTATTGACCCTGGAGGGATGATGGGCTGAGTCGAATCCCCACCAGAAATTTGAATTCGCGACCTTCGAATTACAAGCCGCGTGTGCTCTACTGCGGAGCCTCCTGGCCTTGATTAAAAAATATATATCTCTGTCTTATGCAATTAACTGACCTGTCGTGTTATTGGCTATGCTATTCTCGCGTTACCATATTGAGTGTCATCACACATCACCACTCCGAGTGCCTTGGTGCTATTGTGAAGACAACAGCAGACATAAAACACAAATTGTTGGCATCGACAGATCACAGGAGCAATGTTTACAGCCCTTTGTCAATCCATTTGCCAGATGAAGGTCTTCCCATGCCATATCAATGGTAAGAGTTGTTTGGCCATTCTTCATCATGCTGATCAGTGTGGGTTGTTGAACAGTAGGGGGTGGGCAGGGAAGGGTGGGAGGGGTCCAATTGACCAGTTGTGATATCGCTTAGCCCTGGCCAGAAAACCAAATAACGATGCTCACAAAAAAAATCTGATTGTTAAAAACCGAGCCGTGAGGTCGAATCGCGTCGATTAATTTATCATTAGCTGACACGGCAATTAATTATAACGAGCAATGCGGCAGTCAGCGTAAGCAATTCTACAATTCACACAATGGGCGTCCCATGGACCTGTTACGCGCCGAGCGAGCTTCGGTGCTCGTTTTGAAACAACCGAAACCACCCACCTCCACCGCCCCCGAAATACACGCAATTCAAATCTACCTGACGTCCGTAGTGTAATGCAGGTAATGGCAAAATCTTTGCTTAATGCCAAAGCAATACTCAACTCATTATTCTCCGTGAAAAGTCGGCTTCTGCAGTGCGAAATTGGACTGTCCTATTATTTCCTCAAAGGCTTCTAACGAGACTTGACACGACCAATATTTACTCACAGCAGGCGATACCTGAGGATGGCATGCGAGGGAAAATGGCCGGAAAACACGCAATCAATTTCGCCGCCCCCACCCCCCTCCCCCCCCTAATTCGTCGACGCGAGAATAAAAGTCAATTTTCATATCGTTCTCAAAACTCTGCCCAAATGAATGGCACGTCCGTCAGCGACGGAGAAATAGTGAGAAGTGGGAGTGTTTTTTGTTGGTTTTTTTTTGGCTGTTTTTGCTTCTCTGCTCTCTCCCACCGGGCCATGCGTCGGAGTCCTTTAAACGATCGGTGATAAAAAGGGTGAATCGAAAAAAGCCACCATTATCATCTTCGTTTCGGCTGAAACAGCGAAACCGTTAAATAAATGGCGGCGCGGGGGGAAAAACCTTCCGGTGTAATTGTATCGCGAAAATTTCCATCAAAATCAAGTTCCCGCTGCAAATTGATGAGGACCTGGAAGCGATTTTTTTTTTTTTTCCCCCCGCACCAAATTGCCTTCGTGTATTAATATTCATCAGTAGCCAGCGGGAGCTTATTCTCAATGTCACGCGACAAAAAGCCCTCTTCCCCCCCACCACCCACCCCCAGGCCCCCCACCGCCCCCCCCCCCGCTCAACCCCCCCAAACCACCTCCACCGCCACCCAGCCGCCCTCCCACCCATCTGCCCCCCCCCTCCCCCACCGATTTCTAATTTCTCCTAAACAGTTCCTCGTGGTCACCGTTACTCCGGCACAGGTGTGTGCCGTGCCGACGCGGGGAGCAAAGGCGGCGTTATTTATCAAGCTACGATGACCCCCCCGCTAAATGGCCGGGGACGGCCGTAATGGCTGGCACGCTCCTCCCCTTTGCGTGTTACATGCCCGGCTGTGCCCCTCCTTATGCAGACGCGCGTGAGCCTTAACCGGGCGATTACCTCCCGCGTGACGTACAGACTCACCGCTCCTCAAATGTGACAGCGTATTTAAATTGATATTTGTAAGTGCCGGCGCGAGAGCGCGAGATGTGACCACCCCATTGACAAATCTACGTTTCCTTTAGGTATAGGTCGTGCGAGTCATCGGTTGTTTTCATTGAGTCTCAGAGGGGTGGGTGGGGAAGGGGTGGGGGGGGGGAAGAACTGCAGTGCTCTCTCTTCTCCATAAGTGCAGATTTATTAAGTTATTATGTTATTATGAGTCTTTATTTGTTTATCAATTATTTCACTCCTACACACGCGTCATTGTGCTCTTGTTCTGTGGGAGCGAGGGGAGAGAGGGCAGGGAGGGGGGGGGCATTGTGCTACCGAGTAATGGCCGAGCGCGATTTCTTTCTCTCTCTCGCTCCCCGCATTCGGCACAAAAACAGCGGCGCTAATCACGGCGCCCAGTAATGGGATAAGCGGCACGAAAAACGCCACGAAGACGTCCCCCCGTGCGCGCTTGACGGACAAGTGTGCCATAAGCGCGTCGACACAGGTGCACAGCCATCGCGGAGAGTTAATAAATCGCCGTCACACGTCGTAATTTCACCGGAGCCATTTGTCAGTGTCCGACGAGTCAAACTAATGGTTTCTCACGGCAGCAAAAATGAAAGTGGTCAGAGAGGTAAGCGCCATTTCACAACATATTACAGCGTTTATGTCATCCCGCCGACTTGGTTATCGCCTTCCATACGTCTTCATTCCCGCTCGTGGATTGTGCACCGTAAAAAAAAAGGGGGGGGGGGTGTGGAAGAGAGAGAAGTAGTCCTCGGATGTAACAGGTTTGCAGGGGAACAAAATCAATAAGTTGTATTAGCTCATTCCTCTTGTGTGAGCGAAAAGAATTGGGGGCGAAGGTGCAACTGCCATCTCGCCGCTAACACGGGGGCCATTCTTTTAGGGGACACACAAAAAAATCCTCCGAGGTTTTTTTTTTCTTAACCCTCGTCCTCCCATCGCTACTACTCACCGCCCCCCTCTCACCTCACCGCCGCTGTTTCGCAGAACGGTGGAAACGGAAAAAAACAGCGCAATCAAAAGCGACGGTCGGAAAGGAACCGCGGTGGTGGCGCGGGTTGCCGGGCCGTGTCAAAGGGTAACGCGTCTGCGAAGGTGAGCGTGGCGCTGACGCGTCAGCGTCCATCCGCCCGCCGCTGACATTCCCCAGGATTAAAACCACGGCTTTCCGTCCGCTAGGTTCAAACCGCAGCTTTCCGTGCGAAAAATTCGACTTTGGAAATGTGTCTCTGGGGCGTGGAAATGCCGACGAATCGACTCGATTATTACGAGGATGAACCACGGCAGAGAGCGTCTCCGGTAACCACGGTCGATTGAGGTCGGTCAAGAAGTGTTTTCGTTAACCTCTTAACCAATTTGCATAGGCGAAATATACAGAGTTGACTTTCCCAGCGATGTCAAACAGCTGGAGGGATGAACCGTAAGTGAACTAATAAGCTCAGCGGAACGTACAACGGTTGAGATGTTATGCCTTTACATGCACACTTGTAATGTTTACTATTCCATTCAAAAAGGTTTCCGACTACTTTCTCAATTTTATTACAATTCTGGCATCGGTGTCATGTCACGAGAGACAGAATCAAAGCATTCATTTACACCGGAATAATCTGACGAACTCTAAAGCTCTTTTTCGCAGTCGTCCAACTAGTTTTCATGTTACAGTAATCCCTCGCCACTTCGCGGTTCAAGTTTCGCGGCCTCAGTGCATCGCGGATTTTTCGAACTGATTATACCTGTGCAGTAACACCATCATCATCATCCATCATCACATTCATCGAACTGCACAGGTCTGTCATCGTCGTCATTGTCATCGTCATTGTCATCGTCGTCGTCGTCATTACTGGAGTCAAGTCTCAAGATACTACTGTCATTGGTGAGTGTAGAACACCATAATACGTATCGTATGAGAGAGAGAGAGTGAATGTATAATATTAAGGTTTTATAATTAAATAGATTTAAGTAAAATATATATATAAAGTATAAATATACATATTTTAAACATTCTGGTACCCACACACACATATACGGAAATTCCTAGGGGGCCAATCCTACTTCGCGGATTTTCACCTATCGTGAGGGGGTTCCGGTCCCCATTAACCGCGATAAACGAGGGATCACTGTAATTCAGAACTCTCGCAGATGCCGTTCGCAGAGCCACCTCCAAGGTTGCTTCAAGATAACTCTTTCATCCATCCACGCAACAGTGGGGGGGGGGGGGGACGCTACGTTTTGCCACCTGCGCTGCTGTGGGCAATGTTTGAACACTCTCAGGGATGAAGTTGAGCCTCGTTAAGTTATAAACCAACCCTAACGTGATGTTAATCGTGCATTGGCGTTGACCTGCTGTGAGGCGTCAACTCTCTACACGTGTGAAAGCCGGTTTAATCAAGGGTGGCTGAGAACCAGATTCAAACCTCGACTCTCAACAAACCTCGACTCTGATGCAAACTCCAGTCGTCCTCGCAAGCAGCGGCTTTTGGCTAACCATCGAACAAAGACGGTCAACGCATCGCGCGTTTTACTATGCGCTCCCGCAGCCGTCTGAAACACTCTTTCCGTCCGACATTACGAAGTCACTGTAGCTATGGACTTTTAGGTCTAGATTGAAAACGTATTTCTTCGTCACTGCTTTTTGCGTTTAGTTCGTTGTCCTTTCCCTGCACCTCCAATTAGCACGGTTGGCTACCTACGGTACAAAAGACGTTCAACATACATACATACAGCAACAATGATGGACCTCAGTGCTCTTATCCACGAGCCACCTGGGCTCCTTGTACATGTGCTGTCTAAATTTCGATTTGAAGCTTTCGTGATTGCAGGGATTCATCTTCTTGGTTCTTTCTGTAAAGTCACGTAGACTTTACCGAAAGAACCAAGAACATGTGCTGTCTGTTATGAATCTTTCAGCCTGTCACGGCTATGAGACACAATATAGACACCCACAATGAATCTTCACGCAAAGTTCTCTGTTGAGCGGTTAGGTGGTGTCAGAGACAAAGACAAAGACCCCCTGTATAGCCTCAACAGACTGTTGGGGCAAGTGCTGTTAGTGAGCACCTATGAAGAATGGCAAAGCACACGAGGGGGTGGGTGGCCAGCACCACGCCCGGCCGCCTTTGTCTCCCTAGAGGCAATGTTTGAACTGCACCAAATACTAATTTGAAGCCGAGTCGACATATGAAAGGCCCAGGACCAGTTCAGATAATCGTCACTGGTGTTGACCGTGAGTGGGAATCAAACCCGGGCTGCCAGATTCATAGCGCAGCGTGCTAACCGCGACACCACCGCTCTCCACCTACTCAGACCAGCACAAAAGCACAAAACTGCTCGGGTTTGTTAGCTCGCACCTATTAAGGACAGAACGTCGCACGAGCGGTCGGAGTGGCGAGCCCCATGCCCGGCTGCCTGGTGCAACATTTACATGTCTGACAATCTTTGATGGCCAAAGACGACGCAAGGGAAGCACAGGTATAGTTCAGGTACCACTCGCCACCGATGACAGCCACCAATGTGGTGAACTAAAAACCACTGCACCGCAGCTGCTCCCCACAAATGTCCGTGCACGCCGACAGACGGACAAGGCAGCTCGAAGTCCCTCGCCTGGTATTCAGGAGGTCGTGAGTTCGATCCAGACCCTGACGCCTGCTGTATATTTGTAGTTTGCGTGTTCTCCCCGTAATCGCGTGGATTTTTCTCCGGGTCCTCCAGTGTTTCCCCTCCACGTTTCGAATCAACATACGTTTAGAGTATTTGGGCTGCAATAAATGTCCACATGATAAGCCACTTTTGGCCGGGTCGCTTCTAAAAAAAGAGTTATCCATCTATACAGCTCAGTGGGCTTTACCTGGTTAAATTAAAAAAATCGTTTCGTGTTAAACGCAAGCATATATAAAAAGTATGAGGCTGTGAGGCAAGCAGAAGGGGTGACCGCCTCATCAACACCGAGAGCCGGAAGAGACGCGCACCCGGCAGACGCTGCGCCTCCTCGACTGCCCCCCCCCCCCCCCCCGTCTGTGGAACATCCTCCACTCGGTCCCCGTTCACCCCGCCAGCTTCGGCCTCAGTGCAGCTCTTCCTCAGCCTGCGCCCTGAAAGCCACTCAGCTCCGGTGTGGCGGCAAGGGCTTGCATCCCGGTTTTGTGACCGTTCGGGCGCGCGGTGTAGGTGTCCCCCGGGGTTAGCGGTAGACGTGTGCGTAAAGCGATCAATCAAATCATCAAGAGATCATTATGAGTACAGGGGCTGCACCTTGACCTTTGAACTTCTTTCACACCGTACGTAGCCAACCGTGCTAATTGGAGATGCGGGGAAGGACAACAAAATAAACACAAAAAAGCAGTTCTAAATAAATGAGTTTTCAATCCAGATTTAAAAGTGCATCGGTCTCCAGTGGCTTACTAATATCGGAGTTCGCGTGATGATTTCATCGAACGGTACACGCGTTGAACCCTGTGCGCAAGAGCCGATTGGCTACAATGCATGCGAATTATATACGAAAATTACAACACACGCAAGTCAGAGGCATTGCATTGGCTGGTAAGAAGAGTAAATGGGCTTGGGCAGAAAGGGATTATGGCCAGCGGTCAAAGGAGGGAGCGCGCCAGGTTCATAGCGTAGTGACGCTAACCACTGTGCTACCGCTCCACCCGCCTTAATGATTAAACACGTGCAAAGTTTATTATTAAGTAAAGCATCCCATAGTTTGCCCACATTTTTACCTCCTATCCGCTTGGTTCTATTCTTCAATTTGTCTCAAAGCAGAGTAATTTTCCCCGAAATTCTACTCCCGAAGCAATCGTAGCGCTGGGCACAATATCCTAACTAAAATTTTCTCGAATATTCAACATGGCATTGAATAAATATTGCACTTATGCACCCAGTCCATGCTCATGCACGATGATTTCACCGCGATACACACGAACGGAGCCAGGAAGCGCGGAGTTGGTCATGACGTCGCTCTGCGCTGGATAAATCCGCACCGCCTGAGATCGTTAGCGAGCGACCGTGTGCGACGGACGACGCAAGCGGACCAACGCTGAACGTTTCGATACGAATCGCGGAGAAAATTACGGATGGAGGGAGTATACTGAAAATAAATTACAATTCTGCATGTAAATAATAGAACTTACATGCTTGTGATCATTAATACATGTTTACAAGAAGTCGTGCTAATATTCTCAAGCAATACAATGTTTTATTATTCCAAACTTAGCGGCTCTTTCTTAATCAACAGCAAGATCGAATACCTCGACATGCTACATCTTGTTATATGACGATACTTCACCAGGTTGGTGAAGGGGTGGGGTTCAGGACCGGTTCATGTATCACCCGGCCACCGATGTTCACTGTGGCCGGGAATTGAACTCTGGTCGCCACCTTCATAGCGCTGTGCACGAACCATTGCGGTAATACTCCTGCCACAGCAACTTACATGACTACAGGGCGAGGCCCTCATCCAGCAGTGGAATGACAAAGCACTGTCAAAGCAATAAATACAATTTTACTGAAATGACTTAGATTGCGCGGGGATTAGTTTTAATGGGCGACTGAACGATGCACCATCTGGAAACCCATTCAGACGAGGGCCTTTTTGTTTTCAGGCAGAAAAAATTCCCTGGCTCGAAACATTCTGGGGGGCAAAAGAGAGATTGTAATTTGGGGGGGGGGGGGGTGCTGGCTGAGATCCACGCTCAATCGCCGATAGACAGCGCTAATATTCCGTTTCATTTTTCACTCGCAGGCGATGGATGGGGGCGTGGCCATGGCTCACCCCTTGCCCCCGAGGCTTGCGACAGCGGCGGCAGCAACTTAATGACACAATGCATCGAAAACAAATTGGCCCAATTTATTAAATTGAAGAACCTTAAACCAGATGAAAATAAATGATTACACACTAGTTATGTTAAATGATCCCCAACACATCTGAGCCAAGGAGTAAGCAATTGAGATAAATCTTATTTTCTATAACATTTTGCGCACGGTTGAAACAAATCAATACGGAATATTTTCTGGGGAAGGGAGGTGGGTGGGGGGGTTTGGCGGGCCAGGAGCGGAGTTGTGGCTTTTTTGTGAGTAAAACAGATTGTGCGTGGGCGTGGAGGTGAGAAGCATTAGCGGTGAGCGACCAGAGCCCCGGCCCTGGAGAAAAGTTTAAGTTCATTCACTATCTCATTGGGAATTGTCAAAAAAATGTCTTTGATCAAGATTCCTTAGATTTTTTGAAAATATATACCTTTGGTCGTTTTATTTTGTATCCCTTTTAAAATTCTTTCCCATGGTGCGATCGGCGTCACATCATAAAATTGTGATTATATATTTGGAAATCTCACAGAACGGTGTACCTCCAACATTTGCAGAAGATATTTGTCACAGGGCACCCTCTGGAAAAATAATTCAAGTCGGCTTTTTATCCTTTACTCATAACGGGTCACACAAGCCAGCAAAACGTATGATTTAAAAATTCTCCAAGCTGGATTTAGTTACATTCAATGCCAAAATTTCGAATTAATTTGTGCAATCTTTGGTGACTGGAATGAGACCATCCACTCGCCTTCCATCACAGGGCAGTTAAAAACCCCGAGTTGAACCCATGACCTCAGCGGTGGCGGCTCAGCACTCTAACACTCGAGGTCATCGGGCCACCTGCAGATTCTCCGTTTCGTGAGCAGGATTTCCATACGGTGACAAAAGGAGAGGGAAAAAAACGCGACAGCATCGAGCGCAAAATAATCAAGTCAAGTGTTTACTTACAAAAAATTCAAATAGCCGTGTCGGCGGAGAGCGAAACACAACAGAAAAACAAAAGGATAATTTAATTATAAATGCAGTAAATACGAGGCCCCCCCACCCCACGTCCCCTCTGCCTCAAGTGCGGGTTCGGAATTGACGGTACGGATTGTGCTCGGACGTCCGAGCCGATTACCGCTCATGGCGCGCGCGAACCGGTGTCTGTCAACAGCGCAGCGCGGTACTGGCGCAGGACCGCAGTCAATTCTGCGACAGCGACGCCGGCTGCTCAGCGTGAAAACAGAAAGGCGTAGCGTAAATGCGGTCACTCAAAAAATTAAAAAGGTCAAGGTGCAGCCCCTGTACTCAGAATGATCACGAGAGCTGCCTCTCGACGCTATTCATTTGCTACTCTCCCACGCTGGCCACGGCATCTCCGGCAAAAGTCGGGTGTTTACGCAATTTAGCCCAGCCACACGCGACCTGCCGGTGGGCTAACTGTGGCGTCCTCACCATTGGAACCTCATTTGCCAGTAAAAAATATGATAATTGTTTTTTTACCCTTCTATCTGGCAACAAAACTGACACCTTTTTTACAAGGAGTCATGTTTGCATAGACCACAATACCTGCAGTCATAATGCAAACAAAAAACATAACTCTGATAATGTGCACTGTCCTTGAAGTTGATTGGTCCACACCCGAGACAGCTTTTCTTAGATCCTAGTCTCCTTTTGGCGTCATCTGGTCCAACCCATGGCGTCCTCGTTTACACTTTTGTGTGGGCAGAGGTGGAGGTGGGGGCGGTGTAGCCGGTAGGAGACGATGTTTTGTAATCGAAAGGCAGGGTGGGGGTGGGGGTCTTTCACCTTTGGCTCTCAGTCCGGTGCTAACAGCAACGCTCGTGAAGGCTCGCTCCCATGACAGGAGCAGTGGGCTCTCGAGTCGTGATTAAACGAGATCTTGCAATAGCCTCAACGCGCGTGAAATACCGCGCACCCCGTGCGGCCGAGTGTCCGAGCGCAGGGCCTGCTTCTCGCGACCCCGACCAACGGTAAAATAACTCCAACAACAACAACAGCCACAATCCCAACAACTGGCCATGACCTCTCTAACCCTACATCCATTCTTGTCCGCCCAACCAGCAACTGTTTCTATATAAATTACCCGAACATTTACAATTACCATAAATATGTTAACCCTAGCAATAAATTGTATGCCAACAACATTGGCAAGCCTCATTAACGAATCAACAATAAACCTGCCCTAATCCTAACCATTGCCTACAAATAATTGACACATCTTTTAATTCACGTCTAAAAACCATAAAAACATAATAAATATAACAAAACATGAAAAAGATAACCCTAACACACTGGCAATAATGCTAAATTAGTCCTTACTAACCACAATACCAACAACATATTTCACAATGTTTACAAAAATATACATAAAAATTGCCGCTGGACGAATGCCTCTTCACACTGCTGTCAGTTATGGGAATTGTATTCTGACCACACTTCACCACGTTGGCCAACGCGGGCTGCTGAAGTGAGCACCCTGAACCGATTGAGATACCACTCAGTGCTGAATGTCAGCCGTGGCCGGAAAGCCTGCTCGGGATCGCCGAGGTTCAGAGCGCAATTTGCTAACAACTGCGCCCCCCCTCCCCCTCCCCTTGCTTAACAATAACCTAACCCCACGCAATAACAACAGCCCGAGCGCTAATGACAGCCTTAGCCTCAAAGGTCTATTCCCAACCCGAAACCTATCAAAACCTACGTCTGACACAATCATAATCCTAACTGCTGTAATCCCAACAACAACAACAGCAGCAGCCGTAACCGCAGCCCCAACATTGAGGCAACAATGGCTGTACGTACACCGACCCCCGACGAGCGGTGCCAAACCCCCGCCCCTCCGTGGACGCGCGAGCTGCAGCGCAACGGGCCTGGCCACTCGACGTGGTCAAGGATGCCACGAAGAGCTTCCATTTATTTAATATCAGAGCACGGTCCGATTTTAGTATGCCTCGTCAGCCTCCACCAATTCCCTCTGCTGCTGCTACTGCTGCCTGCCTCCACCAAGAGGCATTAGGCATGTAAATGCATGTGAGGCAGCGGAAGTAATTACGGGTCATAAATTCGGCAGTACACTACTCCAATAAAAACAGATGCCTCCGAGCTCCTTTACAAAATATTACCTTGTATAGCGAGCATCTCATCTGTTGGACGTTCTATGGGACGTGACGCCAGCTGTTTTCTTACGATTTTTTTTGTACATTCTTTTTTTTTCGGTTGTTCTGTCGGAACGTGCGGATGGACCGACGGAACTGTGGGTGACGCCAGGCGGGCCGAGCTTACTTGTAGACGGTTCCTCCGTTTCCATGGCCAAGCATGTCCTGGTATTCGATGTCCTGCTCACTGATCTGCAGGGGGGTGGTTGTGGGGGGGGGGCGGCAAGAACAACGCGAGCCCATTAGCAAGTACGAAAGTGACAGGCCTCACCGGCAACCGAAAAGGAAAAAGCTGCCGCCCCTCTTCGGCCGATCCTGGTGGTGCCCACCGTGGCAGCTAATCGCTCATCTCTCAGCAAGCGAGCGAATCTCTGTGTTCGGTAAAAAGCCAAAGTCTAGCCGCAGAAAACAAGACGACTTGGGTGCCTACGTAGGCTAGACGGTCAAATAAACGTCTACACCTCCACATCTATGCTGCCCGCCTTCACCAACCCGCGCTGACCAGCGTGGTGAAGTATGGCCAAATAACACCGACGACGGGCAAGGCGTGGGGAGGCCCTTGCGCAGCAGTGGACTCGCAAGCGCTGAGCACGAACGAGGGCGTCAAAAACGCGGCCTCATCTCAAGACGCTGGCGAATTTTCGGAAGACATTCCAGTCCAAAAAGAAAAATCACAGCTCTCTGTCAATCCCCTGCTGGATGACCCCCTTCACCAGCCCATACTGGTGAAGGGGGTTTGTTTCACCATACTTCACCACGCTGGTCAGAGCAGGCTGGCGACGAGAGATTTAGACTAAAGAGGGCAGCGCATCAAAGGGTTATGTAGTACGGCGCTTAAAAGCTCTCATCTCCCCCAACTACCACCGGCCCGGGCTGAGCGGCGTGGTGAAGCACGGTCAAACAACCTCCACGATCCACGTGGCACGCAAAGGCCCTCGTCCAGGAGTGGAGCGACAAGGGGGCCGTGCGCGCACGGCGCGTTGGCTTGGGCGTGCGTGCTAAAGGGCAGCACACGCACGTCCCTTCTGTCAGCTCACACAATGGATGCGGGAGCGCCTGTCAACTGCGAGCAGGGGGTCACTGATGCCATTTGCCCATACTTCACCACACGGTGTAAACTAATTCGCGGAGCGGCGCGTCCGCCACGCGGTTACAAGGCGCCCGCCGGTGCAACGGCAGAGCGTGGGAGACGCGGAGCACCGAGCGCGTGAGAGAGCGGGCGCTTCGAGGCGTGCGAGCATGGGCGGCGGCGCAGTGGCGATGGCCCACGAGACGTCACATTCTTAATCTCGGCAGACAACTTAATTCATTCCAAATTGTCGAACGATTTAAAAACACTGCATTAAACATTAGCGTCGTGGGGGAAGTAAGGGGGAGGGTGGGGGGAGGAGGCCGGGTGGGGGAGGCGGGGGGGGGGCAGAAAACGGTTAAAAACCGGGACGGAATAATGACCGCAGCGGGAAAATGGCAAGCTCGGTTCAAAAGCGGCGTACACTCAGACGTACACGCGGACGTACATGGGTGCACACAGACGTACACAAAGACACAGACGCACACGCAGACGCACACGCAGATATAACAAGAAGAAAACAAATGACGGTATCGCCGGAGAGACGAAGGCAAGGTAGAGAGAAGGCAGAAAGAAGAGAAAACGTCGAGGGGAAAAGATTATTCATGTGAAGAAAAAAAAACGCCCAATCAAACGAAGCCCCTCAAGGTCTGTGCGTGTTACGTCTGAGGTCGTGTCAAGTGCAGAGCCGATCAATACTCAGTTTGTCAAGCAATTTATAAAAAATAAATAAATAAAAATAAGGTGTGCGGTGGTGGCTGCGGGGAGGAGGAGAGGGTGGGTGGTGGGCGGCGGTGGGGAAGGTGTTACGAGTGAGATGTAAACTGTTCGAAACTTTGCCAACAATTCACAGTCAGCCGAGAGTAAGCTCTGGATTACTGACAGGCAGTTTCATTACTGGCATATTCTACGACCCATCGCTGTGCAGGAGCATCAATATGAAACTTTAAAAAAAATATTTTTGTTGGTTATTTTGTAGGGTCCTTCCTTGTCTTCTCCGCTTGCTACGGGTTAAAATGCTTCTGCATTGAGTTTAAGAGGGCCCAAAAAGATTGCAAGACATGCAGTACCTTCTTGTCAAACTTTGGCAAATAATTAATTGACAGCAATTATGTAATTTCATTTGGGGGATTTAAAGTTATTTATGAAGGCTTTAAAGATTAGCGCTGATTGGATGCTAATGACTTAGCCACAACATCCTACCAGAGTTAATATTACCTGGATCTCAAAGAAATTAGTCTTTAAAACACATTTTGCTTTAAAAGCAAATTAAAATGTTCTTAAAATATTAACCCAATAACATAATCGCAACAATAATTAAAATACGCTTGTGCAATGATCGCTGGAGGGATTTTTTGTTTTAAAATTACATCCACGTAAAGCATAACGCTCCAGCAAGAATTCTAAATTGGGACACTGTCAAAACATTTAATAATAAAATTAAATTATAAACTCAACAAAAATCCAATGTTGAAATACCAAAATCATAACTTAACCTTTCGTACACTAGACACTGACTTTCCCCCACACAGCTAAGCCATTGATTTTGACACTGAATAAATAATGAGCTTCCTCAACACCATATTCAAAATTAAATTGCAATCTAAATAAAAATCAATGGCCGTTTGTTGCACCGTTTCTTTTTTTTACCGTGTTAGTAAGTGGTAATGAAGGCAACGTGTCGGCACTTAAGAGCAAGGGCCCCCCCTCTCTCATCCGTCCTAGCGCTTAAACCTTCACGACACCAACAAAGTACCAGTGATGAAAATACCTGTCACTTCCAAAATATCATGTCCGTTTGAAGCAATATTTCCCCTCCGCTATTGATTTTTTGTAAACACGACCTTAACCAGATGGATTTCATATTGCGCCATCAGACTCGGCCGCCTCGACCCTTTAATAGGTTACCCTCTTGGTCACGAGTGGACAAATTTAAACGGATGGCGACGGCCGTCCACCAATCACAATTTCGCCCTCATAAAAACGAAATGGCAGCCAATACGCGCCGACGAGAAACGACACTTCTTTTTTTGTAAATAATTAGAGCGATTGCCATTTCGCCGCTCGACCTTTCGGCCAGGGAGCGAAATATCATCGAGACAAATTTAGGGGCCATTCCAACCGCCCCAATCAATCTCGCCCATTACGGACAAATTTCGGAGTAATAGATCTATTACAATAACAATCTCGCCACGCGACATTCGTCAATCCGAGGCCGCGAGCGGTCGTTTCGAACCTGTCAATATCGGCGGTGCGCGGGGAGCGCGGGGCCGCGCGGCCCGTTTTCGTTTTTACTGAACGCCTGATGAGGTCAATATTGGGCTGTCAGTTGCGATTTTTCCTCCTCCTAACGAGTCTTTTCGCCAGCGCGAGCTGATATTGCGCGTCCGCGCGACGGCAGTCGATAGCCGCGAGTCGTTAACAAGGCAGGTCCCGTTTAATAGCGCGGAGGCTCGGTTTCAGGAGGGAACTGCCAGGCAAAACAAAAAAAAATCCTTTTGCTGTAACCACGTGAATGTCTCTTTACTGCTCGCAAGAGAATAAAGACTACAGAGCGCTTCCAGGACGAGCTGGGAGGAAAATATTTATATCAATTTCTATTGCGCGCCACCAATGAAAAGATTCAAGAAAACGAAAAATTATTGCATTTATCAATGTGAATGCAGCGGTATGAGGAACGAATAGGGCACAAAGGAAGGAATAGGCTGCTGTTCAATTAATATTTGACAAAATAGGGCTTTCGGGAGACCTGCAACTTTAATTGAACCAATCTCAAAACCTTTCACGTGAGGCCACTGAAGAAGAAAACAAAAAGATGCCTTCGGTGCGTTAATTCCGTTCTTTCGTACGTCTATTTATGTGGACGCGCACGTGTGTGTGTGTGTGTGTCCGCAAGCACCACTTTCCATCTCTTGTCCATCAATCTGTCGTTTTTCTCTATCCAGTCCCCACATCCACCAACGCAAGCACACACACACGAATTCGCACCCCCCCCACCCTCGCGATTACAAAAGAGAAAAAAAACATTCAACCCCCCCTCCGCTCCCCCCAGTGCTTTTGCCTGGGGTCCCCCGCCCCCGTCCCCTTGCGTAACACACGAGCGGGCTTGTCTGTCCGCAGGATGAAAACTGATTGAGTCTGACTGCCGGGGTGAGGGTCAACACCAACCCCGCTGTCATCGCTCCCACAAAACAGACACTTACGGGAAAAATGGACCCGACCTCTGTCCATTCACACGGCCCTATTTATTTTGCTAAACGAGTTTGGGCAGCCCGGCAACTGCAATTTGATGAACGCCTTTTGTGCTATGCCGCGACCTGAAAATAATTTTGTTTTCGTAAAGATATGTATCAAGCGGGCAAATAAATATATCAGAGGCGGAGAAGCGAGCGAGGATGCGAGCAGGGTGGATGGGGAAAAGTCGTCTCGTTTTGTTCAAACTTTCGCCGAGAGATTCGGAAGCGGACAACTTGAAAAAAATGCTGCGCCGAGCCACGGGAGCAGGGGACAGACACAAATGGGGTTGGACCCATCTGGATTTGTAGGTCTGTTATAATTACAAGGGTTTCGTGATTTATTGTAAATAGAGTGTGTGTGTGTGTATATATACGCTAAGGTAATCTCCCACGGCGATGCCACTCACCCAACTGAGCCTTGGACAATTACAGTAGACCCTAAGAATCTAAAGGTGCCTTATTCTGGATTTCAGACCTGGGCATTAACACTGAACCCTAGGAAACGAAAGTATCCTAAGTCTGGCTTTATGAGCCTCAGGGATTAGCATCGGATGCCTAGACTCGAAAAGGGTGCCTTAGTTTGGCTCTATGAGACTCGGGCATAAACAATTCACCCTTAGGATCCCAAAATTGACTTGGTCACTGAAATTGTCGATGGCTGGTGGTCAAAGAATAACAACAGAGCAGAGGTCGCAATCAGGTACCCGATACCCGTACCCTACCCGATACCCGGCTACCCGTACCCGGCCGGGTACGTGTACCCGTTTGCGACCTTGGTGCGGCCGGGTACGGGTAGGCCGTGAGTCACTGGTGAGTAACCGTTTGTCACTCATTTCCCAACATCTTGTCTCTTCTCACAATTCAAGTTCCTAGAATCAACCCACCCGCACCTGCAACATGGCTTCATCCCAGAGGTCGCAATCGGGTACCCGTACCCGTACCCTACCCATACCCGGCCGGGTACGGGTAGGGTACGGGTAGCCGGGTATCGGGTAGGGTACGGGTACCCGTTTGCGACCCTGGTGCGGCCGGGTACGGGTAAGGAATCAAAACCCGTTTGCGAACTCTGCAACAGAGTGACGGCCAACGGACAGAACACGCCCGAGGACGACCGCCCAGGAAATGGAGCGATGTACTCAGCTCCAGTGCGGGAGATGAACACCGTGCGAGAGATGACAACCGGCTTGAGAGGGCCCTTATCCAGCAGCGGATTGATAACGGCTGATGATTACGAACGCCGCGCATCGTTTAATTTCACAACTGAATACAAAAAAAATATGGTACACTGATAAAGCTGCTAAATGCTCCGCTAACGAAGCAGTAAATAGCGCAGAGGTACAATATTGTTGTCAAGCAGGGGTTTAACGATGTTACAATTCATCGATGAACATCGACACATAAGTTCAAGAAAAATGCCGCCAACCGCATGTGCAAAAATTAGTTTGTTTTCTATCCCTATACGTCGTTTGCAATTGGTTTCCAAGCGACCTCTGCGGCGGCCAGATGCCGCTAAGTCACCAAAATGGTCAAATGAGCCTCGACGATTGAATCGAATAACAATCCCAGAATTGTGACAAATCATTGAATCGTTGACTCGTGACTGGGGCAGAATCGTTGCAGGCTTCGTGAGGAGGCAGGGTTGGTGGATGGCGACGAGATTATTTTGTGCATCAGACACTGATCTGCAGAGAAGTCAGCCAGGAGATGGCGGTATATAAAGTTCGCTGGTGACCATTCTGCGCTGCATTTGAGCGCTCAATTTTGGCATGCGCACGTCTTCACCGGCTGACATCGTTTCCGTCGACGTGTTTGGCCAAATGACCTTAAAAAAAAAGTCTCCGCAAAAAAAAGAAGTTCTGAGACTTAACAGTCAAGGCTTTGCTGGATGAATAAAGAATGACGTGGCTCTAATGTGTCCGTACAAGAGACGGCAAATCAGCATCATGGTGCGCGCTTACTACCGGCTCCAGTCGGCGAGCGAAAGAGCAAGAAGAGAGATTAATTCCGCTCGCCAGAGTAAAACGGGAGCGCGCCGCATCTGGCAAGGACGCCCTCGGGTTACGTTTTCGTGAAGTTAAAAACGGCTTTAATTTCCAAACTTTTCTGTAAGAATGACAAAAAAACAACTCGGCACTCATTGTGAAGGAAAATAACGAACAATAAAGAAGCAAATGGCATGGCAGTAATCTTCCAGAAATAGGGCAGCGCATTTGAAAAAACAAATTGAAACATGGGGGTGGAGGGGTTGGGGGGGGGGGTTATTGCCGCATTATGCAGCTATGACAGAAATCGCGCAAAAAAACGAAGCCAACGATTAAAGAAGACAGGAAGAGAGACACATATTCTTAGGTTTTTTCGGTAAAGTCATGTAGGTAAAAAATTTCAATTAATAAAAGTAAAATAAAAAATAAATCACGCCGTTTCGGAGGCAACACAAGCTTCCGTCTTCAGGTGGAACTGTCACAGCATGCTTGCTGTATCATGATACAGCTATCGTGCTGTGACTCCGAAACGTCGTGATTTTTCTTTTATTTTACTTTTATCAATTTTAATTTTTTACCTACGTGACTTTACCGAAAAAAACCTAAGAATATGAATCCTTGCAGTCACGAAAGCTTCAAATCTAGAAAGAGAGACACAGGATGCGTGGCGGTGCAACCGGGGCAAGTGATTCGACGCCGCCGCTTTCGGCGTAGTAGAGACGCGCGAGCATTTCGCGCGAGCCCGTGCATGCAGGGACGGGAGAGAGTGTTCGAGCGGCCGCGATCCTTTGGCGTACCTGCTCGTTGGCCAGGATCTTATTTAGCTCTGCCGAGGGCTTCTTTAAACTGCAATGACAAACACGGGGAGGGTCAGGCAGACAATCCAGTTTCAACCGATAAGCCGATACCCGTGGAGCGTTCGGGGCACTCCATTTTTATTGCGGGCGGTTTGGCGTGTCCCAGTACGGAGGTGGGTCACGTTCGCTTGGCAGGGCATGGCTCGTAAGCACTTGCGTGCATTTCACACATAACACTCGTGTGGACGAAAACTAAAAAAAAACCGCATCATCCCCGCATGCCATTAGTGACCGCAATCCCGACAACATCGCCATTACAGAAATGCTTTATTCTGGGCAGCCGCGTTCGGCTGCCCTGGACGGAGTTTTGAAGGAGGCTGCCGCTGGTGTAAGGGGAATATGCCTTTAATAGCGGCTGGTTAATTTAGGCGCGACACGGGCACGCCGCAGCCCCACTGTTCTGGCGGAGCGTCGGGGGATCTTTGAAACGTCCGCCAGCGAACGGGACTAACAAATTAGCATCGCCTCTGAAGGACGGAGAGCCTCGGTGATGCCGCAGCGCCGCCCAGAACGCACGAGGGCTCTGCCCTCAGGGCTGCCTCCTTCCCCCCCCCCACCCGCCCCTCCTCATCTCCATACGGCCGACGAGTGGCCAGCGACTCCGGTGAACATGCGCCGAGGTCACTGGGTAAAATGTGGCCACCGCACCAGACTATCAACGACATGGATTGCTTTTTTTCTTCTTCTTCTTCTTCATAAATCAGTAATAATATTTTTTTTCCCTGTCCGTGGCGGTTGAACAATTATCTTTGCACGTTTTGCTTACGGTTTGAAGCTTTATTTTCCTTTATGAGAATTTGTGCGCTAAACTAAGTGATTCTATTGAGTGTCAAATATTTTCACAATAAACTATATTTGCATATAGCTAGGTTTTTTTTCTCCACTGTGAAGTGCCTGGAGATGTGGTTGCATTTTGACGCAACTATGTGAATGTAAATTGCATTGTAGAAGTTTGGCTTGTTTCGACAAATATCTCGTTGCATCTACTAATATATCTTAAGAGTATGCATGTAATGACGGATCGATTCATCAATGCATGATGCGAGATAATTTCGTGTTTACTATTCATGAAAATTACACGCAATTATATATTATTGTTACATTTAGAGAAAGGCAATGATCAAAACTACACAAACGAGATGGACAACACAAAAGAGACAAAAACAAAAATCTATTCTTGAGTCAAACCGTGACCCCGAATCGTAGCAACGTATGGAGCCGCTGGTGGCCTGGCTTGTGAGATGGCTACCATAGCTGACGCTGACGTTGTCATACCTGTCACCCTCGAGACTCCCACTGTTTTAGCAGAACAAGTCTCGTCATCTAAAACCCTTAAAATACATTTCTGTTTCGTGTGCTGCCTGCACACTCCACGCCAGATTATATACGTACAATATCTTAACGAGTACAATCGCTTTGTTTGCATATTTCCAGTCCAATATTTTAAATAAATGAACCTCAATTCGTAAGTGCATTATGGAATGTTTTCCCAATTTCGACGGGGTCACTTTCACGGACACGTTGCCGTCCGTTCGCTGCAATGGACGGCTAATGGCGAGCAATCCCCGTTCTCTCTCCTTTCCCTGTCCAAACACGCGCACCGTTGCGCACTCCCTGCTACTCGCTCAATATTCCACTGTGTATTGCGAAGGGACGCAGAGTTGCTGTACTGTGATAATCGTCTCAAAAAAATGTTTTGCACGCTCTCCAGGTCAGGTCGTAGTAAAAAATAATTCTCTCCGCATTACAAAATACTAATTTGTTGCCTCGATCAAAAGCCACTTTTATTATTCTACCAATGATTATCCACATGAGTGAAGTGCCTGAAATGTACTGCCAAAATTGTGGAACACCTCGCTTGTATTTCGGGGGGGGGGGAGGAGAGAATGTTTAAATTGCGATATGTGCGTCCCATATCATAGAACAGGGGGCTGAAAAAGTACGAAACATTCCGTCCCCGAACTTGTGGGCTTGCCGAACCGCATTTCAGGGCAATTACAGGCCGTGCCGTTGTGCGGGTGGAACAACCGCGCCGACGCCGGGCGACCGGCTCAAGCGACGTGCGACTCTCGTGCGTCAGCCGCCCGTCCGGTACCTGTTGGTGGGGAGGCCGCTACTGCCGCCGCTGTCGCTGGCGCTGGCGGTGGAGGCGGTGGCCCCGCTCCCTGGCCCGGCGCGCGTGTTTACCTGCGGGCGGTCAGCAGGGGAGGGGGTCGCGTCACGTGCGAACGGGCGCTGCCAAGCGCTGCCTCCTAATTAGCCCGCGTCCCGCCTCCCTGCCAAGGTTAATTATTCTGTCGGCAGGTTTCCGCCGACGGCAAAGGAGCCAACCGGACGCGGAGAGGGATTTTTATATATATATATATGTTTATAAAATATTTTTTGCCGTAAAACGCTACCTCCGCCTTAATGCTTTGCACAAGCCAATACCTCGTTAACTGTTGGCTATGCCCGTGAAGTGATGATGGGTTTTTTTATACAGTAAAAAGGGTTGAGAATTATTAGAAATGTTTTTTAAGGTAACAATTGTCACAACCGATTATGTGTTTCATATCTGCCACCCCGTTATTTTCCAAAGATGAAAAAAAAAAATCAGATTTTTTTTTACCTGTGTATGGACATCAAAGGAGAAAAAAATAGTTAAAGTGGGACTTTCAATTGTTTAACAGAGGCAGTGATGCGGTAATATGTAATGGTTAAAACGAAATGAAATCAACGTGCAGTGTGACAAAAGGCTCGACTAATGTCAAACGCTTGGCAATAAAGCAGCTGTTGAAATTCCTTTGCCCACATTTAGCCAATCTACATCAGCATTACAAATTTATGGCCTGCTCACCCACCCCCTCCCTCCGCCCCCCCACCAACACCCACCTCCTCCCCATTCCCCAACACCCACAACCACCCCACCGACCCCCCCTCTTAAAACAATTATTGAAATGATTACCTTCAGGCCGTGTATGTTTCGCTTCCCTGGTGGCTTGCAAGCTGGAACAGAGTAATTGAGCTAAATTGGGGAGTCGTATTCAAGCGATTTATAAATATGTCAGAAAATGAATTGCGCGCGGGGAAGGAAAATTGAAACGGCCGCGAAAATTAGCGGCGGGAAAAAATGATGGACAGAGCGAGCGGGCGGGCGGGCAAGCGGGCGAGTAAGCGAGCGAGCGGGCGGGCGGGCGAGCGGGCGGGCGGGCAGGCGTGGTGGCTTCATGACGATCACTCCAGGCAAGGACTTCTTTTAAATGGCTCCCATATGTTACCGGTCGCCGAGCCGTCGCCTTTGACAGATTCCACGGCCACCAGGGCCTCTTTTTAAGCGAGCTCCTTGTCCACCGGCCATCAATTACCTTTTTAACTATTCCATTTTTTATTTAGTTAAGGGAGTGTTAACGTGTCACGGCGCCGGCGCGGTGTGGGCCTGCTCCGGCGAGCGAGCCAAGCGGAGCGAGCCGCGCTGAGCGAGCGATCCCCGTCACCCCTTCTGGGTCAGGACGTGGCAACGCGTGCGTCCGGTCGGTCAGCGAAGCCGTCCCCGAGATTTCATTATTTTGTTTTCAATTCTCCAGCAGACACTTGCATGAACTACAACGTTTGTCTGCAAGCAGCTTACATTGTTACGTGCGTAAGCACGTAACAATGCATCGAGTAAATGTGGTCGTTTTTATGCCTGCGGAATCAATTATTTTTGCCGTATGCAAATTATATGGCAGAGAAACGTTTTTGTCACATTGAGGATAATGAAGCGAACGCAAGTGTAGGTATGAGAAACATCATTTTTAAAAATACAAATGAGGTGATGAAAACGAGACAAAAAATAAAACATTCAGGAAACAATTCCAGAACCCCGAATCGTGACAATTCTTAAAATTACTGGGGGAATGAATCGCTACGTGCCTATTAAATATGCTCTTCACTAAAATTACTAATTTTGTGAACCGAATCACCTAGGAGAATCGCAAAGATTAAGAGAATCTGGGAAGAATCGTGACATGCCTCTTGTCGACCAGTCTCTCACAGCACCGTCACAAAACACAAGGGACATTGCGCACAAAGAGGTTACAAAAATAAACGCAACCAATTTTCATTTTAAAATTCACTTTAAATTATACCTAACAACCAACTCTCTACCGTGGTGCCCACCTCTACCCCACGTGCCCTCCCCAAGAGGCTATCTTCGCAACGGAGCATCGCAGCAGCAGAAGCAGCAGAACACAAGAATGACTTCAAGTCTGGCTCTTACCCCTCGGGTAGATGTTCAAAGGCTCCACCATTTCCCCGGACATCTGCATGTCATGCATCGTGCCCAGGTACTGCGAAGAGACAGCGTCTCAGTGAGTCTCGGCACACCTCAGCCCTCAAATAAACTCTCTGGTGTACACGGAGGGAGCGGATGTTTATAGAACACAAGTGAAAAGGGCGAGAGTCAGGGCAAACCGTTCACAATGGGGCAAAAACTGCCGTGGAGCACGGCCAAAGCATTTCTACGAGATGGGATATTCCCGCGGCGGGTAAACAAATAAATGTGAAACGCGCAGAATTAGGCGTCGCAATTAAAGCGAAGCCACGTCACAAAAGTCACACGCGGACAGCCAAGAGAAGTGGCAACGTTGTGTTTTAAACGCAATCATTCCAAAAAAAGTTTCCCCCCCACCCCCCCGAAAAAATTTACGTCGCCATTTTAGCGTAATTAAATGAGCGCACGCGCATCGAAGGATCGGGCAGTCTCGTTGGTTTGTTTGAATTTTCGATTTGGCTCGGCATTGTGGCACGGCCAGGCCCCTTCTGCGATCGGTCCAAAATTAATTTTCAGCTTCCTTTCATGCACCTTCAAGTGGTGCTCGCCAATGTTTGATTCACAATTTAACATTGGCAGGCTCTATAATGCGACGCACGCGGAACACACATAGGCCAGCATGGCTTTCATTTCGTCGTCGCTCCGAACGGTGATTCTATCGCCATCCTCATCCTCGTCTGAAAGGGAGAGAGGGAGAGAGAGAAAAAAAAACACATCTTTTTAAACCTTTCAAATGCGATTTCGTTTAAACAGCTCGTCGTCTAGCGTATTCATGTGGATTTCTAGCTTTTTTAATGTAAGATATGGAATATCACGAGTTACAAAAGAAAAAAAGAAAAAATCAATTTGGTGGGGGTTTTTTTTTTCCATCATCGTGTTATTGGCTGATAGAATAATACTTATTGTAAATGAAAAATTGTAAAGAAATACTATATTTTATTAAACCTTGAAAGGAAAAGTTATTTTTTAATGCAAGCAAAAAAAAACCTCTAAGTATTGACACCGAGATGTCATTCCCGTTGAGATTAGTCACTAAAATTCAATTTCTCAAACCGAATCTCTAAATGTGAAGCATTACAAAACAAGAAAAAACCCAGGGTTCTTCCGTTAAATTATCAGCCTTCAAAACTTATCGCTCGCCCACCAAATAATCCGCGCCTCAAAAAAATGCGCGAATATTTAAAGGGTAATAAGTATATAAATTGCCACGGGAAAAAAAAAACCTGCATAATCAGATGCAAATAGGGTGTACGGAACCACACAGGACGGAGGAGAAAAAAAACTCACATTCAAAGGCTGTGGTCGTGGCCTCAGGGAGGACTTGACTGATGACATCCTGACAAAAAAATAAAGGAGACATCTGAGAATGTGTAACGGCGGCGGCGGTGGCGGCCTCCTTCACTCCCCATCACAGTTTGGCCATTTGTTTTGCGTCTGCACCGCACTGTGGTCTGCGCAGTGTGCTCGCACACAGACAGCGCAGTGGGGGGGGGTAATTCCTTGCCTCGTTTTTTCTGTCAAATACGGGAGCGGTGAGTGCCCCCTGCTGGCTCGAACGTGGCCAGCGTGGCAGTGACGGTTCCACGCGATGCTCCTCGAATTGTGCATGTGTATATTGAACTTCTTTCGCACCGTACGTAGCCAACCGTGCGAATCGGAGGTACGGAGGGAAGCGCACTAAACTCGCAGCTACAAGAAGCCAAAAGACAATTTTTTTTGAGCAACCGTTGCTGGAAATCTTCCACCGACAACTTCTTTTGATTTGAGCAACATTGCCGACTTGCACGACGAAAGCCTAGGCCGACAGGGGATTTCCACCTGCAAAACCGCAAGAAAACGGTGCGGACAGCTGCGATCGGTGAAGATTGTCGGTAGGAGTTGTGATACTTTACATTTTGCCCAGTGTGTCCGTAGCCTAGAAAGGGTACTTGGGGGAAACGGTGATGCAGAAGTGGCGGCGTTGGTATTAAAACTCTCTACGGCTGTTTGCATTCATGAGGGGAAATTAGCCAAATGAGAGCCAGACTCATTGACTGAGGAACAGATTCGCTGAGTAGAAGTAATGACCAGAAAATTGTGCGCGTTGCATTTGTAGTGGAATGGAGAGTGCGGATGATCCTCGGGGCCATCACGATGTGAGAGAGAACACTTAAAAAAGACAACGGATTGTTATCATCAGCCAAGACCTATCCACTGCTGGATAAATGACTCCCCAAGCCATCACCGACTCTCACGCACGGTCTGGCGATGCAACAGCCCGTCTAGTTTCTGCACACGAGCAGATTTCATCACCTAATCTCTGTTGGTGGGTGTCCTCTCGGGCACGTTTCCTCCATTGGAAGCCACTATTATTGTTACTTCTCCATGACCACAAAAAGCCTTTTGAGCATTTGCTCCACACTGTTGTTAATGCGGACTGTTAATGGGCCGCGCCTTGCCGAGAAGACTCAAAGAAATCAAAACCAGACAAGAAGTTGGCCCGTCTAAAAAAAAAAAATCACTTTTGGTAAACAGTACAAACCAGTGGCGTAGCGTAGTTGGTATAGGCCCTGGTGAGATGAAGGTGCCTACGCACTCCAAATCCATGGGCACCAGTGTAGTTGCACCGCCTGCACACTCAATATCTACCCCGCGCTGATGCAAACGGCTCTTGGGAAACGTTAATATGGGAGTCCGCTAGTGGAACAAGACGTCCACGAGCAGTGGCGACGTATTGCGCTGTGCAGAGGAATAGCCCGTGTCTCGCTGCACAACGATTAGCTGTGAAGGAACGGATGGATCAATGCTGGATAAAGAGAGGAACACATGTAAGATGTTCGCCGTCTCTTTAGCTCAGAGGCTGGAGGAGACGGTGGAGTGGGAATTCGTTTTGCGGGGGGGGAGCTTATCAAGTTCAACAGCATTTTTTCTTATTTGGCATTTAAATGCAAAGCAATCTCAATGCACTTTAATAAAAGAGTATATGGGGGAGGGGGGAGGCAGAGTAAGGGAAGGGAAACATGGGAGAGAGGACAGAGATCATTGCTGCCAGAGCTCAGGATGAAGCACACTGGGGCCCAGCCACCAACAACGGACCCCAGGGACAGCCAGGCAAGCGCCACCGCGTGATTATAGTCTCAAGTGCCGCCACACAGGATGACAAAAGCGACAAGATGACCATCGTGGCAAACCGTCTCGCAGTGGCATAGCTATCGAGTGTGCAGGTACTACAACTGCAGCTGGGGCTGAGGCACCGGGCTATAAATTGGGGGGGGGGGGGGGGGGAATTGGACATGGAGTACCAATTCATTCCTCGCGCCTGAGTCCACGCCAACCACAATGCACCACTTCCCATCTGGCTTAAGAAAACGACACTTTCGGCAAGCCCAAAAAGAAAGGTCAGAGTCAGAGGGTGGCATGTGAGACCTGTACCGCAAGGTATGGTTCATTACAACACTGATGTGGGTATTTCATGCATTGGCAGTCCCCAAGTGAATTTTAGTTTTTTATTTCCCATTCATCTCGAATGGGTCGGCCCTCATCTCCAGTTTGGAGCCCTGGATCAATTTTAGAAATGTTAGGGGCAAGGGAATCGAACGTACTCCTCTTGATTTCATAAAGTGATACGGATTTTATCAACCACAAAAGGGATGAGGGCGTAGTGCATCCCAATCAGCAGTTGAACTCGTAACCCTGAAAATGCGAGTTGCACTTTGTGATCACGACTGCACTTGATCCTGACCAACCATATTATATCTACTGCCAGATGATGACCTCTCCAAACAATCATCATATTTCACCGTCTTGTGATACAACGATGATCGTATTGCTCCGTCTGCACGGTAGACACCCAGTCGCCATGTTCTTTCCTTTGGTTGTCACTCTGTCTTAGGCTGAACCAGCGGCCATCATCCCCATTCAGTGACATGTTCCGGCCCAAGCCCACTTAATTGTCTAAACAGACAACAATATCAGGGTGAGATGTTCACTGCCTCGCCTGGTATACAGGAGGTCGTGGGCTCCATCCTGACCCTTGACACCTGCGTATTTGGAGTTTGCATGTTCTCCCCGTGGTCGCGTGGATTTTTCTCCGGGTCCTGCGGTTTTTCCCTCCACATTACACACACGCGTTTAGATGCTTTGGATTGCCACCACGTTAGGATATAATTTATGGCCAGGTCGCTTCTGAAAGAGAGCTGGTAATTAAAACAAAATTGTTCATAGTTATAGTATATGATGTATTTAACTCTAACCTTTGTGTTTCTCTTCAAACTCACGATGTCATTCCATGCATGCGTGGACTTCTACAGCACGACTTGGCTGGACGCTATGAAAACCGTTATAATCTGGTAAAGCTAGTCCATTTAGTGAGCCCCAATTGTGCGTGTGTGCGAGTGTGTATTCGGCTGTACAATACAGCAAACGGACGTCCGCACATAATAAACAGGCAAACGCACAGACGTTCGCGTTATAGGCATGCGACCTCGATGACTCGCACGCTCTTGAAAATGCGTATTGAGACTCAATTTCGAATGTATTTTTGGACACGAAGGGAACAAAAGGCAGCTTTGCTGCAATCCGCTAGAATGAACAGCCAATTAAAATCAGGTGAAATTGGTCCACATTTCTCCACGTTGCAACCTATGGGGCCATCTCAACCGCAGCCGTTTAGATTTTTGTTGGAAAAGTTTTTGGTCAATGCAGGAGTTGTCGAACGGTTATCTCGTGCAAAGACGACAGGCGAAACGATGATTAGTAACATTATTATGAAGCGAGCACAAGAACGCTCACATTTCGTAAGCAGCTTACTCACGGCATTGCCTGTTTAACTACACCGCCACTTCGCAGCAAAACATGCGTCTCTCTAAAATTGTTTAGTGTTGTATGTTTGTGCAAACATTATTGTTAATTGCCGACAGTGTTGACTAAATTCTGTGTAGTAAATAAATGACGTCACGCGATTTTTGGCCGATTTTTGGCATCCCCCTCCCCCCCCTCGTCACACGGCGTCACAAAAAGTCAGACCCCCCCTCAAAAATGATGTCACAAAGCTCTGCCCCCCCCCCCCAAAATAAAATAAAAATCGCTTTAAATTATTGTCATTGTAGTGCGTATTTAATGTGCCGCTGCACTCTGATGTTGTAGGAGAAAGAATTTATTAAAAAGTCTATTTAAATAAGATGAACGTGTTGTCTATATTTATTTAAAGTTGCGCATTTTGATGTGACGTCACATTTCTCAACCCCCCCCCTCCCCCCCTCGTCACACATCGTCACAAATGTCTGACCCCCCCTCCCCCCCAGGTGCTTGACGTCATTTATGGACGGCCCCTTTGTTGTTTCACGTTCGCATTGCTATCATGTTTGGATGTTCAGATTGTTTGTTTACGCTCACTACTGCTGCACTGCTTTGTAACCCGGGCCCCCCCCCCGTCTCAAAACAACGAAACTCAAGCTTCTCAATGGGCCCCGGTGGCCACTTTAAAGAGCTGTCAAAGCAAGCGAAGCACGCGGTCGCTTGACCACCGCGCAGAACTCAATCCTCAACGTCGTCTTCTCAACTCGCGTCTCTCGTAAAAACAAAACAAAACTCGCGCGATAACTCTCGAGAGGCCTGGCTCGAGAACAGCGCGCTCGCCTAGCGACCGAAGCCAGACGAAGGGCGGTGGTGGGCCCCCTGCCCACGGGGGGGGGGGGTGAGGGGCGGTCGGGGTCGAAGTGAGCACTCGTTCGCGGCGGCGCCGTCTCTCACCAGCACGTCTCTGAAATAGAGCTGCGGAATGGGGTCGACGCTCCAATCGACGTCGTTTCCATCCGGCGTCTTTATGCGAATTACGAGCGTGCGTTCGTCCATGGCTGTCGGCAGGAGCGAGGGCTCATTCTGCCCGGCGCTCACGATTTTTCGACAGTGGCGGCGGCGGTGGTGATGATGATGATGGGGGCGGTGCGCGCTAACACGTGCGTGCCACTTCCGGGTTCCCTCCTGTGGGCGGGGCCACGTGCCCGTGCCCCTCCCCCTTCCCTCTTCCACCCCGCCCCCTCTACCCGGAGCTCACCCTCAATTGTAACCCTTCACAATAAACTTAATTTGGAGCATACTCTTAGTTCTTTCGGTAAAGTCACGTAGGTAAAAAATGAAATTAGAATTTAAAAAATAAAATAAAATAAATCATCAAGTGATGCAGAAAATCTGACTGTGACGGTCCCACCTGATGACGGAGACTTGTGTTGCCTCCGAAACTTCGTGATTTTATTATTTAATTTTCATAAATTTTAATTTCATTTTTTACCTCCGTGACTTTACCGAAAAAACTAAGAGTATGAATCGTTGCAGTCACGAAAGCTTCAAATCTATAATTCATTTGGAGCTTTCGTGACTACAGGAATTACTCTTTGGTTCTTTCACAATAATTATTTGGGTCTCTGCGATCGAAACGTCGTAGTTTTTTTTGTTAATTTTTATCTGTTCTACGTGACTTTCCCGAAAGACCCAAATAATATGAATTCATGCAGTCGCGAAAGCTTTAAAGCCTTCACAATAAGTTCCAACTTTGCATCGTGTGCGCGCGTGGTTTAGGGGTCGTCCATAAATGACGTCACGCGATTTTGGACGAATTTTTTACCCCCCTCTCGTCACACGGCGTCACAAAAAGTCAGACCCCCCCCTCAAATATGACGTCACAAAGCTCTGCCCCCCCCCCAAATGCTTAAAATCGCTTTAAACTATTTTCATTGTATTTAATGTGGCGCTGCACTTTGATGTTGTAGGAGAAAACATTTATTTAAAAGTCTATCTAATTAAGTAGAACGTGTTGTCTATATTTATTTATAAAGTTGCGCATTTTGATGTGACGTCACATTTTTAAACCCCCCCCCGCCCTCGTCACACATCGTCACAAATGTCTGACACCCCCCCCCCCCCCCAGGTGCGTGACGTTATTTATGGACGGCCCCTTAGCCGAGATGATACGTCGACGTTGGCGAGAGTGACCTGGGGGGCATTGGTCTGCCAGTAGCGGGCGATGTCCTGATCGAGTAATTTCTTTGGCGACACTGCGTTAATGTTCCAAGCCGTGCACGAGCACAAGTAACGAGGAGAATACAAATCAACGCATTCGTCAATAGCACCGTGGCTTTAAAAGGATACGGTTACGATAAGGCGACGTTTCAGGCAAGGGTTCTTCTTCAGAGCACATGCGCCATTGTCCGAAACGTCGCCTCCATTAACGTGTCTTGCGCAAGGCCACTTAATTTTCTGAGCCGTCAATGTGTCTTTAACCTGAATGTGCGATACAGATGGGAAATTTCCCCAAACGAAATAGGCAACGTTTCGGGCAGTGGCCCTTTTTCATAGCACGTGTGCCTATACTTTTTCCCTTTTTCTTTTTGTATGGCTGATGGAGATGTAGAGCGACGGCTACAATTTCACATCCACGTGGTCAAGCCCAGATAAGCGCGTCAGGCGTAGCGGAGCGTGTCGTGTTTGCGGATCGGGGCATTGCACTGTTATTGACAAATGTGTTAAATTCTTTCATACCAGGGATCAAAAACCGACGACCCTTGGGCCATCGACAGTCCGCGACGTTATTCCATTCAGCCCATAAGCACGTGGTTAGGTGGTTCAACGGTAAAAAAACAAACCGAGCTGCTGGCAATGAAAAGGTTGCGAGTTGAAATCCTGGTTGGGGGTTGACCCAGCTTATCGTCCGTCTGGGGCCGATAAAATGAGTGTCACTTTGCAGGGAAGTCAACAGTGGTTGTCCTATGAATATAATGGCACCTGCCATAGGAATGCAGAATTTCTAAAACTGGTTTGATGGTTGTGAACAGCAGATGAGCACGGCTTCGTTGACCATTTGAGCAAGATATCACTTTCGCTTGATCACTTTGACTTCGAAACGGCCCCCAAACGATATTTACCGATGACTGTGAGCATCTCAGCTGCACTAACCAGGTACTGGCAGGGAATATTTTCAACCTGATAACAACACCATTTCTAATTTTGGTGCGCTGAGTCATCACAGAACATGTTAGACATTAGTAGTAATTATTTGAGCATCCATACACATTGAGGCTAGTCTGAAATTGCAATGACTTATTTGTTGTAAATAAAACCAGAAAAACTTGGTGGTCATTTATTTGTATACTCCTCCAAGGCAAAGTTACACCAATGCATATTTAAGTCTCGTGAGAGCCAGATTGGGTAAATTCCTACTGATGATGTCCTTTATTTAGCAGATGGCCTTCATGTGACGCGTGTGGAAACCATGTTAAGATTGACAGGATTCTCCATCATGGGACCTCCTTTGCCAGTACCAAAATATGATAATAGGTTTTCCCCCTTTTTTCTGGCAACAAAACAGGTGTTAAGTTGTTAAAACACCAAACTGAAACCTTTTACAAGGAATCATGTCTGCATTAACCACAATGTGGTCAGAATGCAAAAAAAAACACTCTGATAATATATGTGTAGGGGTGTTAGAGAGAGAGCCCGTTATGCATGGCAGCCTATGGTAAACAAACACAGTAGGCGGGGCTACATGTGTGCACGAGCAGGTGCCCTCTGCGACGTCCGCGCCAGACACCCTGGGGGGTCGATTCGGTCATTATGATCCCCCGGGGCCCCACCCCTCAGGGAGGGGTTGGGTATAAAAGGGGAATGTATCGAGGGGCTCGGGAGTGTTGTGTTAGCTAAGAAGAGGAGACGGAAGACGTCCTAGATAGAGCCCTGGTCTCCCCCTGGCACGCCGTCCTTATCAGGACCGCGCAGGCTCGAGCCAGTGGCGTGGTACCAGAGCCAGAGCCAGTGCTGGTCTGGACTCTGGGTACCGGGCCCGACTGACCAGTGTCGGGCCAAGATAGCCTCCCCTAGCCCATTAGAGGAGGACTCAGAGGCAGGCTAGGGTTAGCCTAGAGGTGTGTCCTCAGATAGACGGGTGAGGGGGCCGATACCCCCTCAGTGTGTATGTCACAACGTGTGGTGTTAAATAAACAAGTGTGCCTCCAACTCCGGTGTGAACGAGTCGTGAGCGTTACTACATCTGGCGTCAGAAGTGAAACAAAGTACGAACATGGATACACGCCGGACGACTCGAGTCGGGGTACCAGAGGCAGAAGACACCACTGCAGTCGGAGGGCCCGAGACGGCTGAAGATGCCATCGACCAGCCGGGGCTGGGCGCATCCACGCCACAGCAGCTGGAGGAAGGGGAGCCGTCGATGGAGGGGCTGAGGGAGGCGCACGCGAAGCTGACCGAGCTGCTGTACGCCGCAGCCGCCATGCTCGACACCATCACGCAGCTGGGGGCTGCGGGACCGCCACGGGGCAACGGCAGCCGACGATCACAGCGCCTTCCCGCCATTTCCACGGAGCAACATTTTGAAACTCCCGCCATCGCCGCAGCTGCTGTTGAGGGCGTGGCCGCTCTAAGCATCGCGTCCAACGGCGGGAGTACAGTACCTGCCGCGTCACCACCAACGGGCGGAACGTCACCACGGGTGCGACCGGCGATGCCATCGCTGGTTCGTGCCGACGCTGACTTGAGTGAGGCGGACGAGGGAGTGCGTTCTTCCTCTGCAGCTGCTGCCTTACATCAGCGGCTACCTCCACTCAAGGAATTTGTGGGCGAGGATGGCGACTGGGGCGGCTTCCAGCGGCGCTTCCTCGCTCACCAGGAGATGGCACAGTGGACAGACGCCGAGGCTCTCCGCGCGCTGCCAGCACTTCTCGACAGCGACGCCCTCGCCACTCTAACATCGGCTTCGAAGGAGAGGCGCTCCACGCTGCGGAAGGCGATGCAGGTGCTGTCGGCGGTATATGGTCCACCATCGGACTGTCGCCAACTCTTTTACGATCGCCAGCGAGGGACGAAGGAGTCGCCCCTGGCGTACCGCACAAGCCTCCTGGCACTGGCGAAGGAGGCCTTTCCACGAATGGATGACGAGGGTGTCGACGCCATGGTGACAGAGAAGATACTTTTGCTGGCGGACGACTTAGACATCGTCATTGTCGCACAGGACGATGCAGAGATGTGCTCCCTCCAAGCGGCCCGTCTTCTCCACGCAAACCTGTCCTCTCAACGACGGAAGGCCAGCAAGGCGGCGAGCGGGCGTGCCGTCGCTGCAGCCACCCTCCCGGCGGAAGAGGTTTGCGCCATCGACCATCAACGGCAGCATGGAGCGGGAGTACGGGAGGACCGGGCCGGTTCAAGCCGTCTACAACATCCATCGTCGTCACCAGCGCTTCCACGCTGTTACAACTGCGGCATCCGGGGCCACGTCGCCTCGGGGTGCCGCTCTCCTGGGCAGCGCAGGACGACACCTCAACGGGACGCTGGCCCTCGTCACAAGCTCCACCATCATAATCCGGCGAGTCGCGGCACCCCTCATGCTTGGCCCACGCACACGCCCGTCACACACTCAAACACCGCAGCGAAGGGGGGGCCAATATCGCGTACCATGGCACCAACACGCACCGCTCTGGGTACTCAGATTGAACCCAGCCAGTGGTCCGTGTTGGCCCATCGGGTTGTAGCCGCGTCGTCAGGGTCGTCGGCCGTTGTGGGCCACATCGATGGGGTCGAGGTGCGCATCCTGGTCGATACAGGAGCATCGGCGACCATTATTTCGGAGTTGATTTATAACATTCTCCCTGCCCAAAGCCGTCCTTTGATGCCTGTTAACGTGCCATTCTTTGCTGCTAACGGGGGTTCACTTGGCATCATCGGACAAATTCGTGCCCAAATTTGTGTCGGGGATATTAAATTGTCTGGGCCGATTTTTGTTTCCTCCTCGCTGGCGGTTCCGTGCCTGCTGGGGACGGACTTCCTGGCCAAAATGCCGATTAGGATATTAATCGACCAGGGATGCATTGAGCTCCCATCGGGCCGACGCATGGCGTTTCTGCCATCCCCCGCTACGAGCCGGACGGCGTTCGCGACGGTGCCGGCGTTCGTAGATAGAACGGTGCGCGTTCCTCCGGGGGCGCAAATGTTGATTCCCTTGAAACTTCGGCGGCCCTTCGCTAAGGGCATTGGGGCTCAAGGGGTTCTGTTGGGACCGTCTAGGGCCGGGGTCAGTGGACCTGATTTACTCCCGGCCCAGACCATAGTGAGAGGGGAAGGAGAACCCTTCATCGCGGTCCTCAATGTGGGCTCGCAGACGGTGGTGGTCCCACAGGGGACCGTGCTTGCTCACGCAACGCCGGTGCCCTGTGAGGAACCCGTCGCGAGTCATGTCGGCGCTGTCCCTGCACCGCGACCACATTCGGACAGCGATGAAGGGTGGCTCGAGGCGCTTTGTGCGGGATCGACGGACCTGTCAAATTTAGAGCGTCAACGTCTTAAGACACTACTAAGGGAATTTTCCGACGTTTTCAGTCGGGATAAATACGATTTGGGCTGCACTAATCTGCTGCGTCACCATATTGATACGGGTGACAGCGCGCCAATACGCCAGAATCCTTTTCGGTTGAGTCCCGCCGAAAAGGACCATGTCAAATCGGCTGTTGATGACATGCTAGCCGCCGACATCATTTCTCCCTCCAACAGCCCTTGGGGAGCGCCGATCGTCCTGGTTAAGAAGCAGGACGGTTCGTTGCGGTTTTGCGTTGACTTTCGGCGCCTTAACAAAATTACGGTTGCCGACGCATACCCGCTCCCACGGATGGACGAATCGCTTGACGCCTTGGCGGGAGCGCGATTCTTCTCCACATTGGACTTACTTTCGGGATTCTGGCAGCTTCCTCTGGACGATGATTCAAAGCCTAAAACTGCTTTCCGTACTCCGCACGGCCTGTTTCAATTCAACCGGTTGCCGATGGGCTTACACTCAGCGCCGGCAACTTTCCAGCGGTTGATGGAATTGGTTTTGGCTGGATTGCAATGGGAGTCGTGCCTGATTTATTTGGATGACGTTATTGTCTTTGGCAAAACTTTTGATGAACATCTCCAGAGGTTGCGGGCGGTTTTCCTAAAGATGCGGGCTGCTAATTTGAAATTTAAGCCCCAAAAATGCCATTTGTTACGCGAGTCGGTGCGTTATTTGGGGCACATCGTGGGACGCTCAGGTATTTCTACCGATCCCGCCAAAACGCAGTGTGTAAGCTCCTGGCCGACTCCCACCTCAGTGGGAGAGGTTAGGAGTTTTATTGGGTTTGCGTCGTATTATAGACGCTTCGTCGCTAATTTTGCGACTATAGCAAAACCCCTACACGCTTTAACATCAAAAGGGGTTCGGTTCTGCTGGGGTCAGGAGGAGGAAGCTGCTTTTTGCTCCCTTCGGGACGCTTTGGTAAACGCTCCTCCCCTGATTTACCCTGATTTTTCAAAACCATTCTTGCTCGACACCGATGCGAGCAACACGGGTATTGGGGGCGTGCTCTCCCAGGTGGTTGACGGCGTGGAACGTGTGGTTGCGTACGGCAGTCGGGTGTTGTCTCCAGCGGAGCAACGATATTGTGTCACCCGTAGGGAACTGTTGGCAATTGTCCATTTCATCCAACAGTATCGCCCATATCTGTACGGTCGGCATTTCACCGTCCGCACAGATCATGCGGCACTGCAGTACGCCCTGAGGGTTCAACAGCCATCGGGACAATTGTCCCGATGGTTGGAGGTCCTCCAGGATTACGATTTCCAAACCACATACCGTAAGGGCGTTCGCCACACCAACGCGGACGCTCTGTCGCGCTTGCCAACCACCTCCGAGTGTGCATGCCTCCTGGGGTCTGGACGTTGCAGACCTCCAGGGGACACATCGGTTCCTGTCTTGGCGGCCGCCAACGACGACGATACAGTAGTTACTAATTCGATCGAACAACAGGGCAAAGATTCCCTGTTGGGGTTGCCCGTCATTGACTGGGGGCGCCTCCAGATGGAGGATGTGTCCCTCCTCGGGTGGCGACGTCGCGTTGGCGGTGCGGCGGGGGGAAAAAGAGGTGGTTCCGACGCATGGGAAATGTGCCAAGGCCTGCTGATGCATTGGGACGGGAAGTCGCGTCGACATCGGCTGGTGGTCCCTACTGGGTTGCGGGGCAGGGTGGTATGGGCCGCTCATGAGCGCCTCCTACACCTGGGGACCCAAAAGACTCTCGCCTTGCTGCAACTTGATTTTTATTGGCCTGGCATGACGAGGGATGTTGGGGATTTGTTGGGATCATGCCCTCGATGTGCACAACGCAAACCGCCGGCACGGGAGTCTAACCCGCCCTTGCAATCGATCAAAGTGTCCAGGATAAACGAGCTGGTCGCTCTGGACATTTTGGGACCATTCCCCGCCACCCCCAGGGGGAATAGATATTTGTTGACTGGTGTCGAGTATTTTACACGCTGGCCTATGGCCTGGCCTCTGGCCAACCAGTCGGCAGCAGCCATCGTGGAGGCCTTTGTTCAGGGTTATGTCCTGGACAAAGGTGCTCCGGAGAGGCTGCTGACCGACCAGGGCAGAAATTTTTCCGGTAAACTACTCAGACAAGTCTGTGATCTCCTGGGCACAAAGAAAATTCGGACCTCCCCATATCACCCACAAACTGACGGGATGGTCGAACGGTTGCATCGCACCATCACGTCCATGTTATCACAACAAGTTTCGGACTCGCAAACGGATTGGGACCTACAAATTCAGGGGGTCTTGGCGGCGTACCGGATGGCACCCCATGCAGCTACGGGGTTTTCTCCCTTTTACCTCATGTACGGCCGAGAACCAGACCCGCCTGTTCGTGCCCAGTTGCAGATCCCCGTGCCGCAGGGAAAAACTAATCTGGCTGACCACGTTAAATTTAATCTGGACAAATTGACCGAGGCACGGGATGCTGCAATGCAAAACTCTGACCTCTGTCAGAAGGCGAATGAGCGCCTCAGATTGAGTCGAGCGCACATGCTGCAGTGGAAGCCGGGGGACAAGGCATGGCTGCACTGCCCCCAGGTGCCACTGGCAACCTCCTCTAAACTGGTGCGGCCGTGGCGGGGCCCTGTGGAAGTGGTGGAGGTGTTACGACCGCAGTGCGTGCGCATCAAGTGGGGGAAGCGGCGATGGTTCGTGCACCCCTCTAGGTTAAAACCCTTCTCTGCGGTACACAATCACACTTCACACGCGCGTGGCCAAGCATGTGGGGGGTCGGCCGACTCGCTGGGTCCGTCTCCGTCGCTCTCACCTAATGCCTTGCCGGCTGTGCCACCTTCAGGTGCATCAGGAGTGACGGGCTCACGCCCAATCACCCCTCCTGCGGATACCGAGGGTCACGCGGAGTCGGATGAATGCTCACCCCAAGACGGACAATTGCCACCTGATGGTCCGCCACACGCGGTTACCCCATGTGAGGGGCCCGCTGCAAGGACGCGCGCTAAAATGCGCAAACTGTTGTGAGGCCGGAAAATGTGTACATAGCTGTTGTGTTCATTGGATGTTGTGTGGGTGGTGTGTTCCCCACTCCTCGGATGTACATATGTTGGCTTCACCGTGTGTTGTGTGTGCGTGGTGGGTTCCCTGCTGATTGTATATAGGCTGTTTTTTTTACGGAATTCGTATTTATTCGGGGGGGGGTGCGACGGGTTGTTTTCTCATCTTGCTGTTGCGTTCTTGTTCTGGTTCCTGTTATTGTTCAAAAATAGTGAGGCACACGCGCGGTCAGGGGGTGAAGGCACCTTTATTGTCAAATTTTTGTATGTTGGCAGCCGGGACGGCTGCATGCTATGCGGGGGGGAGTGATGTAGGGGTGTTAGAGAGAGAGCCCGTTATGCATGGCAGCCTATGGTAAACAAACACAGTAGGCGGGGCTACATGTGTGCACGAGCAGGTGCCCTCTGCGACGTCCGCGCCAGACACCCTGGGGGGTCGATTCGGTCATTATGATCCCCCGGGGCCCCACCCCTCAGGGAGGGGTTGGGTATAAAAGGGGAATGTATCGAGGGGCTCGGGAGTGTTGTGTTAGCTAAGAAGAGGAGACGGAAGACGTCCTAGATAGAGCCCTGGTCTCCCCCTGGCACGCCGTCCTTATCAGGACCGCGCAGGCTCGAGCCAGTGGCGTGGTACCAGAGCCAGAGCCAGTGCTGGTCTGGACTCTGGGTACCGGGCCCGACTGACCAGTGTCGGGCCAAGATAGCCTCCCCTAGCCCATTAGAGGAGGACTCAGAGGCAGGCTAGGGTTAGCCTAGAGGTGTGTCCTCAGATAGACGGGTGAGGGGGCCGATACCCCCTCAGTGTGTATGTCACAACGTGTGGTGTTAAATAAACAAGTGTGCCTCCAACTCCGGTGTGAACGAGTCGTGAGCGTTACTACATATGCATTGTCTTTGAAACTGATTGGTCCACACCAGAGACAGCTTTCTTTTGAGCCTCGTTTCAAACGGTGTTAGACCAGAGGATGCCAAAAGGCGTACAGCCCAAAGATATTACTCTGATAGTGCATTGTCTTTGGGCTGCAGCAATTGTTTATTGCTGTGGTTGTCCCGCCTGATGACGGGCGCTTGTGTTGCGCTCGGAACGTCGTGATTTAATTCATTTTATTTTATACTTACGTGACTTTACTGAAAGAACCAAAGAGTAATTTAGACATGATTCCTTGTAAAAGGTTTCAGTTTGGTGTTTTAACATCTTAACACCTGTTTTGTTGCCAGGAAAAAGGGGAAAAACCTATTATCAATGACAGAATTTTTATTATATTTTACCTTGATCCGAGTCAGGCCAGAATTTACATTTCCACTCACAGATGCAGACCTTTATCTAGTAGATTACCTTTATGTAACATGTGACAATCATATTGGGATTTATGATGTCCTTTATCAATAAAGAATGTGTTACGTAATTCGTTGCTCTTCGATGTGTCTTGGGGTTGTAGCGCGTATTGTTCGGTATGACGTGCAACGTTTCAGCCCGCGACGCTATACAACAGAGGAAGTGTAACTGCTCAATTCAATTTCTAAAGAAGTTCCCAGCACATTTCGCGAAACGTCAGGCACCATGCCAAACAACACGCTTACTGCCGCAAAAAAACGCATCAGAGATCTATACGGCACAAGCGTGAAAACCCGACGCAGTGGTATAATTAATTGCTCTATCAATATTTAACTAGTATAACCTTTAACCCACGTGAGAGCGGTATTGAAACTGATGTCCTTTCGCCCAGTTGAGAGTCAAATTGAGATTCATTCCCTCTTGCTTATATTAAGATTCATTATCTCTATTGATGTCCATTTTTTATCGAGTAATAGGAATTGTAAAATAATAATTGTCACCCTTTGTCAGTCCCACATTGGCCACACCGACTCGAGTGATGAGCTATGGTTAAAACATCCCCCATGGCCTTCTACTCATCCAGCATGGAGATTGACAAACAGCTGTAAATTATTATTATTATGTGTAACACAGGTAAGATCCTTATTGAGAGAGAAAATGTGGCATTACTACAATAAAAACAATATACAAGAACAAAGGCACGGAGGTTTAAATTATAAGCGCAGGGAAAAACAAAACCATAGCCATGCATATAAGAGTGCAATTGCATATACAGCAGCGACAAATTACTGACATTTAAAGCCTTCAACAAACGTGGAAAGAAATGTGGACAACAAAAGCCATGACAAACTTTTTTTTATTGTTGATAAATCATGCAAAAGCACGGAATAGGTAACACTTTCCAACGTGCATGTGTCCTTGGAAATATTTAATTTCCAGTATGGTTAGCTGTCTGGGCCCCATTGTGTTTGCATGATTACATCTTTACGTTTTTGGAAACCTTCTGATCAAATTGGCCGGCCTTCAATTGGGTTACACCTCCACTCCCTCCTTCGTTGCTTTCGGCCTTCGTTGTCACTGCCTGCATATGCTTAATATGACAGGGATTCCCAATAGGGGAAAAGCATCACTCCTCCTCCCCACGTCTCCACCACTCCACCATCCAATGACGAAACGCACAGGGACGGGTGGTGATAATCAACGCCGTTTCTTTACTCAAGTTAATCAGCGTGCTTAATTAATAACCGAGACCACACAAATGCGTAATGAATTGATGGGGGGGAAAAGATAATTACAGCGGAGAACTCCCTCTTCCGATGTCACGTGATTTTGGTGGGACGCTGGGGAATTGCCCGTGCAAGGCTTTGCGATCTACTGGGGGTAAAATTACAAATTAAAGAAATATAGTAACCTGAAGTAGTTGGAGCGTATAGAATTGTATATGGGGTGTTTTTTGTATTTGCTATAAACTACGACGTGTTTCATGGTGTCATAATTTTTTTTTTAAATGAACACGTGGTATGATTTTTTTTCTGAAATCTAGTCTTGCCAAACGTTGCGATAACAGGAGTGTATTTATAACTTTACAAAAAATGTTATGAAAAAATAACTCCAATAAAACTGAGAAGACAATTTCTCAGTATTGCGAAATATACGACTCTTTTATACATGGTAATCTCCAAATTCAGGATCAGTTATACGACACTTGGCACATCATAGTGGCCAGCTAATGAAAGAGATCTTGTACTCTTTCATGCCCGCTTTTACAGCAACATTGCCCATATAAGAAAATGCTGAATGGATAGTGGGAATTTAACTATACTCTTAGGGTTTTTTCGGTAAAATAAAATAATAATAAATCACGACGTTTCGGATGCTAAATTTAGCTGTGACGGTCCCACCTGAAGACGGAGACTTGTGTTGCCTCCGAAACGTCGTGATTTATTATTATATTTTATCATTGTTGTATGAATCCCTGCAGTATATAAGAACGGGAGACACAGCAGAGCCTCACCATTCTGGCGAATTGCCCGATGATGCTGGATGCAATTACCAGCGAAACGTCGTACTCAAATTATAAATGTTGTGGCTTCAACACACCGGTGGGCTAAAGCAGTGAACTATTTGTCTTTTGTCAACGTGACACATTTTTACTGATTGGCCGTGTCGGGTAGTGGAGGGTTACGACACATTTATAAATAACGCGATCTAAACCCAAAAACGTTGATTATGAATTGTTTACCTACGTGACTTTACCGAAAAAAACCTAAGAGTATGAATCCCTGCAGTCACAAAAGCTTCAAATCTAGAAGGGAATTTAACTGTCAACTCAAAGGAAACTGGCTCGGTAGCGAGATCAATCCACCGTTAGAACACAAGTCACGGAAAAGAGTTGAGAATCTGTGAAATTCCTTCAGGCCATCGCATCTCGTTATAGTATCGCATTAAATACCACTGCAGTAAGAATTAAGCACAGTGCACTTAAAAACGTCACTATTATTAAAAAGTTAAATAAGGACCTTTTCCAGGCGCTACAAGGACAAATGTGCTTCGGCACGTTTGTTCGGAAGCGAACGTCTAATCTGTAAACATTATATACTCATTTATAATAAGTGGTCATTAGTAATAGCATAATGAGTCCATTATGAGAAGTAATTTAACATGAGCATGATAAAATGCCTGGCAATTATCAGTAATTGTAAATGTTTAGATGATGTAAATTAGTTTGCAATCCATGTTCTGCCATTTCTTAATACCAGTAGAATAGACCATTTGTGGGCCGTGCTTTACCCCAAACTACAAGTTTGAAATTACCAACAATTAATAATTAAAAAAAATTGTTTTTTAGTCGCATTAGGTCTTGAATCTAGACTATCTCAATAGACATCATGTGTGATACCATTCCTGTAGGCAGAGGTGCCTAAGGCGCCCGAGATGGTTTGTTGACCTATTTACATTTACAGCCATTTGTCAACCCACCGCTGGGTTATGGCCTCCCCATGCCATGTGGGTTATTTGACCATATTCCACCTCGCCAGTCAGAACGGGTTGGCGAAGGCAGAGAGCGGAGAGCAGTCCAATGACCTTTGCTTCACTGCCCTCTGCTGTCCACCACGCGGCACCACAGCAGCCTATTGCAACTTGATGTTGCCCACCGAAGCCCGATTCAGACTCAACCCTGCTCAGCTTCCGAGTTGGGCACATCCTGGGGGATTTGGTCGTAACTCATTAGTGGATATTTTTGTCATCCCCTACTAATACGTGTTTGGGTGTTTTTCTATGAAATCCAATGGCTTACGTAGAAAAAAATATCCATTAGAGAATTGATCAAACATCCCATGTTGGACCTCGCTGAAAAAGTATTGAAACTCAGTCAGACTTTCCTACATAAATATTATGGTACTATTAATAATAATAAAGATTACATCGGTAATGTCAGGTGTTTACTTTAATCATATTCAAAACATAAATGTTATGTTCACCGTCTTGATAATGTCCCAGTATCAATGTTTGCCACTCACGTCGTGATTCCGTATTTGCCATTGGACACCGTATAAAACTAAATACTGTGGTAAACGTATTTTAAAGTACCGTATCTAAATGATACATTTATTAAAAGCACCACACCCCAGCAAAATTGTTTTTAAATATGAATCAAATAACAATTAACAGCGTACAATTAAAGCTAAGAGGACGCAACGTGTTCACGTACGACGCTTTAATTACGACCGCTTATGTAAATTAAATCAAGCATATTTTCAGCAAGCAACAAATAAACGAGACAAATTGCGCATAGCAATGAGGCTCCCGCTCGCTCTGCGGACATTTTCTTGAGGCTCATTTATTTATTTACTAGGAAACATGGAACACAAAAAAAATGAGCTTGTAATTATGGTTCCATCAGCACTGTACCCCGGAGGTCCGTTTGCACCCATTACGCTTTCTTGTAAATTTCAAACAAGAAGACGCTGGGTTGTTTTCACGAGCCACTTTTGTGACATGTCATTTTTATATTACACTTTCCATCAACCAAATTTCCCTCCCCACTACACCCCTAACAACTCGATTACCTTATGAGTTTTACAGTGTGGATGTAATAACTTTCCACGGGCATGAAATTCAATATAGGGTGCAATATAACGAAGGGACAGAATCAGCGGTGAAACTGCACTTTAGCCTGGACTGTTAGCGGTTTCGAGTTTTGAATGTAATATTTAAGATACAAAAAAATAAATGCCATATTCGCAATCAATTAATAATGCACATCTTTCCAACCCTCATCCACACTGCCCTGCACATTTTGTCAAACATTTTAAATTTAGAGCCTGAAACCTTCAATTTGACATTTAGTCATATCGTGAAACAATTACTAGTGTTGATAAATAGAATTAGCAAAATATGTTGTCAGCGGCCTGAACAGGGGGTCAATCTTGGGGAACAATTGGAAGTCCAATTCACAATACAATAACAAAACAACACGCTTTAAAAAAAAAGGAATTAAACAATAAAATATAAAAACTAAAATAAAAAAAGAATACTTATCCACATACATCACATCCACCTGTCAATCCAGCTCCAAACTTGGAGCACTTTTCCACTCTAGCTCCGAATTGCCGCCACATCGTCAGCTGTGTCGGTCTTGTTGTATTTGGCAATTCCTTTGCTTGCTGACTCGCAAAAATAATTGGTATCTGATTTTGGCTTCATTTAAAAATCACTTTTAAGCACATGTCACTTGTTTTGTAGGTACAAGCAAGTATTAAATAAATTCAACCAATAAAACCAAAAACTGCTGTTAGCCAGCCTCATTGGCAATGATCTGTCTCTCCCCACAGCCAAACGATCGCCGCATAAATCAAACGATTGCCACCTAAATCAGCCAATGCCGGGTTGTCTCATTAGTGGCCTTCGGCGATCACTTTTCACCACCATCACCTCCATCCCGCGTCCCGGTTGGGACTGATGAAGCCTTCCCAGAGCCGGGAAGAGGGGCGGCCAAACGATGTCGCGGAAAGGGATCGATGCCCGGCACCGGGTTCACGAGTAATCACTTTCACTAAATTACAGCGCAACGGCGGTGGGGGCTGGCGTGAAATCGACGACGCAATTAACACCCGCGCTGCGAAGAAATTAACACGATCGATGGCGGGTAGGTCGTTAGCGCCGCTCGCGATGGCCAGGGGTGGCTCCCCCAGCGATCATCTCCTCCTCCAGACGCGTGCTCCAGCCCAATTGACCTCTCGGCAGCTGTCACCGCTCCCCATTGTTTGTTTCATCAACAAGAGCTTTAATCAAAGGGGACAACGATTGATTAGCAAAGGTGGGCAGTGTGAGCAATTATGTTGTTACCGCCTTGGGTTTTTTTTCTTCTCCACAATGATCTGCAACCAGGGTAAGTTTTTTTTACGCGATGCCGCAGAGGAGCTTTTTGTATTGTGGAAAAGGGATTGCAATTCACAATGAATCCAAAATTCATTGAAGAGGTTATTATTTCTGCCCTAATTGTTCCATTAAACTTTGCCGTTAAATCTTACGAAGACTACACCAAGGGATAATTCGGGTTAAAAGAAACACGCGCGTGCGTTGTTTGTTTTACAAAGTGACGACAGTCGGCAGCAAGACTACATACGCTGCACGAATCGAGTCAAAAGTGCAAACAGCTTGCATTGGCACAGACCACAGCTCCGCCCTCATGAAAACTGATCTCTGTTTAATCCTCTTTCATGATCAAAGGCCTAAGAGTCATTCCCAGTCATCTGTGCTCAGGTGCATTAATGATTGCCTTGCATAGACAGGGTGGTTTCTCCACTTTGCAGTTACCCCTCATGCCACCTCAATTCAGTTCACGGCCCCCTCCTGCTCCTTGTAGAGAAAGTAGATGGTGACAGGGCCCTGTTCCGTGGTCACAACCTCTGTGACCTTTGGCAAAAACAAAGCGCCCATGCCGTACGCCAGCGTCGGAATCCCTAGGGGGGGGGAAACAAACGAAATTAAATCATTAGGACACTGACTTTAAATTATTCTAATAGAGTTGCATGGATTGTGGAGGCAAATTTATTAAAGGACATGCTACAATGTATTTTCCACTTTGAAAATAGCCATTTTATGAAATGTTAGCACATTAAATGCAAATTGTGTAATGATTCACTCCCACTGACTTGTCAGGATTCTGGATCACAATTCGATTCAAGAGTCGATCGTTCTTACCATGTCATAGATATTGTTTCACATTTACATCTGTCTCGTTTATGTTTTGTTCACTTCCTTAGCTTAAAGGTAACATGAGAATAGAATTTGCATGTAATTTTTTATGAACAATAATCGAGCCTCACGCGAACGATTTGACACATGCACCCTGAATATAACAATCAATGTTAAATGATGACTTAATGCATCATTACAATCCAATGAAATATTAAATACACAGTATATGGCAGGTACTAGGTGAATTATTGCATTGTGACGGCTTGAGCATGCCTCCATCCAGCAGTGGACTGATCGTGGCTGATGATGTGACAGTTTGTTAATAATTAAGGTGGGGTAAAATACAATTGCCTGCTAAACTAAATTAAGGGCAAAGTGTTTTTTTTTAACGTGCTACACGATACTCGCGACAATCTCCGAGACCGCACAATTGAAGTCCTGCGCAGTTTGCAGTATCGGGTTTTCCGTCGGCTATTAAGCACGGTCAAGAATTACTGCAGTTTCTTGCATTGTCACCTACTTTAACTATTTAACAACATCGATTCCGCAGCTGTAAATCAGGTCGAGTGGCCGACGCCCATTGATCGGAAGAGCTACCGAACACAGGGCACTAGACCTTAACAATTAACCTTTCAACTGTGTCCTACTGGATCACGGCAGTAAGTTTACCTCCTATCGCCGGTCATGATCATCATTCTTTCAGAAGCCACATTGGCCTCATGAGGCCACATCCACCACCTGCTACCACAAATCCACGCCGCGCTACTCCGTTTGTATGTCACCCGAGGGAATTCACATTTACCGAGTGTAATGCCACGATATCGACATCTTCTATTCTACCCTGGGATAGACAGATATTTCTGCAGGGCCTTGTGAGGATCACGACATTCAAGAACACGGTGGGGTTTTCTCATGTAAAAAAAAAAAGTTGAAGTGGTTTCCCATCCAATTGCACATGTGGTAGAAATGTCACGTTCCTTTGATAGTGGTTAGTCTTTCCATAGGACAACCACTAATGCGACTTCCTAACACAGCGGTACTTTTGTTTGTCTGCTTGCAACCATTTACTCGGTTGCTGCGCACCTGACTTCACTAGATGCTTGCTTTCCATGGCTAGCCAAAAAATTCACCTCTATTAAACAAAACAAAAAAACCCAAAAGGACTGTATTGGCAGTAGAGCGCTATCAGAAATCAAATAAACTCACCACATTCATCATTAACACGGCCTTATAACAGGATAATATATAACAGGCTCACGTGTTCGGCCCTTGATCAAAACCTCCAAGGATCTGAAGAGGACCATTACCTAAAAAGTCGGCCGATTGTATCATTAGTTCTCTTACAGGGCAGTGTTACTGACGAATGTGACTTGTTTGCAACTTTATTTCTACTCAAATACATTTTTTGGTGGATCTTAATTTGGGTAAATGTTCAGTTCACAACCACGACCCTCATCCCCAATTTGTTTCATTGAAGATAAGCATGGTGTTTGGATATTAATTCTGACCCACAAAACCAATTTAAAAATACACTTATTATGCATTCTGAGATTGCTGTTCAACTCAGAATATGTGGTATCAACATCATGGTCGATTATGATGACGATAATGACCGTGCATTGTTTTAAAATATATATTTTAGAGTAATCATATTAATGTTGTTATCATCGAACCTAGGTTGATGAGTTTGAGAGCTGTGAAGATGCGGTTTTCAAGCGTCAAGTCCTCCCAGGGTCTCCGCGAGCAGTGGTACTTGATGAAGGGGAAGCACCCGGTCCTCAGCACATGATAGTTTGCTCCATCCACTCCCCAGTTGAAATGAGACAGCGAAAACTGATCGTTCTGCACATCGCTGTACTGAAATGACAAAGAGGCCACGAGCGACCATCTCTCATTGCACAGCGTGACAATGAAGAATCACGCTGATCTGACATGCAGGCTCCACTCCTCCAAGAAAGATCAAGTCACAATTCCACAGTCCAACTTCAAAGTATAAGAGCTCACCCAACTGCATCAATGTCCACAAAGTAAAATGCCTTTTCATAGTCTACAAAGTCTATTCATAATGGTACGTGAACTTAATTTGTCTTTTTCATAGCCTGAGTGATACGTTTGCATGCAGTCAATGGTCGAGAAAAATCTAAACTTAAAAAAAATGTGGTTTGCTCACTTGCTTGGTTAGCTTGTGAATTGTATTTTATTCTGTTCCCAATGATCTGCATGAACATTTTATATATAATTGATGAGGCGACAAATGATAACGGAAATTAATTTACAAGGGTAAAATTGCTTCACTGAGATGTGCACGCAACAACTGAATAAACATCCAAATAAGCATCAAGCAAGTAGATACATTCTTGCCAAAGTTAATGTCAGAAACATTACACGTTCTGCTCAAAAATTAGATCTGACAGATAAAGGAATAAACGTATAATGTAAAATAATAACTATCTCATCTGATGTCATATTTAATTATGACAACAAAACAAATGGAAATTAATTTTAAAAAATTGATTGAAGACCCAAGGAAAGAATGCTACAAAGTTGCACGGAACATGAGTAAAACAAAAGTCATGTACACAAATTTTCCTAAACAAAGATATATTGGAGGGGCACAAGTGGAAAACAAACCAAAATACGTATATTTAGCTCAATTACTGAAGGGAGATCGGAATCAAATACAAATACAAACAATACAATGTATGTACTTAACGTATGTTGAACTTATGTCTCACTGTAAGTAGCCAACAGTACTAATCAGAGGTGCGTGGAGCTAATTTGAGGTTGTGATAACCACAAAAAGATGAGAGCGGGTTGGAGTGCTTTTGGAAAACTGTATTTAATCATGAAAAAGAACATACCAATGTGCTGAATGATTAAAGTTTAAATCTGTTTAAATCTATGCGCATGATCTGCTATAACATATTGATCAGAAAAACGGACACTGGCAAAGAAAATGGAAGAGAAGCTAAGAAGTGTACATAGAAGCACGGTGAGGTCCTTACTTGGAATTACACAGACACGAAAAGAAACAGATTTGGGAACGTACGCAAGTTAAGATATCATATTGACTGTTAAGGAAGTAACTGGGCTTGAGCAGGACACGTTGCTAGGACAATGGCCAGTGATTGAGAATAACTGGCAGTCGAAGGACACGTCCAAACACGTGAAGATGGAGCTTTGAATCAGCTTATGTGCATGAATAAGATAGATTGTTGCGTCACACGACTGGGCATGGAGAGAGGCCTTCATCCACCAGTTGAGAGAATATCACTTATGACGATGATCTAGCATTACCGCTGGAAGGTCTGAGCTTACACACCTTGACAAAATAGGAGGTCCAATATGGGAGGTTTCGCTGCAGGAGATGAGCTGTGAGCACCTGGGAAGCCCGGGGTCTACGCTTGCTTGTTGACCAGCTCCTGGCAAGCAACTTCATCCTAACTCACAGATAGCCCTGCGAGTGACAGAGGGTCATATACATTGGGTCAATGCATGTCAACTGTACCAGAGGGCCACACGTAACTATCTCAGATTTTTTAGAAAAAAATACGCGTACCACTGAGATAGTGTATGTAAATTACATTAAATTATCAGCTGACTGCGCTGAAGACCTGTTTACTGTCAGTTATCGGGGTTGTTTGACTATATTTCACCACGATGGTCAGTGCAGGTTTGGTTACTTGAGCGAGGACCAGAATCAGTCTTGATATTACTCAGCACTGATGTAAACCATGGCTGACATTCAAATCAGATTAGGTTTACAGTGCAGCACACATAGCAGTTCACCACTGCTCCATTAATACCCTTTATTTACCCAGGAAATGCCTGGGTCTCAATACTTTCCTCAGCAGGATCCTGCATTAGAATGCTCGGCCAATTCTATTCACCAGCATTTGGCTTCATCTAGCATGAAGTAGAACCCAAAAAACACAACCAATACAAGGGGTTCACACTCACATATCTGCACATATTGATCCAATAGCTCAGTTATACTGCTGGTTCTTGGCTATTTGGCAGCTCATGCAAACACCTACAATTCCCAGTTTCCCCTCCACAGTTTCTCATCTTCCAACCCCAATTGCTTTCTGAGATCCGACAAGGTTAGATACATTGAGGGTACTGGAATTTGATCATAGGCGATTGATGGACATCTGCACAGTGTGAGCTGGATTCATTTGAGAAACAATCTAAAATCCACATCAAAACTCTCATACATTCTGGGGGTCAGGTTAAAACGTGTTGGTGTGGTTAAAGCGTTTCATTCATGAATGTGCATGACAATGAAATATAATGTGTGTACAGCCTGTGGTCAACCCTCTGCTAGATGGTCTCCCCACGCCGTATCAGTCACGGGGGGTTTGTTTGACCATACTTCACCACGCTGGTCAGTGCAGATAAGTGAATGGGGAGGGGTTCAGGACGGGTTCAAATATCACTCGCCACAGATATTATCCGTAGCCGGGAATAGAACGCGAGTATGTAAAGCCGGGACACAGTAAAATACAACATAGAGGGTGACCGCTTGAGCGGCTGCTAATTTCTGGTGGCCGACCCCTGACCCAATTGTGGAAATTCCACATTCCTATGACGGTTACCAGGTCAGACCGCTGTTGAATTTCCACAAAGTGCAACGAATGTTATCGGCGCCCCCGAGGGGGTGAGAGGCCGGGCCCACCTTCACAAACCGAAACTTTTTTTTTACTTAGGGGCCGTCCATAAATGACGTCACGCACCTAGAGGGGGGGGGGGGGTCAGACATTTGTGACGATGTGTGACGAGGGGGGGGGTGAGAAATGTGACGTCACATCAAAATGCGCAACTTGAAATATAGACAGCACGTTCAACTTAATTAAATAAACTTTTTAATGTTTTCTCCTACAACATGAAAGTGCAGCGCCACATTAGATACGCACTACAATGACAATAGTTTAAAGCGATTTAAAGCATGTTTATTTTCAAAATGCAAATACAGTATGGTTTTGGGGGGGGGGGCAGAGCTTTGTGACGTCACATTTGAGGGGGGGGGGGGTCTGACTTTTGTGACGCCGTATGACGAGGGGGGAGGGAGGTCAAAAATCGTCCAAAATCGCGTAACGTCATTTATGGACGGTCCCTTAAACAATGTCAACAAATACGACTCGTTCAGCGCTACCCATCGCGCAAGCACAGTGACCCGCACCGCAGCGAGTAGCAGCATTGACCCCGGCGACCTATTTAAATGCCGCTCGCCGAACGACAACGGCAGAATAACGACAAAGGTTCACAAGCATCACTTTAGTTTCCACGAAGATCTTTAACGTCGCTTGCGGGAAGATAAAACTGCACAAACCTCGCCGTGAGGTCACTGTACGTACGCAACACGCCGCGGAACCGAAGAAACGTAATGGGCGTGACCTAAAAAAAGGCGGGATCACAGCTTCGGCAGCCCATTGGTTGATTGGGCTTGTCATTAGCATAAAGGGGTGTGGTTTACAAAGAGCCTCGCGCTAAGTCGGTGCCTGATTGGCTGACGGCTCTGGCTATTTATAGATTTGAAGTTTTCGTGACTGCAAGGACTCTTGATTCTTTCGGTAAAGTCACGTCGGTGAAAATAAAAATAAAATAAAAAAGTGAAAATAACTAAATTAAATCACGACGTTTCGGGCGCAACACAAGCTATGCCAAAGAGGCGCTAAAAGTTCAGTTTCTCTTTAAAGTGTCCCCTTGGTTAAGTATTGTGTGGACTTGTCAGCGTTACAATATATGTAGAAGTAAATAAATTACTGTAATGTGGTGATACTGCGCCGGCACTGGTGGCCCAAACACACGTCACAAACACATTCGTCAAAGACAACTTCCTTATACGTAACAATATAGTCAAATCAAACTTTATTTATACAGCACAATTGGTGCAAATAATTCTATACAAAGTGCTTTAAGGGACGAAATGAAGGGACTGACGGAATGTAAACAACAATAAGTATAATACATAAAAAATGAAAATCAACAACTATAATAGAATGCATAATAAACACAATAAAAGCACCCTAATTAAAAGGCAATCTAAAAAAAATTGACATTGATAAAAAAAAATTACTTTTAAAACAGTGGTATTGATGATGTGTTCATGGTGTTTTTGTACAGATACAGTACTGCTTAAGTCTGCATTGCTATATCAGTGGCTTCATTTAATTCTATAGAAGTGAAGGCACGTCCAGTGAATATCCTCAGAAAGTGCATGCAATGAGTGCAATATGACCAAAACAGATGCACCATCATACGGATGTTAAAAGTGATGTACCTACATGTAAAAATGTGTTTTACTTCCCAAAGTATTGTACTTACAAAACTGAAGGTGAACCCGGATAAAGTTGAGCAGGTTGGAGTTCCAATAAAACAAAACTGAACATCATGAAAAGCAACATCCCAATATGACCAAAAGAAGAACGTTTAAAGTCAGTGTAACAGTTTATCATTTGCCATGTGGTATGTATCAGAGGGTGGGAGCAGGGAGTGCCTTGGCTCCCGCTGATGACCAAAGCTCAGAGTTGGGGCCCCCTTGACACATCAAATATTTGGGGCCCCACCTGACCTTGATAATGCAATTTCGATTTAAAGCTTTCGTGACTGCAGTGATTCATCTTCTTGGTTCTTTCGGTAAAGTCACGTAGAAGGGAAATAATAAAATAATAAAAATTAAACAAAATTCTCACGACGTTTCGGCCACAACACAAGCAGCCGTCCTCAGGTGAAGAACAGGTCTGTTGGAAAGACAGCGTCTGAATGCATCTGTTTTGGTAATATTGCAAACGCTGTCTTTCTGACAGAACTGTTCTTCACCTGAGGACGGCTGCTTGCGTTGTGGCCGAAACGTCGTGAGAATTTTATTGTGTTTTATTTTTATTATTTTATTATTTCCCTTCTACGTGACTTTACCGAAAGAACCAAGAAGACTTGATAATGCAGTTATGCCACTGGGAGAAGTGCATGCTCGGAGTAACACCGAGACAGGAAGAGGTACACGTGGATTAGAGAACATAACCACAAGTCAAGGACATGACATTGAACACAAGTGAATGGGCTTTGGACACGGCGGCACACCGATAGAAGGGTGGATAGATGATGGCCTGTGGTTCAGACTGGAGAAGGAAACATGTCGGAGGGAGCGCACGTCGAAGAGATGGAGCGACAAAATCATCTCGTGAGCAGGTATTAGACAGATCGTTGCAAGATCGTGAGAGATGACAACAACTTGGCGATGAATCATGGCTGGTGGTGGTTAGTGGGCATACCTGAGGTTCATAGGTACAAACTAAGGAATAAACACGGCAAACCCGAGGAAGAGTGGCAGGGTGAGAGTTCAATACAAACAACACAGAAGCATAATTCTTAGGTTTTTTCGGTAAAGTCACGTAGGTAAAACATTAAAATTAATGAAAGTTAATGTTTTACCTACGTGACTTTACCGAAAAAACCTAAGAATATGAATCATTGCAGTCACGAAAGCTTCAAATCTAGAACAGAAGCATAATTTAATCAACAGCTCTTTGTCGATCCACTGCTGGATGAAGGCCTCCAAACACCGTGTCAGTCATGGGCTATTGTTTGACCATACTTCACCACGCTAGGCAATGCATGTTGGCGAAGGGAGGGCCCAAGGTCGGTTAAAATATCAAGAGGCGTGGGGAGCTCGGTGACATCAAGTAACACAAAGCTATAGGTAATCTAATGATGAGGGTTATGAGGAGGGCTGAGCAGTACATTTGACGGCGTTATCGAAGGGGAGCTATTGCATCATTTTCCATGGGGATCTGTGGCCAATGGAGCACGGAGCACAATTTGAAGGCTGAGCATCTCTCCAATGAGCACTTCAGCCAAACATCCACTTAGACGGTACGGCCCCTCTATCTGTACACACTGACACGTCCCCGCGGAATATTCACTCTCAAATACTGTGTATTACTGTATCTACAAAATCTATAGATTGCACCATTGGGTGTGTTTCATATTTCGGTTTTGGAGGCTTTTACACACAGGGGAAAGCTTACACATCACGACATAGGGCCTGATTGACACCTTGACATAAACACGAAGCTTTGTAGCGTTGGGGAGGATGGAGTGTGGCTGAGACCACACACACATACATGCGCGTGCCTGTTGAAGGTTCTGCCACCTTCTAAATTCTCAAAGTTAAACTAGAAAATAATGATGAAATCTTTACATCTGGGGTTGAGAACTAGAGCAGAATGTATGACAGACAAAAGCAGATCGTTGGTCATTCTGTTTTAGCATTTAACATTTAGTTAAAGGTTAATATTGACCCGTGTTTGTATGGCTCCCACGTTGACGAAGGGTACGCTTACAGGGTTGCTGAAACAGATCGCATCACCTTGGAGATTTTCCAGTTGCTGGTGATGGAGACATGAGATTGTCTTTTGCCGAAAATTGGACGAGAAAGGAACATTCACCGAAACGCGCATCGGGCCCTGCTAAGGCCTGTGTGTTTTCAAAGCAGGTGATGCACATTTTGATATGGAAAATTTAAACATTTTTTTGTTTCAGCAAATGACACTTATAAGAAGATTTGCGCGGACACTGTGTGATCACCGAGTTGGTTTTATTTAGCTTTGACACCCATTGCAGAGGCATGTCAGCGACTGATGCTTTATGACATTGCTATACGACATATGACAAGAAACACATTATCCATCTCCATCTTTTGATTATACACTATGTAACACGATTTTTGTCCCTGGCTAGTAAGTGTTGTTTTTTTAATTGCTTATGCCTAAAAAGTATAGAAAATGGCTATTATTCCCCACAAACTTTGCTTTTGTGACCAGGACTTTACGTGAAGGAATGACACAAATGCACACACCACGTTTTCTCATTAAAAATAGGTACATTTCAAAATATCACTGTCCTGGTCACAAAAGCAAAGTTTGTGGGGAATAATAGACATTTTCTGTACTCTTGAGGCATAAGCAATTAGGAAATAACACTACTCAGTAACAAAACATTTTTTTGTTACACAGTGTTATTAATGGAGTGGATGATTAACTTTGCTTTTGTGTTCTGGTCACAAAAGCAAAGTTTGTTGGGAATAATAACCATTTTCTGTACTTTTGAGGCATAAGCAATTAGAAAATAACACTTACTAGCCAGGAACACATTTTTTGTTGTTACACATTCTATCGCCACTTACAGCAGACAATACCACAATCCGGCAACGTTCACTCGCATACTACAAACCAACAAACTTACGAGTTTTTTGGAACATATACTTGTTTTATCAACGTGAAAATACCAGGGAGAAAATACGACGTATCACAACAATACTATAATTCAGCCCTCTGTCAATCCACTGCTGGATTAAGGCTTCCTCAAATGGGGTTGTTTGATAATCAATTCTTCCCAAGCTGATCAGTGCGGGTTAATGAAGGGGGCGGTCAAGACTGCTTCAGTAATAGCTTGCCACTGATGTTAGTCAAGGAGTAAAATTCTGGGTTTACGGATTTATATTGCATTGTGTTAATCATTGTGCCACTGCTCCCCCATTGCGCTATTATACACTACAAACACATGCTTTGGTGGCTACAGTGCTTACACGTGAGTATTATTGTGTAACAGTGCAGCTGCTTATGAAATGTAAAGCTTCTTGTACTACAATGAAAACAACTCACAAATAATGATGAATGATCCTACAGTGAAATTACCATGTAGAAAAGCCTGACGAATACTAAAAAGTAATAAAGTATAGCGGCTACTCTATAAACGACGTGAAATGTTCCTTACCAGATTTTTAAAACCATAATTCCTATTTCTAAATGTAATTCAAAATACTTGAAAAAGAAACATTCACCATTTGTAAAAATCAGACACATACACATTTGGCACATACTGTAGATAAATGGCCAAATCGTCAACGCACAATCATGGAGCTAAACAAACCCCTCTGGCACTTGGGATTAAATAGCGAGTGGCGGCGCAGTACAAGTATTTCACTATGATCCCTTTCCACATACGTCGCTGCCCATTGCCCCATCTTTCATTAGGCCTTTGCTCATAGGAGGTCAGCGCTTAGCCAGCTGAGGGCATGCTTTTCTTGACGAAGCATTTCCCTCTCTGTCCCACCTTCGCATCCTCAACCGATGGCTCACAGGGCCTCTGTGACAGCAGCGGGGGCAGTGGCGGTGGTGTTGGCCTTCGTGTGGTCAGCAAGCTGGCCACTACTTTCCCGCTCCTTTTCCTCTCTGTCCCAGTTCTGCACCGTGATGCCCAGAATTGACTCAATTTCCTGCACAGCTTCCTGCAGCCAAAGCACAGATAGAGCCTTCCTGAACAGTCCATTTAGGCATGATGCCACAAAATACACTTATTAACCTTTCAACTGGTAAGCGCACGCACTTATAGAAAGTGACTCGCATTTGTTGTGCGGGAACATAATTTGAGCACTACACACACATTATATGCCATATGAGGGCATACCCAGAGACGACTTACATTCATATCATGGAATATATCAAGTACGATAATAAAACATTTCAATTTCTATCGCATCTAAATGCAACAACATCTCGAAATGCTTCACTAAAGTGAGGGGCTACATTCGGAAAGATGGCAGTGGCAGGGGTTGGGTAGGTAGGGTTGGGAAACATGGGAGAGAGGAAAGGGAGTAAAGTAAGCCAGAAGCAACTGGAGCCCAGCTGCTGGAACGGCCCGGGCAGCACCAACTAGTCCCAGAGCAGTCCGAGGATGGTGGGATTAAGGCGGGAGAGGGGAGGGTTGTGGGTAGATGAGGCCGGGGACAGAGATAGGAGGCGACGGTTTCGAGGATGGAGAACGTAGGGAAGATATCCGGGTGAGGAGGTGGTGTGGGAGTAAGGCACATTGCAAGGGGCAGAACAAAAAATGTGGTGGAGTGAAAAACATCAAACACAGCCATATGGAGGCAGACGGGATGAACAGGGAAAATTCGGGTTGGGTAGCCGAAACTTTACCAGTGCGCATCTACGTCAATCCAAAGGGAGGTTGGAAGCAGGAGACAGGCAACAGGTAGAAGGCAACTATCCTGCCTAGCAAGTCAATTACTTTAAAACTGTCTCAAAAGGAAAAAAAAGTTCTCAAAAGAAATGTCATCAAATGCATTTCATTTCATATTATGCTACTGCACTTGCACAAATTGCTTCGTGTTTCTTTCTACAGAAGTAGGGAAACAGCGGAGAGCATTGCGAGACCAACCTTAAAATTCGTCTCCCCTTGCATATCGGCGGAGGAGATCTGCTGGTGGATGAGTGCGAGGTTTTGAGCAAAAGTCATCAGCGCAACCTGGAGATCGTCCATGATCACCCTGCGAAAGGGACGCGCACAAGAGCGCGGCTGATGATGCAAAGTGCGCGCGCCATTTGGATGGAAATGAATGCAATTGCTCCACGCAGACCGACACACAAAATGTATCAAACAAAAGATTACGGATGGGCTGGTTGAGGGCGCACTCACATCATCCCGAGCCGCTCACGTCTCTGCCCGTGGATGAGGGTGAAGACGGTTCCCTGCCGCTCCTGATGTCACGTGCGAGCACGCCAGCATGCACGCGCACACACACACACACGGCATCAAAAAGGAATGTTATTATTCATTGACTTATTTGACTTATTTGTCAAATTGATGTATTTGAGTAATGGAAATGGAATGAGGCTGGGTGGCTTAAGGGGAAAATGCACAAAATAAGGGCGCCAGAGGCTAGGTCAAACATCGGAGGACAAACCTTTACAAAAGAAATATTTTAATTGCGGAAAAATCTGCAGTTGAGATGTAGAAATTCAAGAGTGAGTTTGCGGGCAGCAATCCCTCCTGAGAAACAGGCAAAGAAGCATTGACATGTGGAAGGCATTCCTAGCAACGCCACAGCATTCTCAATCATAGAAAATATGTCGCCCACATACCAAGTGCCATTTGAGAATTACAATCATATACTCTTAAAAAATAACACAGAAAATAGAGAGAAACTGGATAAATTCCGTAGTGGTTATTATTATTAATGTGGTGAGATCCAAACCATCAGGCGTACTGTATCACTGATGGCCAATACGATGTGAAGCAATACAAACAAACAACGCATCCTACTACGTTTTAATTTACGATCAGAGGAAACAAAAAGATGCTCGGTGTAGTCGGCACTTTGCTTCGTTCATCATTTTTTTAATGCTTTGCTTTATGTAACCCCCCCCACCCGCTTTTTAAATTAAAGATTTCACAATAGATGTCACGCTCTGCTCTCCTTACCCCTTCCCTCTCTCCCTACTACGTCTTCCGTAGGTAAACGATGTGTTGTATTTGTTAATAGGCTCATTTATTTGTTTTGTTTCAACTGGGCCACCCACCCCCCCTACCCCATTACTCCGGATATTCGAGAGTTGGCTCTGTAGTATTCCCTTATTATTCACGAACCTGCTATCCGCGAAACACTTCTGGAACTCTACACGACTGCATCGAGAGAGGGAGAAAGAAAGTTACGAGAGATAAAGTGTTGAGATAAAGTGATAGGATACTTTAATATTTGTAGCGTCACTACCATGTGGACACACACACACGCGCGTGACGTCACTACGCGGAGGAGCGTCACTCCCACGCGGGTCCACACACACACACACACACATGACGTCATCACGTCTGGATGCCGGAATGACGTCACGGCCGGTTCGGGAGATCTGGAGGTCATGCGTCAGGGCCGCAGGGGTTGTGTGAGGCCGTGGCACTCTGAGTGAACCCGGCTGGACACGTGACCGGATCAAGGTGGGGGCCCCGGGGGCACCTTGGAGGCCACGTGGACAGGAGAGGAGCCTTCTCGAGAGTTCTCGAAGGTGGGCGTGGCCGGGGTGTGGCCCGGACACGCCGAGGCGCATATAAGCGGCCTCCGCCCCGGGTTCGAGGCTGCTCGTGTCAAGGAAGAAGATGCCTCGTGAAGACACCTCGTGAAGAGGAGCCAAGCCTCAAGTCAGCGTGGCCAGCCAGCAGCAGAGGTCGCAATCGGGTACCCGATACCCGTACCCTACCCGATACCCGGCTACCTGTACCCGGCCGGGTACGGGTACGGGTACCCGTTTGCGACCCTGGTGCGGCCGGGTACGGGTACAGGTAGGCCGTGAGTCACTGGTGAGTAACCGTTTGTCACTCATTTCCCAACGTCTTGTCTCTTCTCACAATTCAAGTTCCTAGAATCAACCCACCCGCGCCTGCAACATGGCTTCATCCCAGAGGTCGCAATCGGGTACCCCGATACCCGTACCCTACCCGATACCCGGCTACCTGTACCCGGCCGGGTACGGGTACCCGTTTGCGACCCTGGTGCGGCCGGGTACGGGTACGGGTAGGCCGTGAGTCACTGGTGAGTAACCGTTTGTCACTCATTTCCCAACGTCTTGTCTCTTCTCACAATTCAAGTTCCTAGAATCAACCCACCCACGCCTGCAACATGGCTTCATCCCAGAGGTCGCAATCGGGTACCCCGATACCCGTACCCTACCCGATACCCGGCCGGGTACGGGTAGCCGGGTATCGGGTAGGGTATGGGTACGGGTACCCGTTTGCGACCCTGGTGCGGCCGGGTACCGGTAAGGAATCAAAACCCGTTTGCGACCTCTGGCCAGCAGCCCTCCTGGCTTGGTCACGCTAGTTGTAGCGAGTGATGGTGTGTGTTAGCGAGAATAGGTCGGCGGTCACCACCCTATGTTAAGTACTCTTTGGTTCTTTCGGTAAAGTCATGTAGGTGAAAAAATAAAATAAATGAAATAAAAATAAATGTATTAATTCACGGCGTTTCGGGCGCAACGCAAGCGCCCGTCATCAGCTGGGACAACCACAGCAAGAAACAATTGCTGAAATGGTCAAGAGAGCTGCTGCAAAGCAAGAGGTTATATATGTCAGAGAGAGGGGGAGGAGCCAGGGAGGGGAGGCAGAGGGGGGGGGGCGTGAGGACTTTACTGAAAGAACCAAAGAGTATGGATCCTTGCAGTCACGAAAACTTCCACCCTATGTTAAGTGTTGCCTTGTGTTAACAATAAATAGTGTTGCCTTCCAAGCAGTTGCGAGTGCGCCTAATTCGAGCCCATTACATATTTATAATATTTCATGTTCATTTTGATTGCGAATATTTCGTTTTTGTGTTATGATTAATGTTCACGTATTTCATAAGTTCATCATCCGCCAAATTTGCCATTCACGAGCATCTCCGGAAAGTATCCCTCGTGAAAAAACGAGGGAATGCTGTACAAGAAGATGAATCTGTCTGTATATCACTCATCTGTCTGCCAGTCACCTCACTGGTGGAGTTTTTGTCACACAGCCTGGAGTAGGAGCCAGTTCTGATCAGATGATGAGCTACGCATTTGTCGTGGGCGGTTAAAAAAAAGAAAAAACCTGACTGCAAGGCCACGAGCATCTCCGGAACTCATCCCTCACGAACAACAGGAGAGGGAACGCAGCAGAGCGAAGGCCACCTTGACGTCGAAGCCGATGCCGTGCGCACGGCACATCTTGAAGAAGACGCTGTAGTGCAGCAGCGCCAGGTTGGAGTGCGCCAGCTGGGTGCTCGTCACCGCGTAACGTCTGCTCGCTGGACGGGACTGCACGCACGTCATAATCAACGTCGAGGTTATCATCGTCGTCGTCGTTGTCAATATCATTATCATCATTAACGTTCCCATCATCATAATCATTATTTCCAACATTATGAACATCCTCATCAAACAAAGACCATTGTCACTGCATCGCGCGCTTTCAGATGCGCTTCTGCGGCCGTCTGGAACGCTCTTGCTTCCGATATTAGGAAGCCACTGGAGCTATGCACTTTCAAATATAGATTTAAAACTAATTTCTTGAGAACTGCTTTTTGTGTTTAGTTTGTTGTCCTTCCCCCGAACCTCTGATTAGCACGGTTGGCTACGTATGGTGCGGAAGAAGTTCAACATAAATCGATACATTACCACTGTCAACATATCATCATTAACATCTGCATCGTCATCATAATCATTATTATCAACATCATCAATATCCTCATCAACATCATCATCACAATTATTATCAACATAATTAAAATCCTCATCAACATCATCACAATCATTCTCATTAACATCGTTAATATCCTCATAATCATCATTCTCATCATGATTCGCATCCTCATCAACATCATCATCAACATAATTGTCAACATCATCATCAACTCTTAGTGGGCTCACGCTGGATTACTTGACGCACGCAATTTAACACAATGGCCCATGTTGACAACTTGAGACTGAGCATTGCAAACACTAACGAGTGACTGAAAATGTATTTTTTTTATTCTAGTGCCGCTCACCCTCTTGGCTCTGTCCCCATGTAGAGGCATTGCGCCGGACTCCGGGGTTGGCTCCGACGGCACGGAGAAAATGCTGTCGCGCCAATCCAGCGCTCCGCCCGTCACGAACTCCATGAGGCGCGTCATGGCCAACTGATCGCTGTAACCCACGTCCAGGTCCAACGCCCAAACCTGCAACCAGTTGATTCACCATCATCGCCATCATTATCAAGCCGTGGTCAGTCCACTGCTGGATGAAGTGGATGAAGGCCTCCCCAAGTCATCGCCATCTCTCATAGTCCTCAATAGTTTTTGTACTATTATTTTGATCACCTCCGATTAGCACAGTTGGCTACGTATGGCGCGAAAGAAGTTGAAGATACATACATACGTACATCACAGTTAATGAGCACAGGCACAAAGGCCCAAAATTCCAAATGCAACTAACAAACAGCATTGTTTTACGTGCCAATATCGCCCTCAATAAAATAGGCATCAGTGCACATTACGGCGGAAAGGGAACGGCACCGGGGGGGCACAGAGCAACAGGAATGAAACAAGAAACCCGTCACGACCTCAGCAGCTAACACCGACTGAACAAAGTACATCGCAACCACGCAGCAAAATAAAGCGCAACCGTGCGTAACGAACAGCATTAGTAGTGGATCAAAATAAATAACCACCGTGATGGGACATAGACACACACGGGAAGGAAGCAGAGGAGGAAGGAGACGCGTCGCAAGAGAAGCGGGAGACGGAGGAAGAGGCCGCACCTGTTGCTGGAGGCTCTCGGGGTCGATGAAGGTGACGAAGTCGACCGACAGGTGCCCGACGAAGCCGTGCCCGCAGCACGCCTGCGCCACGCGGCGCGCCAGCTCGTGGAGGGCGCCCGGCTCCACGGAGCTCTGCGGGAGCGACGAGCCCCAGCAGCGCAGCGCCGGGGTGGTGGGGCGCCCGCCCAGCTGGTCGCCCCACGCCTGCACCGCCACGTCCCCCGACGGCTCCAGCAGCAGGTCCACCGTGAGGCAGGTGAGGCTGTCGCCCGGCGGGCAAGCCTCGATCACGCCTCCTGGGTGGAGTGAATGGGATGAGTGACTAGGGTTGGGGTGGGGGGGTGGTGACTTGTCAAAGAAAACTGAATGGACTGCACTGGTGAGTGGTGTTCCAGCACAGGCCCATTGTTCGAATACATTGTGTCTGCCCATTGTTCCAATACATTGTCTGCCTATTGTTATAATACCTCGTGTTTTCCCATTGTTCCAATACATTGTATGTAGCTAGTTAACCTTAACATTCGACATTTCTCAATTGTGTTTTATGGGTAACAAAAGCGTTGATGAAATTCAGGAGAGAAAGGGCATCATGCCTAGGAACTGTTGGTTTTGAATTGAATTGTAGGAGGGGGGGCGGGGGTGGTGGTCATGGGGAGAGTCTCACCGTGGCAGAGGAAGGCCTGGATGAAGGAGGCCCAGTCGGGGTAGAGGTCGTTGCTCACGAGCTCGCAGCGCGTCTCCAGAAACTCCGGCAGCTCCTGAGCAATCCTGGCCACCGCCGCATCCTGGCAGCGTTGAAAGAGCACGTGGTAAGTCGATTTTTTTCTTTTACTTTATCAGTCTTTTTCCAAAGGTACCGCGATCTGCGGCATCTCATGCATGAGATGGAGAGTCCATTTAGAATTCTCGCTGGGATGGAGTAATGAGATCCTGCACAGCGGCTTCCGCGCAGGAATCAAATGGATTGCGGCATCGCGAGGACCGTGAGAGATGGCGACAAGAGTGGGGAGGCCTTCGCACAGCAGCGAATTGACCACGGCCAATGATGATTATCACAAGCAAGTTAAACTCCAGGGACTGCGTGAGCATTAAAGGGAGCCAACAGGAGGTGCTTGCTCTTGCCGAATAATGAGAATGCTTGATTTGTGTTTTTTCTTCGAATATTTGTTCTCATCCTGATTCTCCTTATCTGTGGCCAGCAGCCATTCTGATGCTTGTATCCACGGCCACTGTTCCCCCATGGGGAAGAGAGGGCAGGGTTGACGTACACACACCCACACAAGACACAGATCCCCTGTATAGCCTGATAAGACTTTTGTGGCAAGTGCTGTGAGCGAGCACCTACACATCGCTCCAGATACTCATTTGAGACTGCGTCGACCTAGGGAAGGCCCAGGACTGGATCAGATAATCGTCACTGGTGTTGGCCATGAATTGGAATCGAACCCGGGTGACTGGGTTCGTAGAGCAGTGCGCTAACCGCTGCACTTCCGCTCCCCATACACACACACACATACACACGGGACATGTTCAAATAATTCATATTTCAGCAACGGCGACCGAGAGTGTTACCATTAGCGCGTGTAGGCAACACGAATATTACCCTTGCTATTGACGTAATGATTAAAACAAAAACCCAGCATTCAAATGTGCACCAAAGCTGTGGCTAAAAATATATGTTCATATACAAAGATCCCCCGTATAGTCTTAACAGACTGTAAAGGCAAGTGCTGTTAGCGAGTACCTATAAAGCCAGCACGGCACACGAGGGGGTGGGTGGCCAACACCACGCCTGACCGCCTTTGTCTCCCTAGTGACGATGTTTACACATCGCACCAGGTACTCATTTGAGGCTGAGTAGACCTAGGGGAGGCCCAGGACCGGTTCAGATAATCGTCACTGGTGATGGCCGTGAGCGGGAATCGAACCCGGGTCGCCAGGTTCGTAGCGCAGCGCGCTAGCCGCTACACTACCACTCCCCACTATTCATGTACACGCATACACATACATACACCATGAAAACATCACTTTCCATTAATTATAGATTAGTAATGTGTAAGCGAGTAGGTGAGTTACTATTCGGCAGATCCTATTCAATAATGCATGCCTTTTATTTTAGAAAATTACAACCCACTTAGCTTGGTCACCTAAAAAAACACAAGAATTACTTTTCCATGGTTACAAAGCCACTTTTTTCCTCGATGGGAAGGATAAGCCTCTCTCCTGGCTTTCATAGCACAACGCATTGGCCCCTCGAGATCTGTTTTGTAAACACAGGACACAGATGTAGTCCGGCATTTATCTATTCGTGCGAGAGGCAGATATATATATGTTTTGGGGGCCTCTGCCAGATTGCTGCCATTTGTACGTAATTTAAACCCGTATCACAATTACGAGGCTTTCCATGAAATGCTCTTTTACATCGTGCTGGGCCTTTAAAAGCCAGAAGTAGGTTTTCATGGTTGTGCTGCGCGGTTTTCCGACGGTTTGTTTTTTTGCCAGCTTCTTCAGGAACTATTGGAACTGAAGAAACTCCCAGCAGCTTGGAGTGAAAACGTCAGATGGATGTGGTTCCGAATAACGCGCGGCAACAACCCGAAAACCCATCATCGGAGAGCTAGATATCCATTACTACACAACCCTCTATCAACAAGCGTCCGCGAGCACCGCCAAAAGGTACCACGCGCAATTCTGCTCGCTTGAGTTAATCAATTAAAGGACAAAAAGAGGCAGGGCCACCCCTGGCGAAGGAGCAGGAGGAGGGGGGAGGGAGACAAATTAATTGCTGCCAGTGACTCTCCCCTGTTTTGTGAGGATAGAACTCAGGCAAGGCCGGGGTGTTTTCATAACGCACCTTCCCGCCGGAATTTAATTGATGCCAGCGTGGGCTGTGCGGTCCAAAGAGAAAGGTCCCCTGTATAGATTTGAACAGGCTCTTGGGGCAAGTGCTGTTATGCGAGCACCTATTCAAGCCGGCGTGGTACATGGGGGGGGGGGGGGGCAACACCATGCCAGGCCGCTTTTGTTTTGTTTACCCTGAGCTAGCCTAAGCGGAGGCCCAGAACCGATTCAGATATTTGTAGCTGATGTTGGCTTTGAGTTGAAATCGACCTTGGGATGCCGGGTTCGGTGCGCAGCACACACACACTCTCACTGTGCAGTGCACACACTCTCGCAGGGAGAGAGAGCCGTTTAATTTGCCCACCGGCCGCGGGGATCTGTGCATAACGCGGAACAGGACACGGACGCAAAATAAGCGATGCGCTAAGAAATACAAAATAATTTATCACCCCGATGTAAAGCAATAAATGAATAATGCCACTCAACGCTTGTGTAAAATTGTACGTGTCTACACTTTGCACATATTTGACATAGATATATATTGCCTCTATATAAATAATATATGTCACCGTGTGTCATCGCACACCATTAAAAACTATATTTACTCTACATTAATATATTAGACAATAATCGATGTTAAATGTACACCAAATCTTTGGCTCTGTACAGGTCCATATAATAATAGAATCATAATGAACCATCCGTAATGTTAATGAGTAAATCATCCTGAATGCACCCAGCATATTTGTATCTCATAAGCTATGCGGGCTTGAGTCTGTTCAGATGTTGTAGGATTGGGCTGCAAGGAGATCAGGCGATGGTAATAAAGCAATGGATTCCTGACTCTATCTGTGCGACACTATGGGTGATATCTCATCATAAGCATTGTGGGTTTTGTCATAACACCGCACAACAGGCATGAGCCAAACATGACCGGAACTGGCCAAACATCCGAATGCAGGATGCCATATCCAATGCAGTTTGGATTTATTTAGCATTCAAAATGAATCTGCGTGCCTATACGCCCTATTAAATTTTTTTACAGACCTTTGTTAATCTACTACCGGATGAAGGCTGTGTAGGTTATGGGGGTTGTTTGACCATACTTCACCATACTGGTCAGTGCGGGTTGGTGAAGGGGGTGGCGCAGGGCGAGTTAAGATTTTAAAAAACCTTGTAAGCCATGGCCAGGAATCAAACTCAGGTCGCCTGGTTCGTACCGCAGTGTGCCACCTGCTGCGACACTGCTACATCTCTAAGTGCGGAGTACAAACGATGAGCCCTATTCTCAGATTTCGAGTTCTGAATATATAAGGTTGTGATTTTTTGGGTTTTTATTAATCAACACTCATAACCAGGTGCTTAATTCTAGATTTTAAGCTTTTGTGACTGCAAGGATTCATATTCTTAGGTTTTTTCGGTAAAGTCACGTAGGTAAAAAATTTAAATTTAAATGAATGAAAATAAAATAAAAAAAAAACATATTTTATTTTTATTAATTTGAATTTTAATTTTTTACCTACGTGACTTTACCGAAAAAACCTAAGAATAAGGTGCTTAATTTTAGCCGTAGCTGTGCAGGGGCTGAGCATCGCAAACAAAGTTGTCGTTCGGGGCCCCAGGGGGTTAGGGGTTGGGCGTTGAGGGGGCCCTGAATAAAATGCCATGCGAAATGAATCCCCGCTTGCAAATGTGATTACAGGTAGCAAAGATCTGATGAAGTATCATGAATCCCACCCAACATGTACACACGCACTTCACTACAACAACAGAGATCTCACGATTATGTTCAAGTATACTTATTAATTAAATTTAGAATAATATTTTTATTTAGTTTTTTTGTTGTTGTTGGTGGTGGTGCCGGTGCTGGCTTATTATGCCAAATGTAATGAAGACATGCTTCGGAGAACTTCACTGAGCATCACAGCACACAGATTTTAATTACTATCCAGTGCATGCACCATGAAATAAACTTTCACAATGTCCCACTTTTTCTGGGGGGGGGGGAGGGTTGGGGGTGGGGTTTGGAAAGACATTTAAATCACACTGAGTCATACGACCCAGGATGTTCCTGTATTGGGATTGTTGGCCAAATCCATCATCATCACCATTGCCATCTTCATCAGTAGAACTATGATAACCAGGATGTTTAGCAAACTCATTTTAGAATACAGTTTGGTTTAAATCATAATAATATTTTCTTACAAATGTACAGTCCTTTGCCAGTCAAATGCTGAACATAGGCCACCCAATTTCGTACAGGTAATGATGGGTCTTTTTTAACCATACTTCACCACATTGGCCATTGCAGGTTGGTAACAGGAGGGGCCATGATCAGTTCAGACATCACTCGCACACACCAAATGTCAGCTGTGGCCAGGAATCAAACTCAGGTCGCTGGGTTCATAGGGTACTGTAGTGCGCCAAGCACAACGCACAAACGTAGTTATAGAGGATGGAAGGATAGAGCTTCGAGGTTTGTAATGTTTGCAGAAACAGCCCCGATACTGATTACGTTTTTTTTTTTATAAATTGGCCGCACTGAAAAAGGCGAATAGGGTTTATTGACGAATTTGCGCTGAGAGTGCCGTGCGGTTTCCGTGAGATGTGGGAGAATGCAAAAATCAGAAACAGACTGTGATGTGCTACTATCATCACGACAATTACCACCACCATCACCAAAATCATCATCATTGCTACTGTCATCAATATAATCACCACCACCATTCCCAAAATCATCATCCAAATCATCATCACCGTCATCATCAGTATCATCGGTCAATGCTCAATTTTAAAGCTACAGAAAAGCAGCAGTGATATAAATAATCAAAACAAACACAACTTCCAAACAATTTCATGCATGTTGTTCTGATCATTATGATGAGTTTATTCATTCAACGAGGGTTCTCACCCGTGCCCAGCGATGCCTCCACTGCTCGGAGCCGTAGCGCCGGCTCTCGCTCAGCACCCAGCGGTGGCAGGGCAGATGCTGGGCCACGGGGCAGCTCGCCGTGCCGCGTCCACCCGGGCCCTCCTCCGTCTTGAGCAGCCAGCACCGCACACCAGCGTGGGCGGCCACAAGCCGCGACAGGCTCTCCACTAGCTGGTCGCCGCACCGCAGACCACACACACGCCAAGTCATATCGCGCTCCTCCGCACCGTGTCACATGGTGCCATGCCAGTTCTTATCAGAATGAATCCGCTTCGTAGAGCAATGACGATGAGCGACACACCACCTGTGGCATTTGTCATGGGTAAAAAATAGAATTGACTGCACGGCAATATATGCATATCCCTACAAGTGTGCAGCACACATCTAACAACAATTTAGGAAATACACATACGCTCACGCAGTGCAGTTGTATTTGTGATTACAGCTTAGAAAAAATGTACCCGTAAAAACAAAGTTTTTCACTATAAATCCTTTATATGCATGGCATCGGTTTAATTTATTATTCATTTCTGTTTTCTTGAGTAAGAGTTTCATTTTAATCACATTGGTATTTTAAATTAAATATGAAAAAAAAATTTCCCTAAAAAGTGGAAAATTTTGGAAAAAAAATTTCACGAAAATAAATTGTCACGCACAACGAGTCTGTGTGCAAAATGTCAGCTCGATTGGATCACGGGAAGTGGGTTAAAAAACGACCGAAAGATTTGCACGGTCGTAAGCGCGCAAGCAAGTGAACTTAATATAAAGGATTTAAAAAGACTGCATCCTTCCACAGGACGAGTTAGTACCGGCTTGTGTTTGCATCTGTCAAGGCCCACATCAGTGCAGGCGCCTTTCCAACTTCTTAGTTAATTGTTTCTAGACAGCCTCCTTCCTCGATACAAGTGGGAATCAGGGACGCTATTAAAACAACTGACCACTGCATTCACCCGTACCCTTGAGCCACCCACCCAGTGGTTCTTAGGGCCAATGGCGGACGTGAACATCGCTGCCAGAAACATCTAAAAGCCACCGGCTGCGAGGCATTACAATGGGAGGAGCGCAGCTACGAGGTTAGGGTGACTCAGGGCAGGTACGCCCCAGTATCGGAACGGTACAAAACAGTGATAGTGGAAATAAATGCCCCGCTATGTCTCCAACGCAGATTTAATAATTTTTCTACACACACCCCGCCCCCCCTGCCGCATTTTATATTGCGCATTATAAATGCTCATTAATTACTCGTTTCTGTCTGGTAATTTAACTACAATTAATGCCACCGCCACGCACTGGTTAATTTAAAAAGCGGTTGACGAGTCACTGCGCGCGACGAGCATATTTAAGCATGTTTCGAAAATTAGCAGTAAGTACGGTCTTAATTTGCTCAGTAAAGAAATCATCCACTTTCACAACAACAAAATCACGAGAGAGACAGAGACAGAGCACGAGCCAAAGCGAGAGAGAATTGCGGGGGAGGGAAGGAGGTGGGTGGAAAGTAGAGAGGGCTTTTATTGTGCGTGTGGTAAAGCACGCATTATTTATTTATTTCGTCCCGATGACAGCGGCTCCGCCGCCAGGCTATTTGTGTCACGCTGCTTGTAATCTGGGATGCGAACGCTCCGCGCCCGCGTGAGATGCAACACAGCCGAGCGCCGCCCCCTGAACCGCGTCGGAAACAAATCGCTGCCGTCCGGGAAAGATTAGCAAAGATGATCCGAGAGCACATTCATTCCAAAAACAATAAAATCGGTCGCAGGCCATTAGTTTGCGTAATTTGTGTAATAATATTACGCCGCCGAAAAGTGCGGGCGGAGCAAAATGGATTTTTTAAAGGATGGCGGCTTGTGCAGACAGCATCGTGTTTGGGAGGAATATTTGTTTTCAATTTATTACTCGTGTGGCAATATTGTTTAACCTCCCGCTGCATTGTGGTGTGCGCGAACCCCTGCATACGGCAGAGCCGCAGTGACTAATGGGCACACTCCGCTGCCACTTGGTAATCATTTGTTTTGTAAGTAATCTAGTTTGGCACCTTAGCTGTTTTTTACTAATTTCATCAACATTGTAATTCATCGCGCTTCACAGTCACTAATGCTCTAATTTATTGCCGTCCGAGGCTCGCTCGCGCGCGCGCTTCCACTCGCGCGTGTACGCACGCGGACAGACACACGCGGGGGAGCGTGCACACGCATGTGCACGTGCGCACACTCGCACATTCGTGTGTGCGCGCGCACGTACGCGCGTGTGCGCCGCGTGTTCCATGCGTGTGCTCATGCTGCGTTTTCCATATAGTATTCCACGTGAGCCATCGGTACGAAGAGCAGCCCGAGGCAGGAAAATATAGTGTGTATCAGATGGGCACTTGCTAACAAGGTGTGAAAAGAAATAGCGAGCGCACCTGTTAATGCACGCCTTTGCAAATTGACCCCCAAAGGCACAGGGGAATGTTTATAGTTGCGCGTGTTTTTGTATTTTTCCCCTCCGCCAATATCACGTGCAACCTATACGCCCCAAAGCTACGGTCTGTGTCACTTAAGAGTAAACCAAGAGGCTTTATGGAGAGGGCACCCATCCCAATCGTGCAAGCGTGTTCTCGACGTCGTGTTTCACAGAGTCATCAAACGGAATGTCACCGAGCCCCCCCATTGTTTAGCTTTCCATCGCGCCAGCCGTACCTGTTAAGGCTCCACGGTGGCTCGGCAACGCGCGTCTCTTGCCGTTGCGACCGGTGGCGTCGCGTGTACGGCATGGGCCAACCTCGGCCCCTTTGGCCTGCGGGCCCTTGGTGCGGTGGCACCGCCTACGCACTCGACGGCTACGCAACTTGATTGCGACGTCCCCCCGGTGCTCTTGTGGCAGGAGGCAGGGCACGGAGGGAAGAAACGATATTGTCGAGAATGGAGGACCATGTTTCTCGTTTCCCAATAAAATGGGCCCCGTAACCAGGTTGGCAACGGGAAAAGACCCATCACCGAAATGCGTGCGGAGGTTGACTTTCTACTCTGAAGCTGCCGTAATGCGGTTTTGCAAAATGAAAATGCTTCAGGAGAATTGTCTTATTGCTTATCCTTGATAACCAATATTCTTATACGTCTTTTTGAGCACGCCTGCCCGAGGATGCTGTCAACACAACGGCTTGGAAATAATCCTGCCATTGTAAAAGGCACTTTAATTAAATGAGGAGGTGTTGCTGCTGCTGCTGCTGCAGATATCCTAAGGTGAACTTGAGCGAACACCAGCGAGCCGCTTCGCTTTCACTTGTGCCAGCGCAACACCAATAGCGGCCGTGCGGTGCAGAATTTCCGTCGGGATGCCACAGTCTCTGGTACACACTGACGGCGTGTGAGACAAGGTTTTTTTTCTTCCTACTAAAACAGAGCGGGGGAACTGACAGGCCACGAGTCGGATATGGCTCACACGTCTTCAATTCGTATGGCACGTGGGCAGAGGAGGCCTACCACCTCCGATTAGCATGGTTGGCTACGTAAGGTGCGAAAGAACTTCAACATACATACATATATAACAACAACAACCGCCATTTGGCACTAAGTGGCGGTGACGTCACCACGACGCTTGTGCCAGGCCATGTGCACCTTGAGGCCACGTGAAGTGTCGAACGCCCGCTGGCAGGAGGTCACGGGGCAGACCCAGGTGCCACGGGTCGACTGACTGAGATGACTGAGATGACTGGCTGATGCACCACCTGTGCCTCCTACTGTGCCAACATATATACAGCCCCACCCACAGACGACATTAATCCATCACTGCAAGGATCTCAGCCAAACTAATTGGGTACCTGAGTGAACTATACTCGAGCTGGCACCAACAATATGTGTTTCTAATATTCGCACATGTGAATTCACCGGTTGTCTTTCAAGTAGTTCTGAGCATACGGTAAATCCACACATTGTCGACAAACGTGTGGCTCACCAAAGAGGTATTTTCAAGTCCTTTTCGGCCCTCGGTAAGGAAATGGTTGCCCCAGTCGTGCGTGCAAATGGTGAAATCAAAATGGCTTGAACTCACGTCGGCCACCGACCCAGTTTTCCAAGTAGTCGATCACGTCGAATGCGCCTTCAAACTTTTGATTTTCATTGCGCAATCCGACAGTGCCGTTTGCCGGGGGTTGCCGATATTCTAAGTCTTTTTAAATCCTTTATATTAAGTTCGCTTGCTTGCTTGCGTGCTTGCTTGCTTGCTTACGACCGTGCAAATCTTTCGGTCGTTTTTTAACCCACTTCCCGTGATCCAATCGAGCTGACATTTTTGCACGCAGACTCGTTGTGCGTGACAATTTATTTTCGTGAAAAATTTTTTCCAAATTTTTTTTTTATATTTAATTACCAATTGCTTAATGGTGGCAGACAATCATCTGACCCATAGGTGGCAGCCATCTCAAGCCAGAGGACGAGAGGACTCTAGCCGCCACGCATATAAAGGATTTATAGTGAAAAACTTTGTTTTTACGGGTTAATTTTTTTTGTCGTCAAATTGCAATAACAGACCAGAATTGTTTTTATATATATCAGCGTAAGGAATGGAGCACCGTGTACAGCGCTGCTGCCCCCCCCCCCCCACCGTGTGCAAACGAGGAGGCGGAATTTATGACCTGAACGCTCGTTGACGCCACTTGAGCGGGAGTCAAGTTGCCCTCGCTTTTTTCCAATTCTCTGCAAATATATGGACGTCTGGAAACCCCGCTGTGCGCATGGTTTCCGCAAACTGTAAACGCCCCCACTAATTAACAGTGATTACACTGTAATAATAATAATAATCCGGTGCGGTAGAAGAATGGCGGCACAGGGATCGAGCGCTCTGCTGCACGACGAACCTGGCAATCCGAGTTCGATTCCCGACTGTGACTAACGTCTTCTTGGCTCTTTCGGTAAAGTCACGTAGAAGGGAAGTAATAAAATAATAAAAAATAAAACATAATAAAATAATTCTCACGACGTTTCGGCCACAACGCAAGCAGCCGTCTTCAGGTGAAAAATGTGACTAACGTCATTTGTGAGTCAAATCCGACCAGGTCTTGGTTGAGATCCCCCCCCCCCCCCCCACTGAACCCCCATGTTCACAAACCCACACTGATTGGTTTGGTGAAGTATGGTCAAACAACCTCTACGGCCAACACGGCATGATAGTCCAAAATGTGGCGGCCAGACTGCTCACCTATACCTGTAAATGGGATGAGATCGGCACAATCCTCCAATCTCTACACTTGCTCCCAATACAATCCCAGATCAATTTCAAGATCATCCTCACCATCTTCAAAATGCAACCAAGGACTCGCCCCTGCCTACCTCTTCTCATTTCTACTCCCCTCCACGCACTCTCCTGCCTCTACCATCTCATCTCACACTGCTCTACTCGACGCACCCCCTGCTCCTGCAACCACGGGCTTCCTGCCAAAGCCGTCAGCAGTCGACGTTCCCATCAGTGTGGGTTCACTCGTTCTCCTTTGCTGCCCCCGTGGTTTGGAACTACTTTCCCCCTTAGCCATTTGTGTTGTCAGCTCCCTGCCCCTGTTCAATTCCAGACTCAAAACATTCCTTTTTGCCTCTCTCAGTTGCTGGTTTTTCCCTCGAAGAAAAAAGAAACACACACTATATACTATATACATAGTGTGTACATGTATCTATCCAACTACTAGAGATGCGGTTGCATTCATGCACACTCTCTCCGTGTCTTCTAACGTTCTCTGCCCAAGTGCAGGTCCATGGCTCAAGCTCCCTCCATCCCATGCCGGCCTCCCATCCGTCCTTCCTTCTTCGCCTCGCAACACCGCACTCTATATTAGGCAGGGATTTTAACACCGTAGGTAGGACAGGGCAATCAAGTTCAAGTTCATTTATTAGGTGTAGCCCTGTGAGCCATTCGGCTCTTGAATCGGGTGCAACCGCAACAAAAAAAAAACAAAAACATGAACAAAAAACATCTTATAGTGACTATGTAACTAAGTGCAAACAGAAAATCCAAGAAAAGACAGCAAAATATTGCAGAAAAAAATCACCGTACACCAACGCTGTGTGCAACAATCCCAGTGGGATGCTTTCCTCAACACTATTCTTCCACGTGACACAGAAATCCCGTGAAACCTGCAACGCATTTGTTTATGATCGATCAACCACCGGGGCCCGCTCGCCCGCCCCTCCGCTCGGCCGCCCGCTCGCTCATCCGCCCCTCACCTGCGGCATCGACCGGATGTGCTCCTCGCCGGGCGGCGTGGCCACGCCGGCGCTGGAGAAGATGCGTCGGGCCTCCGACTTGGAGCCACAGAGGCGGGCGACGGTGGGCTCGGGCGCCAGCGCGGGTAGGCCCAGCTCGTCTGCCACCGCCAGGTCGGCCTCGCCGGTGCCGCCCGAGACCACGTAGGCTTCGCGGCCGCTCACCAGCGCGCGGATGCGCCGCAGCGTGCCGGGGCTGTACTCCAGCAGGCTCGCCAGGGACAGGGGCAGCTGCTGTGGTGGTGGTGGTGGCAGAGATGTTGGGTTGGGTTGGGGGGGTGGAGGGGTCGGGGGGTAGGGGTGCTTGCAAGCAGTACAGCAACAAGGATGAATTGATAATAGGGTTTCCCCCCTTTTTTCTGGCAACAAAACTGACACCTTTTGCAAGGAATCATGTTTACATTAACCACAATACTTGCACTCAAATGCAAACAAAAAACAATAATCTGATAATTTATGCATTGTCCTTGAAACTGATTGGTCCACACCAGAGACAGCTTTCTTTAGAGCCTAGTCTCATATGGTGTTCGACCAGATGACGCCAAAAGGCGCACAGTTCAAAGACAACGCACTATCAGAGAAATGAGAGCTCGGGGTGAGCATATTTATATTTTGGTACTGGCAAAGGAGGTCGCTTGAAGGATGAATTGCTTTCGCTTCCAAGCGAAGGGCTGTTGCTTCCGAGGTGGTGTAGTCGGATGTGACATCGTGTGGATAGAAACTAAAATAATAATACTGATTCTTGCAGATACAAGTGGCTGCTGCATGCAATGTGAGATTAATTCATTTAATTGGTAAATCAATGCTTTGTTCTACACCTCCTCGCTATAGAAGGAGTCTGAGCATAACAGGAGACTGATGTTTACCGCATTTCCCCGGATTATAAGATCCTCCAAACAGTAAGAAGCGCTCCAAATTTGCGCCCGGTGTCAATAAATTTACACAAATATGATAACACGAACACCTACATGGCATGGGTAGGGCTTCATCCAGCAGTAAGCTTACAAAGAGGCATGCAGAAATGTAAACACGCTCACATAGACGCGGGCGGGTTAGGCATGAGCGCAGGCAACACGCAGGCGCCCGTGATATAACACGCGGGCAACACGCAGGCGCCCGTGATATAACACGCGGGCAACACGCAGGCGCCCGTGATATAACACGCGGGCAACACGCAGGCGCCCGTGATATAACACGCGGGCAACACGCAAGCGCCCGTGATATAACACGCGGGCAACACGCAAGCGCCCGTGATATAACACGCGGGCAACACGCAGGCGCCCGTGATATAACACGCAGGCAACACGCAAGCGCCCGTGATATAACACGCGGGCAACACGCAGGCGCCCGTGATATAACACGCGGGCAACACGCAGGCGCCCGTGATATAACACGTGGGCAACACGCAAGCGCCCGTGATATAACACGCGGGCAACACGCAAGCGCCCGTGATATAACACGCGGGCAACACGCAGGCGCCCGTGATATAACACGTGGGCAACACGCAAGCGCCCGTGATATAACACGCGGGCAACACGCAAGCGCCCGTGATATAACACGCGGGCAACACGCAGGCGCCCGTGATATAACACGCGGGCAACACGCAGGCGCCCGTGATATAACACGCGGGCAACACGCAGGCGCCCGTGATATAACACGCGGGCAACACGCAAGCGCCCGTGATATAACACGCGGGCAACACGCAGGCGCCCGTGATATAACACGCGGGCAACACGCAAGCGCCCGTGATATAATACGCGGGCAACACGCAGGCGCCCGTGATATAACACGCGGGCAACACGCAGGCGCCCGTGATATAACACGCGGGCAACACGCAAGCGCCCGTGATATAACACGCGGGCAACACGCAAGCGCCCGTGATATAATACGCGGGCAACACGCAGGCGCCCGTGATATAACACGCGGGCAACACGCAAGCGCCCGTGATATAACACGCGGGCAACACGCAAGCGCCCGTGATATAATACGCGGGCAACACGCAGGCGCCCGTGATATAACACGCGGGCAACACGCAAGCGCCCGTGATATAATACGCGGGCAACACGCAAGCGCCCGTGATATAACACGCGGGCAACACGCAGGCGCCCGTGATATAACACGCGGGCAACACGCAAGCGCCCGTGATATAACACGCGGGCAACACGCAGGCGCCCGTGATATAACACGCGGGCAACACGCAGGCGCCCGTGATATAACATGCGGGCAACACGCAAGCGCCCGTGATATAATACGCGGGCAACACGCAGGCGCTCGTGATATAACACGCGGGCAACACGCAAGCGCCCGTGATATAACACGCGGGCAACACGCAAGCGCCCGTGATATAATACGCGGGCAACACGCAAGCGCCCGTGATATAACACGCGGGCAACACGCAGGCGCCCGTGATATAACACGCGGGCAACACGCAAGCGCCCGTGATATAACACGCGGGCAACACGCAAGCGCCCGTGATATAACACGCGGGCAACACGCAGGCGCTCGTGATATAACACGCGGGCAACACGCAAGCGCCCGTGATATAATACGCGGGCAACACGCAGGCGCTCGTGATATAACACGCGGGCAACACGCAGGCGCTCGTGATATAACACGCGGGCAACACGCAAGCGCCCGTGATATAACACGCGGGCAACACGCAGGCGCTCGTGATATAACACGCGGGCAACACGCAAGCGCCCGTGATATAACACGCGGGCAACACGCAAGCGCCCGTGATATAACACGCAGGAAACACGCAGACGCCCGTGATATAACACGCGGGCAACACGCAAGCGCCCGTGATATAACACGCGGGCAACACGCAAGCGCCCGTGATATAACACGCAGGCAACACGCAGGCGCTCGTGTTATAACACGTGTGTGATAATCGTGCTGGTTCGCATCAAAACGTTATATTGTTGAAAAACAAACTTTGTTGACCTATTTCATTATCAATATACGCCAAAAACTATGCGGATCTGGGCACTGGTATTGTTCAGCTGTGCGGTGAGGTTTGTAGCGATTGGTTTAGGGGTTTGCAGTGATTGGTCTGGGGCTTTTATAGCGATCGGTGTAGGGGTTTATAATGATTGGTTTAGGAGTTTTATAATGGTTAGATTAGGGATCCGTAGTGATTGGTTTAGAGCAGTGGTTCTTGACCTTTTTGGAGGTACCGAACCCCACCAGTTCATATGCGCATTCACCGAACCCTTCTTAATTGTAAAAATAAGATATGATTTTTTCAAATTAAAAACATAGGTATATGTTTTACTGGTGCACAATCACACGAGTCGGGTGTGTCTTAACATCCGCCGAACCCCTGAGACTGACTCACCGAACCCCTGGGGTTCGATCGAACCCAGGTTAAGAACCACTGGTTTAGAGGTTATATAGTGATTGATGTCGGGTCTTATCGTGATTGGTTGAGGAGCTTTATAATGATTGGATGAGGGATTCATAGTGTTTGGATTAGGAGTTTAAAGGTTTTGCAGCGATCATTTTAGGGGGTTTGCAGCTATCATTTTAGGGGTTTTGTCGCGATTGGTTTAAGAGTTTTGTAGCAATCGGTTTAGGAGTTTTGTTGCAATTGCTTTAGTGGTTTTTAAGCAATCAGTTTAGGGGTTTTGTAGCAATCAGTTTAGGGGGTTTGTAGCAATCCGTTTAGGGGTTTTGTAGCAATCAGTTTAGGGGTTTTGTAGCAATCGGTTTAGGGGTTTTGTAGCAATCGGTTTACGGGTTTTGTTGCAATTGCTTTAGGGTTTTTTTAGCGATTGGTTTAAGGGTTTTGTAGCAATCAGTTTAGGGGTTTTGTAGCAATCAGTTTAGGGGTTTTGTAGCAATCGGTTTAGGGGTTTTGTAGCAATCGGTTTACGGGTTTTGTTGCAATTGCTTTAGGGTTTTTTTAGCGATTGGTTTAAGGGTTTTGTAGCAATCAGTTTAGGGGTTTTGTAGTGATCGGTTTAGGGGTTTTTCAGTGATTGGTTCAACGGTTTTATAATGATTGGTTTAAGGGTTTTAGAATGATTGGTGTAGAGGTTATGTAATTTTAATGTGAGTGCCGAAGGAGAAACAGACACACAGACACATGTCAGGAAGAAGATTACTTTTTATAATTCCTGATGGAGATCATTGCCTCTAAATACACTCGCGAAAATACCCTCTGTGTTAAAACATACCGGGAAGAGAACGTGAAAACAATTAAGATAAAACATTACACTTCAGACCTTTTTATTTCTGGCTTCAGGAGCTCTTGCTTCTAATGGTATCCTGGTGAGACGGTGTGCGTAGTAATTTATCTGCGAAAGCATTAGGAACAAAGCCTCTGTATCTACCACTTGCTGGCACAGCAGTGACACATTGCTGCATAAAATCTGCTTCAGCCTTGACAATAGGTGAACTTCAATATCATCAACAGCAGCCATTGCATCCTCATGTCATCTCATCCCCATAGCGAACCTGCAAAGTGACAATCCACCCAGGACCTGCATTTTCATTGCTGCATAGATATCCTGTTGGGCATGTTCCATCTTTCGACTACCGCTAAGTTGTCATCCTGGTCCATGAGCCATCATCCAATCTGACTTGGCTTGCCCAAGCACACTTACGGTACTTTTCTTCACAGTAAATAAGACGTCTCTAGCTTGCACGTGTGTTCTCTAACCCACTTGCTCCTCTACGTCTCTCTCACCATCATTCCAAGCGTGCTCCTCTCCGTGTTGCGCACGTTTGAGCATTCGTTTCCATTTTCTTTTGCATCCCACTGGGATTTTTGCACACAGCGTTGGTGTACGGTGTTTTTTTCTGCAATAGTTTGCTGTGTTTTCTTGGATTTTCTGTTTGCACTCAGTCACATAGTCACTTTAAGATGTTTTTTGTTTGTTGCGGTTACACCCGATTCAAGAGCCGAATGGCTCACAGGGCTATACCTAATAAATGAACTTGAACTTGAACTTGTCAGTGTCCACCCAATAAACACCAGGCCAACGTCGGTCCAACGCCGGTCCAACGGTTCCAATCGCATGCCAACGTTGGCCGAATGTCGCATGCTTCCTGGGCATGTTCCGATCCCATACGTTAGAGCAGGCAGTTCACATCGATCGCCCGCGAAGAAAGTCGCCCGTGGCGTCGGGGACTACGACGACGACGACGACTCAAAATTAAGACGCTTCAGTATCGTGAGCCACACAGCACAACCGCGAACGAACCTACGCAGCCGTGAATAATTGAACCTACGCGGCAGTGAAGAGTCATTGATTCGCTATGCAGGGGCCTGGTGGGTGGCGGTGAATTGCAACACACAACCAGTGGCAATCCTACAGCCATCAACAACTCACGGGAAAGCGGACCACAGCGTCAGGGACGATGATGGTGTAGCGGCCCGCCCCTTCCCCTCCGGATGCCGACAGCCCCAGCAGCCGCTCGTAGTAGTGCAGCACCTCGTCGCTCAGCGGCACGGGGCTCACGTAGATCACGTCCACATTAGGATCTGCCACAGGTGAAGGCAAAGGTCCGCTGTATAGCGTTAATATTGCCATCAGCAAGTACCAATGAAGCACACGAGGGGGTTTGTGTGGCTAGCACCCCACCTGGTCGCCTTTCTCTCTCCCCGCTGCTGATGTTTACACACCACGCCAAGTACTCGTTTAAGGCCGAGTCGACCTAGGGGAAACCCACGAACGGTTCAGATAATTACCGCCGATGCTAACTGTGGCCGGGAATTAGATTCACATCGATTCGTAGCGCAGTGTGCTAACCACTGCACTACCGCTCCCACAGCAACACAAATACACACGCCCACATGAAGAGAAGGAAACCGTGTCATGTTCCATCTGAGTTAGATTTCTGATTCACAGCCACGGCTAACGTCAGTAGTGAGTGATATGGGAACCAGTCTCGGGCCTCCCTACCACTTCATCAACTCACACTGACCATTGTGGTGAAGAATGGTCAAACAGGCCTCACGACCAACATGTGTGTGTGTGTGTACTTGAACTTCTTTCTCGCCGTACGTAGCCAACCGTGCTAATCGGAGGTGCGACGCGGTTGTGGGGGGCCCTGCTTCCAGCAGTGGATTAACAAAGCGCTGCACACCCTTCACATATTTAATTACTATCAACATGTCTTTTGAGCGAATTACACGTGCCGCAATTATTTTAATGGCAGCTGCTCGCATTACAAAGCCCGCGCCGCGAGTCCCAACGTCGTCGCCCCGTCCTGACCTTTGATGTCACAGAGCCGGCCCATCTGCAGGTTCTGCAGGACATCAAAGTGTTTGAGGCGACGACGGAGGTGCTTGGAGTAACCTGCAGGGCACGGACACAACACGGAACATGCACACAGACACACGTCAGAACGCACAAAGTTAAAGCAAATCCTCCGTAGAGCCAACATGAACTTTTGGGGCAAGTGCTGTAGGCGAGCACCTACGAAGGCCGGCACGGCACACGATGCGGTGATGACATACGAACGTGTCTGTTTTACATGAATGTATGCATGCAAATACAAAGATCCCCCATATAGTCTCGGCATACGTTTGGGGCAAGTGCTGTTAGCGAGCACCTACGAAGGCCGGCAGGGCACACGAGGGGGTGGGTGGCCAACAGCACGCGCGGCCGCTTTTGTCTCCCGATGTTTACTACACACCGCACCAGGTATTAATTTGAGGCTGAGTCGACCTAGGGGAGGCTCAGGACCGGTTCACATAAATGTCACCGGTGTTGGCCGTGAGCGGGAATCGAACTCGGGTCGCCGGGTTCGCAGCGTAGCGCTAACCGCTACACTACCGCTCCCCATATACATACACACACACGCACGCACACATACATACATACACACACACACACAGCCGTGCCCATCACTTCCAAGACGCTTTCAAATCACGACACAATTTGTCGTCTTGAAAATGCGGGGTCTCGTTGTGCGAGGCAAATTCGCATGCGCGCGCGTGCAGAGAGCGAGGGGGGCCAACTCTGTGCGGCCCTCCAGCTCCTGAGGGCCCATCTTCTATCATTACGCTGCTTCCCGCGTCCTCGCGCGATCAAAAGATGGGCAATTTTCCACGTAATAGTTGACAAATTGCGCGTAATTACAGGTATCTGTACAGATGATTAATTAAGGCAGATCAAGGGGAACGCAAACCGGCATTTCCCCCACCCCACCCCTGCTCCGGCTTAATTACCCATGTCTGAAAAGCAGACTCTTCTCCTGACACACCTGGCCACTGGTACGCAGTCATTTGCCGTTGATTGATCATGTTTTAGCAACACAGTTGTCCAATCATAAATAATGTCGTAATGGGCAGGAGGCCAATTTTGGCAGATGTTATGTTTTGCCTTCACCGTCCAATTTAATACGGCAGCGAATTTCCTTTTGTTCTCTTCACGGCAAAATGCACTCGGTGGTTACTGAAATGTTTCTCTGCATTACAAATTATACCGTGCCCTATTTGTACATCGTTCGTGCAGGCCACACATGTGTTGTATCGTGTGTGCGTGTGACGTGTCGGCCTTCGGAGGTGCTCGCAAACAACACTTGCCCCAAAAGTCTGTTTAGGCTGTATGGGGGGGAGCGGGGGGGGGTATTTTGTGTGCATGTGGGGAGCGGTGATGTACTGACTAGTGCACTGCAATACCGATTTTGATACCCGGCCAGAGCTAACATCAGTAAAGATTATCTGGAATCGTCGTCGAACTCACCTTGGTTGACATCAGCACTGGGGAGGCCCAAGCAGCCGCTCGCTAACACCATTCGCCCCGACAGTTACGTTCAAGGCTACAAACGGTGATCTTTATCATTGTTTTGTGTGTACATATACACACACACACGTGAAGTTTGCCTCGCAACAGAGACACGTTTCACATGGGCTCTCACTTGGTTGAATAAAGGAATTGATTCATTTACTGCTTCACTGAAACAGATGCCCAGAGGATTCCACTGCGAGTGGTTGTGGGGGGCAGCCAATTGGGCAAGTCCAATTTTAAGACATTAAAGGGGGGCACACTTTCTATCGATACTGGCGAACGCTATATCGGTACCTTATTTTACGTTTCATTGGTGTGTGCCCCAACATACAGAGATAAGCAGTGTGCTTAGTGCCACCGTATATGTCTGTACACATAGACGCATGTGTGCATATGTTTTTTTTTATTTGTAGGTAAGTCGAAAGGATTTTAGATTCAGATGTTAAAATGTTAGGACAACCTAAATGATACTCATTTCAAGGTTCCCATCTCCACTTGTTAATTGTGTACTTGAAAAAAACAGCCCCCACCACATTCACGATTGAAATAATAATTTAAAGAGATGAAATATACGGCACGCGCAAGAGCATACATTCAGTGTCCCATGCTCAAAGGTTTGTGACTACTCGTCTTATTATAACACACATACGTATAACGAAATAACTATACACAGCATATAACCCTGCGGGCTGGCCTATCCATGAGGCCTGCCTAGGGGCAATGGATCGCGACACCTGATGGACTATTCTGAATGGTCAAATGATGGCTTAGTGACCACTAAATACTCCTGTGTATGGGTGGCTTCCCTGTTAAATCATGTTCTGTCTGCTATATAACAAAATGTTAGGACAGGTGTTGTTAGCGACCAACTATTAAGGCCAGCATGGCACACGAGGAGGTGGCTGGCCAGCACCATTGCCAGGTCATCTTTGTACCCCCAGTGCTGATGTTTATACGCCACCCCAGGTACTCAATTAAGGCTGAGTCGACCTGAGGGAGGTCCAGGACCAGTTGAGATATTCGGCACCGTTATTTGGTCATGAGCGGGAATCGAAATTGGATCGCTGGGGTTTGCTATAAAAACAAAACACACATACACACATACATGCACATAATACATACAAGGATTACAAGCTATATATATACAGGATACCTGTGTAATATATGTGGGCATAAAATTAAAATGTATATCTCATACGTATACCGCAATTACTTTGACAAACAGTTTCTATTACAAGCAATCACGGTTAAAGATTCCCTTTCAGTTCATACGCGATATTTATTTGAGTGTAGGGGCCGAGCTCGCTTTGCCTCTTCTCCTGTTGTGGCTCATTATTACAAATGGGCCCAAACAGCGTCCGCATTAGCAGTGGGGTCACGCAATTTTGCAAAGTACGAGCACATTGTTCCCGAGCAGCGCAGCCGTCGTCTTAACGCTTTCATAACCGGGCGGCGCTGATTATCCAGCTCCTCTCGTCGCTAAATTATTTTTCTTTTCCAGCCAAAATAAAAAAGAAGAAGCCATAATTACAGCAGGACATTAGAGACGGTGCCAGTCACATCTAACGACAGCCGCGGCGATCGTTAGCGAGGTGCGCCGCTTCACGCACAGCCCACAACGGCGCTTAGTGGCAAAAACAACAAACAGAGAGAGAGAGAGAGATGTGTGGAAATTAAAAACCGAAGGACAACATGAAATAATAATGATGAAAAGACCGAAGGCGCCGAATAGATAAATAAATAACTGCACATGCCAGTTTTGGTAAATGGGGCACGGGTAATCGCTGCCCGGATTTACGAAACACAAAATAAATCGGGCCCCTTATTGTTAAAAGCTCATTCCGCGCTCAAGCCACGCCGCGGCGTGCTCAGCGCGACTTTAAATGACGGCAGATTGCCTCCATTCCGGGGCTGCGGGTAATGGCTCGGTGAGGAGACAGGGAAGGTAATGATGTTGTCGGAGGATTTTTAAAGCCGCGTGGCGTGTAGCCTATTATGGTCCGCCACGCAGGGTGCTGCATTATGCGGCCGGCGTGGCGCTCGCAGGGACCCTGGCCAAAAGAGAAGCCCTCTCTGTAATAACTAACCGGAGCGCGGAGTGCGGGAAAATGATAATCCGGCGGCGGCCACGGCAATTAGGCCTGTGGGAGGTCATTCGGCATTAACCAGGCTTTTAGTTTTTACGTTTTTTTTGCTTTTTGCCGCGAGTTATCCACTGCCCCCGTTTTATTTTTTTAAAACGCCGCGCCTTCATTATCTTTTCCCCCCGCACGGAGTGCCTCTAACGCTCGCAGCGGCCAAGTTAACAAAGTTGAAGCGAGAATGTTTTTTAATGAGCAACGGTTTGAGAAATATGGCTGCTAGTGAACGGCGAGGGTTGCATCATCGGCGGCCATGATCCATCCACTGCTGGATGGAGGTTCTGCCCGAGCCGTGGCCATCTCACGTGGTCCCGCGAAGCGAGAATCCATCGAGTGCCCACACTCTGCCACGAGTCTTTGCCATCTGCCCGTCGTCTATCCCACCGAGACGGTGTCCTCCCACTTAAGACCGAAACAGGAGGAGTTCTCCACAAATCTGGCTGTCGCCTGAAGAGGCTGGCTGTAATCACCAGCGAAACGTTGTGCTTGAATTGTGAATGCTGTGAGCTTACTCTCCAACACACAACCGGTGTGCTGAACTATTAACTAATTGACACGTTCTGTTTACGTGACAAACCTTACTAATTACCTGTTTCGGGTGGTGGCGGGTTTAACGACACATTTATATTCACACGATCTTACCCAGAAAAAACGCTATTATGGATCATATTAGTCGTGAAAGCCTACTTGTTAAACACAGCCACTTTTCTCCGCAGTCAACATAATATATCCAATTGCATGCGTTCTCTAATAGCGATCCATTGGTTTCAAAAGGTTATATTAGCAAACTACTTGCTTGCGACTAGGGCTGAACGATTTGGGGGAAATATCTAATTGAGATTTTTCTGACAGATATTGCGATTTGATTTGAGATCATTTTTTTAAGTCAAGCTTCAGTTAAATATTCACTGTGTAATAGATTTTAAACATGTAATGGAGCATTGCCACATGATACCATCAAAATATGAACTGCTCTATATATTATAAAGCAAGGATGATAACTTAAAAGATATGAATTGCTTGCAACATGTATTTATTAAAAAAAAAAATAATTGAAAAAGAACAATCTAACATAGAACAATTGTTAAGTTAAATAAAGAAAGTTATAATAATAAATAAAAAAACAATTCCAATCAAAAAGTAATAGGACTTTTCAAATAGCAAAACATCGCTTGTGACTTGCTATCGTTCAGCCCTACTTGCGACTGCTGTTTTTTTTTAAAGATCTTAAGTACAAAGTGGCCAATAAATTTAATGAATGTGTTCACTGCCAAAATATCCTCCTACTTATCCATCTAATCTATTGACCAATGTCTTCTTTTAATCATGTGCAAATGCTTTGAGACTATTTTTTTTTTATTAAGAGACAGTTGAAAAACTAAAGCACACCGAAAAGAGGGGTAACAATAAAGAGGCAAATACCTACAAAAATGCTAAATCCATTGTTTCTTAATTATCTCCATTGGCTTTCATAACGCTCTATTAAAGCTAACACAATCGTATTCTAATGCTCTCATTGTGGCAATATCCGTTTCTCTAACCTTAATTGTATTGTTCAGCATCACATAAGGGTTAATTACTTGCATTAAAAATAATGCAATACCATTGCAAAGGAGATTTCCTAAATGGGCTTCATTACAAAATGACCCCATGCCAGACGGTGTGATGCTGTACAATACCAATCATGCCGACCCAACACATACAAGATCTGGCACCAGGAAGGAAGCGATAGCCCACGATGATCTCTACCTACAACAATTTACACGGCCTTCCTGGCATGATGCTTTGGGTGTTCTGCTCAATTCTACCTTTTCACGGTGCCTCTGTCACGGAGTTATCGAGTGTGCAGGACACGCAACTCTACCAGGTCCCAGAAGGCCAGAGGGGCCCTGGGGACAGGTTAGGGAAAGAATGGAAATTGAACAGGGAGGGGGCTCTAGATTTGAAGCTTTTGTGACTGCAATGATTCATACTCTTAGTTTTTTCGGTAAAGTCACGTAGGTAAAAAATGAAATTAAAATTAATAAAAATATTATTTTTTTATTATTATTTTTTTTTTCATTTACGTGACTTTACCGAAAAAACTAAGAGTAGGGAGGGGACTCATTTCGTTCCTTGCACTGGGAATCAGTCCGACGCGACATCACTAGCGGAGCCCCACAAAGCCCCACCGCAATCGCAGTCCAGGGCGGGGAGTATAGAGGGACAGGCCATGGCCTCTCACCCAGCGATGGGATGTGGATGATGGTCCTTCTTGAACTCTGGATGCGTTTCCAGTTTTCTGCGAGATACTGAAATGAGACATGGGTGGAACGGACAAACAGTTGATATTAGGCACTTCATGCAATAATCACAACTCAAATAAGATTGCCACAATTTTGACTCATCCAGCGATGGGACCGATCCTATGATTGCAATCACACCTTCTGCTGTCTATAAATAACCTTGTGTGTGTGCAGTATTATGATTAATATGCTTATTTGTTTCCAGTCTGCACTCACTTTGCTGTCTGCTACAGAAAGCGTTCTAATTTGTCTACTGTCGCCCTTCATCTCACGATCTGGAAACGAAACGTGACATCACGTGGTCTTGTGGAATGCCAAGAGAGAAAAAAAAACAGGTCTCAATGCAAATTCCAAAAAAAAAACATCTAAATAAAACGAATAATATCCTATATTTACCAAGGAAATCCTCACAAAAGTATATATTTTTATATAAACTAAACTACTATATTTACATCAAGAGGCCTCCTTTGCCAGTACCAAAATATAATAATAATAATAGGGTTTTTCCCCCGCTATCTACTTTATTTAACCCGGTAAAGCCCACTGAGGTATCAGCTCTGTTTCACAGGCGACCTGGCGACGAATGATAGCTCAACAAAGTGGCACGTGGGATTTATAGTCCTAGCCAAATAATTAATCTTAACGCATGTTTCTCAAATGTGGAGGGCAAAACTGGAGGACCCTGAGTAAAAATCCACGTAACCACTACTGGGAGAGAACACGTGAACCTCAAACATACCGACATCTCCAGGGTCTGGGATCCAACCGACGTCCTCCTGTGTACCAGGCAGGGGAGAAAACACCTCCCCCGCTACCATTGTGCCTGCATTTGGGATGTTTGGCCAATTCCATTAATGAGTGTCTGGCTTCAAGTGGAAGGAAACTCAATTACCCAGAAAAAAGGCAGAGAGATACAAGGAGATAATGACGCCCCACACAGAATGCAAGAATCCGCTTGCTGTGGTGCCATCTGCTGGTCACTACGTAGCCCCAGCGTCTTTGTGAATTTCACAAATCTGCGTGATCCACCAACCGTCCCGCAAAGGACTGTATAACAAGGCATGTGCAGGCATGTGCAGGCATGCGCTATCATTCTTGGCCACGAGCAGTAAATGCGCGATAATCACAGGAAGATACGGACGTATATGCTACATTGCTGTGTAATTCTAGGGAATCTGAAGTGTTAAAGAAAAACCGTGAAATTGATTTTGAAACACGTTTATGAAAATCACTGATTTATTGACAAGTTGTATACTTATAGAGGATCTCCCAGTGATTTCGAATGCCCCCTTTTACGTGCTTTGCAACGGGTGAATGATATTTGTGAAACGCGATTACTTCTTTGTTTCGCGCAGACACCGAGAAGAAAGGTGTAATCGAGGGTGGTGGAGACACCACAAAGATTTGATTCAAATGTTTTCTCTCTCGCTAATTTCTCCACATTATATTCGTGGGGTACCTATAAATGGGTCACCTTTTGTATCATGGCCCAATCATACAGATACGGCCTGTAGTTGAGCTGGCCATTGCAGTGTTCCTCTGCTCTCTTGGCGACTTGACGGTTTTTATCCCCCAACAGTGAGCTCACGATGCCACATCCCCGCATCACGATCTATACACTGCGAGATGTCAAGCATCCTCAGAGTCTCCTTAATGCGGTGAGATTTTACCCGATAAAAAATTCACAAACGTAAGGCTATTCCTCGAACATACGTACAGCATATTAATTGAGCCCTTAGTCAATGCACTGCTGGATGAAGACCTCCCCATGCTGTATCATTCATCATGGGGTTTGCTTGACCATACTTTACCACACCGGTGAGTACACGTTGGTGAACGGGCTGGGGGTGGTCGATGATCATTAATGCGCACAGATATAGCTCAGCAGGGGCGGGGGTAGCAGCAGGCTCCATGAATCACCAGTTCAACAGTGACTGGCTGTTTTGTATGGATGAGCTTGTTCCCATGATAACAATGTGGAATTTCCACCGCTTGCTTGCTCAGAACCGCCAATAGTGCTGAGCGTCACCCAAAGCTCATTAGAGCATGGGGGACACTTAAACTTAAAATGTATGATTAGTGGATTCATTGTTCTTTATTTTATTCGTAAATAATAACGACTGTGTAAAAGGGCCATTCGAGTCTGTAGTGTATTTCTTTGTGTACTGGCAAAAAATGTAGCTCTTTGTTCCAATGATATTCCGTTTCATTACCACGTACAGGGGTGTGTGTATGTTTTTTCAATTCGTGGGTTATTCGTTCAGAGAACTATTAGTTAATTTGTAAATAAAAACAGTATATATATTTTAAATATAAATGCATTCTCTTTGAATCGTCAATTAACCCTTACACAAACGCACACTCTCGCGAGAAGGCAAATGCGCCGCCGCTCCTTTTCAATTTCAAAAGATCAGGTTTGTGCGAGAGTGAAATCCTTAATGACGGCGGTGTCATCTTTTTCTGTCAGCCAGCTGTTAAAATTAAATGCATAATCAGTTTTGTAAAAAACAGCGGCAGATTGGCGATTTTAAAAGGCGGGGGGGGGGTCAATTAATTAGCCTCCATCTGCACAGAACAAATAAAACCCGAGCGAAACAAAAGCATTGTTGAGCGAAACGTGCGGGTGCTGATCGCAGGGGCGAGCGAGCGGGTGGCGTGCGGGACGACAACGGGAGTACGAAGCGAGCTCCCACCCCCCCACCCCCCCACCCCCCCACCCCCCCAAAAAAAATATATAGATCTGAATTTAATTAACAAAGCGGCGTGTTATTGTGCACGGGGACGATTGTGTTTACATTGCAAAACAGAACCTTTGACCTGCTCGCGCGCGCCGGCCCGGGCTCTTTGCGAGGAGGAGAACGTCCCACGCCAGTCTCAGCCGCGGCTTTCGCACGCGCGGTGCGTTCGCGTAAATTACCCTAATTAATTTAATCACACGCTCCAGCACTGCGACAATTAATTTAATTAGAGGCGTGCGATGGCGACGGCGGTGATAACGGAGAGGAGAGGGTATAATTAACAGGACGGGAATTAAAAACACGGCGGAAAAAAAAGCAGCGGGGAAGCGGTGAGCACTAATTAATGTCACCGCCGCCGCTGCAACCGGGAGAAGCCTAAACAAGCCGGAGGAATAACCTCATCCCCTCCCCTCCCTTCTCCGCGAAAACCAAATTAAAACTCCATTCATCTTCGGGGGAAAGAAGGTGACACCGCACCGTGGCACAGGCAATCATTCCCATTCTGCGGTAAACGAAGCGACAATTACGCGGGGACGTCACGCGGCAGGGGTCACCGTGCCCGTGACGCCGGCGACAACTGCGTAACAAAACATTTGTCATTTTCGGAAGAGCGCGGTGGGTTCGGCCGCTAATGTGTTTAAACAAAACAAAACAAGAAGCCATCCGGGCACGCGCGCACGCGCGTGTACGAGGCGGCGTCCGTCCAGACGGCGCAAACAATTTACGAGCAAACCCGCGTCGCCCTTTGGGATTACATAATCATTATTATCTAATGATGCTGTGCGTGCGGAAGAAGTACGCAGGGCCGAAAGTGCCCGAGATGTTTGTCGAGCGATCAAGCGGGCTCTGCAAACGAATGCGCGCGTGCCCCCATTAATCATTCATACGCAAGGAGTGCTATTGACTCGCGCGAGACACAAGTCAAAAAAGAAGAGAGGAAAACGTCGATAGCTCCACCATCCTTTGCTTATTATTAAGTATCCCCCCCCCCCACCGGCTCTAGCTATCGTCATACGATGCCGTCGTACGTACACCACGCGCAATGTTTCAAAGTTCAAAGTTTATTTATTAGGTATAGCCCTGTGAGCCATTCGGCTCTTGAATCGGGTGCAACCGCAACAAACAAAAAACATGAACAAGAAAACATCTCATAGTGACTATGTAATTCCTGCCACCTCTGACTCGTGTGGTTGCGATGAAAGGAGCCGGGGTAGACTTGTATAGCCGAAGGCCCTTCCGCGTGCCGTTTGTAAGGAACGCAAACTGTTTACCGCGACCTAATGGATCAAACAAAACCTCTATTATGCGTGCATTCCCCCACTCCCTGCCCCACCCCCCCCCCTCTCCACCCACTACCCTCCCATCCGCCGCTCCGCGCGCATCGCATCGCATTAGGACGATTTCGCAAAAAAAACATTTCTGGGGTGATGGGGCCATCCGCATTAGGCAGATACATATCGTTTAAAAAAAAAAGCCACTTTAATGTACGGCGCTAAAGCATTATAACGAAACACCAATGGAATTTTCTATTATTGTAGCATAATTATCATTGCTCCACAAAAAAGCCGCACAATTTATTGTTTAACATTAAAGTGGATGGCGTAAGTAAATGTTTCTTCAATTACGTTTAATGGTACTTCATTTACCGTTAAATGCATTCACCGCACTTATTTCCGTATTTGTGCTAATGGTATGGCGCATGCAATTAGGTCTGCGCAGTCAAGCTTTGAACCCAGATATCATCAGGGCACGGTATTAAAATGAAAAAGGGAAGGGGGGGGGTGCGGAAGCAAGGCACACGCGATAGAAATTGGAAAAGGGTAGAGAGAGAGGGGGGGGCTGGGAAAGCGAATGAATGGCGCGACGACGGGCAGAGAAGGACATTGCAGTGTTTATAATTTCAATAAAATAACAACAAAAGGGGGAGAGAAATAATAATATGAACAAAAATGAAACCCGCTGATGCAGCTTTTACCGAGCCGCACTATGATGGAAAAACAAAGTAAATATGTATAAGGCAACTGTAATTTAGCTAAATAAATCATTACGTTCATTACAGTTTGGTTTGCTGTGAAAGCAAATCAATGTTAATGATATTGATGAGACTTTACAAAAAATGTACTGTATACCAATAAACAAAATAAATGCTAGGTGGCTGGTATTACACCTGTATATAAATTGGAACCGCAATTGTGATAACGATAGTTTCGTATAAGTCTTCAAGTCAGTCCTGTAAATGGTAACTGGTCAATATTTGTTTTTAGTATTGTCAACATGTTGGTGGATCAGAAGTGTCAAGAGAAAACCTTTAATGCAAGGAGACGGCACCCACATTAACAGAAACAATTGTATGTGATTGACCAAAGGGCTCTATATTGTGATTATACGTCGTATGCTATGCATCCGTGGATCCCCACCAGCCACTGAAAGCACTAAATTCAGCGTAATATTCCAAAAAGAGAATCAACATCTGGAGCTGAACGCACAACCATGCTCCGCAATAATCCGTGAGCGAGGGCGAATCGTCACAGACCCACGACAGTCATCAACCAATCCGCCTGTACGTGCCACCCCGAGACGGGAAAACCCGAAGCAGAGTCTGTAGTCTCTCCCCCACATAAAACCGGATCGGTGGTCAGTGTCACCTGACTGTTAAAACCATCCGGAGCACCTGGGTCCGTTCGCAAGTGCGTATATCCGTCGCCTGGACATGCACGGTGGCTTTTCTCTGGGCGATCCGGCGTCCTCTCATATGAAGCCAAACACTTGTGAATGCATCTTGACTTAAAGCTTTCGTGACTGCAGGAATTCATATTCTTGGGTCTGTCGGTGAAGTCACGTCGATAGGTTCAAAGAAAATTACAAAAAATAACAAAAACAAACGACGTTTCGATCACAACGCAAGCGGTCGTCTTCTTGCGTTGCGATCGAAACGTCGTAGTTTTTTGTTATTTTTTTGTTATTTTCTTTGAACCTATCGACGTGACTTTACCGAAAGACCCAAGAACACTTGTGAATGCAATTTGCCACTCGTGTCAATGTAGCGGGGCCCTGGGGAAGGGGGGGGAGGGCGAATCTTAAGACTCAAGTGAGTCTTCACTGGGTAAAAGGGGGTGCGATTCTTGCACCCGTGGAAGAATTCTTGCAGTTGTCCAAGCACCACAAGTGTGTTTCTGTAACATCGTGGGCGCCTCCCATATGTGGGTGTCGCACCTGTCCACAGGTGCGCATACGTGTATGTCACGTCTACGTGCGTGCGCGCATACGTGTGTGTTGCACCTGCGTGCGCGCACACGTACGTGTGTGTAGCACTTGTCTGCGTGCACGTACGTGTGTGTCTCGCCTGCGTGCGTGCGCACGTACGTGTGTGTCGCACCTGCATGCGTGCGCACGTACGTGTGTGTCGCACCTGCGTGCGTGCGCACGTACGTGTGTGTCGCACCTGCGTGCGTGCGCACGTACGTGTGTGTCGCGCCTGCGTGCGTGCGCACGTACGTGTGTCTCGCCTGCGTGCGTGCGCACGTACGTGTGTGTCGCACCTGCGTGCGTGCGCACGTACGTGTGTGTCTCGCCTGCGTGCGTGCGCACGTACGTGTGTGTCGCACCTGCGTGCGTGCGCACGTACGTGTGTGTCGCACCTGCGTGCGTGCGCACGTATGTGTGTGTCGCACCTGTCCGCGCACACGTACGTGTGTGTCGCGCCTGCGTGCGTGCGCACGTGCGTGTGTGTCGCACCTGTCCGTGCGTGCGCACGTACGTGTGTGTCGCACCTGTGTGCGTGCGCACGTACGTGTGTGTCACACCTGTCCGCGCGCACGTACGTGTGTCGCGCCTGCGTGCGTGCGTACGTACGTGTGTGTCGCACCTGCCCGCGCGCGCGTACACGTGTGTGTCGCACCTGCGCACGCGTGCGGAAGTTCTCGAGCTGCGCTTGCCGCCTCTGGGCGAGCGAGCGGCGGACGCGGCCGCGCTGCGCACGCAGCATCCACGCGACGGCGATCACGCCCGCCGCCCAGCGCCGCCGTCGGTGGCGCTCGAAGTCGCGGCGGGCAAGGAACGCGCGCCAGCTCGCCTGGATGCACGTGGCCGCCCGGTCGTGCCCGCCCGGGCTCCTGGAGGGAATGGCGACACAGCGAGCAGATGCCGAGAGAAGATACAATATATATATTCATTTTTTATACGGACGCACGTTGTGGAAATGTGTTGTGTTCACTCTTAATTCTCCACGAGTAAGGCCACGAAGCACGCGTCTCTTGTTTGATGTACGCAGTCCTTGTCGTGAGCAATACCAAGTGTGCTGCAGAGGCACATTACATCATGACATTTAAATCGCTAAATGTACCGATAAAAATAAACTTTACCCAGGAATGCCTCCCTGAATATCCAAGACTTCTCATGTATCGCTGGTTTCTTTTGTTCGTTATTAACGCTTTCCAACGAAGACATGGGTTATTGACGCTGAAACCGGTTTATGCGATTGGGCTCTGTCTGTCCATAATGACAGGACACGATGACTCTTGTAAACGTGATCCGATTCAAACTATAACCCAGCGTATAAAACTGTGTTGCACTTTAGGATATTACCCTACTGAAATCCGTCCCAAGTTAATCAAAAGGTTGCCCAAAGCATGCGTACATTTTCAGTAGAAAATGCAAATACATATCTACATGAGGGAATCGGTGTGGGCAAGCCAACATTTTAATTTTTTTTTGCGGTTCGTAAGTTTTCTCTCGCGATGCCTGACAAACGAAGGCCCTATTATTGCGAGCTGTATGGAAACATTTTAACAAGCACAAAAAAGGCTACAGCAATTAGATCTTGTAATTGTAATTTTTCGTTAATGCCCATTCTGTTGTTTGCATAGATGATAACCGATTCGTGCTTTGTTAATGAAAACAAGGATGGAAGTTTTTTTTTTTTAAAGCCAAACAACGCAGATTAATTTCCGAAGCTCCCAGCTCTGATGAAAAACATCTTCAGCCTCCGCGTAAATAATGCCGTGACCTTCGGTGTCGCCTCCCATGGGAATCGATAACCAAACAACGCTTTGTTTACGATGATACCGTATTCACACGTTTTTTTTTAAAGGGAAATTAATGTGTATAGTAATGAGTTTGGTCATTTGTATTTATTTTATTCACCTGCGTGGGCTGATAAGACATCGCAGGGCCTTCGCCGGCTTTCGGAAACTATAATGAACGTCAGGCTCTTTGGGCTGTTCTGTGAAAAGACTCCTGACTTTTTTTGAACGAATAAATTAATCGCCGTTCAATTATTATTCTTTCACTGCAGCCGCTGACCGCAGGCCAAAGGTCTACGACACGAAGCAGACAGCTGCTAGCAGAGCTACGATAGTGTAGCGGACGAGAACGAAAGCATTTTCCTTGAATTGAGAACGTTTTCGGGTGCTTGTCTTGAATCGAGAATATTGAATGAATTAATGTTGTTTTCACTAAAGGTATATCTATTTTGGTTGAGAAATAAATAATATTTCATTATTGGGTGTTTTTTTTTCTTTCTTCGAAGTCAAGGAACATGAATCAATAACTGAATGCTTAATTTGAGTTGATAATGTTTGGTTATAAAAAAAAATGTCGTTGATTAATTTTCATGTTTTATTGCTGTTGTCTTCAATAGCGTTGTGAGATGCAGTTTTGCATGAATTTTTTTTTTTTATTATAAAAAAAAAAGTACGTTTTCATTGACAGACTACAGTTTGACCAGACACGAATGAATGCATACATAAACCAATATTTCTGTTTGAAAGACTTCAAAATGTGAGCGGTTATATCCGTGACGTGTTCGTTCTAAACTAACAAATAAACACCTTTATTGACGATCTCTAAAAAACAAATCACACCACGAAATAAATAAGCAAACAATTATTATACAGGGACTCCTCTACTTACGAGCATTCGACTTACACAAACTTTCAGAGATACGAACAAACCTAAATTTCGATTTAAAGCTTTCGTGACTGCAGGGATTCATCTTCTTGGTTCTTTCGGTAAAGTAACGTAGAATGGAAATAATAAAATAATAACATAAAACATAATAAAATAATTCTCACGACGTTTCGGCCACAACGCAAGCAGCCGTCCTCAGGTGAAGACCTCCCCGACAGACATGGTCTTCACCTGAGGACAGCTGCTTGCGTTGTGGCCGAAACGTCGTGAGAATTATTTTATTATGTTTAATTTTATTATTTTATTATTTCCATTCTACGTGACTTTACCGAAAGAACCAAGAAGACGAACAAACCTGTCTGTATGTCCAGTCGCTCGTTCGGACCGATAGTCGTAAGTTCAACCACCGCGCAATAGATGGCAGTGGTGGCATCTACATCTGCAGGACATGAAGAACCAGTGGCATCTACATCTGCAGAACATGAAGAACCAGTGGCATCTACGGGAGATTATATAACTTTTAAAGCCGTTCCCCGTGTTTAGTGTACACGCCGTACAACGTGTTTGTAATCGACAGAAGTAAAGTTGGACTTACAAACAAATCGACTTACGAACAGACCTGCGGAATCTAACTCGTTCATAACTAGAGGAGTCCCTCTACAAGTATTTTTATACCCTTTTACATATCAAGAATTTGCAAGAGCATGCTCTGAATCACAGTCGTTGGGCTGACGGTGAATTTCAAATTGTAAGTTCGTCGTGACCAGGAGAGAGACACCGAGCTGTCACCTGAACCCTCGTGCCAGCAGGGGCAAGAGTGAGTCCGGATTTTCGGCCGCGAACAACAGATCACGCTCCGTCACCCTGCGCCTCTGCAGCCCCAGCTCCAGCTCCTGTGCCACCTGGCAGAAGTGCACACAGGTTGGGGGTGAGATGGGGGGGGGGTGGGTCAATAGGGGCAGTTGCCCACCCACCCCAAAAAAACCTAGACAGCCATTGTATGTCATCGATGATGCTTCCCTGGTGTTAATGGTTAGCACAACGGAATTGCAATCAAGAGGTTGTCGTCAGTTCAATCTCCCCTCAGTTTAAACGATGGGCAAGTGGCTTAAATCCTCGCCTCCGTCCATGCAGCAGTATACATGGCTACACCGTGCTCAGTTGACTGGCAGGTCACGTTTGGTTGGGTAAAGTGTGGGTGCTTCCCCACCTCTTCCGAGGCACCTGGTCAGTGTGGAAGAGTAGGACAGATACCATCTCGGAGGGGGCAATCTCTGAGGGGGTATCTGTCAGGGCTGCTTCTGCCAGCAGTGGCATGAGCAGGCAATTGCAGGGCTGCACCTATACCCTTTATGGAATGTCACAAACTATATTTGAGATTCTTTTCATGGATATAAAAAAAAATGTGAGTAAATAGGTAGTAATTATTTTTGTTATATATATATGTTTTTTTGCAATCACTTTCGTTCCTTGAAAGAAGTGGCTTTGTATCACAGTGGAAACTATTTGCTCTCTCTGCGGAGTTAGGCTGGGTGTGCCACCGTCAGCTGGGTGTGCCACCATCGGCTGGGTGTGCCACCATCGGCTGGGTGTGCCACCATCGGCTGGGTGTGCCACCGTCAGCTGGATGTGCCACCGTCAGCTGGGTGTGCCACCGTCAGCTGGGTGTGCCACCATCGGCTGGGTGTGCCACCGTCCGCTGGGTGGACGGTGTTGTTATTACGGTTCTGAAATAATTGGTTCCAGGTGCAATTCTACATGCCACGCCATTTGCAACAATTCAGCCTCAATTCTAATAATAACGATAAAACTGCCTCGCCTGGTATACACGAGATTGTGGGTTGGATCCTGTAGTTGTGTGGATTTTTCTCCGGGTCCTCCACATTTAGAATCAACATGCATTTCAAGTATTTGGCTGCAAGAAATATTCACGTGATACAACACTTCGTTGAGCTATAATTTGTGGCCAGGTCGCTTCTGAAAACTAACTGTGTAGCTCAGTGGACCTTACCTGGTAAAATATTTTATTTTCTTTAGTTTATAGATAATTACCAACAATTATATAACGCCGTTACATGGCACGCCATAACAGGGGTGCTGAACAAACAAAAAGTTCGACTTCGCCTCTTAATGGAAGCCTAGTTTAGGTTCATGTTTTTGACCCAGCCAATCATCCCTTCTGAGGTTGATAAATGTGGTCAGCTCTGCAGTAGTTGTTCTGTGATAGACCTGCCCCCACAGTAGGATCGTGTAATTTCCACCGCTGGCTCGGGGCTGTAAACAGGAGATGAGCAACTCATTCTGAATATCTCGCCAGTTCTAGTTCTCACCAACTAATACTTGTTCTCTCTGAACTCTTTAACACCATACATAGCCAACTGTGCTAATCGGAGGTTCTAGTTCGGTGCACTGTTAAACGGTTTGATGTAGGCATGATAAAGGGTCTGTAGGCCTACCTGAATGCATTTGTTCGACGGTAGTTATGAGACCTCGGATATGACGGAGTGATGTTGAACCTGACTGTGAAGCGTGTGGGACCACGCCGCTCGAGGATGTTCTAGTTGCCATCTCGTTCCCTACACAGCTTGAACGCTCACTTCCCGCTTCTACCACAGTTCCGCCAAAATTTCCATCTCGTCCTCATTCTAGTGCCCGTTAACGGAATGCTCAGATTTCACCGACGGCTATTTTAAGGTTTTGCGAAAAACTTAAATGGTTGGAGTCAAGCCGATGTTTGATCAGTTTAAAATGTGGTACAAGTGGTCAGCAACAAATTAATAACGGTAACTATATCGCTGAATCCATGCATTGTAATTGTTACAACTGTTGCTCGGCACGCTGTGACACTGTTCCGTATACGAGCACGAACACGCGACAAAGCGCTATGGTCGCTGTCAAAATCTGCCGTCAAAAAATAAGCCCTGGCTTTCAGTTGTAGTTCTGGGTTCTTTGTCAACAGCAATAACGCAGACCTGGACCACGCGCTCCCCGCGCAGCACCACCACCAGACCGGCTCGCGAGGCAGACGACGTGGAGGCGGCGGCGGCGGTGGCGGTGGCGACGGCGGTGGTTGCGGCGATGGCGAGCAGGCCCTCCATGCCGCGGAGCGTCGACGAGATGGGCCCCCACGCCGTGCGATGCAGCTTCCGGAATTCGGAAAAGTCTCCGGCGGTCTCATCCACGCGGCCGTCACGTAGAACCAGCCGGTGCCACTGCTCCGAGGCCGGAGTCGTGGGCTTTGGAACAACGCCCACGGCAAAGGTAAAAATGAAAAACATCACACTAAATCCGACTCTACCAACAAAAGCGAACGGCGCTGACAAACCGGGTAGTGCAAGGTGACACGTGAACATACCACGCGTGTGAAAATAGTGGTGGCTGAGACACTTATTTTTTTAATCCACCATACTGCTGATAAATATAATGTTCTTTTCAAATTCCTATTTAAAAAATCGCTCATCACGGTGGGTAAATTTGATTTTGAAAGCAAACAAAAAAAGCCGAAATTTACATTTTGATGAGGTCACCACTTGCAAAAAACGAACTAATCAATTTAACAATTTCTTTCTGAATTGATCCTTGATTGATTCTAATTATTGTGAATTCTAAGAGGTTTTTGTTCGATCAGAATTGACCATTCCAATTTGTCAATCTTTTTTTCTTTGAGGAATTTTTTTCTCTGAAGTTCAGTTACACAGCAGAGCTGCATATGCCGGGCAATTGCTTCAAATGATAACTCGTTTTTTTCCATAATTTAAAAATTATTCAAAACGAATGACAACTAAAAATACATCAGCGACTATCAAACGAAAACACGTGCCAATATAACACCACGATTAGCAAAACTAACATGTCATGTAAATTTAATAACCGTTCATGTCGATTCAAAGCACAACGATGGATGCCTAATTTACGTGACTATAGAAAAAAATATATATAATTTGTGTACATTTGCTAAATTATCTCACCAACGAAAATCAGCGCAAGTGGGGAGAGGGGGTGAGGGTAGAAATTAAACTCCGGATTCCTGCCTACACCTGAATCACCCTCGTCAACGTGTCTCGGATTTTAGCCACGTGGTTTTTTCCCTTCCAGATGGGCTTCACCTGCAGCTGCGATCGCGACGGCTCCGCTGGTGCCGGTTCCCAGGACGATGCTTGAGTCCTCGCGCGAGCCAATCGCTGGCCTCGGCGCGGCGTCGACAGGGGAGCCGAGGAGATGCCCTGGGGCGGCTGCGTCCGCGACGCTTCCAAACGCGGCCCTCCCAGGTGTTCGCCGCCTGAAGCGTGGAGCGGCACTATTATTGTCGGACGTGTGTGTGACTTATTTGCGCCCTCCCCACCCAACCCTCCTCCCTCCAAACGCCCCCACCACTCTGTTCCCGCAACAAACACAATTGATTTGTCGCCGTTCGGAGACGTTGAGTGATTCGACTCACGGCTCGAGTTCTTTTGTCTCGCTTTCACCACCTCGTTTGCAGCGTTGCCTCTTGATGTAACAACCCACCCAGCTCCTGCACACGAGCCGATTTCATCGCTCCATCTCCGCGATGGGCGCCCTTCTGGGGCCACGTTCTACCATAAATGTAACGATAGCATATCAAATTTCGATTTAAAGCTTTCGTGACTGCAGGGATTCACCTTCTTGGTTCTTCCGGTAAAGTCACGTAGAATGGAAATAATAAAATAATAAAAATAAAACATAATAAAATAATTCTCACGACGTTTCGGCCACAACGCAAGCAGCCGTCCTCAGGTGGAGAACAGGTCTGAGAATGATTTTATTATGTTTTATTTTTTTTATTTTATTATTTCCATTCTACGTGACTTTACCGAAAGAACCAGGAAGATGAATAGCATATCAGTAGTAATAATGTATGATCTAACGTGTCGCAAATTTTTATGGAATGGTGACACTGCTGGATGAAGCCCTCCCTCCTTCACGCTGTAACTCCGCAAAAGCGGAGGAATGTTGAGAAGTAAGCGAATATTTTTGACAATTTTGTCCGACGTTTCGCTGGACATTACAACCGCCACCACCAGGTGTTGGCAGGGGCTCGGCTCTTCAATAAATTAGACGGTAGAGTCACCGCGGACCAAAAATAACGAACTGCAGAGCAAACATCACTCATTCTAACAAAGCAATACTCTTTAGCAATCAGAAACCCGCTGTGAGGAGTTGTTACCCCCTGAATTTCTTTGACATCGCAATTATTCCAAAAGAGATGAAAAGAAAATACATCCTCATTGCAGTGCCTCAAATCCAATTTGCATTGCTTACTGGCTGAACATGGGTAAAGTCGCTGTAATTAAGAGTCCTTAATTATTGTTATTACCAAAAAATATGCCGAGAATAATGGGTCGTACGCTGGAGATTCCACGGCAATTCTTCTGCAACTTCCGTCGAGAAAGTGCACTCTTAAATGACAAATAAAAACACGTGTAAATGTGCGGTGGTTGTTTGTCAAGACAGCACTGATGGCTGACGGCTTTCCCCATGCCACGCCAGGGTCGTGGGACGTATATTGGACCGCACTTCACCCGCCTGGCCGGCGCAGGTTGGGAAAGGCGCGGAACGTAGATGTGTGAGCGTAGGAGTCAAGGGTGGCACAGTCGGGTTTTTTTACAATCGGGTTTAATTGTCTTTTTATATTAAACCCGATCATCTGAGATTGGGAGAAATCCGGTTTAATTGGTTCTAATTGCAGAACCGCACTTCTCAACGATGGGCTTCATCCATTCCAAGTTAAGGAACTCACTGGCGCCCACGATTGTGGAGAAGCTCGTGTTCATCAAGACCAACCTGCCTGCCGCATTCTACGACTACCCCGTGCCCGACGGCCCCCCGAGTACGATAGCAGCACCGACGAGGAAGCAGCCTAAGCCTTGGATCAGAGTTTCGTATTCATTAAACCAGGTTTTAATTTCCAGAAATCGAGTTTAATTGTATTAAAGAAAAAACCGGATGCCTGCCGCTGGAAAAATCGAGTGTTTCCACCCATGGTAGGAGTACAGCACAGTGGAGCCGCTATGCCTATAATAACACATGTTATGTATGGCAGCCGCCCATCCTAGCACTGCCCAAGCTCTCGCCCTGCTTTTAGGTTTTTGAGATCTGTCGAGATCGGGAGCATTTCCTGTGGCTTAGTTTACATTCGCATGGCATTCTCTGAATCAAGAATGAAAATGAAGCATTTTCACTCGTCGTTTTGTAAAGCCAAAAGCCATTAAGAGAACAGACAAGTCCGCTCATCGTTTATTCACTGACGCGATGCGGCTGAAATTATCAAGTAGTTCTTGTTGTCTTTTTTTTTTATACGCTGTAATTCACAGCCTGGCGGAATGCACACCCAAGCCCAGCTGTCATAATCTGCCGCAAATTGCTTTCTTGTTTAGCGAGGTTATCCCAACAGCCGGCTCCCCGAGATGCCAGGCTCCGGCGTGAATAAATCAGCTCTGCGCGGCGTGCCCGGTGTACGCTGCGTTACGCTGCTCGCTCGCCTCTGCAAAACCGAGGGGGTGGGAGAGGAGTAAAACCACGGGATGCCGACACGCCTGGCGATGCCGTCAAGAAGAGAATGCGATCCACCGGTGGTGGTCGGTAAGTCGAGCGTTGTGCCATGGACCACCGCCACCACCACCACCACCACCGCCATCCATTCAACCATCACCTACCACCCATTCAACTGTACCACCACCCCCGCTCATGCATCATTACCACCACCACCACCACCCATTCGACTATACCACCACCACATTAATATATATATCCCCTGTGTAGCCTACATAGACTGTTGGGGCAAGTGCTGTTAGCGTCCAACCGTCTTTGTCTCCCCACTTGTTCATCAGGACGAGTTCAGATACTCATCACTGATGTCAGTCATGGTGCGCGGGAATCGAACTCAAGCTGCTCGGTTCATAGCGAGCTGTACACTCATCACGCCACCAAAGCTACCGCGACCACCGCCACTACCCCCCCCCCCCCCACTGCATCCCTGATGGCACGGGGATGGAGGCCGAGATGCCGGCCGTAGCGCCCCCAATTCCTGCGCTCGCCCACTGTGCTCACACAGCCCATGATTGATGTGCGTTATTTAAGCAGGTGAGGGCACGGCGAGATTCATCATCTTCGGTGCAGCAGAGACCTCGGGGAGTGCAGCTATGCATGGGTAGTTATTAATTTTATTATTACTATAATTATTTTAGCCAGGGGCAATTTTAAACTTTGTAATTTGGGATATGACATTTGTGCACGATGGACGATTATATCATTATGTTTGTCACAAGGTCTTAAACGGCACACTTTACTGCAGACGGAAGCACGCTTTGCTATGTATGCGCTTAAGCACTGTTGCTGTGCAAACAAAACATGACAAAATATTGCAAGATTAAACTCAGCCAAAACTATTTTTATTTTACCAGGTTAAGCCCACTGAGCTATTAGCTCTTTTTCAGAAGCGACCTGGCCAAACATGATAGCCTCACGAAGTGCTTAATCACGTGCAAAATTGAAAGCAGACAAATAATCTAAACGCGTGTTTCTAAATGTGGAGGGGGAAAACCGGAGGAGCCGGAGAAAGATCCATGCGACCAAACACATATACAAGCGTCAAGGTCGGGACCGAACCCAGGACTTCCTGCATACCAGGCGAGGGAGATAACATCTCGCCATCGCGACGCGGAGACGGAGCGATGAAATCCGCTCACGTGCAGGCATCTGGGTGGATCGTCACATCTGAAGGACCATGCGAGACGGCGATGACCTAGCCGAGGCCTTCATCCAGCACCGAATCGATCGTGGTCGGGCAACGATGATGACGATGACTTACAACGATAGCGGCGATGGTAATCATCGCGGCACGTGGACTTGGGGTGGTGCCACGTGTACTGGGGGCCCGGCACAGCTGCGTGGGCTCCGCGGCAGCAGCAGTGCGCGGTGGGGGAGCCCTGAGCGGCCCGTGCCGCTACATTACGCGCTCGCCGCACGCACACGGCCTCGCGTGACGCTCACGCGCTCCGCCAACGTGTCCGCGTGTGTGCGCGCGGCCGTGTCACTGTGCAGTCTCAGCGCGCCCGCCGTACATTCCCCAATCACACACCACACTCGTCGATTTCATCATCAGCAGCAGCAGTAGCAGCAATAGCAGCATCAGCATCGCCCATAACAACATCATAATGATTTAAAGCTTTCGTGACTGCAGGGATTCATCTTCTTGGTTCTTTCGGTAAAGTCACGTAGAATGGAAATAATAAAATAATAAACATAAAACATTATAAAATAATTCTCACGACGTTTCGGCCACAACGCAAGAGCAGGTCTGTCGAGTAGACAGAGTCTGAATTCAGACTCTGTCTACTCGACAGACCTGCTCTCCACCTGAGGACGGCTGCTTGCGTTGTGGCCGAAACGTCGTGACAATTATTTTATTATGTTTTATTTTTATTATTTTATTATTTCCATTCTACGTGACTTTACCGAAAGAACCAAGAAGAACATCATAATGGTGATGATGATGATGGCGACGGTGATGATGCTAATATAGAGGAGGGTGCTTCGATTGATAATGTACAAACACGGTAAAAATGCGTGCATGAAACTCAGGAGTGGTTACCGTCATAACATCGCAATCGTGGTATCATCGCAAAGTGTGGTAATTATTGCTTTGCAATTATTGTTGCAGTTTCATTGTGATAATTACTATGTTATTGATTCTGGGTCATATATTGTACAATCTAACCACTTCTATAATAAAATGACCATTGCTATGTGATCCACCATATGGTATCTTCTTCAAGCAATAGGAGCAGGGAATCAGCAAAGAGGAAATTGATAATTGGCAATTCCCAATTGGTAGCTTTTAGGGTGACAGATACAGTAAATCCATAGGCCATTATAGATTCTTAAAGTTAGGAGGAATGTTATGCATATCTCTGTCAAAAAAAGTGAATATATCCCAAGAATCAAATCTGGACAAATACTGAACAATATGATATACAAATGACTAAGTAAAAAAAACAACTTAATTTTTTCATGCTGATAGAAAATATATAATTGTAATTTGAATACTATTTTAAAACTGCTTAAGGCCACACTGCACGTTGAAGAAGCACTTTGGCCAACTGGCTATAAGTGTGTTTAAATCTCACCATGCTTTCTTTCGATTTTTCTCAAAGTACACACATTTTAAAAGCTGATTTGAAATTCCCATCGCCTGGACATTTTCTCTACTTTGCTTAAAAACTAGATATTTTGGCAGTGCCGGACTCATTACACAGGAAAAAAAAATTGTAATAGCTATAGTAGTCTCCGGTTACAAGTTGAAACCCATTATAAATTCCCTTCAATCCAATTTTTATTACAATCTACGCAAGTTAAAAGTACACTGTATATTTTAATACGGAGATAGCGTGTAATTAAACGTGGTCACACCGGACAGATTCCCTATTATCAAACGCCGTTCGCACGTGGAATCCGAGCTCTTGCGAGCAGCGGTGGCAGTACATGTCACGTCACTGTGCTGCAGTGTTCATTCTTTACGCACTAAAGTTTAGCGTGCGTACTTCTTCACGGACATGTCTTCACGCTGACTGGCTCTTCTTCTTCTTGGTTCTTTCCGTAAAGTCACGTAGAATGGAAATAATAAAATAATAAAAATAAAACATAATCAATTAATTCTCACGACGTTTCGGCCACAACGCAAGCAGCCGTCCTCAGGTGGAGAACAGGTCTGTCGAGAAGACAGAGTCTGAATTCAGACTGTCTTCTCGACAGACCTTCTCGACAGACCTGTTCTCCACCTGAGGACGGCTGCTTACGTTGTGGCCGAAACGTCGTGAGAATTATTTTATTATGTTTTATTTTTATTATTTTATTATTTCCCTTCTACGTGACTTTACCGAAATAACCAAGAAGATGAATCCCTGCAGTCACGAAAGCTTTCAATCGAAAGCTGACTGGCTCGTTGTCATGAGAGCACGTGTGAGTTGCGCAGAGAAAATCCTTTTGAGCAGAGAAGTGAACGTTTGAAAGTTGAAACTCTGCTCTGACACACTGGCCTATGCGCGTTCACTTCATCGTACAGTATCCATCGTTCAATGTTACCGTATCCTCTGGATTATGAGGAAAATTCTACCCCCCCCCCCTTCCCCTCACCTTTCAAAGGAATAGTTGAATAGTTCAGAATGCGTCTTATTATCCAGTAGTCTGTACGTAACTTTGTTGACACCGGCTACAATCTTGGCTCTATAATCGAAAGAATATAGGACCCCGTACTCATCAAGGTATTCACCGTTCCATGCGATTCACTTAGTCACAGTAAAGCAATGTGCCATTCAATTACATTCAATGCGATACAATAAAAACATCGATTTACACAGCATTGGTTCATGCTGACAAGAAATGTATATTTTATTTAGATTAATGCTAATTCTGTACCAATGTTTACATGAGCACTAATGGATTTGAATTGTGAAAACTCATGGAAGACACGCAGCAAGCTGGTCGGGCGCAAGTTAAGTCCGACTAAATAACAGCATGGCCACGTGCAATTCTAACTGAACAAGCATCTTGAAATTTTTCTACGTCAACAAGTCACGCGTAAAAAAAAAACCCTCCAACAATAATTGCCAGTCCAACAGTTTTTTCCCCCCCACAATTTGGCGAAATGTCCTCATGCAAGAGCTGCTTGAAGTAGTCTTGAGACTCAATTGAGGCTATCCAGAATAAATAAATAAATAACTCCAGCAATTGTATGGCCAAGCTTTTGTTTACCTCGAGGGCATCAGGATCCTCCTGACCCAACATGAACTGCGCTGACCAAATTTTAACCTAATGGGCTGTGTCCGTACGGCCTCGAGCAAAGGTCCGCCCAATTGCTGTACCTAAGGCTCCAACCACCGGTGGTCACGTGCGCGGCCCAAAACTACGTCACGTTTGTCTCGACTTTCGTGCGAGGATTTAAAAAGTGGTTCACTCGGAGATGTCAGAAGCAATTCGACGATGTCTCCGTGTGCCGAGCACAAGACGTTGCACTGCTCTGTGAGAATGCCAATAGGGCTGTCCATAAATGACGTCACGCGATTTTGAACGATTTTGACCCCCCCCCCCCCTTCGTCACACGGCGTCACAAAAAGTCAGACCCCCCCTCAAATATGACGTCACAAAGCTCTGCCCCCCCCCCCCCCAAATAAAATAAAACATGCTTCAAATTGCTGTAAACTATTGGCATTGTATTGCGTATTTAATGTACCGCTGCACTCTGATGTTGTAGGAGAAAATATGTATTAAAAAGTCTATTTAATTAAGTAGAACGTTTTGTCTATATTTATTTAAAGTTGCGCACTTTGATGTGACGTCACATTTCTCAAACCCCCCCTCTCCCCCTCGTCACACATCGTCACAATCTGACCCCAAAAGGATACTTGGCCTCACGAGCATGATGCCGATAGCACGAGAGGAATCAAACCGCGAAACGTTAAAATGGAAGAAGACCAATAATAGCAGAGTGGAGATTGCTCCCGTGCATAGGAGGTAACGCTTGAACACGGCATATTGTTCAGCAGCACAGCGATGTAGCTGAACCAGTGTGCAGGCGGTGTAACTGCACCGGGGCCCACGGAACGCAGGGGCCCTAGGTGCCAGGCGACGAATGTGGGAGGAATTCTAGATTTGAAGCTTTCAAATCTAGAATTAATGCCCTCTATGGGGAGGAATTCCACCTATCTGTTAGAGTTTTTAACAGACAACGAGACAACTGATGACGGAGGCTTGTGTTGCCTCCGAAACGTCGTGATTTTTATTTTATTTTACTTTCATTAATTTTAATGTTCTACCTACGTGACTTTACCGAAAAAACCTAAGAATATGTGGGAGGAAGTTGAGACAGAGACGACTCAATTCCATTCCTCACACCAGGGCCCATGCCAAGCACGCCACCCCTCTGCTTATGATCTGATTTCGATTTAAAGCTTTCGTGACTGCAGGGATTCATCGTCTTTGTTCTTTCTGTAAAGTCACGTAGAAGGAAAATAATAAAATAATAAAAAATAAAACATTCTAAAAATAATTCTCACGACGTTTCGGCCACAACGCAAGCAGCCGTCTTCAGGTGGAGAACAGGTCTGTCAAGTAGACAGAGTCATTCAGACTCTGTCTACTTGACTTTACCGAAAGAACCAAGACTATGATATGATTCTTCCCTGTCTTGATCATTGAGCTCCACTTCCCCAGCGTTCGTCGACGCGAGCCAGGGCGTTTGTTCTGGACACGCGCGCGCTCTCTCTCTGGAGTAAACGCAGCATTTGCGGAGGAATCAATCGTGACGGCAAGGTGCGAGGGCAAAAGATTCAGCAAATACGGAGCGTATGCTGCAGTGGCGGAAGCCGGGGAGGGATCGGGCAGAAGTGGATGGAGGGGCGATGTGGTGGGGTGGGGTGGGTGAGTGGTGGGGACAGCGACGATGACGGAGCCCCCGAGCCCGCAAGGGGTTCACCGGCACCCGTAACGACCCACGAGCGAGTGTCCTCTGCAGCCGAACATCTGGCGTGCTCACTGCCGTAGCACCGAGTGTACCCCCCCACCCACCACCACCACCACCCCCCAACGACTCCCCAAGCTGTTTGCCTTCCTTCCCCGAGCGCGGTCGCGACCACGATCCACGCAGCGGCGGGTGACAGCGGCGAGCCCGACGTGTCTGAGGCTCCGCCGTGCGTGATGGACTGCGATCGCAAAAGTTCCTTTTTTTTGTGTTCGAGTGAAAAACGACGTTATTTCTCACGCGCGAATTTTTTTCATTACGCAATCATTACACAATAAAGTTTTTTACACAGCGGTGTTTTATGTAATGATGGTCGGAAACAGCTGGTAAATTACTTGACATGACGTTTTAAACATAAGCACGCGCGATAAACGTAAAAGAAGCAAATGCCCGCGGTAAACCCTGAAATCAAAGATTCCGGACAAGCGGAATAAATCGCTCACGTGATTTTTGTTTTATTTTGCATTGTGCGTCGTCGTATAAACGAGCAGCGTTGCGTTGTTGTATAAACGGGCGCATAGTACAGCGCGTGTACTTTAGTGATGACATTCTGAATGAATGTTTATTCCCGGCTTTCTGAAATTCCGCTATCAAATACGCCACATTATCATTCCAATGGACACAGCTTTGTGCAACATCTTTTATGGCAAGTCCACTTTTTCTTCGCACGCCTAATTATTTTTATTCCCTCGCGATGGTTATTACAATTGCACGCTCCCTGGGAATTGTGGGCAAATTTTCACATGGCACCTTTACTGGGGGGGGGTCTCCCCCCAACACACCCCCACACCCCCCGACCCCCCACTACGAACCTGGCGACATACCGAACCAAACTTTTCATTGGAAACAGCAGGACAGCAACGGAGTAGTCACAGAGAGAGAGAGAAAGAGTGCGAGTCACGTTTACAACAAAAAACAAAAGGCCTTGTCAAAACTCCGGGCACGCCGCTACTTACAACCCATAGTTCATCTTTCGTACGGTTCATAGCCACATTGCGGGCAAGGTCCCATGGTGTAACGTATAATCCCGCCTTACGATTAACCCTCGAAGGAGAAGGAGAGTGGTGGGGTGTGGAGGGGGGTGGGTGCAGAGAGAAAAATATAAAAGGATTGGAGAGGGGAAAAAGTGTGGGGGGGGGGGGGCAACAAAAAAAAAAGGGACATGCTGCCAGCTTGAACAGACGCCGGCAACATACGCAGGGACATTAAGGAGATCATCGACAAAGCCCCACTGGGAGAAAAAGCAATCTCGTGCAACCGCGTTCCCCCATTTACCGCCGCGCAACATACGGGCGGCGCTACAACGAAATGCATTACACACGTCGGCTTAATGAGCCCTCCACGGGCCCAACACGATTAGCGTTATCTTATTTTAATCTCAAACTCAATCCGACGCGATGTCGCCATTCGACGGCCGTTTGAAGGGAACCGAGCCGTGACTGCTATTACTCAGCGGCGCGCATTGTGGGCCCGATTCCCCTTTAACGGGCCCCGTTTTATGCGAGGCATCTCCTTAAACGTCCGGCGGCATTTCTTTGCAAGTGCCCCCGTAATAACCAAAACCCATCTCCACAACTCAAGCTGCTGCTTTCAATTATATTTCATAACGCGCCGGGCGTTTGGCGCTGCGCGGGGAGGACGGATGGGATTGATGCGGGAGGAGGCGTACGATATTCTCTCTTTTTTTTCTTTCTTTATTTTATGCACAGAGGGGTCTTTTAGTCCACTTTAGTCCGGGGCAATAATGAATTGGCCAATGATCCCAATCTCTGAAACATTCCATCCTATTTCCGCAGTGATTTGTAACGCGATCACATGACCAACATTATCGGCAGAGTCTCTGAAGCATTCCGAGTGTGACATTAGACAAAAGTATGTAATCCGGCCAGTAGCATTACAATTCATTGGGGGCTGTTACTGACATATTGAGAGCAATCTGTGCCAAATAACATGCCATTACATCGAGAATCACATCTAAAACACATGATGAGCCACTCCCGCATATTGTCCTACGCGGAGACCGTGAGCACGTATAAATTACATTCATAACCGCACCTATTAATTCTAATATCTTTCCAGTTTCCTTTAATATACCGTCCCATAAAATTAAAAGAGCGGCACAAAGGTGACTGGGCCACAAAATCCGCAAGCAGAATGAGCAAGGTGGTAAAACGCAATATCCCGCAAAACACTCCAGCGTGTCGCGTGGAAGGCACTTCACCTCTTCTGAACCGAACGCCCTTTTTTAAGTTTTGAATGACTTCCAGGTGCCGTTGAGGTAACACCCTCAGCCATTGCCCTGCGTCAGCGTTTCAATTTTGCTTAGCGCAGGGGAGAGACGTGCATGGCGAAACATATTTTTGAACAACTTCAAAAGCCGTCGAGAACGTCCGCTACGAGCGTTGTTGTGTAATAAATAAACCACAAGGCCGTTTCACGCGCGCATTAAAGCCGCTGGATTTGTTTTGGGTGCGCAGTAATAAGTTGCCAACCTTAAAATACGACGAGGCATCTGGCATCACGTAAGATATTAAATATAATTTAAATAAAGCAATCTGTTGTTATTATTATTATTGCGAGTGAAATTGCTAGTCATCATTTGGTAACACCTTTCCAATGTTCACTTGTCATTGAGCTGTGCGACATTTAGTGATATCCCTCAACGGAACCAAATCGATACGGCGACCACCGATTCACTGGGGCCTCCAGCCCCGAGACCTGGAACCAGTCACCGGCAGATGGAATTAACGTCCCCTTGTACATTAAGCAGTCCTCCTCCTTAACCTCCTTCTGTTCCTATCTTCAAGCTCTACCTTCTCTCTATTGCCCAATTTTCTTCCTCTTCCCTGCCCTCGACCCTCCTCCACTCCTTCCCGTCACTCCTCTCCCCTTTCGTGATCCCTAAGTACCCCTCTATCGCTGTCACTCATTTCTCAACCCTTGTACACAACCATTCAAATCATTTCTATTCTGCCACAGTTTTGTAAGCTATGTGGAGCGCCTTCAGGGAAGGCCTTCGGGGAAGGCGCTCTATAAATATAGATTAGAAGTAGAATGTTCGAGATCCATGCTTGAGTCTGAGCCAGTTTTGCAACCGACTTAAAACAGTGGTGTTCCAAAGAGCTTGCTAAATGTGATCAGCATGCAATCCTGATGGAGCATAATAACAAATATTCAGACTTGCTATGTAAAAAAAATCAAATACAGGCTTTTTGCCTCCAGTGTAAGGGATTACAAATTACTGTAATTCATTGACATTAGAGGAATTGAGGATTTGGTCATCATTACACCGTTAATCCACCACGGGATAAAGACCTCCGCACATCATGTTGATCATGGGGGTTGTTTGACCACACTTCACCTAGCACTGACTGGTCAGTGAAGGTGGGAGAATGTGTTAAACACTGCGTCAATACTCCATGCCCCGTGATTCTTATTGTCCACTAGCTTTACTACCCGGCTTCGCCCGGGACTTGGATTCTTGTCTCGGGTTAATTTAATATTCCCTTATTTCACTGAAAAACCCTGAAAAAAAAGTGATGCTTGCAAGAAATAAAAAAAAGCCGAAACTAATACATTTAACTAAATCGGATGTTTTTCACTGAAGGAAATTCAACCTTAACCCACGTTTAAGGTCGATTTAGGCAACTCGGGAAGGTACTGCGTTCCCTTAGAAACGCCAGACAGCATGAGCTGTGCAAATTTCGTGACGTCAGAGCTCAGCATTCGAGAGTTTTTGCTGCTTCACACAAACAGATGTTGTTTCTGCTTTATATTTAGGAGCGAGCTGAAATTAGTCGCGTTGACTTAGAACATCGAGACAGCTACGCAGCACATTTGTGCGGGATACACGGCCTACGCGGAGGGTTTGGGGGGGGGGGGGTGCGTGACGTCAGCAGGCGCACTGCGTGACGCTGCCGCATGCGGGTGACATCACAGATGTGACGTCACCGCTCACTTGCCGTGCAATATATTATATCCATTATTGCCCCCCCCCCCCCCCAAATACAAAAGTCTAGTTTTATACTTTTTGTATTGTGTAAGTCTGGAAGCTACCCACATGCCAAATTTCAAGTCTGTTGCATGTCGGGAAGTATGCTAAACATTTCGAACAGACACACATATTCACAAATTTCCCTTTTATGAAAAAAAAAATATTGTTTGTATACTTGTAAGGGCCTTTTCAACGTAATGCACAGCAAACCAGAGGCTTTTGTTAGCTCACTCCCTCTGGTGACAAAATCACGAAACGCACCAACACAGGCGAGATCCAAACCCACATTCCTCTGCAGCATAGAGCATTCCGCATACATGTGAGCATCTACATACATGTGAGCATCTACATACATGTGAGCATCTACATACATGTGAGCATCTACATATATGTGAGCATCTACATACATGTGAGCATCTACATACATATGTGCATCTACATGGCAGAAGCTCTTTGATGAGTCCACTTCTGGTTGTGGACCTCCCCACACCATGCGTGCCTTCAGGGTTATTTAACCATATTTCTCAATTTAGTCTGTACCGGTTGGTGAAGGCAGGGAGCGCAGGTGTTGGAGCATAGTACAGCACAACGATTGATTTTGCCGCACTGCCATGTGCTGACAACGTGGTCCTGCAGCAGCCTGCGGCTCCCGCTTAATGCACGGTGGACACCCCTCAAAGCATTATCCAGACTCAAGCCTGTTCAGCTGCCAAGCTGCGAGGATATGGGGTGCATTCCTGGTGATTTGGTCACAAGTGACTCCGCTCCACACAGCACACATTCATATTGACCAGAACCAACTGCGTTCTTTATCAAAGCCCGCCTACACCGCTGCTCTGTTTGCGTCTGATTTACAACCACTGGCGGAGACACTTGGTGGGCTGTGACCAGCTTTTCCATCATTCACATATCGCGTTGCAAAATTGGTCCGTGACGTAAATGGTTTCAGAGCGCTGACCCTAATACATCGGCAGTACATCTGTTAATCTGCAGTACATGATTCAGCGGAACTCTTACTATTCAGAGGAAAGCGGATGGACAAATTTACACCTGCGCTGAAGTACGTTCTACGGGCTGCCAAGGAAACTGTGCGCTGGCTTTGAAATACCCACACTTCAATTAAAAGTGCTCGTTTCTATCACCTCTCAATAACTCACAAAGCTGTTAAATACATTTTCAACCTGGACAGCTGATCTTGTCTGCGGCGATACAACTAATGATTGTAGCATTGACTTGTCGTTGCATCACAGTTTCTGAAAGCGTAATTCTGGAATGCCCACAGAATAAACCTGAAAATTATAACACCAACATAATACTCGAGCGTTACTCTGCTGTACAATGATTGTTTCGGGAATGGGGGTGCTTTCCAGATATGGTGCAAAAGGCGCAGTACAAATTAAAGCGATGGTGATGATGATGACGACGGTGGTGGTGGTGGTGGTGATGATAGTCATCTCCACAAGTGCCCATAAAAATGCTGCACGTGCATCGGCAGCTGCCTCCTTCACCATGAACCCACCTCCTCGGCCATCCTTATCAGGGATGGGAGGCAGAGGCAGAGAGATGGGCCCTCTGTGGAGGGGCGGGCGGCCAGAGAGGGGCTCAGGAATTCCCCTCTTCAGAAGCCTCCCGGGAAGAAGCTGAAACGAGACGGACCAAGGGACGCGACATAAAAGCCATCAATTACCCGTCACAACGCTCCCGAACAAAATATATATTTTTTTGGTTGCCGTTATATTTCATTCTCTCCAGTGTCGCATCACTTGCATAACCTCGCTTTCGCGACCTTTCGCGGCGTCTGTTCGCGAAGAACCCGTGGAATTTATTCCGCGCGCCGGTAGCGTTATTTTGAAGCGCCAATACGACGACGGCGAAGATGTGTGCCGAGCCCAGCAACGTCGGGAAGCCGCGTGGCAGAGGTCAGACAGACCGGGAGCCCACGGAAGAAAAATCGGTCAGTAGATACGCGGCGCCGAAGATGTGATTTATGGTGGGACACGCGTCGCGGTGCCTCTGCCATAACTCCGCGTTATTGTTCTTGCCAGGAAGTCCCAACTCAGGAAAATGAACGCACCAGTGCCCCCTGCTTGACTGTAGCTGCAAGCGCTGTGACGCTTGCATTCGTACAGAAGCCATGCTTGCGACACAGAGATCGTTGCATGCTTCGCAAAGTGAAATATTTACGTAAAACATAAGAGCTTTCGTTTTGTACACACGGACAAAATTCGTTATTGCGTTGTCTTCACTGCTTTTTTTTACCACTAAAGATGAACGGGACACTGTCATGAACAGAGGGCGCTCTTGCCAATAATAAATCTCGCTCTGATGATGAAACCATGAATGTCATATAATTGGTTTCCTTATTTAAACAAATTCTGCTGAATCAGAGGCCAATCAGGTGAAAGCCTTATTAAAAAAAAATATATCGTATAAAATGCCACGTGAATTAAAAAAACATAAAGATGTGAGAACCCACAATTAGAGAACAAGTCACTTGACCTCATAATTACTTTTTATAAAACTAAAGAGGCATGGGCAGCACACATCACTGGAAGCGGTGATGGCCGCTGGTCGAGACGAACAACGGACTGGAAGTCAAAGGAGGGAACGCTCCAGAGAGTTCATCCCCCGTGGAGATGGAGCGATGGAATCCGCTCGTGTACAAGGAGGAGCAAGATGGATCGTTGTATCGCAAGACCGTGAGAGGGGTGGCAAATAGCCTTCATACAGCTCTGTGGCCAATGATGATGATGAACACTCCACAGCAGCGCTTAAAATGCTTTCATACATTTGCATGCACATCAGTCATGCACATTACATTCGCTGCATACTGTAGGCTGCATTACCTGCTAACTTTACCAGAAACTCGTGCTGAACAAAAATTGAAGAGCCACAGTCAGGCTGCGGCATATCATGATACGAGTGCTCCGCACCGCCGATTTGAAAAACTACACATTGTCAAAAAGAAGCATTTCATCTCGGAAGAAAAACTGCCACGAAGTGGAAATTTCGAAAGTGTCTGCCATGTTCCCTGGGGTTTGTGTTTACGGATAGCCTGCTGCCACAAAACACACCATTAATCATTCTCGCGGGTCCACTGACAAACAGTGCAGGGGCGTATCTCCCCTTGACTTTTCGGGACGAGTGCTGAGCGCGGGCAGATGGATGTTGCTATCAGGACGGGCAGCCAAACAAGACAGGACAGATGTCTGCGCTAACAGGGCCTAGCTTGCCAGGAGAAGAGAGGAGGGGGAAAAAATGCCGCGTGAAGCCGAGGAAATAAAGTGAAAACTAGATTCGAAGCTTTCGTGAACTGCTGTCAGGTGCGGTGTTGCTGTTGTTTGTGTTGTCCGGCTCTCTGTGTTGTGTTGTGTTGCATTGTGTTTCTAAGTTTACCATGTTTGTTTTTTTCTCATTCATTCTTACCTGATGACGGTTGCTTGTGTTCCAATCGAAACGTCGTGTTCTATTATTATTTTCTTTTTTGATTTCTACGTGACTTTGCCGAAATAAAGTGAGCATATTGGCAGCACGAAAGGAAAGTTGCGTCAACACCGCGCGACGCCAAATCGTTTCTGGGTGTGGCAATGCCACGATGTGTATCCCACAATACAAGATCCACGAAAATTGTGTGGTCAGTTTTTGCTAAATATCTCTTCATGGTAATTACGGTAGCTCACTTAAGATTTCTTAAATATTTAACTTCCTGACAAGATTTTTCGATTTAAAGCTTTCGTGACTGCAGGGATTCATCTTCTTGGTTCTTTCGGTAAAGTCACGTAGAAGGAAAATAATAAAAATAAAACATAATAAAATAATTCTCACGACGTTTCGGCCACAACGCAAGCAGCCATCTTCAGGTGGAGAACATTCAGACTCTGTGGCCGAAACGTCGTGAGAATTATTTTATTATGTTTTATTTTTATTATTTTCCTTCCTGACAAGATCTTTAATAAATTGAAAGATTTAAATTTAAGAATACGTTGTAAAGACAATAGCTGTTACCCATTAAATGAGTGCTTTGTAAAACATCTTGCAGATTAATTGATGGTGAGGTGGTTACACGAAGTGATAATTTTCTGCCTGCACGTGCATTCTCAGCGACAGAGATTGTAAAGTTGCAGCGATTAGACGGCTCATGGCAGACGTATGTTGAGTGAACCACAGTTGAATAACATTTAATCAATCTTTATTCCTACTCGGGGTACGGCAAAGCACGAAATCAAGGCGATAAAAATGTAAAATACAATTAAAGTACAAAGTTCAGGGAGGATGATATTATGAATTTAGATGTTCACAGCCATGAATACAATTCACGTTGTAACTTTATTCGGGCTGTGACTGCATAAAAACACCCCAGCGAGATTTTCCACTCCAAAGTCGCCGTCTGACAGGGACCAGGTGGCAGGAGGGCAACTTAAGCAGCAACTGGTGGCAAAGTCAAAGGCAAGTATTCCCTGCATAGCCTTAGCAGACTTTTTGGGGCAAGTGCTGTTAGCGAGCACCAACGAAGGCCAGCACGGCACACGAGGGGGTGGGTAGGCAGAACCCACGTCCGGCTGTGCTTCTAAGGAGCAATGTTTACACATAGTACCAGGTACTAATTTGATGCTAAGTCGACCTAGGGGAAGCCCAAAACCGATTCAGATAATCGTCACTGGTGTTGGCCGTGAGCAAGAATCGAACGCGGGTCGCTGCGTTCGCAGTGCAGCGTGCTAACCGTTACACCACCGCTCCCCTTAAAGTCTAAATTAAAAACTTTTTTTCACTGAATTTAGTTTTTTGTACTTACCCTGCAGCTACGATTAGCACGGTTGGCGATATACAGTGCGAAAGACCTTCAACACACATACATACGTACAACGCCATGCACGCAGTCACACCGGCAAAAAAATTATTTAGTTAAAACATTGATGCATCGCGGTGACCATCAAATCGCCGTACTCTGCCGTGAACGGTGGCACCGTGGCCACCCCGGATCGCTGGCGCGGCACGGAGACGGAGTGCCGCCTCACCTGAGCCTCGCGCCTCCGCACGGTGGGCAGCTGGATGCCGTACGTGTCCCACAACAGCGGTCTGTTCTGGGGGTTCTCGGGGTCCGATAGAATCCTCGCCTCCATCGCCTGCCGCAGCTGCGTCAGATGAGGAGGAGGACCAGGGTAAAATTTCGATGTAAAGCTTTCGTGACTGCAGCAGGGATTCATCTTCTTGGTTCTTTCGGTAAAGTCGCGTAGAAGGGAAATAATAAAATAAAAAACATAAAACATTATTAAATAATATAATAACATTAGATACTAATTTAATAATATAATATTTTATTGATTTTATTTTTATTATTTTATTATTTCCCTTCTACGTGACTTTACCGAAAGAACCAAGAAGATGAAAATAAAACATAATAAAATAATATTATAATATAATAATATAACATCTTAACACCTCTTCTTAGCTGTGACGGTCCCACCTGAAGACAGAGACTTGTGTTGCCTCCGAAACGTCGTGATTTAATTGAGTTATTTTCATTTATTATTATTTTATTTTATTATCATTTTACCGACGTGACTTTACCGAAAAAACCTAAGAGTTTTATTTCAGTATTCAGCCACCTGTGATTAAACTGGGATCTCATATGTGTGGTGAGTTGATGGTCATGGCCAGGTCACCAATGAATTAGATACAATGTCCATCATCGTAAATTTCGTTTGTCACTTGACCTGATTGCCCTGTGAGAATGCGGATGAGATACTTTGCCGCACGGCATGAGGCCGATAGCACAATCGGAATAATATCGGGGGTCAAAAGGTCATGCCGAAGGATGTAGCATAAAATAGTTGGCAAAGTGGAGAAAGCTCACATGTAAAAAGGGGGGTGACACTTAAACACGGCACAATTGAAGAGTGACCTAATCTTCTCTACTGCCCCTCTGGACTGCGGGTGGGTGTCACTCACACCACACTTGATCTCTGAGCTTCCCACCCACCGGCCCCACCACTAAAGCCCTGCATTGAGAGGTGCACCACCGAGCCCAGCTGACTGTATGTATGTTGAACCTCTTTCGCACTGTACGAGATGTGGCTGAAGGACAACCAACTAAACACAAAAGCAGTCCTACAAACATGAGTGTTAAATCTCGATTTAAAAGTGCACAGCTCCAGTGGCTTCCTAATGGCTCCGGTGACATCACTCACGACTGTGGGTTATCAAGCGGACCCTTGGCCGAGGTCAGGTGCACGCATCGATAGGAGCCTTACGCGGATTCCGGGCGAGCTGTGTGACTCCAGCGCGCGACCCTCCCGTCCCGTTGACGGCTTCCGTAGAGTCCTCAGGGCCTCGCTCAGGGGGTCGCTGAAAAGGAGGGAGTTAAAACTAAAATTGCACGGCTTTTTTTTTGGTGGGGGGGGGGGGGCAGGCGGATTTCATCGGCAAGTAAAATAAAAATAAGGCCAAAAATGCAAGGCGACAAGAGCGGGTCGTGAATAAGATTTAACAAAGGCATGCTTCATTTCCCGACTCCCTATCTCGTAGATATGTGGGTACTTTTACGAACGCCATCTCATCGCAAAGGGGTTTGCATTTTTACGTAAAAAAAAATTCCAAACATTTTTTTGACTGAGGCGTAGCGGGCCAAAAGAGGAACCTCGCGCGAGAGAGTTCGTCCCCCCGGCGAGACGGAGACGTTCAAAGCACCTTTGGATGAAAGCCTCGCGTTGTGTGCCCGTCTCGTCGAGCGAAGGCAGCGTGAGCACCTGGCTGTTGAGCGAGTCCAGGCACTGTTCCGCGTAGCACTGAGGGAGGATTAAAATATTCACTGAGGGAGGAGGGTATGCCGAAAGTAACCTGTGACCTCGCGAATGGCTTACACGAAATAAAACCCGCGACGATCGCCGTCGGCCCGTTGCTGTGTGAAGGCCTCCCTAGGCCGTCCGCAATCTCGCCGCGATCCAGCGTCGTCGTAACAAAGCACCCGGCGCCTGCACGCGATTTTGTTTCATCGCTCCATCTCCCCTCAGCGGGAATCCTCCTCGGGTGCATTCTTCACTTCGCCTGCCACTCCATCACTGTTCTTGACCAACGGCCATCATCCCGTTTAGCGATGAGTCTCACCCAAGCCCAAATAGTTGTAGTTATGTCTTTAACCTGCGTGCTCATCTTTCTTTCTCATTCCAAGCATGCATCTCTCCACCATTTTCAGTTTTTGTTCCATTTTTTTTTGGGCAGAATGACCGTATTTATGAACCAAACGCCGCAGTGGGTAGTATGCAATGATTCAAAGCATGTAATAACATACCATACATTTTTAAAACACCCGCTCCGTTGTTTATGATATTTTGTTGGTAAGTGCAATACTTAGTGTGAGCAATTTGAACCGCACTGCAGAGGCATATTAAAATATTACGTAAAAACCTGCTCAAATCTTTTAAACAGGTTAAAAATGGTTGAATTGCACAGCGCAAACACAGATATATTAATACTTTATGATTTTTGTTTGTATCCTTATTTACCTCGGAATGCCTCCTAAAATCCCCATGACTTGTTTAAAAAAACTTTCCACTTCTCGTATGTCACCAGTTACTCAAATAATTATTTAGTTTAACTTGGAAGGGTTTGTGGTATCCGGAGAAAACCCACAAGCACGAGGAGAAAGCGATCAAACTACACACAGGGCAGGTCAAAAAACACATGAGTCAACAATATTGCCATAAAAATGGTCATTAACAAAAACGTCGTCTATTAAATACACGAACATTTTAAGCTTTCGTTATTTGTACGTGTGCACCCCTGCCAACGCAGCGTGGCAATTTATACTGCGTGTATCTTTTCTTTGTATCTGCATACGACACCTGGATTCTCGTCTCCGTCTTCAGGATGGCCGAATCCAGGGCCTGAATGTCGATGACCTCTCCGTCGCCATGGATGCGGATGTGCGTCAGCCCGTCCCTGAGCTTCACCAGGTCCTCCTTCACCTGCACGGGTACGTCACGTACGTATGTTGGAACTTCTTTCGCAACGTTCGCAGCTAATCGGAGGTGCGGGGGAAGGACAACAAACTAAACCCAAATAGCAGTTCTAAAGAAATTAGTTTTCAATCGAGATTTAGAAGTGCATAGCTGCAGTGGCTTCCGAATTTCGAAAGGAAGAGCATTCCAGACGGCCACAGAAGAACATCTGAAAGCGAGCGATGCAGTTATAAAATAAAATAGTTATAAAATAAAATATTTTATTTCTACCTACGTGACTTTACCGAAAGAACCAAAGACTATGGATTCCTGCAGTCGCGAAAGCTTCAAATCAAGATCGATGCAGTTATGTTAGCCACAGGGGGCAGCACAACGACAACGATCCTAACCATCAGTGACTTAGCGAGCGAGTGTGCAGGCGGTGCAATTGCACCGGTGTCCATGGGTTAGAGGGCCTACCAAGAGGTGGTGGTGGTGGGGAATTGTACAGGTGCCCACCCCTCCCCCCGCATTTCGTTAATTGCACCGGGACCCATACCTACCAGGCTCCACAGCTAATTGCCTTGCAGGCTGTTGGGGCACGACAGAATTGTGTACGTATAGCAAGAACCACGCCCGCTCGCCTTTGTTTTTCACTGTATCAGACACGGTACACTACTCGTTTTTAAGGTTGAGTCGACCGAGGGGGGAACCAGTACAAGTCCTAATACCACAGGTTCACACAGATATGAACCTGTTGTTGCACATACACAAAAAGATCCCCCGTATAGCCTGTAACAGACTGTTGGGGCAAGTGCTGTTAGCGAGCACATATGAAGGCCGGCACGGCACAGGAGGGGTTAGGTGGCTAGCACCACGCCCGGCCGCCTTTGTCTCCCAAGTGGCGATGTTTACACATCGCACCAGGTGCTACATTCGAGGCTGAGTCGACATAGGGGAGGCTCAGGACCGGTTCAAATAATCGTCACAATGGTGTTGGCCGTGAGCGGGAATCGAACCCGGGTTCGTAGCGCAGCGCGCTAACCACTACACTACCGCTCCTCCTTCACACACACACACCTATACACAGACACGAATATATATAAAGTTGTGTATTGTTAGGCAATGTGCAGACCATGGAAAATATATTCTTAGGTTGTTTCGGTAAAGTCATGTAGGTAAAAAATTAAAATTAATAAAAGTAAAATAAAAAATAAAAATCACGACGTTTCGGAGGCAACACAAGCTTCCGTCTCCAGGTGGAACCGTCACAGCCCGACAGCTGTATCAAGTAAATGAGAGATTACAAGAGATACCACTCCGTATATATAATACTCTGTGTATATACAGCTGTCGGGCTGTGACGGTTCCACCTGAAGACGGAAGCTTGTGTTGCCTCCGAAATGTCGTGATTTTTATTTTTATTTTACTTTTATTAATTTTTATTTTAACTTTTTTACCTACGTGACTTTACCGAAAAAACCTAAGAATGTGAATCCTTGCAGTCACGAAAGCTTCAAATCTAGACATGGAAAAGATTGCATGCACCCAATGTAAGACTTTCGCCGCTAGAGGGAGCACTATGCAGTCATCAAAGCAACGTTCACGTTCTCAGTTTACGAGGCTCCTAAACGTTATTCATTTTACCGGGGGTATTGATTCACCCAATAATGTATGTATATCAATAAAACAGACAATAGTTTCCTTCGTGTATCTTGTCTCTGAGCCGCAAACTCGCCCTTCTCTGGGAGCGCATCGTTTTCAGCAGTGTCGATTCAGTGACAAGGGGCCGTCCATAAATGACGTCACGCGATTTTGGACGATTTTTGACCGCCCCCCTCGTCACACGGCGTCACAAAAAGTCAGACCCCCCCCCTCAAATATGACGTCACAAAGCTCTGCCCCCCCCCCTCCCCCAAAAACATATTTCCATTTTGAAAATAAAACATGCTTCAAATCGCTTTAAATTATTGTCATTGTAGTGCGTATTTGATGTGGCGCTGCACTCTGATGTTGTAGGAGAAAACATTTGTTAAAAAGTCTATTCAATTAAGTAGAACGTGTTTATATTTATTTAAAGTTGGGCATTTTGATGAGATGTCACATTTCTCAACCCCCCCCCCCCACTCGTCACACATCGTCACAAATGTCTGACCCCCCTCCCGCCCAGGTGCGTGACGTCATTTATGGCCGGCCCCTAAGGCCCACTGAGCCGCGTAGCTGTTTTTCAGAAGCTACTTAGCCACAAATGACAGCTCAACGTGGTGGCTTTCCGCGTGTAACTTTCGAGCGAAGCAAATACTCGAAAGGCGTGGCGTCGATTCTAAATGTGGAGGTGGGAGGGGGGGGAGAAAAAAACCGGAGGACACGGAGAAAAATCCACGCGACCACGGGGGGAAAAACATGCAAACTCCAAATATACAGCTGGCGTCAGGGTCGCCGGTATACCTGGCGAGGTAATGAACATTTTGCCACCGTGGCGTCCTAGAAACTGCAGTGATGAACAAGTGACTAGGAGCTACAGCCCATAGCGAGGGGTACGGATCGATGTGGTGTGTGGAAATACAGTTTGGGTCACCGATCCAGCTGATATTAAAGCCCCCCGCCCCCCTGTGTCTAGATACCCTACAGCGATATGAATGTGACTGAATAACAGAGAGCGAATACCGTGTGTATTTATTGACGGTTAATGTTTGAGATTTAATGTCTTTAAAAGTGAGTACCATATGACAGTAGAGAATATGTCCTGAGTGAACGTGAATGACGAAGAGTGAATGATGAGACGTGACTAACGAATCGTGAATATGGAGTGGTTAATACCCTATGCACGTATCGATTAAGGCTGGGTAATGACAGGTCAGTGAGATGATTGATGAGTGAATGAGGAGAAAATGAATAGCGAATATCGCGCTTAATTCGTGAATGTACGTACTATGTTGAACTTCTTTCGCGCCGTACGTAGCCAACTGTGCTCACGAGAATGCGAACCGTGGGGAGTAAATGAGCGAGTTAAGAGTAAGTGAGTTAACGACGAGTGAATCATTACAAAGTATCAATGAGCGAACACCCCACGCGCTCAGTTAGAGGATACGAGCGAATGAAAGGTGAATGATTCAACGCAGAGTGAATCAAGAGTAAATTGGTGGGCGTAATGCGACTGTGTAGCGAATACGGAGTGAACGAGGAGCGAATGAAGAGCAGCTTGGAGAATGAAAAGCGAATGAGCCACGGAGAGTGAATGAGTAGTGAATGGTGATGGGTGAACTACCTTGAGAAGGATGCCCCCGACTCGCTGCGTCTCCCCGTGGTCCACCAACCCCGACATCGCCGCTCGGTCCCCAGCGGGGCACCGCGAACCCCTAACCCCCCCCCCCCCCTCTTCCTCGAGACGGGTCGTCACACCCCAAAACAACAACAACAACAACCAATAAACACCCGCCCCCCCCCCCCTAAGGCAGTCCGTGACCACTTTGAGAGATCTCAGGTCGCAATCTCTTTCGGTTGCGCTCAGTCGCCGAGGCAACGAGACTCGGGGAGTGCATTTTTAGGGCCGTTCCAACATCCGAGTGGTCGGGAGGGGGTGTTTGTGTGTGGACGCCTTAGGGCGGGGATGAGTTCGGGCACAAAACGTGGACGTTTAATGGCAGGGCGAGGCGAAGACGCGATGTTTTAATGGGAGGATGTGATTTATTTTCGTGTGTGTGTTAAGTTCGTCTGCGGTTGGTGGCGTTGTCTTTGTGTCACGCACGCCGTTACTAATCGACACCCCCGGCGAGACGAGTTGGTACGGTCCGGAATAGGTTAGTTACAATGAGTGTTGCTAAATCATATCCTAAACGCGTGTTTAAGTATGTGGAACGCGTTATTGTTCTACTCGTTCCGCTTAATTGCTTGGATACGGGTGCGCTGTGCTATGTACGAATGTTGAACTTCTTTCGCACCGTACGTAGTCGACCGTGCTCATGGGAGGTGCGGGGAAAGAACAACAAACTTAACGCAAACAGCAGTTAAATTTCGATTTAAAGCTTTCGTGACTGCAGGGATTCATCTTCTTGGTTCTTTCGGTGAAGTCACGTAGAATGGAAATAATAAAATAATAAAAATACAATATAATAAAATTATTCTCACGACGTTTCGGCCACAACGCAAGCAGCCGTCCTCAGGTCTGTCGGGGAGACAGCAAACAACAGTTCTTGAAATAAATTAGGGTTAGAGCGGTGGGGCAGTGGTGAGCGCACTGCGCTAATCTCGCACGGTCCACTCGAGTTGTGTTGCCGACCGCGGCTAACATCAGCGGCGAGTGACAGCTGAACTGGTCATGGACCTCTCTCGTACCGCCAGAGTTCCACCTTTAACGACCCGCGCTGATTATCGTGGTTGCGATGAGGTGAACTCATCCTCACGGTCCTGCAAGGCGTCATCCAGCAGTGGACAACTGTCTTTCTCAAACGCTTTCTCATCGCCAGGGCACTTTTAAGGCAACGTTTTGATTCCCCGAGTGGCGTCTTCAAGAAAATATCTGAACTGGTTGTTGTTGTTGTTGCTGCCTAAAAACCGAAACGGCGTGGGGAGGCCCTTCATCCAGCAGTGGATTGGCAAAGGCGATGCAATTGTGCATCTGTGAAGGATCCTCGTAACGGGCCAACAGCGCCCCCTGCAGTCCGTCGTGGGTGAGTAAGAAAGAAAAATAATTTTTCGTTTCGATTGAAAGCTTTCGTGACTGCAGGGATTCATCTCCTTGGTTCTTTCGGCAAAGTCACGTAGAAGGGAAATAATAAAATAATACAAATAAACATAATCAAATAATTATCACGACGTTTCGGCCACAACGCAAGCAGCCGTCCTCAGGTGAAGAACAGGTCTGTCGGAAAGACAGCGTCTGGTGGTATTTCATTCAGACGCTGTCTTTCCGACAGACCTGTTCTTCACCTGAGGACGGCTGCTTGCGTTGTGGCCGAAACGTCGTGAGAATTATTTTATTATGTTTTATTTTTATTATTTTATTATGTTTTATTTTTATTATTTTATTATGTTTTATTTTTATTATTTTATTATTTCACTTCTACGTGACTTTACCGAAATAACCAATAAGAAGGAGGAAGAAGCTCCCGGGCTCAGCGCACCGCGCTGCGAACACTGAGTTGGCCACCTGAGTTGGATTCCCACCCACGGCTACCATCGGCGTGGCAAAGTGACATCTGCGCTGGTTTTGAGCACCCCCCCCTCCAACCCCCTTGCCCATGGCAATTTCGCACCGACCGGCGTGGTGAAGTATGGTCAAGCCAACTCACATGGCCAAAAACACGGCGTGGGGGAGGCCTTGTGTCAACCCATGCGGTTTACGCCGTATTCTTCTTGTACAGGGAAAATCGAGTTTTCAGGTCTGTACGGCGTACAGCCGTTTTAATACGGGCAAAAAAATTGTCTATTTGTGTTTCTCCCTTGTGATGGGGACTTTGTAGAATGAACGTTGAGATTTATAAGGGCACGGGGTGACCAATACGTTCTGAATTGTTCTGTAATAAGGTAGAGCACTGATAAGGAGTTGACAGGTATGCCTTCGTCCAGCAGCGGATTGACCAAGGGTCTGCACGTACTACTCCGTGTTTCATTGTCACGACAGGCGGAACACGCAACGCGTAATACAACGATTCACGCGTGGCGGTACTGTATCCATTACCCATGCGCCATAAATTGCCGTCTGGCATTGAGTCAATACCCTAATTGCATTTGTGCGTAAATAAATAAATAAGCCACGCTGGCTTCCACTGTGATTATAAATTTAATAAAAAACTCTCTTGATTGAAATGCAACGCCGCATGGCGCTGGCTGTGTACGGCACGGATTCGCAAGTCGCGTGCGATGTTTCGCGTGAAACAAAAACGGCGACAATCCAATTTCTTTGCTCGACGTGAGGTCTCGACTCATCTACAGTCTACACCAGGAGAGAGACAGAGAGAGGGGGGGGGTGTTTACACCAAGGCCGTAATTGTAATATATTTTGGGGGACACACCCCCCCCCCCAATATTCAAATATGTTCAAAATACCCCCCCCCAATATATTGCTATTAAAAAAATTGCTATGCTATGTAAATAAAAACTATTTTCTCAACCTTGGCCACAATATTTGGACTTGTCTTCATATACATCAATGCATAGATTTCTGTTTATATGATTGTGGTTATGGTTGTACTTTATTAATCCCTAATCTCTGCCATTACATACAATGAAACAAGAAATGGTAAAAAAAAAAGTTAAAACAGAGCAAGGTAATATAATACACTATTCGACATTATTGTAAAAAAAAGTCCATCCTATATGTTGGTGATTTTTCCAATATTTTAGGCAGGAAATGAGTTTTCAAAGTTAGATCTTTTTCTGCGTTGGGACCCCCAGACACCCTGTCAGATTTGATCCCCCCCCCCCCAGTGTTGACTCCATGGCTACGGCCTTGGTTTACACAGCGATGTCACTCCACATATAAAGAGAAGAACACGCGGCAAAATGACGTGTATTTATTGAGATAATTGTGGCGTTGCACCGAGAACCACGACCGTTGATGATGATCACGTGAGATTCGGTTTCAAAACGGCTCTCTCTCCGATGTGTTCGAGTTGTCACCCCGTGCTGTTGTTCGACGTGACGCTGGAGAATCTCCCGGCACGTGCAGCAAAACGTCGGACAACCCTGACGAACACGCAAAACACGTGTCGGTGAGAAACAAAAAATCCATGTAATGTTCCAACATCCTTCGGCCACATCGCTCGGATTGCGCGCCCGACCTACGGAAGTTAAGCCAGGTTGAGACTGGAGAGTGGTTGGATCGGTGAGCATCATGTCTAATAACTACAGGCGTGGGCAGCAGAGGGCAGTGAAGCAAAACACTGTATGCTTGTAGGAACTTCCTGGTTACACCAGCCCACAGGGGATTATTGTGTCCGTCGTGCAGGGAGGGGCTGGGTGGGGAGGGAGGGGCTGGGTGGGGAGGGTGGGGAGGGGCTGGGTGGGGAGGGTGGGGAGGGGCTGAGTGGAGAGGGTGGGGCTGGGTGGGGGGTGGGAGGGGTGGGGCTGAGTGGGGAGGGGCTGGTCACCCCGTGGTGCCCTTATAAAACTCAACGTTTAACCTACTCACGCCGGCTTGTGCCCGCCCTCACAGTCGGGCATATTTGCGGAATACACCACGCCGCCGTTGACCCTGGCCATTGACCGAGCAACCCAACGTTCCTACCAGATCCCTCCGCAGGAGGAATGTGTTATACAGGACTATGACTACAATGTCTGTGCTGGCCATAGGGCTGAACTATGGTCAAAGCAAACAGCCAATCCGCTTGCACAAAACGTCTCACGAAAAACTCGTCTTTTTAATGGCCCTTTTTATGTTTATAGGATAGGCGGCGAATTTTCCCACATGCACTGCGATAATGAATTTGTGTTTGCTGCATAACCGTCAACCCGATATGTGTATGACATTTGTAAGTGAGCCAATATAGTCTTTACTCTGTAGCGAAATTAAGTGGCAAATCATGCCGAATTTAATGGGGGAGTTTTGTGTGCAATCATCAGTGGCTTGTCTACACCAGAGATCTCGATCTGAATTTAACACGTGGTAGGCTTTCGCGACCAATATTATCCATAATAGAGGTTTTTGTGTTAGATCGCGTAAATATAAATGTGTCGTTAAACCCGCCACCACCCGACACAACCGTTTAGTAAGGTTTGTTTACGTAAACAAAACATGCCAATTCGCTATTAGTTCAGCACATCGGTGTGTGTTGGAGAGTAAACCTACAACATTTACAATTCGAAATACATTAACACCCCCCCCCCCCGCCCCCCAAATCTGGTCTTCGCACCTGATTTTATCGGAAGTGATATCACATTTATGCCTCTATTTACGACCGAAACAAGAGGATTTCTCCACAACTCTGGCCGTCACCTGATGATGCTGGTTGTAATTACCGGAAACATACCATACTGGAATGTATTATGTTGTGCCTTTACTCACCAACACACCGTGTGCTGAACTAGTAACGAGTTGGCACGTTTTGTTTACGTGACAAACCTTACTAATTGGCTGTGCCGGGTGGTGGCGGGTTGAACGACACATTTCCATCCAATCGGCGAGCTCCAAAGTGGTCTGACCAAGCCTCGGCCAATCAGCGCTGTCCATTCATGAGCGTTGGGGCATTGTTTACATTCGATGCTGTGGGAACGAATTAGGTCTTTAACGTGTATTTACTACACTCGCTTAACGAACAAATCACTTAACGAACGGCTTCGTGGAACCAATTGCCTTCGTTAAGAGGGGTACGGTACCTACTGTATTTGTGCTTCTGTACCATTGCCAACGCAGCGTCACCGAGTAATGTGCTTAACGTTTAGACGTTAAGCGAGTTAAAGGTTCATTTTAAAAAAGGGCATTCCAGTAAAGAGCCGTTGGACGGGGTGGGGACTCCGCGTGGCACGCATTCCTAACCTTTGCTCCAAACGGGTTGATGGTGTTTTGTGTGTTTTTGTCAAAAGCAGAGGTATCGAGACAATGTCTACCTTGCACCATCAGGGGGCAGAACCTCACCGTTGTGTTTTTTTTTACTTAACGCTTTGCCAACTCATTGAAAGCATTTTGGCTTCGTTCTGCCGTCCGTAACCAGGAAGGGCAAACACTATGCACCTCGTAAAGACGATCTAGTAGTATACGGTCGAATTGAACGTGTGAACAGAGAGGAGTTGCCCAACACTCGGAGACACACTCTCAAAGCAAAGACAAGACTTGTGTACATGCAAATCTACGAGCGCGTTTTGTCCTGACAGCTACCCGTCGGCTTACAATACTGCTAATTAAAAAGACATACATTTCACGTTGGGAAAGCGTTACGTAATCTATGCGTATGCACGATTTTCTACCGAAGCTGATGGGGGTTTTTCTTTGTTGTAACGTTGAACAAATCATTGTCCACCCTGCTGGAAAAGTGGACCTTAAAAACCAAGTGGCATAATTGTCACTGGTTCGGTTATTGTATGCCAATGTAAAAAAAAAACACGAATTTCAGATTTGAAAATTATGCGCATTTCAATTGAAACCAGTTCGGCGCAGTGCAGCAAAATGTCTATTTGTTAGTCTGGCCATACCCTGCTGATGAAACTCAGAGAAATGAAAACTGGCCAAAGGGTTTGTCTGCTTAAACACGTGACGTTGATCAACATTGGTCTATTTAATTTATTTTAATGGTCAACCATACCCTTAATACCACAGTATACATTTCATATTACAGACCTTCGTTAATCCACTGCTGGATAAAGGTCACCCAATACCGTGTCAGTCATGGAGATCGTTTGACCATACTTCACCACGTTGGCCAACGTGGGTTCATAAAGTGGTGGTCGGGGCATGTCCGGTTTTCAGATATCACTCGCTACTGATGTTAGCTTGGGCGGGGAATCGGCCTCAGGTCGCCAGATTCCCAGTGCAGTGCAATGACCTCTGCACGCCCCTGTTTGTAACCATCCACAGTTATGATGACAATGATCATAATTATCATCTGTATATTGCCTTTACTCATCACAGGCTCACAGAGGCGTAATTTTAACCCAGACCACCTCCCTCCCCCTCCCAAAATCCAAACCAAACACATCCACGGGCCCTCTCCAAGTTGCATCAGGGGGGCATCGCTCTGTAACGCCGAGTGAACGAACGCAGCAGCACTCAGCGAGTGAATGGGCGAATGAATGGGCGCTTTCATCTGAAGCAGATTGCATTAGGTCCATGTACAACATCCCTTTTGTGAGCCACGGCCAGCACATAAACATTACTGCAACGATGCACGCAGGGACGACAGACACCATGTTTTGCCTGCAATGCCATGTGCCTCCCCGGAGTGCACGCGTCTCTTGCACACGATGCTCCTCGCGTCCAGGCTCGCCAGCGCATCATTCTGCATTCTTGCAAAGAGCATCGTGGGTTGTGCATAAATACATTCACGAACGTCTGTATCTTTCCGCACGAAACAAAACGTAATTTTGTGTGCAGTGCATCAGCCGATGGCGGCCTTCTGGACCGACGATTTCTAAAAGCGTGGCTTTTTTTTTATCAGGCAAGGTTTAGAGCGGGTTTGACCTTCTGGTCTTTCCAGTAAAAGTCAGGCCTTATAAACTATTTATTTTAGTCTATCAACCTTCCATAATATTTATTAACAGCATTGGTTTAAGCAGCCAACGCTTTTTGGATCCATTTTCGATTTGGTGGGGGGGAGAGAGGGCATCATCAGCAGAATGGCAATTGCTGAATTTTGTCAAAACATCACACTCCAATTATTAATGTATATGGTAAAAACAAATAGCACATCCGATTAGCACGGGTGGCTAGGCACGGTACGAAAACAATTCAACATACACACATACAAACATTCATAAACAGGACAATTGCGTGATTACCTTATATTTCTGATAACACCTCCCAATACCACAACACACGCCGGATGCCATAGGCAGGGGGCATAAGAAGTGTGGGCCATGAGATGGGTCACTTTAATATTTTCACGGTCCAGGGGTGGCAACCTCTGACCCACGGGCAGTAAACGACCAACACCGTCAGTCACCGTCCACGGCCACACGAGGCCTAACCGCTTCGAAAAAGGGCCCGCAAGCGATATTCGTCATCTTCGCCGCATTACATAACAAAATTACACCAACGCTCGGACCTCCGCATTGGTATTCATCTCCTAAACATGTTGCTGCCGTACGCAAGAATATAATAGAATTGGGTACTACAGAGGGCGGTTGGTGGAGGGAGGGGGGGGGATATTTTCGATCTGTCGACGCTGTCATTTTAGCATGCTTGGGTCACCTGTAAAATTGAGCCCTCGTTTTTTTCGTGATAACGCTTAAGTGTGTGTGTGTGTTAAATGGCATTTTAAAGTCCTACTCGGTCCCTCATTCAGCACAAGGTTATACCCGCCACGCGTCACACTCCGATATACACAAACACGACGATCATACACGGCTGTTGATAACAAACGACGGGCAGCCCCGCGTCCACTGTCGGCGCTACGTGTGTGTGTGTGCTATTTGGAGTCAATTTCAAAAGCACGTGCACTTTGACAGCGACCCCCACGTTGTGCGGCCGCCGTTGGGGTTGGAGGCTTATATGGCGCTGAACGTTACCGAGCACGAATGTTTGCGGGGTGGGGTTTGTTCTTGTTGAGGAAGTATAATCGTACTGTATAGCCTCATGTGCAAGCGTACGGACGCTGCCTGGTTTTCAATCGCACGGGAGAGCGAGAGAGAGAGAGCGAGAGCACGTGGGTGAGAGGGAGACACACATGCGTGCATGCATTTTAAATCACCAAGCCATTATACAAGGCGTCCGTTCAGCATCGGCACGGTTCGGGTTTCACCTATAAATACACAGGCACACTCGCTCGCTCTCACACACGCACACGAGCTAACCCATACGCGGACTACAACATCCTCCTCGTCCGTCTCCCCGTCTAGGGCTGCTAGAGAGGCAAGGCCAGGCAGGAATGGTGGTGAGACGCGAAGAGAAGAGAGGAGACGCGCACACATTACGCACACCCCGCCACGCACACGCGTGTTGCGTAGGAGACGCGCACGGGGGCTGCTGACAGGGAGGTCCGCTTGAGGTTTGTAACAGGGGGTGGGTTACGCTTTGAGTACACACCCCCCCCCCCGTACACACACACACCCACACAGAGCTATCTTCTTGCTCGTGAACAGTTGACAGGCGGACAATCTTCGAGCGACAGGCGCCTAAAGACGCAGCGAGAGAGAGAGAGAGACCACGACGACACACGTGAACGGAGCAAGAGACACGCAGCGAGAGAAGTCGACACAGGAAGACGCGCGCGCGTTCGTTGCGGTAGGAGGAAGGCGTTTTAAGCGCATCACGATTTCTACAACAACGAGCACACCACCACCACCGAGATCATGCCTCCCAAGAAGAAGCCGGCCAACCTGACCATCAACCCAGGCGTGGTGGAAGCTCCACCGGTCATCAACAACGAGTGAGTTGTAGTATACACCAGCCCCGGGAGTGCGAGTGAGAGAGATATGGGGTTGGGCTGGCGGTGAGAGAGACGCGCTTGTGTGTGGTGGTGTTGGTGTGTGCCGCGTGGCGTCGTACGTGGGTTCCATAGCGCACTGCGCTACGAGCCCGGCCGGCTGGGCCGGTCTGGGCCACCTCTGGGTCCGCGTCGCCGCCACTTCCAGCATCAGTGGCGACTGATGTCTCAACCGGCCCTGGACAGAGAGACTCGGTGTCAACGCATTCACTTGGTGTCGTGGGTACACAAATGGGACAGACAGCAGCGCCCCCCCTCTCTCTCCAAACGCCCACGTCGTTCGTGGTACCGGTTTTGATAGGTGCTCGCTAACAGCACTTGCCCCAACAGTCTGTTGAAGCTATACGGGGGATCTTTGTCTTTGCGTGCGTGTGTTGGGGAGAGCGGTGGTGTTGTGGTTAGCGCGCTGTGCTACGAACCCGGCGACCCGAATTCGATTTCCGCCGACGGGCACCAACACCAGCAAAGTGACGATTATCTGAACATGGTCCTGGGCCTCCCCTAGGTGAACTCAGCCTCAAATGAGTACCTGGTGCGGTGTGTAGTAAACATCGCCACTGTGTGTGTGTGTGGGGGGGGGGAGAGACCAAGGCGGTCGGGCGTGGTGTGTTAGCCACCGCAACCCTCGTCAGGTGCCGTGCCGACCACCTTCATAGGTGCTACTCAATCTCGATTTGAGATGCTACTCGCGCGCGGCACTTGCCTCGACAATCTCTGTTCGAGGCTACACGGGTGGTGGGATCTCTCTGCCTTTGGTGTGTAAACTGCCTCGGAAATGCACACGGAGGGAGAGGCTATGGGATGGAACGCTGGGGATGCAGCCTGAGCCCCGACTCTTGATGGTGTTTACACTCGGGACAAGTGCGACGAGGGGGTAAACGCCACAATATGGCTGGGGTTTTATTTTATTCCATCGGTTTGGCCTTCTCTCCAACTCGTTCGCCGTAGGCGTGTCGCACCTGCGTTGTTTGTGCGTGTGTGCGTGGTGGTGGCGGCGCGCTTTTGGAGGTATTTGGGGGTTGGTGGGTCTCGTGGAGATTTTGCGAGAGTTTTGGTGGACGCTCCCCAAAACCACGAGATTCCGTTGCAAGTGAATGATGCATTTATTGCATCTATCTGTGCGGGGTTAGGTCTGTTTTCTCGGGTGCTTGCTTTGGTTTGGTTTTTCTCCCGCATGAAATAAAACATGAACAGAATTGGCCAACGGTGCCCAAAGCGGTACCCTTCTGAAAAATAACATTGAGGCTCAGCAAGGCTCTCCTGGATAAACAAAGGACGTTGTTGTTACAGTCCTTAAGTCGTCGCGTACGAGCATATCGATGGCTTGACATAATCGCAAAGGTTGCGAGTGGAAATTTCAGTTAGAAATGTCAGTTAAAAAATGCACGCGATTTGGGTTTTCTTAAAAAAAAAACTAATCTAATCAACAGTTTGAAGGGCAGCCAACAACAGTGCCCCGTGCTTTGGCTCGTCTGGCCCCTACCATGGGAATGTCAAGTTGCATTATCTCGGAAGAGTTAGCCTACGTAATACCTGTAATATCTACTGTATATGCAGATCCGTGCGCACGTGTCACTGCACACCACTTCGGCGAGATGCGCTCTTGCATGTTTACAAGACGCCTATTAATAGCACAAAGCGGTGGGGCTTGCAGAGGAGACACTTGGAGTACCACAATGCAACGGCGGCGTGCAGCTTGGTGCAAGGCGCTAAAGCGTCGTGCTGGTAAAAGGGCCCTGCTGCCGTTTGCTATGCGGCTCGTGCTACTGATGCAGATGCTGCTGCTGCCGCTGCCGCCAGTGCTGATGCTGCGTCTCTCCAACTCTCCTCCAATTTTGGATCAATTTGTAGGATCGAAATTACCCTCTCTTCCAAGATCCGACATGGACTCGCAACTGCCGGTCTCTCTTCACTTGTAATGTCTCACTCGACTTCCCACACACTCCCTGTTCCAGCGACAAAGGCCTTCTGTCGAAGTCTGAAATTAACCCTTTTTGCCCAGCCAGGGATTTGTCATTATTCTCCGCTTGCCCTCACGTTGTGGAATCTCCCCCCCCCCCGCCAGCAATCCGTGCTGTCGATTCCCTGCCCCTGTTCAAGTCGAGGCAGATTCAGGTTTAAACAAACAAAAAAAATCCTTACATCTCTCCACATAAATTTTTTTCTTCATATCATCAGCCTTTTGCCCTTCTCGACCAATGTAGCATGTGAACAATCAATCTGGACTAAGTTTCGACCTTCTGGGTCATATCAGTAGGCTTGTTAAACAATACTGGGATGTCAGCCTCGTTTGTCCCTTCTCCTCGTTAAGTTTGAGCTCAAACGTTGCCATCATTTCCTCTGCCTATTAAAACATATATATCTTCACCGTATCTGTGCAGGTGCCATATGAATCCACGTTGTATTGTGTGTAATTCTTCACAGTCAAAATAAAGAAGGAGACGTCTCGCTCTGTATTTCGACCGTGAAGAAAATTGTCCGTGAGCAGGACCCGTCCGCTAGAAGGGATTGGTGACCAGTGGGCGAAAATAACGACTTAGTGGCAGTGGGAAGAGGGAAATCTCCCAAGAGGGTCTCCACAGAGGAGAAGGGCAAACGAGATCAGCTCGTGCTCCGGTACTAGGAGGATTTGTTGAATCGTAGGACCGTAAGGGGTGCATGTATGCATACTCTTATTTCTTTCGGTAAAGTCACGTAGGTAAAAAATGAAATTTAAATTAAAAAAATAAAATAAAATAAAAATAATAAAATCATAATAATAAAATCACGACGTTTCGGAGGCAGCACAAGTCTCCGTCATCAGGTGGGACCGTCACAGCCAGATTTGCTGCATCAAGTGAGGCAGGGATTCCAAGATGCATCTTGCCTCCGAAACGTCGTGATTTTTTTATTTAATTTAATTTTTTACCTACGTGACTTTACCAAAAGAACCAAGAGTACGAATCCTTGCAGTCACGAAAGCTTCAAATCTAGAATGTATGTATGCATGTTGAACGTCTTTCGCGCCGTACTTAGCCAACCGTGCCAATCGGAGGTGCGGCGAATGACACCACGGCACATGCTTGAGCAGTCCTTCATCAAGCAGTGGATCGACAGTGTCTGATCGTGGTCACGTATTGTAATTGTATCATCCTCATTTCACCCCCCCCCCCCCCGCCACCCCCACCAGGGGCCTGAGGCCAGAGGGCCCTCCCGCTGCGGCGCACGGGGACTCGGAGGTCGACCGCGAACAGCAGAAGCGCCTGGACGCCTTCTTGCACGACAAGCAGAAGGTGGGCGAGCTCAAGGATGACGACTTCCAGAAGCTGAGCGAACTCGGCGCCGGGAATGGCGGCGTGGTCAACAAGGTGCTGCACAGGCCCTCCGGCATCATCATGGCGCGCAAGGTGAGGCCCAAACTCGTGGTCACGTTGTCATGTCTTGTGCGGACATTCAAACGTACTCAGGGGTGAATAAGCTGCAGCCCACAACTTACACGTTGAAGGGACTGGAACGGTTGGCTACGTACGGTGCGAAAGAAGCTCAACGTACTTACATACAGTGATATGTATTGTTTACAATCCGCTCCCAAAGAGGTTGCTGCTTGATTCAAGGGTTAGAGCAATGAGCTGGGAATTGAACTCGGATCGATGGGTTCACTGCATTTATTAATCTGGCTGCTCTGCATCCACCAATCTGGCCTGGATTTGAACATCAATATCTGGAGCCCTGCCTCTCCACCGACTGAGTTACAATGCTGATAGCGTGGAAGGGTGACCCCTGAAAACTTCGCTCGACAAGACCATAAAAAGGATGTTGCAGGCCCGAAGCAAAATGCCAGTTGAGACCCCTCCTGAGGCTTTTTCGCATCTCGAGGCCCGAGACAAACTAGCCCACCTGTCCTCCCCCGCCCCCTCCCCCACTACCCACCCCCTCCTCTCTGCGGCCCAGCCACTCCTCGACCGTGTATGCCATGGCTCGACGCCAACCAAATTGACTGCACGTTGGCACTTTATTTCAGTGCCAGCACAGCGGGGATTCTAATGCATTTTTCTTTCGGGAAAACAGTCTCCCGCTGGCACGTTTAGGTTTTACGCCGTGAAAAATCATTGCTGCGCCTAAATCATTTTCGGAATCGGAGCACTGTGTGTACGAGTCCTCACCGTAAGCCGGTCACGCTTCCGTGTGTTTGATTATTTTAATATTTGCTTTTGTTGATTTTTATCCCGGTCATATTCCAATTGAGCTGTCGTCATCACGCCGTGAGAAGGAGACGTCGCCAATTCGAAATTGTGCAGCTAGAATTGTGTGTGTGTCAAAGGATGGGGCTACTTCTCATGTCACGTCCATAGGCATCATTATCCACACTAAGGGGCACAACTTTGGAATGGCCTGAGAAGTATTGATCATGGCATGTCAACCTCACGGAAATGTTTCATTCTCAGAGCTGGAAGGGTTTAAATCGAGCGACAAACAAAATGTTACGTTGAGTTCTATACGCGTGTGTAGAGGTGTAGTGGGTGACATCACGTCACGCGCGCCCTCGCAGAGAGTTGCGTCGCGGGACGTGACGTCAGGCGGGCCGTGGGGGACGGTGACGTCATGCCCCCAGGGGGGGGGGGTGTTATTTAAAGGGGGACCCGGGATGTAACAGGGGTTCGTCGGGGGTGTAGGAGTGGAGACTCGGGGTAGTTGGTCCTCACACGAGGCTAGGGGAGGCTACTCCGCCCGACCGGCCGAGGTTGGGGGTGGTCCCAGGCCGGGGTAGGGAGGAGAGCCGAGTTAGCCGGGGTGTAGGGAGCCCAGTACCCTGTCCCCTGGGGAGTTATTGGCTAGGGGGGGGTGTTGGTTCGGCATAAGCCCTTAACAACCTGGCAGCAAGCCCTTAAATAAACGTGGCGTGAGCCCCTAACAGCAACCTGCCTTGGAGTCGTGAATTGCGCTACAACACGTGCAGTCATTGGTGGTCAGGCTGAGACCATTAACTCACTTCATTTGAGAAGCCGGTTTGCACACATGACCCATATCTGAACCCAGGATTTCTCCACTCCGGTTCTCGAAAACCCCGTCACGGTTCACATTTTTGGTGTTGGCAGTATTTTATATTTATTTGCAAATTAAGCCACTCTAATTCTAGATTTGAAGCTTTCGTGACTGCAAGGATTAATATTCTTAGTTTTTTTCGGTAAAGTCACGTAGATAAAAAAATTAAAATTAATAAAAGTAAAATAAATAACAAATCACTATCGTGCTGTGACGTTCCACCTGAAGACGGAGGCTCGTGTTGCCTCCAAAACGTCGTGATTTTTATTTTATTTTTATTTTACTATTATTAATTTAAATTTTTTTACCTACGTGACTTTACCGATAAAACCTAAGAATTTGAAGCCACTCTGCACACTGCACGCGCCTGATGGTTGGTAACCGTGGAAAGCCGCGTCGTGTGTTGCGAGTACTGGAGTGGAGGACGACTAATGGATTATATTCGACTGTAATAGTCACTCCGCGGGCACATTTCTAGTCCCGGCATACTTCAGAAGTGGTTGTAATGACACCACCACCATCGTCGGTTCATTTAATTTCACACAATTGCACGTGTACTCCTGTGAGATGGGAGTGAATCATTGCACGCCCATCACCTACATATGAACCGCTATTGAATTATATTGTTGGGTAAATAACTAATGCTGTTGGTGGAGCAGTGGCGCACTGAGTCATGAACCTGGTGGTTCGTTATAATTGAACAGGCGCTGGGCCATCTCCAACACTTCACCAAACGTGCGGTGAAGTATGGGGAAACCTTCATCCAGCAGTGGATTAACAAAGCGCTGTATATGTATAATATTGTACAGCACCATTATGCATTAGCTTTAACATTGTGTAATAACAACTCTTGTAAAGATGATCCAATGTCAATGAAATGTTTATATAACGTTGCGTTGTTTTTGGGGACATACTCTCCTCAGTGGCCAAATCGAGCATATGAAGGGTTGTCAGCGCCCTCCACAGTGGGGGGCGATTCGAGCCCCATTGTGTCTCATCAGGGCCTAAGGACTTGCTCCTTCCTGCGCCCCTGGCACAATGGCTACCGTTATTATCACAAATGAAGACCTTTGGAGGACGGATAGACCGTCGGATGCACGCACGTTGGAAAGCGTCACTGAATTTCGCGAACGTTCACGATTTGTCCTCCTCGTTTAAATCCTCAGTTGATCCACCTGGAGATCAAGCCGGCGATCCGCACGCAGATCCTGCGCGAGCTGCAGGTGCTGCACAAGTGCAACTCGCCGTACATCGTCGGCTTCTACGGCGCGTTCTATATCGACGGCGAGATCAGCATTTGCATGGAGAACATGGTAGGTTTTGATGGGCGCGTGGATGCGTGGGTGCGTGCGCGCACACGCGATGGGCCTGCTTGGCTCAATCCAAACCGTGGCGTCTCTTCGCAGCTCGCGGCAACCCCGGGGAAATTTATCGTCGATCGCAAAAAAAAAACAACTGCCGTCCTGCTGCTGAGATTGCCTCCTTGATCCTCATTTATTTAGTCGAGTGGCCTGCCGCAAACAACACAGCGCTTGCAGCGCAGCCTGAAGGATATTGTGTCCTTGTGTGCCCTCCTCCTTTGCTAAGGGTGGAACGATTTGCTATTCACCATCTGTCCCCATCTCTCCACCCAGAGATTCGATGAAATGTTTCAGTTCAGCGTTCGCGATTCAAATTGAACAATGGATCTTTTTGTGTTTTACTTCGTGAAATGGAGCGGCATCTATTGGCTGCAGGGGTGACATACCATTACATACAACGTGTGTACATGTACAGCCCATTTGTCAATCCACTGCTGGATGAGGGCCTCCCTATGCCATACGGGTCGTGGGGTTTATTAGACCGTATTATTAGACTGCTCCAGTGTGAGTTCGTGAAGGTGGGGCGCAAAGATGTGCAAGCATGGAAGTACAGTACAACTATGCATTTTTCAAACAAGAATAAACTATTAGTCATTACACGTGGGATTTCATGCCCTTAGAAAGAGCTTAGAGATGGATACTAGTTGGTGCATGATCCATTTTTGAACAGGTCAACTTTAGTTTTCAGATATGGGTGTTTGAGGCAGAAGTAATAATATCTGTGTCAGTATCGGGGTCAGAGAGCCGGACATCAACAAGGCAACTTGAAAATAATTATCCGTCGATTATACAGATGCATGCGGAGGAAACTGGGAATTCTATGGTAGGATAGGGCAAGCAACTTGGACGTTTGCAACAGAACGCGGCAATACATTGTTGTCCATGTAATCAGGAAGTGGAGGTTGTGATGGGTGGCGCACTCGTGCAGAATGGAGGAGGGCAGCTTGCCGAGACAGCCACTGGAGTGGCACCCAGAGGGGTCGGCAGCTAAGGGGAAGACCGAAGGTCAGATGGGCGGATACTGGAGGAGCGGTCCTCGGAGATGAGATGTCGTCTGTGGACGAACTGAGAGGTCTACCAAAAGAAAGCAAGTGATGGCGATGACCTCTTTAGCTTCAATTTGAGTGCCACCCTGAGTATGTATGGTGTACTTCTTTCGCACTGTACGATAGCTACCTTTCATCAACGGGGGGGAGGGGGGGGGTATTGGCCCACAAATGTCCCCCCCCAAATATAATCGTCTTTGATTCCATATCGGTGGCGTGGGTGGGCGGAGAGTATAGCGGAGATCAGTAGAAAATGTTGCGTTGAATACCACCTGGCAGCACTGCAACCCACCATGAGCTCGCGTTGGCCAGACAGGCGTCTGCCAGACATCGAAGCAGCTCCCACGACAGAGCTCGTTCATCGCAGCAGCCGCCCCGTGGAGTGCGTGGGGAGGATTGGCAGCTCTGCAATCGTCAGATCTTCTGTTTGAGATACGAGCGCTTTTTTTCTTCTTTTTTTCTCTATTTCCACGAGCGGGCCGGGGCGTAGGTGGAAATGTGGGTGGGTGGGAGTGGTGTCTGTAGTGGCGCATCTGCCAGTCAACTCCGTGGCACCCGGGGCTGTCCCGTGACCTCCCGTCAGCGAGCCTTCGACACTTCACGTGGCCTCAAAGTGCACCTGGCCTGGCACAGGCACCGTCGTGACGTCACGGCCACTTAGTGGCGAATGGCGGCCATTGTTGTCGGTAGTGGTGTCTTGGCGTGTTGTATCTGCATATTACAGTTTTGCTTCTTCTGTTGCTTGGGGTCGGCCGCTCAGATTTACTTTCTTCCTGGACCCCGTACGTATGTACGTACGTCACCGACTTACGCTCGGCCTTTTGTACGTATGTACGTACGTCACAGACTTTCGATTGAGCACCGGAGACACTCGCCTGCTTTTTCCTTACCGCCGACTGGCACGCTCTCCTTCCCTGACGGGGTTCTCCTGGGTTGTTTCGGCCCAACGCGTTGCGTTTCGCCCGGGGGAGTGTGCGAGCGTGTGCGGCGGGTGCGCCAGCCGTGCCTTCGCCATACCGCGTTTTGCCGAGCTCCCCCGTGTTTGGTCGTTTTCGTTTTGACAAAAGTATTTTGTGCGCGCGAAGAAGAAGGCTAAGGGCTTTAACAAAATATTGTACGCCTGTGTGCGTGTGTGGCCGTAGCGCACACTGCGCACACGAACCCGGCGACCCGCTCACGGCCAACATCATTGACGATTAGTTGAACCGGTCCTGGGCCTCCCCTAGGTCGAATTAGCCTCAAATGAGTACCTGGTGTGGTGTGTAAACATCGCCACTGGGGGGAGACAAAAGGTGGCCGGGCGTGGTGCTGACCACCCTCCCCCTTCGTGTGCTGTGCCAGCCTTCAAAGGTGCAGCTCGCTAGCAGCGCTTCCCCCAATGGTCTGTTAAGGCTACACGGGGGACCTTTGTCTTTGTTTAGAAGGCCAAGCTCCTCCTGCCTTCTGTGAATTTAGACCATTTTACAGTCCCTAAGAGTCATGGCTCACAAAGCAAAGAAAGCACTGGGGCTGTCCACCCACCACCCCACTTCACCAACCCACGCTGACAAGCACAATGAAGTATTGGTCAAACAAGCACCATGCCCGGCGTGGTGCGAGGAGGCCTTCATCCAGCAGTGGATTGACAAAGAGCTCCACATCACTCTTATTATTTACAAGACGCTACTATTTATCATAGTAAATGTTTCCACGTATGCTACGTGCTCAGCTCTCGTATACCTCTCCCGTTGTTGTTTAGTTCACGCCATGTACAGCCCTTTGTCAATACACTGCTGGATGGGGGCTCCCTTACACCGTCTGGGCCACGCAGGTTATTTGACCATAGCTCACCACACCGTCGAGTGCGGGTTGGTAAAGGCGTGGTCGGAGCCGAGATATCGGAGCATGAATTTTCCGCGCTGGCTTTTGTACCGTACCTGTGTTGAACTTCTTTCGCGCCGTACGTAGCCAACCGCACGAATCGGAGGTGCGGGGGAAGGACAACAAACTGCCCACAACGTAGCACCACTACGTATAACACGTGGTATGCATAGTGGTCGCACACCCACGCACTCTTTAGGCCAAAATCCTGATAATCTAACAAGATATGACAAGATCTAATAATTTTTTCCGGGTGATTTGATAATAGGCACTGATCACGTGATCGACGTACACACATGTAATCACTCGTTTGCGTTCCATATATTAAACATTACAATATAATGGTTTGCTTGCCAAGTCTGTCCCCAGTACCGTGGGTGTTCTCCACTGAATTATAATCTACAATGGGGCACATGTGTCAGGAGGGGAATTTCTTACATTATCCCAATGTCATTGAAGTTATTTTGCACATTGAATGTCAATGTGTACCTAACCCTGTTATTGACTGTTGTCTATAAAACACATTCCTAGAATTACAAAGGTGAGCTGCAATGTAACCTGCCAGAAAATTGCCATTGATTAATCCTCACAGCACTTAACAGTGATCTAACGTGTACTCCAGTGCGGCAATTTGTGCCATTGAATCCATACTGTACAGTAATAATGAAGCTAATCATTTACGCAGGAGGGTTTAAAGTTTGACCCGGGCGTGAGAACTCAAGAGAGACCAGGATTGTCTCATTTGCAAGAGTCACATGGGTCACCGATATAGCCTCACCGAGTCTTCAAGACTCTGTGGTGAGACATCTCAGACCGTGAAAAATCTCGACAACGACCGCCCCAAATCAGATCATCACACAACGGCGCTCTGAAACACATCCAACGGCGCTATTCCTGAAGCATTCGAATGGATGTCAGATCTCGACATCAATTTATCTGTTGCAATCCCCAAAAATGCTATATACGAAAGAAGGAGGAGAGTCCTGCACTGGGATGTTTGGCAAATTTCATTTCACACAAGTTCGGCAGGTGGAATGAGAAACGAGAACAAATGCATATAAAGTGAAATACTAAAAAACTTCCATTACATTACTGCAATCTCCTGGACACCCGCAACCCGATCCTTTGACACCTGATATACGAAAGTGCTAACTAGGTCAGAAGTCCTGCTTAGTTTCTGAGCTGACCAGATCGGGTGAATTGTGGGTGATTTCACATACGATACGGTAGAAGCCAAATCCATTGTCCTAATTGAATTTCTGTGCTCCCCATATTTACCAAACGTACACTGACCGACGCAGGACCCACACACAGCGTGGGACGTTGAGAAAAGTAACTGTGCATACTTATCCCAATGAAACGGACAAGAATAAGCCACGTGTGCAATATCCGCTGTACCGAACCATCCTCAAGACCGTCATCATCGTTTGATGAACGTGATGCGAAGGCCAGCCGAACTTCGTTTTGGAACAACACGCACTAAACTACGCCGTAGGCTTTTCGCGGCTGCGCCGCACAGCTCCTCCGCGTGTGTTTTTGTTGTTGTTTTGGTCGTGCCGCGGTGTTGTTTGGAAACGACGTCCGACGTTTCGCGCGCCGCGCGCCTGCGGAACTTCTCTAGTTCTAACAGTTCCTGCTCCGACCTGAAAACAAATTCTGTTGGGTCGCGCAACCACAATCAATACCTTGCTGACAGTGCCGGATTCAGCTAGTGCGGGGCCCGTAGCATATGTTGTTATAAAGGGGCTGTATATATAAAAAAACAGGTAAATATTAAAACTCAAAATTTGTACTTGCATAGTAAAGTTATTGCATTTTTTCATTTGCTATACAGCCAAATAATACGACAAATCGCTAACCTTAAATACCCAGTCTTCATACAAGTTGAAGACGGTATAGTACTATAGTAATAGAGCAAGTGCAGAATCACCGAACCGGAATTGATAGCTTTAAGGCATTTAGCGCGGGGCCCTTGAAAGTGTAGGTCCCGTAGCTACATGTGTAGCTACTTTTGCTACTAGGACAATCCGGCACTGCTTGCTGATCTCATCAAGGAGCATAGGCTGTCACATCACGCGATCTAACAAAGACGGTCGCTGCATCGCGCGATTTCAGATGCGCTTCTGCGGCCGTCTGGAACGTTCTTCTACCTTCCCACATTAGGAAGCCGCTAGGAGCTGTGCGCTCTTAAATCTACATTGAAAACTCATTTCTTTACAACTGCTTTTTGTGCTTAACTTTCTTGTCCTTCCCCACACGGCCGATTCAGCACGGTTGGCTACGTGCGGTGCGAAAGAAGTTCAACGTGCAAGTAGTACACACATACAAATCATTATCAGCAACAGCAGCAACAACAAAACTCAGTGGAGCTTCGCGGCCGGGGCAGGAGAGGTGTGAGTTTTGCAGGCCGAAACAGGGGCCAGGAATCTTGGGAATGTTCCCTTGGGGGTGGCGGCGGCGGCGGTGGTGGTGGTGGCGCTGCTCCTGATGCTCGCTGCTGCTGCTGCTGCAAGCACGAAGCTCCCAAACCGGTTACTCCATTCTCTTTGGCGGCCGAGAAATCCCTGCGTCGCCCGGCAGCAATCGTTGTATACAGTGTGTCCTTGAAATAACGTGGGCGGGTGGAGTGTTGTGCCCTCGCCTCTCACGGGGTTTCATGATTGATAGATGGAGTTTGGGGGGGGGGGCGAGGGTGTGGGGACGACGACCCCCCCCCCCCCCCAAAGAAAAATTAATTGGGGGAATTTCGTAAAATAAATTGCACTGCTGAAGTCAAAACATTTAACACCCTCCCAACCTGTAATACGAATCGAATTGGCCATTTCTGGCAATAAAAAACAAGGTGTTAAGATGTTCAAACACCAAATGGATACCTTTCGCAAGGCATCAAGTCTGCATTAGGAGGCCACGCGTACTTGCGGCGACACATGCAAACATGCTCCGATTATAATATATGCATTGTCCTTGAAACTGATTGGCCTACACCAGTGGCAGCCTTCTCTTAACATCTCAAAACCTGTTTTATTGCCAGAAAGGGCAAAACATACGGTATTCTTATTTTTGATACTGGCAACAAACAAACAAAAAGTCTCATCGATAATCTTCCATCTGCTCTGTGGATGGATAAAATGGCGCACTTGTATGGAATTTAACACGTTTGTGGTCGTGGTGGTGCTGGTGGTGCTGGCTGTTGTTTGCCTACACAGGATGGTGGCTCATTGGATTTGGTCTTAAAGAAGGCTCGCAGAATCCCAGAAAAGATCCTGGGCAAAGTCAGCATCGCCGTGAGTTCAATCCGACATTCTGTTCGCTTGAGTCTTCACCTGCACGCAGCAATCATGGAGTGGAATTGTCCAGCGCTGCAATGTCTCTTCGCAGTACTATACAGGCAAAGAATGGCGCTAACATAATAGAGTTGTTTTGGGTTACATCGCGTAAATATATAAATGTGTCGTTAAACCCGCCACCACCCGACACAGCCAACTAGTAAGGGTTGTCACGTAAACAGAACGTGGCCAATTCGTTACTAGTTCAGCACACTGGTGTGTTGGAGAGCAAATCCACAACATTGTAAATGTTGTGATGTGCTGTACAAGTAAGGAATTGGCATGTTCTGTTTACATAACAAACCTTACAAATTGGCTGTGTCCGGTGGTAGCGGGTTTAACGACACATTTACATATTTACGGGATCTACCCCATAAAACCTGTGTTATGGATGATATTGGTCGCGAAAGGCTGCGTGTTAAAATGGCGCCTACGTTGGACGATTCCATTGTGGTGGAGCGGATGGGAGGAGAGGTCACCTCACGCGACTATTCTCCCACCGCTTTTGAATGACCGTATAATGCACCTTTTGTCCAAAAATAAAATGACGTGAGGTGAATGTGTGTGGCTTTTTGAAGGTGATTCGAGGGCTGGCTTACCTCCGCGAAAAACATCAGATTATGCACAGAGGTACGTCGGCTCTTGTATGACGTGCCTGAGACGTTCTCACGCTGCAATTTGTATTTGCGGTTAACACAAAGAGGTGGTCCCCACATTTGTACGCTTCATAACCTGCACGCATTGTTAACTTGACACGATTTTCGATTTAAAGCTTTCGTGACTGCAGGGATTCATCTTCTTGGTTCTTTCGGTAAAGTCACGTAGAAGGGAAATAAAATAATAAAAATAAAACATTATAAAATAATTCTCACGACGTTTCGGCCACAACGCAAGCAGCCGTCCTCAGGTGAAGAACAGGTCTGTCGGAAAGACAGCGTCAGACAGCGTCTGAATGACGCTGTCTTTCCGACAGATGATGAACTTCACAAGAGATACAAAATTCCACTGTCGTGTTGAGCATAAATCTGCTCGAAAGATTTGCATTACGTTTAGTTTTGGTTCGTACCTTTCATTTCGATTAATTCCCTGAAAACTTCTCATATATATATTTATATGCTTGCTTTATCTTTCAGAAAGTGTCTGCGTTTCACAAAGAAATGGCACTTCCCACTTTGCTATTTACACCGGATGGGAGATTGTCCTGGAGTACAGCTTGTGGTGCCATTGTACTGTACTGACCCATTGCCCAATAGCCCCACCGTGGCGTTTAACGTTACTCATTGCCAACAACCGGTAAAATCTTCTTGATTCTTTCGGTAAAGTCACGTAGAAGGGAAATAATAAAGTAATACAAATAAAACATAATAAAATAATTCTCACTGTGAGGATAATTTTTTTACCGAAAGAACCAAGAAGATGAATCCCTGCAGGCACGAAAGCTTCAAATCGAAATTTAACCGGTAAAATGCCGAAGACGCGGCTACGTTGCGTCACTCATGTCAGGGGTGAATCTTTTTTAAATGCTGTTACAACCAATTCCACACTCGTCCGTGGCCTGCGCCCCCGTCGCATGTGTCCATCGTCGACGATAGTAATGGCCTGGAAAGGGGGCGAAAGGGGGCGAACAGTGGTGCAGCGGTTAGCACATTACAAACGAAGCTGGCGAACTTAGTTCAAGTGAGACCTGAACTGGTCCTGAACACTCTTCCATGTCCTTTCCCCCGCCTCGGCAGAGACCGCACTGACCGGCGCAGTTTCACGTGGCCAAACACAACCCCCTGTGTGTGAGACAGTGTGGGAAGGGCCTTCATCCAGCAGTGGACTGGCAAATGGCTGTAATTTTAAATTTCGATTTAAAGCTTTCGTGACTGCAGGGATTCATCTTCTTGGTTTTTTCGGTAAAGTCACGTAGAATGAAAACAATAAAATAATAAAATAAAACATATTAAAATAATTCTCACGACGTTTCGGCCACAACGCAAGCAGCTGTCATCAGGTGAAGACCCCGACCGACCTGGTCTTCACCTGATGACGGCCGCTTGCGTTGTGGCCGAAACGTCGTGAGAATTATTTTATTATGATTTATTTTATTTATAATTTTTTTGGCTGTAATTTTGTTTTTATTCTGAGCAGGAGCATGAATTAAATCCGTGGGCAAGAACTTCTCCCTCAACAAATTGAATAGGAATAACCGCATGCGCGTGAAATTCAATTTGCCGAATTAAATACATCAAACAATGAAAGTTATCATGAAATAGCTTCAGAGAGAGATGAATGATTGGCGATATGAGAATATAAATTCACAGTTGTGGGGAGCTTAAGTTCACGTGCCGTTGCGCGTCTGATCCCACGCGCATCTGACCCCTGGCGTGTCTGACCCCTGGCGAGCCTGACCCTTGGCGAACCTGACCCCTCATGCCTGACCCCTGGCGTGTCTGACCCCTGGCGTGTCTGACCCCTCACGCCTGACCCCTGGCGTGTCTGACCCCTGGCGTGTCTGAACCCTCACGCCTGACCCCGCACGTGTCTGACTCCTGGCGTGTCTGACCCCTGGCGCACCTGACCCCTCACGCCTGACCCCTCGCGCATCTGACCCCTGGCGTGTCTGACCCCTGGCGCGTCTGACCCCTCGTGCCTGACCCTTGGCGCGTCTGACCCCTCGTACAGACGTGAAGCCGTCGAACATCCTGGTGAACTCGCGCGGGGAGATCAAGCTGTGCGACTTCGGCGTGAGCGGCCAGCTCATCGACTCCATGGCCAACTCGTTTGTGGGGACGCGATCGTACATGTCGGTGCGACGTCGCTCACCCACACGCCCGCCTGGCCACGCCTGGCCGCCCACCCGCCCACGTGACATTCCTGCTTGTCGTTCATTTACCCAAGAGCTTGGGATTATGCAAACGTCGTGTGTTGTCGTGGGCCCATTGTACACGAGCATTGCCCCTTTTGTCAATCCGCTGGCGGTGGAAGGCCTCCGTGTGTCTCTCGGTCGTGTGGATTTTCTCGGTCGTCTGACCATACTTCACCGCGCTGCTGAGTGCGGGTTGGTGAAGGTGCAGAGCCATAGATATTGGGGTACTGGTACAGTAGAGTACAACAATGGCTTTAGCTGCACTGCCCCCTGCCGACAGCTCACGTAACGCCGTGGAGCATTCCGGATAATACAGTCAATAAATTCGACCTCTGTGCGTCTCTCCAGGGCACGCTGAGAATTCTCGTAGAATTGACCGCACAAAGGTAACTCTTTGAATATTCAGAGGGTCAGCGTTATTGTGCACGGCTCATTTGTAGCTGAAGCAACGAGTCAATGATACCTGAATCGACTCTCGCTTGGTTTAAATAAAAGCTGCAATCAAGTAGAAGCACACCGGGCGTCCCCCCCCACAACCGAAATTACGAGCGGCTTGACGGGAGAAGTTTAAATCCCAGAGGGAGCAGGCTCAATTCCTCAGCGCCCGGGGCCACGCTCTCCTCCCCCGCATGACCAACGGAACTCGATTGTGACGGCCCAATTCAGTAGGAATGAATTGGGCCGTCACAATCGCACAGGTGACTGGAAGAAATGGTCTCTTTCTATTTAAAGCTTTCGTGACTGCAGGGATTCATCTTCTTGGTTCTTTCGGTAAAGTCACGTAGAAGGGAAATAATTAAATAATAAAAATAAAACATAATAAAATAATTCTCACGATGTTTCGGCCACAACGCAGACCTGTTCTTCACCTGAGGACGGTTACTTGCGTTGTGGCCGTCGTGATAATTATTTTATAATGTTTTATTGTTATTATTTTATTATTTCCCTTCTACGTGACTTTACCGAAAGAACCAAGAAGATGGTCTCTTTCTCTTCCTTCGCTTTCCCCAACTGCCACCATCGTCCGAATGCCTCTTCATTCGCTTTCTCCTCTTCTTCGTCCGCTCTCCTCTACATGCACTCTGCTCTTCAACTCCCCGATGTGATTTTTTGCTTAGTGCCGCACGTTAGTTGACGGCATTACGTCCGGATGTTTCGCTCCACGCGCTCGGAGCTTCTCCAGGAACTGAACTTCACTGAGTTCCTGGAGAAACTCTCAGGGCACGCGGAGCGAAACTATGCAAAGCACAAATGTGAACACCTACGCAGTAAACTAAATAAAAAACTACGCCTATATAAATGTTCCAATGGTGTAAATGTTACCAGTTAAGGCCCACTGAGCTATATAGCTCTTTATCAGAAGCGACCTGGCCACAAATGATAGCTCGACGAAGCAGCTTATCGCATGGACACATATAGCAGCCAAATACCTGCTTCAAACGTGATGATGAGTACAAAGTGAGTAATCATTGGAAAGATGTTATTAACCATGCAAAAAAGTTTTAACTACACATATTTGGACCATCTTATCTGACAGGTACTATTCTATTTTACCGAGTGTTGACATCCCCAGCGTTTAACAGAACTCTCCTTTTTGTATTTGGATTGTCAATCAACACCGGGTAGAACGACAACTTGTACACCTATTGTTCTCTTTCAGCCCCGCCCACCCCCCCCAACACGTTCCATTCATTGGCTACCACATTCAGATAAGCCCCTCCCTCCTCCTCCCCCCTTAACTTGTATTTAAGAGCTTGTCTCTTGGAATTTTGCCTCACTTGATACAGTAAATCTAGCTGTGACGGTCCCACCTGATGACAGAGAATTGTGTTGCCTCCGAAACGTCGTGATTTATTATTTTATTTCTATTAATATTGCAAAATTTTCTATTGTTTATTTATTCCCTACGTGACTTTACCGAAAACACCTAAGAGTATCAATCCTTGCAGTCGCGAAAGCTTCAAATCTAGAATTAATACCTGCTTCTAAACGCGGAGGAAAAAACCGGATGACCCGGAGAAAAAATCCACGCAAGCGTCAGTTTCGGGATCAACCTGCTCCACATCAGGCGATGTGGTTAACATCTCGCCGCTCGATCTTCCTGCACTCCCCCCGCCCCCCCCCGCCCGCCGCCCGCAGCCCGAGCGCCTGCAAGGCACCAACTACTCGGTGCAGTCGGACGTGTGGAGCATGGGCCTCTCGCTCGTGGAAATGGCCATCGGCCGCTTCCCCATCCCGCCGCCCGAGCCCCGCGAGCTCGAGGCCATCTTCGGCAAGGCGGTGGCGGACGGCGCAGGGGGGTCGTCGGCCCCCAGGCCCAGGCCCCCGGGCCGCCCCATCAGCTGTGAGTGGTGGCGGCAGCGCGCGACGGAGTTCGACGCGCGGGGCCGACCGTCGCTCAATTTCTCGCCTGAGGATTTATTTTATCTCGGGGTCGCTGACGGTCTGGATGGAGTGGTTGGCACATGACCAGTAGCCGCAGAGTTATGATGGGTGTGGTATGCCGGGTGTGGAAGTATTTTCCGGGTCACTGACCCACGCAGATCGGGCTAAAACTAAGGCCTGGGTCTTGAGTTGATGTCAAGACAATTGTGTTCAATGTATAGAGCTGATACTACAACACCTGTCGATAAAGGACCTTGGCCACCCAAGGATGCCCGAGGACTTTCTGAGACTGCCTTATGCCAATGTTTCCCCGCGCTGTCTCCACCCGACCCCCCATTCCACCCTAATGCAGTCTTACTTATTGAATTTATGTCAAGCGTCTTCAGATGCAATTGAATTGACGCGCTATATCAAAGAAAAAATATATTATCGTCGGACTTTGAGGCCATGAGTCCAGGAATGCGGTCGACATGACGGAGGAGTGTGTAACCAGTGCAGCATCTGATTTTGGGGGCCCCAGCTCAATGAATTGTATTGTTGGGGTTTTTTTATGTCCACAGGCAATTGCTCCCCCGCTCCCCACACCTCCCTTACTGCTCAGCAATTTATCTATATCGGCCTTCCTCCAAATCTGTACACTTCCGCCCCATACTTGGGGCACCACAATTGAGAGATGTTAACTACCTCGCCTGGTATAACATGAGATCGTGGGTTCAATCCCGACCTTGACGATGCCTGTATATTTGGAGTTTGCATGTTCTCCCCGTGGATTCTTCTTTTTCGGGTCCTCCGGTTTTTTCCTCCACATTTAGAAACGTGCGTTTAGAGTAGTTGGCTGCTATAAATATACACGTGGTAATCCACTTTGTTGGCCTATCATTTGTGGCCAGGTTGCTTCTGAGAAAAAGCTACATAACTCAGTGGGCCTTACCTGGTTAAATAAAAATTGTAAAAATAAATAGTCTAATAAACACAACCTTCCCCACTCACTCAATGCAAAGCTCAAATCCACATCTGTCCACTCCAATAGGCGAAAACTGTAAATTCTTCGTCATCAACATCAACATTCCAAGCTGTCACTATCAGTCACGAGCTTGCGATGCGACAAATCGTCTAGCGCCTAGTGGGACACACGGTGAACGCAGAGGTGGATGGCTGCCACTCAACCGTACGTCTCAACCACCACCGGTCATCCCTTCTTGTGGAGCGGCGACAAATACAAACCATCGCCAACGTGAAAAATAAGAACAAAATAATATCATTTTGAACCTTCTTGGTTCTTTCGGTAAAGTCACGTAGAAGGGAAATAATAAAATAATAAAAATAAAACATTATTATTATGGTTTTTATTTTTTTTTATTATTTCCCTTTTACGTGACATTACCGAAAGAACCAAGTAGATGAATCCCTGCAGTCACGAAAGCTTTAAATCGAAATCATTTTGAACGTTACATCACCGGGTATGAACCCATTGGGACATACATTTTTTGTTTTACAAGGCAGACCTAGGTTTCAAAACTAAGAGACAGCAGAATAGTGTAATGCACACCTAACATGCACAGCGAAGACAGGTCGACAGGGCAGCCTAGAGGTTCTTTGAGGCCCTGGGCTTGAGGCCCGGGGAAATATTCCACGTTATTCATTAGTGACAAAACACAGGCCCATTGTGGGGCCCTTTTGTGACTTCCGGGACAAATTGCCCCCCCCCACCACCCCCTACCCTCCACCCTGCACCCCCCCCTCCCCTCTGCAGGGCTTCCCAGTATATGTGTCGTAACATATGTGTGTGTCGTAATGTTAGTTATGTGTCGTAACGTACGCTACAAACAAAAGCGTACGATGCAGCTGACACTCACCAAATGTGACTTTCAGCTTTTGGTGGAGGAGGAGGAGCACCGATGGCAATTTTTGAACTTCTGGACTACATCGTAAATGAGGTGAGTTCCTTCTGTGTGTTGTGTGTTAATCAATAACATACATCCATCTCACAGAGGTGAACATTGATTATAATTGGATGCATCAACATTGTCAGTTCCAATGCAACGGCGATGCAGCTCATCGTTTGTGGACTTTAAGATGTCGACATTCTTCTTCTTGTTGTTGTTGTTGTTGTTGATTGCAGCCTCCTCCCAAGCTGCCCCCGGGCATCTTCAGCCAGGAATTCCAGGACTTTGTCAATAAAACGTGGGTGCTCCTCTCTCCACGCACGCAAAGACAAAATACCTCCGCTTAGGCTTTATAGTCTCTTGGGGCTATAAGCTGTTAGCGAGCAGCTAAATAAGAGGTCTGTGGGGTCAGCGCCACTCTAAGCTTCCTCTGTCTTCTGCGCTGTCGTCGGCGGCCGCACCACAGCACCGGGTACAGGAAGAGTCAACAAAGGTTGAGGCGCAGGCGAGATTGACACGCGCGCAACAGCTCTGTTGTCAATCCACTGCTGGATGAGGGCCTCCCCACACCCGGCAGGCCGTGGGGGTTATTTCAAACCATGCTTCACCACGCAGGGCAGTGCGGCTTGGTGAAGGCGGGGAGCATACACAATGGGAGTATAGACGCACAATACAATGGGTAACATCGTACTGGGAGCATAGACGTGGAAGTATAGTACAGTACAACAATGGATTTGCACTGCTGCCAAAAATGCATCCGTACCGCAGCCTAAACCAAAACGGAAAGTCTGAGACTTTTCCATCAAATGCAGAGCACGTGCTTGTTACATAATGAAATATAACCGTGGATTAAAGAAAATATCATCTGTATGTGATTAAAAACATCTATGTTTTTTTTCTTTTAGTTTGATAAAGAATCCTGCTGAACGCGCCGACCTCAAGACTCTCATGGTAAAATCACTTTCACACACCGCAGTGTTCTGTAGCGAAACGCACGTGTGCCCCTTGCACATTCGAACACTTGACCGGCGGTCGCACACGCACGGACAGGACTTAACACTTGCAGAATATTTTCCGGCTCGCCGGCAGACCGGAGTGTAAGCACGTGGCCAGTAGCCAAGCCACAAGCTGTAAGCGAGTGGTACTCCTCTATACAGGATGTGGTGTGCCGGAGCTGGGTGCAGACTTATTTTTTCCAAGTAGCCGACCGGGAGAGACCAAATGGGGCAGATTTAACGCGAGCCCTGATCCTGCACTTGCCACACCGACTCACAAGTTTGCACTCGGTGTCAACAACAAGAATCGGTTCACGTACTCTTTGCCGCTTGCCACCCCCCGTTGTAAGTTCTCAACCTCGTTTTGAATCGCGTTGACAAATCCCACAGTTTGCAAAGGTGTGGGCCCTTTCTCAAACCCAGTGGCATAGCAGGGTTGGCATGGGTCCTGGTGCAAGGAATTAAATGAGTCCACTTTTCCTCCTCTTTGTGGCCTCGCGTTCGGGCTCCTTTAGCCCACACCTCTGGTTAGCACAGTCGGTTACGCACGGTGCAAAAGAAGTTCAGCATAGGCACACACAGCCCATGGGCTCCAGTGCAGTTGCGCCGCCTATATACCCGATGGCTATATGCCGCTGTGTCTACCGCGACTGTAGAAGCAATTTGTGGCAATTGATTAACAGGCTTGGACGTAGCGATTGACTGTGTTTCACCAGCGTGAGGCCCCGCTGGGTCACCGCGCCTCTCTTGAAAGGAAGCGGTGACCTGGGTCAAGTGAGAGCCATGCCTTGCTCTTTAGACCTAAAACGTAGCTGTCAACCCCGTACGGTTTACCCCGTATTCTTGTGCAGGGAAATTGAGTGTTCAGGTCTATACGGCGCACAGCCGTTTCAATGCGGCCAAAAATATTTCTGTCTGTTTGTTTGCGTTTCTCTCTTGTGGCGATGGGACTTTGTAGGATGAACGTTGGTATTGATAAGGGGCACGGGGTGACCAATAAGGTGTCTGAATTGGTCTGTAATAAGGTAGGGCACCGATAAGGAGTTGACAGGTTTGCTAAACACAACATGCGCAACGTAATTTTCTAATCGGAAATTGCAACACATTGTCAAAAGCAGAGCGAAAACAAACAAGGCAACACCGGTGATCCCTAACAAGGGTCCAACTTGCAAACATTGTTTTAAAACACCACAATTTAAATGAGCCACACCGTTCGCGGTTCAAAGTCGAGGCCGCTGTGGAGGTACAGCAGTGCCCTCTCTCGGGCCCACGTGGTATTGTCATGACATATTCAACACCACAAGTGCTACGTTGAGTGACAAAATGGGGCCCGATGCAGTTGCACTTGCCTGCACGCACACTCGATGGCTGAGCCCCAGGTCTTTCATTTCAGCCGGGTCTGTCTGGGCCAGCGACTCAGAAAACATTTCCGCACCCAGCACGCCACATCCAGTATTCCTCGAAAGCTGTGGACGTGGCCAATCGTCAACGTGCCCTCTCCAGTTTTACCAGCAACACGGGAAATATTGAGTGAGAAATTAAGCCACGGCTCTCGTGGGTCATATTTACCCACAGTGCTGTGCATTGTTGAGAAAAACACATTCCTGCGGAGGGAGCTGGTAGGAACGTTGGGTTGCTCGGTCAATGGCCAGGGTCAACGACGGCGTGGTGTATTCCGCAAATATGCCCGACTGAGGGCGGCCACAAGCCGGCGTGAGTAGGTTAAACGTTGAGTTTTATAAGGGCACCACGGGGTGGCCAGCCCCTCCCCACCCAGCCCCACCCCTCCCACCCCCCCACCCAGCCCCACCCTCCCCACCCTCCCCACCCAGCCCCTCCCTGCACGACGGAAACAATAATCCCCTGTGGGCTGGTGTAACCAGGAGGTTCCTACCGGTATTAACAGAGAGCTGCCCTCATTCCGTGTCTCCTCAGGCTCACCCGTTCATCCGCGGAGCGGAGGCGGAGGAGGTGGACTTTGCCGGCTGGTTGTGCAGCACCATCGGCCTCCAGCCACCCGCCACCCCCACGCAGCCCGCCACTCAGTAAAGACCTCGGCAGAGACTCGCGGAGCCAGATCCGTGAGCACATCGAGATATATACGGAGTAGACAGAGACCCCGATTGATGCAGACTCATAAGACACAAAAAAGACTCGCGGGACACAGAGGCACACAGCCGTGGATACGGAGGCCCGCAGACACATGTCCACGCGCCGCACAATCATCCAACCAAATAGTGCACACTCCAGGTCAAGAGGTCATCATGACCGAGGCACACCATGACAACAGAAATGTATAAGATGCACAGAGTTGTGAGAAAATAACCGAGAGCCAGTGTTCCGCAAAAAAAAAAGTTAAAATGGTTAAGTTCAGCAAATAGTAGCCACAAATGTAGCTTTAAGATGGTGGCGACATCAAAGGTGTGGACGGGGTGGCTCAGAGGTCCTCGCGCCAGCTGCTGCCTGCGATTAAACTGGGTTCTCGAGTGCTGAGCTTTGATGGCCTCAGCCTGGTCACCAATAGCTGCACTAAAAAACCCATTGCGTAATCATTTGTTTCAGCACTTAATTTGGCAACATTTTTGCTCTGAAAATTGTAACCGTCAGTTTGACTGTCACAAGACAAACGGTGGCAGCGGGTGGGAAAGTGTCACCCCCTACTTACGCGGACCACTTCCACGGGCTGTTCTCCTACAATGGGTGGGGAACCGTTTTTCTGCCAAGGGCCATTTGGACATTAATAACATCATTCGCGGGCCATACAAAAGTATCAACTTAAAGATTAGCCTGTTATATTTGGTCAAACATTTAATTAACTCACCCCTAATGTGATGGCTGGAACTGCCAAATGATTTTGCGAGCCTGATACGGCCCGCGGGCCGGACGTTCACCGCCCTTACCCTACATGGAAAGTTGGGCTGTGCTGCACGAGATCGGTATGGATACTCCGTCTCATGATATGACACCAACAGCAGTTGGAATTAAATGAGGTAAAAAGACAAAAATAAATCATGTGGTGGCTACATCAAGCTGTTTGTGGTACATGCGGTCTAGCGGAGCGTGAGGCTTCGTGTTATTGCCAACGTTTAGTCTTTTGTGTAACGTGCTTAACATTTTGTCTTGGGTTCCATGTTTCCCAGATGATGGTTGTTATCAGTAGACAGGGCTGAAATGTTGGAAATATTGGATGGGTGAAGATTATGAATGTAACACGATGCAGCGTCTATTAAAATGTATCCCTATGCTCACAATGCAATGAAAATCAACTCTAATTGTACCCGATCATCGATTATCTACGTTGGTGCAAATTACATTGTTACAATTAGGCTGCTGGAGCTAACAACGGTACAAACGAGACGTTAAAACAAGAACCAAAAAATGGTGAATAGAATCATAACAACAGTTCGTGACGCTTCATGCGAGTCGCTGGAGGGTGGAATGGTCTCGTGAACACATCCACAAGCGTACACACCAGAGGTCGCAACCGGGTACCCGATACCCGTACCCTACCCGATACCCGGCCCCTACCCGATACCCGGCTACCCGTACCCGGCGGTACGGGTAGCCGTTTGCGACCCTGGTGCGGCCGGGTACGGGTACGGGTAGGCCGTGAGTCACTGGTGAGTCACCGTTTGTCACTCATTTCGGGTAGGGTACGGGTAGGGAACGGCTACCCGTACCCGGCCGGGTACGGGTACCCATTTGCGACCCTGGTGCGGCCGGGTACGGGTAAGGAATCAAAAACCGTTTGCGACCTCTGGCACACACACACATTGGGGCGGAGTGGCATAACGGCGGTTAGTGCGCTGAACTTTGAACTCGGCAACACGAATTCAAATTCCGGCCTCGGCTAACCTTTATAACCCTTGCAGCGAGTGGCAGCGAAACCGGTCTCGACACTTGCCACCTCACCAACCCACACAACCACCAGGGTTGGTGAGGTGTGGCCAAGCAAATCACACGACTGACACGTGGGCCCGAGAGAGGGCAGTGAAGGGGCGCAATGGTGGTGGGAATGGCACACATCGTCAGGGGAACGAGTTAAAACGGCCCGATTCAAATACGTTGCGCAACTTGCGGCGACTGCGACAGACCACGTGACGCTCACCTCGTCTCTTGTTACTTGAGAGCTTGGCCACAAAGATAAAGTATAAAGTGGGTTTACTTGGTGACCACCGATATTAAAACTGTTTGGTTTAGGACTTTTACGACTGGCAACCTTGGGATGGGATCACCCAGTGGGGTAGCTTGAACAAGGGGCACAAGACCAGGAACTAAATGGATTAGAATCACAATGGCCTCTATGGTTCAATACAAACTCCCACTAAAGAGCACGAAAATACACCTCGCATCCGTCAATAACAGTACCTTAAAAGATATGCATAAGGCAGTGTTGTTGATGTTACTGGGTTTAATTGTGCACCACTACCAAAATGTTTTTTTTTTTATCGAGACGAGATACATTACCACATTAGCAACTTCACCACTGGTCAAAAACCTCAGAGCCGAGTAGACTTTCGCGTTTGCCGACTCTGCATGCACTCCGTGCCGTGTCCACATCACAAGAAATCCATCCCACGTCGCTAAATGGCTGCCGACGCCATCACAGCAAATCCACTCCATTTCAAGGGCCTCACTTCTCGTGCTAAGACGGCCATTCGGCCCCCACGTGCATTGGAGCTTTCGCAGATACTTGCGGTTGTAACTTGTGGACACGTGCGAGATGGAACATTGCCGACATGTTGCGCTTCGGCTCCTTTTAGCAGTCAACTACTGCTGTAACGCGTCTTAAAATAATGTCCTGCAAATGTTCACGGGTTAAAGGGGATTTAAAGGCAAAAAAGTTATCCACTTTGATGGTAGATCATTTATGGTTTACACGGTTTAAAAAATTAACCCGTAAAAACAAAGTTTTTCACTATAAATCCTTTACATGCGTGGCATCGGTTTTATTTTATTATTCATTTGTTTTTCTTGAGCAAGAGTTTAATCACATTGGTATTTTAAATTAAATGAGAAAAAAAATTCCCTAAAAAGTGGAAAATTTTGGATTTTTTTTCACGAAAATAAATTGCCACGCACGAGTCTGTGTGCAAAATGTCAGCTCGATTGGATCACGGGAAGTGGGTTAAAAAACGACCGAAAGATTTGCACGGTCGTAAGCGCGCAAGTGAACTTAATATAAAGGATTTTAAAAAGTAAGGTGTGCGTGGGGAAAGTAGCCAGTGGTTTGAAAATAAAAAGGTTGAAGATAATTTCCTGCTGCTTGCCATTCGAAGTCAGTACAAATCCTAAAAGACCTCGTTATTTTCCTTAATGTGCAACAAGCCAAATATTAAAATAAAGCTAGCAAAACTGCTATCTGTACAACACACATTACCGCGATTTCAGAACGAGTTAAAGCGCACCATTTATTGAGTTAAATTACATTTCGAAACTGCCAGCATTCAGTTTCTTTACTTTATAAGTCCCTTTAATTTACATGACTGATATTTAAGGTTCAACAGGGCAGCCGATGGAGGTGTTACCGTTTTCTTACAGCCATGGGTTGCAGGCGTTGGGAAACCACAAAAATCCCAACATGTTACGGGAAAATTGCAGCTTTTAAATCAGCTCAAGCACTCATCCCCTGTAACAGGTTACCCCCAGGATGCCGTTTTTGCTTATCACGTGTCCTGTTTCCCCACACAAGGGGAGGTTAGAACTGCCATGTTGTGCGACTTGTTCTGTATGACATGCAAAGTGAAAAAAAGTGAAAGCTTTCCGTTGTCAAGTGTACCACCGTTGTAATGCTGAAAAATGTCGACTAAAAAAACACAACCACCGCGTGTGATGCTCAGATTTTTTATTATCAACTTTGCAAGTCAAGCCGTTTTAGAGCGCAACAGCAAATGTGACAATTCAAAGAAAAACGCGACTTTCACAACAAAATATTAGAAACGGCTGCCGAGCCGCGCCGTTTGCACGCGCCGAAGGCCAGTCGTCTTCCCTTTGCTGTACAACACGACGGGGGCACGCTCCAGCCTCGTGTCAGCCTCTTGGCAACTTCGGTAGCAGGGCCCTCTCTCCTCCTCTTTCAACCTGGTGTGAAACAAGAACACGAGACACCTTCACTTTTCAAGACTTCAATTGGAGTCACAAGGTATATTTCATCCATATTAAAAAGACCCAAAACATTATGCAATCTCATGGAAGAGATAATGCTGGCATTTACGTATGCAAGTTTTAGATTTTAAAGACTCGCACATTTGGGATTTAGTTTCAATTTGGTGCAGTAGTTCAACTCCATCTGCATGCAATGTAGAGGAATAAGATCGCGATCCCCCACCATCGGATTTCACTTAAGATTGCATAACGTGTCCAAGCCTTTGATAGCCAGAGATCAGTAGGACTCAATTTGTTTTCATCAAAATCAACAACACGGAATATCATCAGTTCAATGGCTTTCGGAAAACGAGAGCACGGAAAACGCACGCGTGTACAACGCCTCCACTTACAGAGTTTAAGTTCTCGAAATCCATGTTCCAATGAGCAGTCCCCGCATGAACTAAAAAAAACAAAACATCTGTTAAGCTCAGCAGGGTCAATAAAAAAAGTATCGAAGCATATAGCATGTACAAGACGTCTAATTTGCGCAGTTACGCCCATTGTACATTTTGCGTCGGGGTGTCACGACGTTTGCATCTGGAGAAATCAGCCTGTTCAGCCTCAACACGGAAAATCAGTACGGCAAGTGAACATTTATTTTGTCTCATCACGTTCTCCAGACACTTTCACACGACGCGCACGTCTAGGCTCGTGAAAAAATAAAACCGTAGCTCACCTTGGGGGCTATCGCCATGCGAGGCCCATCCACACCAGCTCAGTCACTTCTTGGTGTTGGTCGGTACAAGTGTGGCCCGGTGCAGCACTGCCGTGTTTCAATAATTAGTTGCACCAGGCACCGCTCCCAAGGACCCTGATAACAGTGCCAATGTGTTTAGCATGTGCGCATTGGGACAATATTTCACCTTAAATGATTGCTAGGAGATCGACTGTGCAGTCTAATCTCAAACTCAATCCATTGCAATTAAAACTGCAAATCATATTCAACTTGAATAGGCAAATAGCACGAGTCTGCATCTGGAGAAATCAGCCTGTTCAGCCTCAACACGTTAAATCAGTACGGCAAGTGAACATTTATTTTGTCTCATCACGTTCTCCAGACACACAAGACTGCGCTTCAGGACACGCGCCTCTTCGCCACTCAATCTCGACACCGAAACAGTTTAAACATCGCTGCGAGCCCATGGAGGAGAGAACTGCATCTCCATCAGTCGCGGTGCAGCTGCAACGCCATTGCACCCAATTCAGCCAGATTACTTTAGATTCATCCAACTGGTGAGCGAACCACAAAGATCGTGACCACGTGGACAGTTTGTTTAGGCGCGTGTGCGCACGTTGTGCAAACATGCGAGGAATTTACTCTTGTACATTTTTGCATCATTATTTTTCAAATTACCACTCAACTGCATTGCTGCAGTATTTCACCTTGGATTAGTTTGCTATCGACTGTGCGAATCCAAAGCAATCGAAATGGCACCCCCCCCCCCTCAAATTGTACCAACATTGTAAAACATGTCTTAAAACCTTTTACAGCCAGGAATTAGCAAAACTTTCTTTTCATAACGTCAGATGATCAGTTAACACGCACTTTGCAGCAACTTACAGAGTTGGGCCCTCCTAGAAGACCATCCCCCGCCATTGAGCAGTCACGGCAACGGAGGAGTCTCATCTTCAGCTCGTGTAAGATGGCAGCATTTGGGTGTTCAGCACAACGAGTTACACACTGGGAAGAGAAATACCCATTTGTCAAGCTCAAGAGCAATACCCTCACCCAGCAAAACATGAAATGCAGTTGGCGTCAGTACGCATCTGGAGAAATCAGCCTGTTCAGCCTCAACACATAAAATCAGAACGGCAAGTGAACATTTATTTTGTCTCATCACGTTCTCCAGACAACACCAATTAAAAAAAAAAACACGACCCGCACCTTTAGGCTCGTGAAAAAAAAATAAAACCGTAGCTCACCTTGGGGGCTATCGCCATGCGAGGCCCAGTCACACCAGCTCAGTCACTTCTTGGTGTAGGTCGGTACAAGTGTGGCCCAGTGCAGCACGCCGTGTTTCAATAATGAGTTGCACCAGGCACCGCTCCCAAGGACCCTGATAACGCAGTGCAAATGTGGTTAGCATGTGCGCATTGGGACAATATTTCACCTTAGATGATTGCTAGAGATCGACTGTGCACAATCCAATCTCCAACCTCATCCATTGCAATTAAAACTGCATATCATGCAACTTGAATAGCCAATAGCACAGGTCGGCATCTGGAGAAATCAGCCTGTGCAGCCTCAACACGTTAAATCAGTACGACAAGTGAACATTTAGTTTGTCTCATCACGTTCTCCAAATGCTTACGACCCACCCCACCCTTCAGACCCACAACCTTCTAGGCCAGCCCATCTGAATGACCGTAACACTGCACGATTTCGGTTGCCATTCCATGGAGGCTAATCGATTTAATCAATATCGACACCCACCGGTGGCGATGCAGTTGCAGGACGTCAAACCTCAATTGGGTGAGATTCTAGTTTTTTTTAAATCGATCGTGAATGCAATCCAATATTCATCCAATCGGTGAACGAGCAAAAGATCGCATGACCAGACAGTTCGTAAGAATGTCTGTGCGCACACTTGTCTGCGTTACGCATGTGAATGCGCCAATGTTTGCAAAAATGCGTCCCGCATTGCTGCTGTATTTCACCTTGGGATTTGGGATTAAGTCCAATCGACTGCAATCCAGAAGGGAATTCCAATTTCACGTCCTCCAGGTCACAAATTGTAAACTATATCTAAACCTTTAATAGCCTGATAAAACTCCCATTTATTTATATAAAATCAACACCACGAAAAGTTATCAGTTCAACAAACACACTTCACCTCAACTTGCAGAGTGGAGCTGCTGGAGGAAGACATCCCACTGAGCAGCCTCAGCACACCACCCTTGCAGAATGCCGTTGGAGCGCTCAGAGGGCAACGCACTGGAAGAGACAAAACCACCCATTTGTTGTTAGCCGATGCGTAATCACTCTCAAAGTAAAGCGTCAAGTTTCTGTGTCATTATGACGATGCTTCAGGTGTCATGGTTGCATCTGGAGAAATCAGCCTGTTCAGCCTCAACACGTAAAATCAGAACGGCAAGTGAACATTTAGTTTGTCTCATCACGTTCTCCAGACGCCCGTACACCGATGCGCAACACAAATGCTCATGAAGAACGCTGCTCACCTTCGGGGTTTGTAGCCAAGCAAGGCCCGGCCACACCAGCTTCAGATTGTTCAACTTGTTAGCGTTGGTCAGCATACATTCGAGTCGCCATCAACGGCTTCACCAGGGCACCACCTCCAAGGATTTCCTCAGGACCTGATCCAACACCAGTGACGAGGCCATGCATGGCAGGTCACCAGGCAGCTAGCGCCGCATTCACCCACGGGATGGATGCTCACCAACATCTTTGCTGGCACCCACGTGTCTTCCAGGACATCTGTAAGTTTCTATAGTCAAGGATTATTGCCACAATTCACAACTGACGACCCACAACTACCCCCCTCCTCCCGTCAAACACACGCCTTGCTCAGTGGTTCGTTTTCAGCATCCGCGTGCGCTGGCTTAAGACGGCAGGCTACCGCCACCAGACGCACAGTAAGTCGCAAATTACAGCATCATGGCAAGGCGGTGGTGCGCGAATGTGGGACCAAGTTTTATTCTTTCAGTGGCGCAGCTATTTATTGAATGTGCAGGCAGAGTTCAACCGCACCACAATGTGCTAAAAAAGGGGGACCTGTATTGTTGGTCTTCCACCACACCGCCAATTAACATGGTTGGCTACGTACCGGTGCAAAAGAAGTTCAACATACGTACTGGCTACATTGTAGAGATGGGGGAAATCGACAGGAGCCCCCACATTTAAATCCCTGCGCCAGAGGCACATGACAAATATCCCACGCTACTGGATTTTTCACTCTGCTCCCCCGAAGAAACCCAGAGCTGCAAAGGTGGGTGGGGTGACAACGAAAGGATACGTGGTTGGTTGATGGCACTCCGCCTTGACTGGCCAGTGGTGCCGCCAATGCCGCTCGCCAGAGGGACACATGGCTGGTCAGGTGACCTGCAACCGACAAACACGTGGGGGGGGGTCAAGTCAAAATGTAATTGCAGTAACCAAAAGCGACAACAATGCTGCAGTTTTAATAGTTGGAGGATCAGGACTTCGTTGTTATCAGGGTGCATCAGCAACACGGACCGAAGTGGGAATCTCATCACGTCTCCAACGCGCAGTGGACGCTACACCACTGCAATACCATCTGGTTAACGTTTTCATTTAGCTACAACACATTTCGGTTACTTTTCAGCGTTTCTTCAACGTGCCTTTTTAATTTCCACCTCCCTATCCCCCACCCCTAAATCGATGGAGATCAAATCGTGTCATTCATCAGGTCGCTGCCATAAACGTTTGCAGTCAAAGGAGTGCAAACTATTTAAGTCAACGACACTTTAAGGCAGTGATTTTACACACAGCCTCGGTATTAAATGCTTAAAACATCTCCAGAGTTCCACTGCACCCAATAACCCCTACGGCTTAAAACGCGCCCTCTACTGGTATACAAACACGTGGTCGCATGAAGCCACAAACCCGGGTTTGAACCCCATTTCTGCTGGAAATTGTATTCGTTGCAATACAATCTTCAGGAACTTCCCCTTCAAACCACCGCTTAGGATCAAGGCTCTCACGCCATGTGTCGGTCATGGGGGGGGGGGGGTTGCTTGACCAAATACTTCATCACCCCGGCCAGTTCGCGTTGGTTTAGTGTAACAGTGGCCAGAAATCGATTTCTCAACGCTATACTTTGTGCTCCCACAAAGTGTTTTAGTAACGTTTACATCTTTAGTAACATTTTCACATTGCAAGGACTTGGGATTAAACTTCCGGTTAATTAGAATACAATTCAAGGTGGTACAGTACAAGCTCAGATGTGGATCAATTGTGAACATTTTATACTTATATAAACACTATCAATAAAAATAACTGTACATCCGCCAAACATTAACAGAGTTGACTACACACTAAACGCGATTCATAAATAGCAATCGTTAAAAATCCCGACTTCAGCAAAATATAATTGGCTTGTTTAACAAGATGCACATTTTAGTTACCGTGTTAAATATTTATACCATGCATTCCACCGCCGTCTTATTTTACTCAAAACGGTGATCAACGTAAAAGCCGCGTACTTAATCAGGCTAAAATGTAAAGATTTTATAATCGTGGGGGCTTCCGGTTGGCACTCATTTTCCAGACGGTGGCCCATCCTTCAAAAATCCACACTTGTTATTTTAACTAGCGATTAATTGTAACCATTTACGTTATCGAGTATTAAAGCTTTTTCGGCAACGCACCAAATTGCGACCGGTTAAACACCAAGGCCCTTCACGTGAAACACCAGGTTATCAACCCATCGAATTCGCCATTTCAATACAAAAAGCCGGGCCCAAAAGCTTCACCAAGTTTTTGGAAATCCTTAAACGCAATGGGCCAAGCAAAGCTCACCAACCCTCCGGAGCCCACGTGTTTAAACCGCAAACTTTACTTCGGTCACAATCAACAACCCAAGTGGGCTTGGGCACGAAACGTCGGCCGCCCAGGGTGAAGTGTTCGGCCGCGTTTGCCAAGAATGGAGTGCGGCCAAAGGCTCCCAAACGACCGATTCGCTGCATCGCATTTGCGGTGGCGAATTCGGAGGGGAGGGGGGGTCCCCTTCATCCAGCAGTGAATTGACTACGGCTGTAGGTCGGCAAGTCCCACCACCACCACCCCACACAATGCCTGAGAAACACGCGTGCGGACCACGTGTTCGACACAAATTTCCTGTAAAAATAGCCTCGCCGAGATTTTAATTGGAGAGTGGAGAAACAACATACCGCCCCGACTCTTACTAAACGTCGCACGTTGTTGTTGGTGTCGCTAAGTAGAATTTTAAAAAAGTTACGATCGCACATTTTCACGTTTGCATGAGTTGAGCATCGCCAAGAAATCTTACCCACAAGGAGGTCCCACGAAACAAAGAGACCCGTGAGCTCGAGGCGTCGCCCTTATATAGCCCGAGAAAACCTTCCGCGGAGGGGGGGAGGGGGGGGGAAGTGATCCGCCTACTGCACCACCTTCTACAGAACAAACGTAATCCCCACCGGACGTTTAGCGGATCGCAAAGAATACGACGCACCTCGAATGATGTTTATATATACGCGCGCGAACACAAACCACGGTACCACCGCAGTTTCGTCGAGGAATTATTTTCGGTCGGCGAAGTGTTACAGATTTGAGGTGCTTCGGCGGTTAACCACGTGGTGTCGTAAGGAGGCGGAGCTTCGAAATCGTCGTTGTCCTCGACTTATCCACTGCTGGATGAAGGCGTCAAATTCACCGGGCCTCTTGCACGACTTTATATTGTTGCTCCATCTCCAGGCAGACACAGATCTGGCTGTCCGCCTGATGACGCCGCTTGTAATTACTGGCGAAACGTCGTACTCAAGATTGCAAATGTTGCGGATTTACTCACCAACATACCGATGTGCTGGACTAGTAACGAATTGGCCACGTTCTGTTTACGTGACAAACCTTACTAATTGGCTGTGTCGGGTGGTGGCGGGTTTAACGACACATTTATATTTAGGGGCCATCCATAAATGACGTCACGCGATTTTGGACGATTTCTGACCGCCCCTCCCCTCGTCACAAAAAGTCAGACCCCCCCTCAAATGACGTCACAAAGATCTACCCCCCCCCCCCAAAAAAAAAAACATGCTTCAAATCTCTTTAAACTATTGTCATTGTAGTGCGTATTTAATGTGCCGCTGCACTGTTAAGAGAAAACATTTATTAAAAAGTATATTTAATTAAGTAGAACGTGTTGTCTATATTTATTTAAAGTTGCGCATTTTGATGTGACGTCACATTTCTCACCCCCCCCCCCAGGTGCGTGACGTCATTTATGGACGGCCCCATATAAGCTCTCACCCAAAAAAATGTATATTATGAATATTGGTCGCGAAAGCCGACGTGTTATAAACTTGTTTCATTCTCTCTGACAATGTCCATGCCAGTGGCTTATCACGTTGCACCCTTAACATGCCCTCGCGTGCGTAACCGCTCGACTGCGTCATTGTCAAGAGGACAGATTTTCATGGGAATGTGGAATTCCCGCTTTTGCTCTGGCCCTCCAAAGGAGACTGGCCACCCACTGCTACTTTGAAGTCACTTGGACTCGCAACGTTTGACTCAGCTCTCGGCTATTATAATAGCTATTATATTACAAAAAGTTACGGAAAGGAGTCTTATGACCAAACCTAGCTGTGCCACAATTATATCGTGCCAACACAACACCCTCCATTGGCCATCACGTACGCTACATGCAGGAACTGCATGGTTTCTAACGGATAAGAGTCTTCCATTAGTTCGTAGACATTGCTGTTTATACATTAACCAAGCTCGGAAAGGGCTTTTACCATCCAGCGGGGAAAATGTCACCTAGATGGGTTCTCAGCTGAATAAAACTTATCTTTGAAATTAACGTGGATATCCATCATACGTCATTTCAAATGTCTTAGGAGTTTGGCTCGTTAACCATTTCAGGACCAATCCTTTCCCTGAACGATATCCAGTCAAGTTTGTATGCAAGTGGTTATTCTATTAATCCCCGATAGGAACGTGACATTTGAAACGCTCATTGATATGGGGGCCACCACTGATATGCAGTCAAAAGCTCAAAAACACAAATTCTAATTTTTTTTTCCACATAACTCGTTTGCAAAGGTCTGAAGTCAATTCTCCAACCGTGGACAAAAGTGCATGATTCTGGTCAGGGTGAATTCAATAAGGTAGCAAATTGGTATACCAGTAACATTTGAAAGTCAAACTCGATTTGAAGCTTTCGTGACTGCAGGAATTATTCTTTGGTTCTTTCGGTAAAGTCACGAAGAAAATAAAAGAAAATATATTAAATACAATACGACGTTCCGATTGCAACACAAGCAGTCATCAGGTAGAATAAAATTTGAGACAAAACAGACACGGAGACACACACACAAGCAAACAGTGTCTATGTTGTCTCCGTGTCTGTTTTGTCTCTCAAATTTAGTTCCACCCGATGACTGCTTGTGTTGCAATCGAAACGTCGTATTCTATTATTTAATTTTTCTTTCTACGCGACTTACCGAAGGGACAGAGTAATTTGAAAGTCACTGCAATAAAGTTTTGGGAAACTGGCATTCCAAATTTTTTACCCATAAAATCTTCCTTTACCGAGTTACAGTATTTAAACTAAACTATTAATTTCATGTACAGCTCACCAAAGCAGCAACTATGTAATGTGTATACTGTAGTAGATGCAAACACAAACATGCACGCTCATACAGTTTCTCCAAAGTCCAATCCTTGCGAGCCACCAGTTAATTTGCATCTGCATGGGGAGTAAATTGGTAAACGCGAAAAAATGTAGGTGGTGGGTAACGAGGTCTGTAGTTTCAGAAAACCTGAGCTCATTAATTTAGACAAAATCTGTCATCTGCACGATCACAATTTTAAATAAACATTTCGATTTAAAGCTTTCGTGACTGCAGGGATTCATCTTCTTGGTTCTTTCGGTAAAGTCACGTAGAAGTGACTTTACCGAAAAAACCAAGAAGGTTTAAATAAACACTTAAGCAACATATTGATTACAATACAGTTGAAAAACAATCTCATTTTTAGTGAAAACTTGTGCTGAATTGAAGCAAAGGACAACACGATGCAAGATCCATTGTCATTAATTGCCTTTTATTTGAACGAACCAGGTGTTACGAACAAGGCCGGCACAGCAAGTCTGCATGGGTGGCTCCAATCAGGGCCAGTTATGCGGTGGTCTTGGCTGTCTTGGCTGTCTTGGCTGCTATCTTGGCTGCGATCTTGGCCGCTTTCTTCGCCGCTGCCTTCTTCTTTGCGGCCGCCTTGACGGCTGGCGTCCTGACGGCTGGCTCTTTTGCGGGTTTCTGGTCTTTGTTGGCATCCGCTTTGGCCTGTTTGGCCTGTTTGGCCTGTTTGACAGCCTTTTTAACAGCAACAGTATCCTTGTTCTTCTGTTTTTGGAGAAATAGAAGTCCGTGTTAAATGTCAATGTAGATCACAAAAATGCACCTGCCCACTACTACCAGCACCAGTTTAAATATTTAGCTAACAGCAAGAAATAAAACAGAACGAAAATGCAACTTCATTACATAAATACATAACATCATAATATCATCATTCTAAGAGTCAGAGATCAGCACAATTACACACCCATTACAATCAACTGCATGAATGGGGACATTTCGTTTAGTGGTTGCAGGATGCGATTTTGCAGGTCACGCATGTCCTCAAGACTTACATGGCGCTCCTCTGTGAGGAGAGCGTTCCGGCGAGCCGTCTTGGCGTACGGGTTGAGCTTGATCATCACTCGGAGATTCTTAAGTGGGTTCTTCTTCAGCACACGACGCACAATCTTCTTGCTGTAAAAGACAGCGAGCAGGTAACCGAAACAAGCAATTTTGTAAAAAAATATTACTTGATAAAGAACGTACAGTGATTAGAAAACACCTAATGTTGTGCAATTGTTTACTTTAAACTTAATGAACGTGCTTGTGGGGGGAACCATAAAGGAAATATCAGTCAATTCTGCAAACGAAACACTTACTTTGGTGGTCTGAGCACTTTGTGGATCTCTTCACTCTTGAGGATACGACTGAGATCAGAGTTGGTCATCTTGTTCATGGGTAGGCTGCAAAAAAAAAACGGGATAAATCCATCGACAACTTAGATCTGCATAGTTCAAGTTTCGTACAATGACGCGCGCACACACTTATTCACCTCAGTTTAGCACAGTTGACTAAGCACGGTACAAAATAAGTTCAACATACGTACTGTTTCTAGTACAACACCATAAAATCTAAGAGCTCTAGGAGAGCCTCCGTATGATTTTCCACCAACATCCAGTATTAAGACCGCAGCATTACTTGTAGTTGGACTTTTCCTTGGAGGGTTTGCGCCAGGTGCCGTAGATGTCGTCCAGTTTGCCGAACGCACTCTCGGTCCAGATGCAGAAGCGGCCCACGTGCCCACCAGGCGCCAGGCGCAGAAGGTTCAGCTTCTTCACCGACAGAAGTGTGATGCCTGCGCGTGGAAAAAAAAATAAATTAACCCGTAAAAACACAGTTTTTCACTATAAATCCTTTATATGCGTGGCGGCTAGAGTCCTCTCGTCCTCTGGCTTGAGATGGCTGCCACCTATGGGTAATTAAATATAATTAATTTTTTCCTAAAAAGTGTAAAATTTTGGAAAAAAATTTTCACGAAAATAAATTGTCACGCACAACGAGTCTGTGCAAAATGTCAGCTCGATTGGATCACGGGAAGTGGGTTAAAAAACGACCGAAAGATTTGCACGGTCGTAAGCGCGCAAACAAGCAAGCGAACTTAATATAAAGGATTTAAAAAAAGAGTACGCTTAACTCACGATGCTAATTCATATCTTTACAATTATTCATCGACTCCTGCCTATATGAGGGTACACTGGCTAATGGGACAGGATACTCCGAATATCTTTCCATTGTTTTTACGTTGTACCCCACGGCATGAAGTCAGAACAACACGCGGTAAAACATACAAATACGCTAGAGACCTATACTGGACGACCACAACCCAGGCAGTAAGGTACCTGGGATGTTGCGGAAGGCGCGGGTGAGGCCGTTGTCTTCGTTGTAGATGATGCAGGGCCCGCGGCGCTGGATGCGACGACGGTTCCTCATCTTGCCCTTGCCTGCACGCAGGCGCTTGGAGGCGTACACCTACGAAGCAAACACACGCTTTAAACAGTGTAACCGTGCAGTACACGTGTACTGTTTTTACAAGGACATTTGAGCATATGACACGCCTTGCATAACAAGGGGATCGAAAAACCATCTCGCCAGGCACTTTGAACAAACCTTCTTGACGTCGTTCCAGGCCTTGAGCTTCTTGAGCAGCAGCACAGCCTCCTTAGTCTTCTTGTAGCCCTCGACCTTGTCCTCAACTACCAGTGGCACCTCGGGGATCTCCTCGATGCGATGGCCTAGTGGGGGACACACCGTGGAATCCACAGATGCATTCAGCAGCTGTATCAACTAAACATGCAAACAGTCTTATAGAAATAACCTTCAAAATACAGTCCCTTTTAGGTGAACATTTGGAGAATCAGGACTTAATTATTATCAGGGTGCATCTGCAACTCAGACCAAAAAGCAAGGCTCATCACATCTCCAAATACCACGAATTAAGATTTCATTCCACTTGAAATTTTTGTCATGTGAAAAAGATCCCACTGGTGCTCACCCTTGGACATGACGAGCGCAGGGAGAGCAGTGGCGGCCAGAGCGGAGCATATGGCATAACGCTTCTGGGTCACGTTCACACGCCGGTGCCAGCGACGCCACGTCTTGGTTGGCGCAAACATGCGACCTCCTCGGCACATCTACATGGACGAGCTGTCAAGGATTCATCTTTACGCACGAACCAAAACACGACCCGCACAAACAGCTGCCAAGCGCCTTGCTCAGTGGTTTAGTTTTCAGCATCCGCGTGCGTTGGCTTCACGACGGCAGGCTACCGCCACCAGACGCACAGTAAGTTGCAAATTACAGCAACACGGCAAGGCGGTGGCGCGACTGAGGCACTCGTAAAATTGCGACGCTCTACTCCCCCCCCCCACCCCATGACAAGACGCGAGAAAGGATACGTTTCCGAAGGCACCCTGTCCGGAGCGGTGCGTACCGCCACCCCTCACACGGGGGATACGCGCCACAGCTCGGCCAGTACCCCACGACTCGGCGCTGGTCTGGTGACCTGCAAGGGACAACGCACGACGATGGTTATAAGCATTTGCGTTTCACTGCCATTCCACTAAGGCGTTGTTTCACATTGGCACTTGTGCTATAACATCAGCGAATGAGCAATCTCGTCACATTGATGCCTAGCATTTGCGTTTCACTGCCATTCCACTAAGGCGTTGTTTCACATTGGCACTTGTGCTATAACAGCGAATGAGCAATTTCGTCACATTGATGCCTAGGATACACTTGCGAGCCTAATGACCGTTATGTTACGGATTATATATTAGGTGCATTTTGTTTAAAGTTTCGTCAGCAATGGCTAAACATATTCTTGGTTCTTTCGGTAAAGTCACGTATTATTTCCCCTTCTACGTGACTTTACCGAAAGAACCAAGAATATGAATCCCTGCAGTCACGAAAGCTTTAAATCAAAATGGCTAAACAGTAAATATAACTAGAGCATGTTTAATCAAGGCAATAATTATACCATTTTAATAGACCAATGAATGGCACTGTACAGTCAAAATAGTGCAAATTGGTATGTACTTTTTAACTTTGAAGGCTATTTAATATCCCTAGATAAAGGTAAGAGGCAGAGACTACATTAAAACCAGAGTTTTTAGGACCACAAGCTACATCAATTATTCGTGATTTTCCGGCTTGTGTAGTCCACGACGATTGCTCATTAATCCACCACGTGTGATCCCACATCTCCACGGACGTCGACTATTGGCGGCCGAGAGAGAAGACGTAAACCCGTTAAGACTGCTGGGTGATTGGGTGATTTGGTGGGGGAAGTACGGTCCCGGGCTCACCGTACCTGCATTCACGCTGACGGCGTAGGGCTGCCGGCTGTTCTTGCGCAGGTTCGTGTGCACGAAGTTCACGATGTCCGGGCGGATGGGCGCCCTGAACACGGCCGGCATGACCACACTCTTGCCAGAGCTTTCCCCCTTCTCAGAGTATATGCTTATAAGTGGGCGTGCGCACGCCTGTAAAAACACAAACACAAGTTAACGCACTTAAAATGAGCGCATTTGAACGTTTCATGTTTTGATTTACATTTGTCATGGGTACCCCACGAATAAATGTATGCGCGTGGTAGAATAAACAGCACGTGTCTACCAAGTAGCGTGTACTTCGCCATTATGAGTCACAGCAAGAGTGGTATTTTACTCTCAACGAGGCAAAATTGAAGCAGTCCAAGCAAGCAAAGAGGCTGGGCTAGATTCGTGGCATGGGGCTGGAATTTTGGTTACCTACGTGACTTTACCGAAAAAAACTAAGAGCTTGGTTATGACTGTTGAGTGAGGTCTATTTCAGTACGTTTTACCTAGGGGCCAAGGCGTCGTTGAGCTGAGAGCTAGCTGCCTTATTACAGCTCAGTTTAATTACTGGACTAATTTTGTAAATAATAAAGATTGACAAATACAATAACCTTCCCCCTTGTACTGGTGTTTGGCCCTGATCTAAACACATTACAAATAGACGGCGGGGATTATCAGTTTCGACGATTAAACGAGTGCATATCGAAAGTCCGATTCTCGTGTTGATGTTAGGCCTAGGCCCATCTCGTATGAGCCGTATGCCCGACTCGATTAACAACCTGGCCTCTCCTTTGTCTAAAAGGTCTCGGTAAACATGATACCCGCAACATTTCATCGATTGGCCTATGGGCTTCCACATTTATGCTTTACTGTAACATCGCCGCAACGCGTCATTTCGCAGTCTGGTCTACCAACAGCAGTTGCCTCATATATATAAAAAAAATCGCCACTCTTTTAAGAGCACAACAAAATAAAAATCTAAAGCCGCAGTGGAGAAAATACCTCCCTTAACCCATTGCTCAACTCCCTCTAAGGCCGTTGTGATGGCAATTCCACATTGCTACGAAAAGCCAGTCCATCTTTAACAAAAAAAAACTATACTTTGCCGGACCACGCAGCCACAACCCTTTACTAATTTGAAACACAATTTACAAACGCAGTTTAAAAAAATAAAATCTAACTCCGCTTAGGAGCCGCTCTCAGCCCACGTGTCCTCGCCTGAGCAAGGCCCAGGCTCCACTACTCGCGCTGGGCCCTGACCCACCACATCAAAAAAACAACCTCCCCCCTCAAGGCACGGATTCACAGAGACACCGAACTGGCGTTCATGGTAAAGGCCGCCGCCCGTGCTTCTAGAGGGACCGAAGAAGACGTTCGTCCGCGCGAGAAACGCCACGTTACCATGATTCTCGTTAGCGCGGCTCCGCGGCCTCAGCGTCTCCTGACGGCGGTAACGGAGGAAGAGGCCGCAAGTAGCGCGCGAGGGGCCGCGTCACGCCTCCATCCTCCTCCGCGTCACCGCGTCACCTCCCCCCACCACCGCCTCCACCCACGACGAAATAAGAATAAAATATCCGCAGTGAACGTGTTTTACGTTTGATTTGAACGATTGAAACAAATTGCGCGGTGTGTTTTTGTGTGTGTGCGTGCGTGATGTAAAATCGCCGTGTTCGCGTGATGCTCGTTTGAATTTTAGCGTGCGGATTATTTTTTGTTTGCGTGGGGATGTTTTTTTTGTTGTTGGTGGAGCGTGTTGTGCGGTTCTTGGGGGCGGGGACATCGCCGGTGGGCGTGGTCAATGTGATTAGTGCCAGAGGCTGCCCAATTGCAGCTACATTGGTGATCGATCTCTTGAAATCGTCACTATCAGCGCCGGATTATCCTAGCAGCAAAAGTAGCGACATATCCTACGGGCCCCGCACTTTCAAGGGCCCCCGCGATAAACGCTTTCAAGCTATCTATTCCGGTTCAGTGACTCTGCACTTGCTCTATTACTATAGTACTATACCGCCTTCAGCTTTTATGAACGACTGGGCGTTTAAGGTTAGCGATTTGTCGTATTATCTGGCTGTATAGCAAATGAAAACTACAATTACTTTACTATGCAAGTAATAAAGTATTTTTTTATTTGTGTATTTAATTACATTTTTCGGGCCCCTTTATAACAACACGTGCTACATGCCCCGTACTAGCTTAATCCGGCAATGCCCATAACCATGCTAAATTAATATGAACATTTGTAGAGAAAGCAACCAATTTATGTTTAAAAAAAAAAACCTCTAGCTGTCTCCCACCAATCTCATTGCACGTGCGAGCACTCTCCTCCTCTGGAGTGAATTTATTAGAGGCATGAAAGAGAATTCCCGAGGGCCGATCCGGTCTTCGATCTTTCCGCTCGGCTTCGTGGGTCAGGCAGTGTGTTCCTGACTGACCCGGTTATGTAGTGACTACCCCGTTGTGGTCTAGATAACCAAGTGTACTACCCCGTTGTGGTCAAGATAACCAAGTGTACTACCCCGTTGTGGTCTAGATAACCAAGTGTACTACCCCGTTGTGGTCTAGATAACCAAGTGTACTACCCCGTTGTGGTCTAGATAACCAAGTGTACTACCCCGTTGTGGTCTAGATAACCAAGTGTACTACCTCGTTGTGGTCTAGATAACCAAGTGTACGTTGATGCAGTTGACCTGTTGGGGTGTTATAATGAACGTGTTTCCCCCAAGTTCTAGTGTGTGTGTCTCCGTGGATACCCACTACACATCCGCAAATGGGAAACAATATTGCACACATGATGAAATACTGTGGGGAATATTACAGCCCAAAAATGTTACAATTAACTCGGGGTATTCATACTCTTTGGTTCTTTCGGTAAAGTCACGTAGTTAGAAATAAAATAAAACAAATCACGACGTTTCGATCGCAACACAAGCAATCATCATCAGGTGGGAAAACCACAGCAATACAAAATTGCTGAAGTGCTGTGGTTTTCCCACCTGATGATGATTGCTTGTGTTGCAATCGAAACGTCGTGATTTGTTTTATTTTATTTCTAACCACGTGACTTTACCGAAGAACCAAAGAGTATGGATGCCTGCAGTCACGAAAGCTTCAAATCAAGATCTGGGTATTAAATGACTATGGATGCCAGACATTTCCTTGCAGCAGTTTTGTCCGATGTCCTTTCGCCCGGTGCTCTTCATCGCAAGGCCCGCGGGCTCCACTGGCGGCCCCTGGTGGATCTTTAGTGCGGCCCCCTGACGCAACACGTGGACACCCCACCACCATCATCATGGTGCTGCTGTCAAACCCCAATGGTCTTAAATGTGTGGCGACTCTCACACACCGATGATGTCTTAAATTTAGATTTAAAGCTTTCGTGACTGCAGGGATTCATCTTCTTGGTTTTTTCGGTAAAGTCACGTAGAAGGAAAATAATAAAATTAAAAAAATAAAACATAATAAAATAATTCTCACGACGTTTCGGCCACAACGCAAGTAGCCGTCCTCAGGTGAAGAAACAGGTCTGTCGAGACGCTGTCTTCTCGACAGACCTGTTCTTATTATTTGTTTCTTTCGGTTAAGTCACGTCTAAAGATAAAATAATAAATTAAATTAAATAATAGAATACGACGTTTCGATTGCAACACAAGCAATCATCATCAGGTATAATGAAATAGCGACATAAAATCTAACCAGAAAACTATAGACAGACATATTAGCAGACAGATATCACCAAGATACATAGCGAGAGCAACACAGGTAACAGAGAGGGGTGATCGTCTCTGTGTGGTGGCCTTAAATAGACAGAGGGGGGAGCGGAGGCAGAGAGAGGGAGGAGGGTTAGAGAAAAAAATAGCATATCAATGAGTGGTCAACAGACGTGGTGCTGCGAATGCGATGGCACGGCAAGCAAGCCTGAAAATCAGGAGGACACACTAAAATTAAATAACCTAGTAAAATATCGAAATGTAATGTAATACAACAATTATTTGGTTCTTTCGGTTAAGTCACGTCTAAAGATAAAATAATAAATTAAATTAAATAATAGAATACGACGTTTCGATTGCAACACAAGCAATCATCATCAGGTATAATGAAATAGCGACATAATATCTAACCAGAAAACTATAGACAGACATATTAGCAGACAGATATCACAAGATACATACTTAGCGAGAGCAACACAGGTGACAGAGAGGGGTGATCGTCTCTGTGGGGTGGCCTTAAATAGACAGAGGGGGGGCGGAGGCAGAGAGAGGGAGGGGGGTTAGAAAAAATTAGCATATCAATGAGTGGTCCAAAAGAAAACGTGGTGCTGCGAGTACGATGGCACAGCAAGCAAGCCTGAAAATCAGGAGAAAGACACACTAAAATTAAGTAACCTAGTAAAATATCGAAATGTAATGTAATACAACACAGAGGGTCGGTCAACACACAATTAACGCATAGCCTGGTTGATTACGTATTTCAAAGATTGCTATGTTAAAATTTAAGTGTGAACATTCTAAAGAGAACACAGGCAGAGAAAACAAGTCGCCAGAGAGAGAGAAAAAAGATAAGCTTAAAACTTCCCCGTAGAAGTGGTTCAATCTTAATTTTAGAACTTTCGTGACTGCAGGAATTATTATTTGGTTCTTTCGGTTAAGTCACGTCTAAAGATAAAATAATAAATTAAATTAAATAATAGAATACGACGTTTCGATTGCAACACAAGCAATCATCATCAGGTATAATGAAATAGCGACATAATATCTAACCAGAAAACTATAGACAGACATATTAGCAGACAGATATCACAAGATACATACATAGCGAGAGCAACACAGGTGACAGAGAGGGGTGATCGTCTCTGTGGGGTGGCCTTAAATAGACAGAGGGGGGGCGGAGGCAGAGAGAGGGAGGGGGGTTAGAAAAAATTAGCATATCAATGAGTGGTCCAAAAGAAAACGTGGTGCTGCGAGTACGATGGCACAGCAAGCAAGCCTGAAAATCAGGAGAAAGACACACTAAAATTAAGTAACCTAGTAAAATATCGAAATGTAATGTAATACAACACAGAGGGTCGGTCAACACACAATTAACGCATAGCCTGGTTGATTACGTATTTCAAAGATTGCTAAGTTAAAATTTAAGTGTGAACATTCTAAAGAGAACACAGGCAAAAAAACAAGTCGCCAGAGAGAGAGAAAAAAGATAAGCTTAAAACTTCCCCGTAGAAGTGGTTCAATCTTAATTTTAGAACTTTCGTGACTGCAGGAATTATTATTTGGTTCTTTCGGTTAAGTCACGTCTAAAGATAAAATAATAAATTAAATTAAATAATAGAATACGACGTTTCGATTGCAACACAAGCAATCATCATCAGGTATAATGAAATAGCGACATAATATCTAACCAGAAAACTATAGACAGACATATTAGCAGACAGATATCACAAGATACATACATAGCGAGAGCAACACAGGTGACAGAGAGGGGTGATACGACAATCGAAACGTCGTATTCTATTATTTAATTTAATTTATTATTTTATCTTTAGACGTGACTTAACCGAAAGAACCAAATAATAATTCCTGCAGTCACGAAAGTTCTAAAATTAAGATTGAACCACTTCTACGGGGAAGTTTTAAGCTTATCTTTTTTCTCTCTCTCTGGCGACTTGTTTTCTCTGCCTGTGTTCTCTTTAGAATGTTCACACTTAAATTTTAACTTAGCAATCTTTGAAATACGTAATCAACCAGGCTATGCGTTAATTGTGTGTTGACCGACCCTCTGTGTTGTATTACATTACATTTCGATATTTTACTAGGTTACTTAATTTTAGTGTGTCTTTCTCCTGATTTTCAGGCTTGCTTGCTGTGCCATCGTACTCGCAGCACCACGTTTTCTTTTGGACCACTCATTGATATGCTAATTTTTTCTAACCCCCCTCCCTCTCTCTGCCTCCGCCCCCCCTCTGTCTATTTAAGGCCACCCCACAGAGACGATCACCCCTCTCTGTCACCTGTGTTGCTCTCGCTATGTATGTATCTTGTGATATCTGTCTGCTAATATGTCTGTCTATAGTTTTCTGGTTAGATATTATGTCGCTATTTCATTATACCTGATGATGATTGCTTGTGTTGCAATCGAAACGTCGTATTCTATTATTTAATTTAATTTATTATTTTATCTTTAGACGTGACTTAACCGAAAGAACCAAATAATAATTCCTGCAGTCACGAAAGTTCTAAAATTAAGATTAATACAACAATGTTCTTCACCTGAGGACGGCTACTTGCGTTGTGGCCGAAACGTCGTGAGAATTATTTTATTATGTTTTATTTTTTATTATTTTCCTTCTACGTGACTTTACCGAAAGAACCAAGAAGACGACGATGTCTTGTCGGCGAAAGTGGCCTCCCCCTCCCCCCTCTGAAAACGCGTGAAGAACGCTGCTTCAGCCAATGTTGAGCTTAAAAGGTTAGGAAGATACCGTTACAGCTGTAATAGTGGTATTAGTAAATCAATTGCAATTTTCCTTCAATTACCGTATAATTGCAATTGCTGTAATCCTATTCATATTCTTTGGGTCTTTCGGTAAAGTCACGGAGATAGGTTCAAAGAAAATAATAAAATAACAAAAAACTACGACGTTTCGATCGCAACACAATTATGTTCAGCCCCGTGTGCTGCTCATTGCCAATCGTTGGGAATGACACTTTGTTTGTAAAACACAAACGCAACGCCTAGAACAGTGCAAGTATTGCTTTATTCAGAAATCGGTCGTGACGGGACATACGGTCGACGGACGCGCTGGGTCACAACTTTTCCAGTTGCATCAAGTTTAGCAAAACGTATGGTGGTTGAGCGGTGATCCAGCATGAGCTACAAACATTGCTATTGCTATATTCACGTGCACATTCTCCAAACTTACACTATTTTTAACACATCATGTTAATCATTCATTATTTCTAAAAGTATCGAAAATACATTTTCTGCAATGCATTGGCATATTAAATAACTAATGCCCAATTACCGGTGGTAGCGGTGGTTTTAATATCTCGTGATTGAATTCCATGTGCACTTTGCGGCAGTTTTGTCTTATAGATTAACATTGATCGCGCACCCATTCATGATATCATGGCTAACATCAGCGGTGGCGAGTGATATCGGAACCAGTTCTGGGCGCCCCCCTTCACCCACCTGCACCGACTAGCATAGTGAAGCATGGTCAAACAAATCCCACTTTCGATATTGTGTGCGGAGGAGGTCTTTTTTAAAAGCTAGATTGAAAACTCATTTCTTTAGAACTTCTAGATTTGAAGCTTTCGTGACTGCAAGGATTCATACTCTTAGGTTTTTTCGGTAAAGTCACGTAGGTAAAAAAAGAAAAATAATAAAAGTTAAATAAAATAAAAAATCTTTAAAAAGCACGATTGCTGTGACGGTTCCACCTGAAGACGGAAGCTTGTGTTGCCTCCGAAACGTCGTGATTTATTTTTATTTTACTTTTATTAATTACATTTTTTTACCTACGTGACTTTACCGAAAAAAAAACCTAAGAGTATGAATTCTTTAGAACTGCTTTTTGTGTTTAGTTTGTTGTCCTTCCCCCGCACCTCCGATTAGCGCGGTTGGCTACATATGGTACGAAAGAAGTTCAACATTCATACAAGCAAGAACTGGACAGAGAAGAGGCTGTATTCTTTTTTTATTTCATTTAATATTAGATGCACTTCGAGCCAACTCTGCAAATTACTCCAACCTGCCCCTACCAAGCTCGGCATCGCAGATTCTCTCCACCGCTCACACGTTCGAGCAGACCAAGTCCGTCGCCTTCTTCCCGGCTCCCGCCGTCTCCTCCATGCTGGGCCCGGCCCTCCTCTGGCCCTTGTCGGGACGTCCGCCGCTGGACGTCTTCACGGAGGCCCGCTCGGCCTCCTCCTCCCCGCCGCCACCGCTGACCCTCGGCCGCGCCCTCTTCGCGGCGTCGGAGGCATGCGCGGCCGCGTGCGACCGCCGCTCTGGGTGCGGGTGGATGTGCAGGTACTGGTCCGTGCCGCCGCTGTGCTGCTGGTCGCTGCTCGATGCGTTGGACATGTCCGACTCGGACGGGTGAGCGGCGGTAAGCGCGGCCGGGGCCGTCGGCGGTGGCAGCGACCTCGCGTCCCCGCCCTGGCGCTGCCCCCGTGAAGACTCGCGGCTTGATGCCGAGGTGTGAGACCGGCGACCCGATTCCGCCTGCTGCTGCTGCTGCTGCGGTGGCCCCTGCTGCTGCTGCGGTTGTTGCTGTGGTTGCGCTGGCGGCGGAGGCAGCGGATGTGGCGGGGATGCCGGTGGCGGTGGCGGCGAGGGCCAGCGGAGGTCATCGGGGTCCGGCAGGAGGAGATCGCCCTCGGGAGCGCGGTGCGTCTCCGCCGTGAAGACCCGCGTCTGCGCGCGCGACATCCCCGCTCGGGGATTCGCCTCGTCCTCGTACTCCTCCTCCTCCTCGTCCGAGTAGCGCGAGCGGTTTCCCTCGCCGATGTAGAAGCGTGCGGCGCGCATGCTTTCCATGCGGCGACGGTGCCTGTGCTGCTGCTGCTGCGATGGCTGCTGGTAGTAATGCGGCTGCTGCTGCTGGTGCTGCTGCTGTTGGTGGTGGTGGTGATGGTGGTGGTGGTCACGGGACGGAGGCCGCTCCTCCGCGCCGTGGAAGTCGCGGGTGGAGCGTCGCCGCTTCTCACGAGGAGACGCGGCATGCACGGCGCCCGGCGGGGGGCCGTGGCGTGAGCGGTAGCACTTGGCCTCCAGGTGCGGGGGCAGCAGCCGCGGCACGACGCGGGTTCTGGGCGAGGCGTACCTACGCACCGCACGTCACATCCCGGTGGATTCGTTGTTCTCGTGATGTGACGCCAATAGCACGCCAGAGGTAAAAATTGGTGGGAAGATACAACAGTGCTTTCCATCTTTACAAATGTGTTGTGAGCGCATCTGATTTCTGCATCTCAGGTCAGAGGTGAACCCTTTAATTATGAGACATGGCTTTAAAGTCCACTGCCACGCTCTTAACAAATGTCCAAATTGTGTTTAGAAATGTGGATGGACCATCACCATCCTTGTGTGAGTAAAAAGTCAGTTGGTCTGAGTATGTCTGGTACGTTATGAACTAGTCCAATTTGGTTAATGTGCTATGACCAAGAATTCCTCTTGTGATCATACCGATGATTACCCGCATCTTTAAAGCGTCTCAAATGTGAATCAAACATCGTGGGACACTGGCTCCCTTTCAAAGTATACGACTCCGGAGAGACAAGTTTAGTTATTCCGTCCCCGTCAGCGCATAGCGAGACCAAAACGAGTGGCACTCACCGGACTCCCCTCTGCACTGGCTCGCCAGGGTAGTATCCCAGAATCCTCTGTGCCTTGCGGCTGATGGGCAGCAGGAGCTCGGTCTCCTGCAGGTAGGGGTCACTGTGCCGCTCGGACACGTACATGCCGCCCGGCATGCGCATCAAGTATCCGGCGGGGCCCGGACCGAGCCACTCCATGCCCGGAGGTGGTGGCCTGCACAGCACGGGTTGATTACACTGGTCAACAAAGAAAAAACCTTTTTTACTGGCCTGGACTTTTGCAGCTGTTTTAGACTAATTTCAGGGTGCTGATTCCAAATCTGATCTCAGATTTGCTCTATCACATCTCATTTTATGCTATCGGCATACCCCATTTTCATTGATTTTACCCGAAATTAACTCTGTCACTTATGATTGCAAGTTGTTGCGAGTCAGTGACTGCTTTAGTGTTAAATATGGTGCTGTATTTTTAGGATAGTGTGTTTATAATATAATTATATGTAGATATCCACATTTATTTAATATTTTTCTTCTGCAGTTTTTATTGAAAATGCAATATTTGATATCTCAAAAACCTGATGTGATAGACAAAAACTGATGCCAGATTTGGAATTACCTAAAAACCGTTGGAATACCTTATGCCAGAAAAAGTGTGTTGACCAGTGTTATCAGTGAAACAAGCTTGGAGAAATATCACACGTACGCATGGATTATGTGACGCTCTTCGACATGCGTGCGTCTTTGGAAGTATTTAATTCGTGGTTTGTAAGCCGGTGGGCCTTGCATTGCAGTGATCCCGCACCTCCAATTAGCAAGTTTGGCTTCGTACGGTCCGAAAAAAAATTAGCATACAGAAAATGTTACGATTAATTAAGCCCTGCCACTGGCACACCCGACAATCGCTATGCGACTGGACCAGGCACAGGAGCGACTGTGGCAACGCGGTGCCCACAAGTCATCCCGTCTGCGTCTCCACGGCTGCGGTCGTAGGGCCCTGTCTCGTCAGCACCTGAAGAAGGCCCCGGGGCGTCGACCGGGCTCTCGCGTCACCACCTGCGGCCTCCTGGCCTCGAGCGGCCGCTCTGGGTGCGGCACCGCGTGCGCGTGGGACCTGGGTGGCCGTGGCCTCACGCTCTCCACTGCGTGCGCTGCACGGGACAGACAATCAGCGTGGAACTCCAGGGCAGAGAGTTTCTCAGGAGACAGGCAGACAGCGTAGAACTCCAGGGCAGAGAGTTTCTCAGGAGACAGACAAACAGCGTAGAACTCCAGGGCAGAGAGTTTCTCAGGAGACAGACAAACAGCGTAGAACTCCAGGGCAGAGAGTTTCTCAGGAGACAGACAAACAGCGTAGAACTCTAGGGCAGAGAGTTTCTCAGGTGACAGGCAAACAGCGTAGAACTCTAGGGCAGAGAGTTTCTCAGGTGACAGGCAAACAGCGTAGAACTCTAGGGCAGAGAGTTTCTCAGGAGACAGGCAAACAGCGTAGAACTCCAGGGCAGAGAGTTTCTCAGGAGACAGGCAAACAGCGTAGAACTCTAGGGCAGAGAGTTTCTCAGGAGACAGGCAAACAGCGTAGAACTCTAGGGCAGAGAGTTTCTCAGGAGACAGGCAAACAGCGTAGAACTCTAGGGCAGAGAGTTTCTCAGGAGACAGGCAAACAGCGTAGAACTCTAGGGCAGAGAGTTTCTCAGGAGACAGGCAAACAGCGTAGAACTCCAGGGCAGAGAGTTTCTCAGGAGACAGACAGACAGCGTAGAACTCTAGGGCAGAGAGTTTCTCAGGAGACAGGCAAACAGCGTAGAACTCTAGGGCAGAGAGTTTCTCAGGAGACAGGCAAACAGCGTAGAACTCTAGGGCAGAGAGTTTCTCAGGAGACAGACAAACAGCGTAGAACTCTAGGGCAGAGAGTTTCTCAGGAGACAGGCAAACAGCGTAGAACTCTAGGGCAGAGAGTTTCTCAGGAGACAGACAAACAGCGTAGAACTCCAGGGCAGAGAGTTTCTCAGGAGACAGACAAACAGCGTAGAACTCTAGGGCAGAGAGTTTCTCAGGTGACAGGCAAACAACGTAGAACTCCAGGGCAGAGAGTTTCTCAGGTGACAGGCAAACAGCGTAGAACTCTAGGGCAGAGAGTTTCTCAGGTGACAGGCAAACAGCGTAGAACTCCAGGGCAGAGAGTTTCTCAGGAGACAGACAAACAGCGTAGAACTCTAGGGCAGGTTTTCTCAAAGTTTGAGGGCTTATTTGTGGCTCAAGACCTTTCCACATGATTTCAGAAGTTAAGCAGGGATGAGCCTGGACAGTAGGTGGCCATCGAACAAAGAGAGTCACTGTATTGGGCGCTTTCAAATGTGCTTCTGCGTCCGTCTGGAACGCTCTTCCTTCTGATATTCGGAAGCCACTGGAGCTATGCACTTTTAAATCTACATGGAAACTCATTTCTTGAGAACTGCTTTTGTGTTCAGTTTGTTTCCTTCCCCCGCACCTCTGATTAGCACGCTTGGCTACTTACGGTGTGAAAGAAGTTCAACATACACACACATGGGTGACGTGATTCATGCCTTGTTTTTCTAGGTGGTGGCAGGGCTGTGCCACATTCTGTGCTCTGATGTATGTTTTTCCTGTCTGCACCACCCCACACTGACCAGCCAGGTGAAGTATGGTCAAATAACCCCCTATGACCTACATGTTTTTGGGGAAGTCCTCATTCAGCAGTGGATTGACAAAAGGGCTTCACATTATTGTTTTCTAACTCCAGTCCTCGCGACTCCCCAGATTCACCAATTCACTTGTGGTCAAATGCATATAAAGTGGTTAAAAGATGCACACGCCCTGATGATTGCACAACACGTGACGTAGAGAACGCTGATTACATTTAAGATTGTGATCTTGTGTGTGTGTCTGTTCCATGTGATGTGAACAGGGCTGGGGGAACTCATTCATGATTCCACCCCAACCTCCCCTAGATCTGTGGTGGAGGAGATCTACGCTTAGTGCGTGGGTCTCTGAGCGTGTCTGTGTGTCTCTCTGTTAGTCTAGGGGTCTGTCTGCGAGTCAAATAAATAATAAATGAAGATGAATCCTTGCTTCCTTTTAGAACGCAGTCGGGATCAATTTTTCACTGCCACCCATTTCCACCACTGGATGTGCACAGAGTGTTGATTCAAAGCAAGATTGAGATCTTGCATGTGTCACGTGTCACACGTGATGTGCAGAGAGTGTTGATTCAAAGCAAGATGGAGATCTTGCATGTGTCACGTGTCACACGTGATGTGCAGAGAGTGTTGATTCAAAGCAAGATGGAGATCTTGCATGTGTCACGTGTCACACGTGATGTGCAGAGAGTGTTGATTCAAAGCAAGATGGAGATCTTGCATGTGTCACGTGTCACACGTGATGTGCAGAGAGTGCATCAAGAGTCCGATCTTGTGTGTGTGTAAACGAACGTCCCTTGATAATGTTCCCATATATATAAATGAGAGTTTTCCGGAACGTTGTCGATGCCGTACAAATAATTTATGAACTACCAAGCTCCTTTTCAAATCCAAAATATTAATGTGGCCTTTGGTAGTAACATTCACAAACTCCTGAAACCTGTAAAATATAAATTGTAAACTTCTGATGGTTACTATAAAAAAAAAATGCCAATAACGTAATTGTTTTTTTTAAGCCATCGGAAGGAGCTACACAATGTTATAGAGGAAAGCAGAGCTATTTACAACGCATTCATTCTGTAAACACTGCATGGTTAAAGTTAATCAATAGGTGCTCACTCAGTTAGGTGTGTGGCTGTGTGCGTGTGTGCACATGCGCGCGTGTGCGCGTGCCTGCGCTCGTCCTACATCTCGCCATCTCGGGGGGCGTGGAGGAGCCGGCCTTCGCGGGGTGCGCTCCGCGCGACATCGGGGCAACGGGTTTTGGCCTCACGCCGCCACCGACGCTCGCCGCCACCGCGGCCGCCGCCTCCGCTATCGAGTCCTCCCGCCGGAACCCCACCACCGCCCGCCTCCTGCCCGCCGGCGTTCTCGCGAGCTCCGGCTCGTGCCCCCCGCGCGGGCGCGCCGCCAGCTCGGGCGTCGAGTCTCCGCGACGGGCGCCCGCGGACGCGCCGCCACCGCCGCCTCCGCCGCTACCCCCGACGGAGGCCGGCATCGCGGCAGCCGCCGCTGCCGCGGCGCCCACCGACGCCGCCGATCCTCCGTTTCCGCCGGCGGGGCCCGCGGGCCGCGGCGCGGCGACCCCCGTCACGGGCGCCGGGTGGCCGTGCGAGCGCGGCATGTCCGGGGTGGACTCCGCGGAGGGGATGAAGAGCATCTCCTGCGTCGGCGAGGACGGGGCGGACGAGCCGCGGCTCTGGGGCTCGTGGGTCGGGGAGGAGCGCTCGCCGCCCTCCTGCAGCCGCGCTGACGGCGCAAGGGGCAAGGTCGGCCGCTCGCCGCGCACAGGGAAGCAAACGCCGTTATGGGTGCACACACGATGGTCGAGGCTGAGGGTGGAGTGGCAGACGAAAGGAGGGGCACGCGTTCGAGGGCACGACCGCAGTGCAGATGATGGAGCGATGAGACCAGGTTGTGCGAAAAGAGCTGTATGGATTATCGTATCACGAGATGGTGTGGGATGGTGGCAACTCGGGGAGATCTTCACCCAGCAGTGTTATTGATCTCGGGTGATGGTGAGGAAACGTTTTTGAGATGACAAACTTTGTAGTTAGTTAAGCGTCTCATTTTGTTAAGCAGTGCTTGTCTGCCGTTTCATTTATTTATCGTGCTTAGGGTGGGCTCTTAAACGATTGCTATCTGACAACTTTGAACTGGCCATGCCTGGAGTACGTCACGTTTGCATCCACGGAGCAGGGAGGAATTGCAACGGGATTAGAGAAATTCACGTTCGTAAATTCATACTCATCAATTTAGAACATTAAATAATAAAACCAAAATTTACCTGCTGCCATTTGAAACACTTTCTTTTTGTCCTCTGTACGCTCCTGAAAAACAAAATCATGGAAACGCAAAACAGTTTCTTATTCATCTTCTTGGTTCTTTCGGTAAAGTCACGTAGAAGGGAAATAATAAAATAATAAAAATAAAACATAAGAAAATAATTCTCACGACGTTTCGGCCACAACGCAAGCAGCCGTCCTCAGGTGACTTTACCGAAAGAACCAAGAAGATGAATCCCTGCAGTCACGAAAGCTTTAAATCGAAGTTTCTTATTCACCGATTTAATCTAATATACTTGGTGCAATAATGCAGTGGTTACCCTTCTACACTCTAAACCCACAAACCTGAGTTCCACTCTTGGCCACATCTACCGTCAATGACAAGTGGCATCTGGATCGAAATGGGGGCACCCTGTCCCCCCCCCCCCTCTTCACATAGTTCAGCTTCAGGACCCCCGCTGCCATCTGGGCCCCAGTTCCATCCCACCGCTTACACCCTGGACAGCTACCTCACTGGGCGCTATGCTGGCCTATAGGTTGATTACGTTCAGGAAGAATGATTACGTTCAGGAAGAACGTAATCAACCAGGTAGGGTGTTGACTGTTATGTTATCCGACTCTCTGTTGTATTACATTACATTTCTAAGTATACTAGATTTTTCGATTTAAAGCTTTCGTAACTGCAGGGATTCATCTTCTTGGTTCTTTCGGTAAAGTCACGTAGAAGGGAAGTAATAAAATAATACAAATAAAACATAATAAAATAACACTAGATTTGTGTTTCTATTTCATTTATACCTGCTGATGATTGCTTGTGTTGCAATCGAAACGTCGTATGCTAGTATTTAATTTATTATTTTCTCTTTATACGTCACTTTACCGAAAGAACCAAAGGGTAATTCCTGCAGTTACGAAAGCTCCAAATTAAGAATAGGTTATATGTTAGCCAATGGGTTGCAGCAGCGTGGTTGGCACATGGCCCCAGTTCAATGAACGAAATGGAGGCCCCCTGTCCAATTTGCCTCCCTCGGACGTAGCTCGGCGACTGGGCTTCTCTGACCGTGGTGCAGCTGCACCGCCTGCACACTGGATAGCTACGCCTCTTGCCCCGTGGGTCACAGGTTCTCTCTCTGTGTGGCTCCAGGGTGAGACGGCCAGCGTGGCACGGTGACTTTGTCTCTGGGTTGGCGCGGTGGGCCTTGCAGGTACTTACGTACTGAAGCTGCATCCGAAGGTCATTGTTCGTGACCTTCAGGGACCTGGCGATGGACTGCAGGTAGTAAATCAGCATGCTGCGCAGAGGACAGACACAGGGCAGTGCTGTTAACATCTGACGTTCGTGTCGAGGGAGTAGGTGCGTGCGTTTAAACATGTGGGCTGTTGTACGGTTAATTGTGGTGGAACGATGCATTGATTCATCGGATAACATCGATTCTTGAGCTCACAAAATGTAAAGTGTGATTTTTTTCATTCAAACTTATACGTATGTATGTGTGTATATATATATACAAACTCAGTTTATTTGTGACCCGATTGTCCGTGAAATTTGTTTATCTGGGTTTCGGAAAAACACTGTTCTCAAATATCCAGCGGGCAGAGCCATCCAACTATCCGGAGTTCAGTCAAACAGAGTTATCCAGAACATTCTTCTCATCATCATCATACAGGACTATTCGCGGTCACACCATCTGGCTAAACGAGTGAATCCCGGTTGGGACCCGGACACTTGGAACCGGGGCACTCCCCCCCCCCACCACCCCCGGTTTAACCCGGATAAACAGAGTTTGACTGCATACGAACTGAGCTGTGGCAATGTCACAAATGCGTGCCAGAAAGTCTGGAATTGGAAACGTTTTTTTGCAAGCAGGTCGCCATCCTGACAAAACCAACGCGGTAAGTCGTAGGGGTGAGTTGAGGCTTCCCCCGCTTGACGCGCCCCAGCGTCGTTCAGCTTGACAGCGGTGCAATGTCAGACAGCAGGGGGCAACTGTTCTCCACTCGTGGCACCGACGCTGCAGAGAGCAGCAAGGGTTCTTGCACTACGCACTGTCGGTACGATCTTCCTTCGCGCCGTACGTAGCCAGCCGCGCTCATCGGAGGATGAGGTTAGAATTTTGAAGCCAGCTCTGGACTTAGCAAAAATGTGTGGCGTCTCGGCATGTCGTGTGTAATTAAACAAACGCTAAAGGCTCCGAGAAATTCGCACTCCACCCCCCCCCCCCCGTCGATACGATTCAGGGTTTGCGATTTGATTCAACAATCAATTATAAAAAAAAAACATCGGATTTAAAATTGCGGACTAAAAAATGCAGTCCCTAATGAACGCAGCAATCACAGAAACCCATTACATACAGCATGAGTATGTTATTTGAAGAATATTGAAATACTGATGCATATCTCGTGAGCTTAAGAATTGTAATTAATATATGCCACAAATACCTAACAGACAGCGTTAAACACAACATAACACAGGAGACAATCTTACACAATCTGTGCAGAGACAACCTCACACACTCACAAGGACCACGAGCTGACTCACTTACAAGGAGTCACGTGCTGACTCACTCACAAGCACCACGAGATGACTCACTCACAAGCTGACTCACTCACAAGCACCACGAGCTGACTCACTCACAAGGAGTCACGTGCTGACTCACTCACAAGCACCACGAGATGACTCACTCACAAGCTGACTCACTCACAAGCACCACGAGTTGACTCACTCACGAGCTGACTCACTCACAAGCACCACGAGCTGACTCACTCACAAGGAGTCACGTGCTGACTCACTCACAAGCACCACGAGATGACTCACTCACAAGCTGACTCACTCACAAGCACCACAAGCTGACTCACTCACAAGCACCACGAGCTGACTCACTCACAAGGAGTCACGTGCTGACTCACTCACAATGAGTCACGTGCTGACTCACTCACAAGGACCACGAGTTGACTCACTCACAAGCACCACGAGTTGACTCACTCACAAGCACCACGAGTTGACTCACTCACAATGAGTCACGTGCTGACTCACTCACAAGCACCACGAGCTGACTCACTCACAAGCACCACGAGGTGACTCACTCACAATGAGTCACGTGCTGACTCACTCACAATGAGTCACGTGCTGACTCACTCACAAGCACCACGAGGTGACTCACTCACAATGAGTCACGTGCTGACTCACTCACAATGAGTCACGTGCTGACTCACTCACAAGCACCACGAGGTGACTCACTCACAATGAGTCACGTGCTGACTCACTCACAATGAGTCACGTGCTGACTCACTCACAAGCACCACGAGGTGACTTACTCACAACACCACGAGCTGACTCACTCACAAGCACCACGAGTTGACTCACTCACAATGAGTCACGTGCTGACTCACTCACAAGCACCACGAGTTGACTCACTCACAAGCACCACGAGCTGACTCACTCACAAGCACCACGAGTTGACTCACTCACAAGCACCACGAGTTGACTCACTCACAAGCACCACGAGCTGACTCACTCACAAGCACCACGAGTTGACTCACTCACAACACCACGAGCTGACTCACTCACAATGAGTCACGTGCTGACACACTCACAAGCACCACGAGTTGACTCACTCACAAGCACCACGAGCTGACTCACTCACAAGCACCACGAGTTGACTCACTCACAAGCACCACGAGTTGACTCACTCACAAGCACCACGAGCTGACTCACCACGCGCTGACTCACTCACAATGAGTCACGTGCTGACTCACTCACAATGAGTCACGAGCTGACTCACTCACAAGCACCACGAGTTGACTCACTCATAAGCTGACTCACTCACAAGCACCACGAGGGGACTCACTCACAAGCTGACTCACTCACAAGCACCACGAGCTGACTCACTCACAATGAGTCACGTGCTGACTCACTCACAATGAGTCACGTGCTGACTCACTCACAATGAGTCACGAGGTGACTCACCACGAGTTGACTCACTCACAAGGACCACGAGTTGACTCACTCACAATGAGTCACGAGCTGACTCACTCACAAGGACCACGTGCTGACTCACTCACAATGAGTCACGTGCTGACTCACTCACAATGAGTCACGAGTTGACTCACCACGAGTTGACTCACTCACAAGCACCACGAGTTAACTCACTCACAATGAGTCACGTGCTGACTCACTCACAAGCACCACGAGTTGACTCACTCACAAGCACCACGAGCTGACTCACTCACAATGAGTCACGTGCTGACTCACTCACAATAAGTCACGTGCTGACTCACTCACAATGAGTCACGAGGTGACTCACCACGAGTTGACTCACTCACAAGGACCACGAGTTGACTCACTCACAATGAGTCACGAGCTGACTCACTCACAAGGACCACGTGCTGACTCACTCACAATGAGTCACGTGCTGACTCACTCACAATGAGTCACGAGTTGACTCACCACGAGTTGACTCACTCACAAGCACCACGAGTTGACTCACTCACAATGAGTCACGTGCTGACTCACTCACAAGCACCACGAGCTGACTCACTCACAAGCACCACGAGGTGACTCACTCACAATGAGTCACGTGCTGACTCACTCACAATGAGTCACGTGCTGACTCACTCACAAGCACCATGAGGTGACTCACTCACAAGCTGACTCACTCACAAGCACCACGAGTTGACTCACTCACAATGGGTTACGTGCTGACTCACTCACAATGAGTCACGTGCTGACTCACTCACAAGAGCAGCAGCAGAGCGGGCAGGATCACGACGGGCGTGGTCACGTAGCTCACCACCGAGTTGAACCACGACGGGAACTCCGTTTTGATCGTGTCCGACACAATGTCGTAGATCTTTTCCTGGCCGCTGACGGAGGGTGGGAGGGGAAGCGAACCGTTAGGCACGCTCCTCGTTCGGCGACGACGCGCACCGCCGCTGCCGCGTAGGTTTTCGCGGTCGTGCCGTACGTCTCCGCGACGTGTCTTCGGGGCCGTTCGAATTCGATGTCCGACATTTCGTCTCTCCACGTGCTGGGCGCGTCCTCGGTTCCAGAAGATGTTCATGGTGCGGAGCGTCGCACGTCAATGACGGAACAACAACACGCAGTGCGGCCCGAAAACACGTCGGGGATTTTAGATCTATCCCGCCTTTTCAAATGTATGTCTTTGTACCCGAATAGACGCAGTTAATTAGAATTAAATTGTTCCGGAGATGGATAGCGTTCCAGCGTGAAGCCTGTTTGCTGGTATTAGCTCTGAACGGGCTGTATTGCACACGCCAGAGCGACTGTGCGGACGGAGCGACAGCGAGAAATACACGGGGGAGGCAGCGAGCGTTACCTGAAGGGGCCGCATCCACTCGACGGGCGGTATCTGACGATGGAGAAGATGGTGGGCAGCATGCAGAGGAAGAGCATGAAGAGCAGCATGGCCAAGTAGAAGTTGTTGGAGCTGCAAGGCGACGCAAAGCGCTCAATTCACTTCGCATCTTCACAAGTGCACCACAACCAAAACCGTCGCCGCCATCGTCATCGTCGTCACTACCGCTATCATCATAATCGCTACCACCATAAGTGTCATCATCATTACTACCGCTATCATCATAATTGCTACCACCATAAGTGTCATCATCATTACTACCGCTATCATCATAATCGCTACCACCATTAGCGCCATCATCATCAGCATTACCTCCATCATCGTAATCTCTACGACTTCCACCGTTATCCGACATTAGGAAGCCACTGGAATGATGCACTTTTCAATCTAGATTTGAAAACTAATTTCTTTAGAACTGCTTTTTTGTGCTATGGGAACCTCATTTGCCAGTAAAAATATGATAATTGGTTTTTTACCCTTCTATCTGGCAACAAAACTGACACCTTTTTAGAAGGAGTCGTGTTTGCATAGACCGCAATACCTGCAGTCATAATACAAACAAAAGAACATAACTCTGATAATGTGCACTGTCCTTGAAGTTGATTGGTCCACGCCCGAGACAGCTTTCCTTAGAGCCTAGTCTCTCATGGGTTGGACCAGATGACGCCAACCCATGTGAGACTAGGCTCTAAGGAAAGCTGTCTCGGGTGTGGACCAATCAACTTCAAGGACAGTGCATACATTATCAGAGTTATGTTTTTTGTTTGCATTATGACTGCAGGTATTGCGGTCTATGCAAACATGACTCCTTGTAAAAAGGTGTCAGTTTTGTTGCCAGATAGAAGGGTAAAAAAACAATTATCATATTGTTGCATTTATCTTGTTTGGCCTTCCCCCACACCTCCGATTAGCGCGGTCGGTTACGTACGGTGCGAAAGAAGTTCAACATGCATAGCCTCGCGAGTCGCCGGCGGCCTCTCTCACCGCGAGGCGCGGAACACCTGCTGGTGAGGCACGTTGCAGGTGAGCACGGCCCAGCTGCGCAGGTACATGAGGCCGATGAGCTTGAGCACATTGAACGCGGGCAGAATGGGAGAGAAGAAAGCGCCCATCCTGCAGGAAGCGGGGGGGGGGGGGGGGGTTACGGTGTGGTCAACGGGCAGGGCTTGAACCTACATTAAGCTGGCAAAAATCCGAGGAGTGGCATTTCTACGTTCACCAAGTCCCTACCGTCGTGGTGGCAAAGTGGTTAGAGAACTGCACTATCAATCTGGCAAAAAAACTGCTTTCTTAATATTCGGCAGATCAGTGAGTCGGTTTATTTTGGGTAAGCCCCATTGAGCCGAGAAGATATTTTTCAACGGCGACTGACAACCGGATGCCACTCGCCGCTGACGGTGACCGTGGCCGGGATTCGAACTCAGGCGAGTGGGCTCTGAGCGCAGTGTGCTAACCGCCGCGCGCGAGCTCGCTCACCAGATCATGCCCTGGTTGTAGACGAGGTGGAGGACGTTCTCGGCGATCTTAAACTCTCCGTACTCGGGCTGAGGGCAGAGGCACACGCTCACATTCGCCTCTCCCAACGCCAGGCCCTCGACAATTTCAACCGAGGCAGTGGCCCCTTCAGATGCGACACAGCAACAACGTAGCGATGCACGCCCGTCATTATGTTTTTTTTTTCAAAAATCATCGTTAAAATAGCGGTGCGTGCAAAACGGGAGTGCTGAAATCCACTTTAGAAATAGTTTACTGTTGGTGCAGTAGTTCGAACACCGCCTTGCAATGAAGAGCACTGATTCATGTGTTCTGTTTGGTGGGGTTTTTGTTTTGCTGTTCCCATTTTCCCACCAGGTCTCCCTTGATAAAGTGGAGTGCTGAAATCCACTTTAGAAATAGTTTACTGTTGGTGCGGTAGTTCGAACACCGCTCACTGAATCTCAGCTGTCCAGGTTCAATTCCTAGCCATGGCTAAGTCAGTGGAGCGTGATCTTTAAAACTGGTCCCTAGTTCTGCCCCCCCACCCACCATTCACAGTTGGCTACGCACGGTGCAAAAGAAGTTCAACATACAGTACAACATACAGTACATACATTCAGCAAACCGCACTGACCAGCGTTTTGAGAGGTGACCGTAGCGGTAATGGACACACTGCCCTAGCGCTGCCTCTTTTAACCTCGTCGTAAACTCACAAACCGTCGTAAACTCACAAACCTCGTCGTAAACTCACAAACCGTCAGAAACTCACAAACTTGCTCTCGAGGTCCCAGCACCAACAGTCGCTGCAGAAGCGAACGAAGAGGCCCCGGAAGAAGTCGATGAGCAGCACGCTGGCCACCGTGAAGATCATGTCGATGATCGACAGCTTGAGCATCTCCTGGATGAGACCGTGGCGGGTGGGAGGAGGGGGGGGTGACGCGGGTTTCAGCAGGGAACATAAGAATAATGGCAACACCCATTTTTGTTGTTATGGTGGTGTTTATTCATGTGAATGTTCTTCACTAGTTTTTAGAGGGGGGCCACTTTTAGTTTGAGGTGCGCCACACCGCCCGCTGCAAGGGGTGTTATATACTCTTAGTTCTTTCGGTAAAGTCACGTAGGTAAAACATAAAAATAAAATTAATAAAAAAAATCACGACGTTTCGGAGGCAACACAAGTCTCCGTCATCAGGTGGGACTGTCACAGCCAGGTGGGACTGTCACAGCCAGATTTGCTGCAGCAAATCTGGCTGTGACGGTCCCACCTGATGACGGAGACTTGTGTTGCCTCCGAAACGTCGTGATTTTATTATTTTATTTTTTATTCATCTTAATTTCATTTTTTACCTACGTGACTTTACCGAAAGAACTAAGAGTATGAATCCTTGCAGTCACGAAAGCTTCAAATCTAGAATGCAAGGGGTGTGTTCACGTGTTGTGTCTTGTCGGGGGCCGCACATCAGGGGCCGCACTAAAGGCCATCAAGGGCCTCCAGTGGCCCGCGGGCCTTGCAATGAAGAGCACTGATTCATGTGTTTTGTTTTGTGGGGTTTCTGTTTTGCTGTTCCCATTTTTCCAGCAGGTCTCCCTTGATAAAGAACATTTTAGTCTTAGCAGGCTTCTCACCTGGTCATACGTTCATTGATCGAAGCATAGGGATACAATTCTACCTTTTATTACTTTGATCAATTACACGGTGGCCACGTCACGTCTAAAACAACGAGCACACGGACGTGTAAAATGTGGCTCTGTGCCCATGTCCACTTGCATCACTGCACCACAGCCCTGAAGGAGCGTAGGGGCGCAGGCAATGAGCTACATCGAGGTATGAATTTGGAGAGGTAGGCCCCACAGCATTCCTTTCGCAAGGACATATTGTAACCACGATGCTCGCTGAGCCGCATTGGCTTCAAGTTACCGAACAAATGCATTAGAAGGTCACACTCATGACACACCAAGTGCTTGCCACAAATGAACCACAATACCTTGCTGATCTCGTTGAGGAGCATAAACCATCAGGCAAACTCCGGTCGTTCTACGCAGCAGCTTTTGGCTAGCCATCGAACAAAGACTGGCAATGCATCGCGCGCTTTTCAAATGCGCTTTTGCGGCCGTCTGGAATGCTCTTTCTTCTGATATTAGGAAGCCAGCTGAGCTATGCACTTTTAAATATACATGGAAAACTCATTTCTTTCGAACTGCTTTTTGTGTTCAGTTTGTTGTCCTTCCCCCGCACCTCCGATTTGCACGCTTGACTTCGTGACGGTGCAAAAGAAGTTCAACACACATACAGCACGTTCGCACGTGACAATCACCTGCCCAACGTAGGTCTCCCAGCACTGGTTTTCCGACGACTTGGACGAGTACGACATCTCGGTGGTCGTGTTCGAGACGGGCTTATTCCCGGTGGAGCTCAGCGCCAGGGAGGACGTCCGGTTGGCCCAATCCACCACCGCCGCCACCACCCTCGCCGCCACCTCCGTCAAGTTCAGCGCCGTCGCCTCCGTCCCGCCACGGGGGCCTTCGAGGACGCTATCGTGCGGTCCGGGCGTCGTGTTGTTCCACGAGGGTGAAGAGGAGGAGGCGGAGGAGAAGGAGGAGGAGGAGGTCGTGATTGCCGTGAGGTTGGCAAAGAAGGTCGACACCAGCACGGACGTCAGGTTTACGGCGGCGGTGGCGGCGGCGGCGACCGTGGCGGCTGCCGTGGTGGTGGCGGCGGTCGTGGCGGCGGTGATGAGGTCAAAGGTGGAATTCGTGAGTTGGCCCAGATCGACTGCCGTGACAGGTGGTGATGATGGTGACGGTGACGTCAGCGCCGGGGCGATCGTGGTGGAGTTGTGGGACGGGATGACAACGTGGGGAGTGTCCCCGCCGAGACGCACCGTGCGGTCCTGCGCGTTCTTCTCTGTGCCGTTCACCTGAAGGACAACCACGGTTCTGTCGGTCTCCCTTAACCGGAGCTTACCTAACAGGAGATGGCCCTGTGACCAAAATAATTCAGAATCAGCCCAATCTCTTTGGATAGTGCTTGGATGGGCAACCGCCATGAATGACAGGTGTTCTAGCCTGTGGGACTCTCTATAGGCAGCAGCGGGCTGTGCAGCAAAATCCATTGTTGTACTGTACTTCTATTCTCACTGCCTTCACGAATATGCACTGACCAGCACGGTGAGTGATGGTAGCATAATTGCCATGAGCCTCTTGGTTTGGGGAAGCCAGACGGTGGGGACGGGGGAACGGGGGTGATTTGTAACCTATCCACGTGACATGTGGCATCTCACCATGGCACTCATGATGTTGACCTTGTCCAAGAGGGCAATGATGAGGCTGTAGAGATTGCCCAGGTACAGAACCAAGACCCTGCCAGGGACAACAAACGCCACACGCTTAGCACCACGGACAGCAATCGTGCTGTGACGGTTCCATCTGAAGACGGAAGCTTGTGTTTACTCCGAAACGTCGTGATTTTTATTTTACTTTCATTAATTTAAATTTTTACCTACGTGACTTCACCGAAAAAAACTAAGAATAAAAAAGCACAGAGGGCACGACAGCAGCAGAAGAAGAAATGCAACAGAGGAGAGTGCGCGGAAAGCCGAGTGTAAGAGATGTGTTCTCAGGAGGAGTTCCAATTCGGAGAGAGAATGCACAAGGCAGGAGGTTGGAGGGGAACAGAAGGGAGTCCCGTGGACTAGTTTCGTAGCGGATAACGAGAGGAGATGAAGGTTCAAGTTCAAGTTCATTTATTAGGTATAGCCCTGCGAGCCATTCGGCTCTTGCATCGGGTGCAACCGCAAAAAAACAAAAAACAAAAACATGAACAAAAAAACATCTTAAAGTGAATATGAGTGCAAACAGAAAATCCAAGAAAAGACAGCAAAATATTGCAGAAAAAAACACCGTACACCAACGCTGTGTGCAAAAATCCCAGTGGGATGCAAGTCAAACATCCAACAACAACAACCACAAGACAACTTAGATTAAGGCCATCGGTCTAACTCTGTACTACAACAAACAAACATGGCTAAACCAATACACTTTTCGAAATCACCAAAATAAAGCCATGAAACCAATGAAACAGTGATCATAGGGACTGTGACGGAATTTTCACAATAAATGGTGGGGGGGGAGGGGTGGCGGGCGGGCGGGTGGGCGGGGTTCTGGCACCTGGCGAGCTGGAAGCGGAGAGTGGTGCGCGGGTGGTATTGCTCCAGCGCCGCGATGATCTCGAAGGCGGAGGGAGCCAGCATGGTGATGAGGGACACGACGACGCTCACCTGCGGCAAGGCGACACAGCACCCCGGAGTCATCTTCTTGGTTCTTTCGGTAAATACTCTTAGCTTTTTCGGTAAAGTCACGTAGGTAAAAAATGAAATTAAAATTAATAAATATAAATAATAAAAATCACGATGTTTCGGAGGCAACACAAGCTTCCGTCTTCAGGTGAAACCGTCACAGCAAAATGTCTGTGTCAAGTGAAGAGAAGTCCCAAGAGGCACGACCTTATATACTGGTTAAGGGGGGAGGAGCCAAGATGGGCCGCGGGAGGAGGAGTTGTTGTGAGATGGTCAGTACTGCTGCTGGAACTGAGCCGTTGTAATGTAGATGGCGGTAAAGTCACGTAGAAGGGAAATAATAAAATAATAAAAATAAAACATAATAAATAATTCTCACGACGTTTCGGCCACAACGCAAGCAGCCGTCCTCCGGTGAAGAACAGGTCTGTCGGAAAAACAGCGTCATTCAGAAAGAACCAAGAAGATAAATCCCTGCAGTCACGAAAGCTTTAAATCGAAAAGGACCCCGGAGTTTGATGCCGTTAGTGAGCACTCAAGGCCGTCGGCGAGAACGTTGCTGCCGGGGACGGACTTTCTCGGGTTGTGCCGCGTGCGGGCAAAACGCACCTCGTTTGTTAGTTGTGCAACGTTTCCTTAAAGAGCCCGATTCTCGTGCAATATTGTAGGGGTGTTTTTTTTGTGGGGGGGGGGGGGGTCTTCGTTGTTGTTGTGCTCACGCACCACGGCTGTCCCTTGTGAGATAAGCCGAGTAACGGATCAGCAGAACCTCAAAGACACCGAAGAGGCGCAGAGCACAACCGCGGAAAAATAACGACGCGGCGGCGTTACCTGCGACGCGCACGCGCACGGGGCGCGCTCCGCCCGTAAATCACGCTTCTCTTTAACCTTCAACGCACTCCCATTCTACGAGTCGAGCAATTACCGTTCATCACTTTCACTCGTCCTTCGGGCGAAGGCTGCAAGAACGCACGCAGAGATATACACAAACTGCGTATGCGGTGGAGGTGGGGGAGCGATCTGCAAACACCGCACTATGAACCTGGCGACGCGAGTTCGACACTCCACCATGGCTACATCCGTGGCGAGCATCCCAAGCCGCCCGCCCCCCCCCCCCCAATCTTCACCAACTGATCCTGACCAATGTGGTCAAGAATGGTCAAACGATGTCACGGCGAGGCCTTCATCCAGCAGTGGATTGGCAAAAGGGCCGTAGATATTCTGTGCGGTGTACTATACATTGCATGCAGGTGTGCAGCATATGTGAACCTATGTGTGCATGCAGTGGTTGTCCTATGAATGGACTGTTCCTCGGCATATAAATGTGCAATTTCAAACAAAATTCCAGGGCTACCAATCGAGATGAGTGCCATCTCATGCTTGTGCGAGCAAGGGGAGATCCGCACTATGTTATCGGTTCACTGTAATCACTACACGGCGATCGGTTATCGGCGATTGGCTCATGGAAATTGGTACACGGTGATCAGTACATGGTGATCAGGTGATCAGTACACGGTGATCAGGTGATCAGTACATGGTGATCGATACATGGTGATCAAGTGATCAGTATACAGTGATCAAGTGATCAGCACACGGTGATCAGGTGATCAGTACATGGTGATCAAGTGATCAGTACATGGTGATCGATACACAGTGATCAGGTGGTGATCAGTACACGGTGATCAGTAGGTGATCAGTACACGACAATCAGCAGATGATCAATACACGACGATCAGCATGGCGCCACTCGCCTCGTTCTTCTCCCAGAGCGTGAGCTCGTCCTTCATCTGCTCCAGCTTCTGCGATCGATCCACCACGAAGTAGATGATGTAGATGCTGCCCGCGAGGCACAGCAGCACCAGGATGTTGGCGAGGATGCGGAGGAAAACCCGCAGGGTCCTTGGGACACGCGGAGACCACACGGGGGAACACGCGAGATAAGATCAAACTAAAAACTCACAATTAGAGATTCACGATTAGAGATGCAGACTTCCAGGGGCGTGCGGTCGCTTCGGGGAAAGGTAGATCGCACGCACCTGTTTTCACTCTTCTTCTTTTCTTGTTCTTCCAGGATTGATTCCTGTAACACGAACAACAACAAAAGACGATCACGTGATTTTCAATAAATATAAATAGAGTTTCTCATGGGTCAGGCGGTTCCTGCCAAACAAGTGTAGAATGCCCGTCGCTGAAACAGGGTGAACAGTCGGGATTAGCGCTGCCCAATGCTCTTAACGAGCTGGGTGCTTAGTCATAATAAAGGTTTTTGGGTTAGAGCGCGTGATTTATAAATGTGTCGTAACCCTCCACCACCCGACACGGCCAATCAGCAAAAAAAAGTGTCACGTTGACAAAAGACAAATAGTTCACTACTTTTGTCAACGTGACACTTTTTCTGTGATTTCGGATGCGCTTCTGTGGCCGTCTGGAACGCTCTTCCTTCCGATATTAGGAAGCCACTGGAGCCATGCACTTTTAAATCTAGAATTAAAACTCATTCCTTTAGAACTGCTTTTTGTGGTTAGTTTAGCTGCCCTTCCTCCCGCAACTCCGATTAGCACGGTTGGCTACGTACGGTGGCAAAGAAGTTCAACATATTTCTAGATTTATATTTGAACACTTGGAACTCTTCCTGTCTCTTGAGGAAGAGAGGGAGAGAGGGAGGGAGAGAGACAGCGGTGCTGGTGGTGTGCACGGGCCCTCACGCGGATGGTGGTGGCGATGGCCGCCACTTTGCTCTCGGCTGTCTCCTGGTTGCCGATGAGGTAGTCCCAGGCGCAGAAGACTTTCCAGCAGAACGTGAAGTTCTCATCCGAGGCGCTGCTCAGGCTCTGCCTCGAGTTCTTCGCCATCCTGCGCAAAAAAAAAGGGGACGCAGCGGCGGAGAGGAACATCCGGCTTCCCGCCACGGCACGCGCTCAGTTCCTTATCTGACTTCTTCGTTCTTGTAGGGAAGTTGGGAAGGAGGGATGGATGGTATTATTGATGAGGGGGAGTTGGGGGTGAGCGAGGGAAAAGAATTGAGTTTATTTTTAGGGAAGAACGAAAAATAGTCAGTGGGGCTGTTTGTCATTAAAACGTATTAAATGACGCGTTTCTTTGGTGCGCGTAATTCATTGGTCGCGTCCGCTGATTTTGTAAACTTTACATGAAACTGACCACGCATCACTGTCATCTGGTGAATCTCGCAGACGCATCCTCGTGTAACATGCATGATTGGTAAACAGCAGCGTCTAATATCAGCCTGGTGTGTCCACTTTGGTGACCTGCTAAATAGTTTTGCGCCTGACACACCACATCCAGGATGCCCGTCTCTGTGGCTGCGGCTACGAGTCACGCGCACGGCATCTACCCCAGTCCACCAGCGATATATTCGGAAAGAGCTTTAGGCCCCACGTGGACTAATCCTACGCGATCAAAAATTGACGCAGTCACTGCCACGCCAGTGAACAAGCCAACGTCGCGACAACGTTGCGACGTGTCCGGTACCGTCCGACAAAAAGTTGGAACCAACGTTGGCCCGACGTTTCATATTCTTGGGTTTTTTCGGTAAAGTCACGTAGGTAAAAAATTTAAATAAAATAAAAATCACGACACCATTGGAACCTAATTTGCGAGTAAAAATATAATAATTGTTTTTTTACCCTTCTATCTGGCAACAAAAAAAGTTAAAAAAGGTGTCAGTTTTGTTGCCAGATAGAAGGGTAAAAAAACCAATTATCAAAAATCACGACGTTTCATGTTTACTGGGGGACGACGCCACGACGCTCACTTGCGCAGCAGCGCCACGAAGCTGTAGGCGAACACCGCCATGCCCACGAGGAAGTAGGCGAGGGGCAGGCGGTACCCGGAGCGGCCAAGCTTGCGGTCGTTGCCGTAGTAGCCGTAGAAGAGCACCGAGTATTGCAGATAGCCCTGGGGGGGGGGGGGGGGGGGGAGAGGACGGCGACACGCGTGCGGTGATGGCCACTGTTAAATTGTACGCAATACGGCACAAAGATCGCACGCGAAAATTATTGTACCTCCAACCCAGCTTATATATAAGCTCCTAGCTTGGCAGTGTCTCATTCTTCACCTGAAGACGGCTGCTTGCGTTGTAGCCGAAACGTCGTGAGAATTATTTTATTTTATTACGTTTTATTTGTATTATTTTATTACTTCCCTTCTACGTGACTTTACCGAAAGAACCAAGAAGATATTGTACTTGAGTCAACATAGCGTGCGTTTATGGGCCCATACGTACTATCCGTACCAGGCATGAAGACAATATCGGAACTTTTGTCGGATTTTTAGCTCATTGATATGATGCAATAACGGAACGTGTCCTCGTGATAACTGGTCAAACACCATGTGAGACTAGGCTCTTAAAGAAAGCTGTCTCGGGTGTGGACCAATCAACTTCAAGGACAGTGCATACATTATCAGAGTTATGTTTTTTGTTTGCATTATGACTGCAGGTATTGTGGTCTATGCAAACATGACTCCTTGTAAAAAAAGGTGTCAGTTTTGTTGCCAAATAAAAGGGTAAAAAACCAATTATCAAAAGTGATGCCACCTAATGTCACGTGACGCCGCTTTTTTGGTGTGAAAAGCACAGAAGGGATGTAACGTATGCGATGTAATTTCGTGAGTCCAACTGTCGGATCAAAATATGAAACAAAAACCTTTCGCATTATCCGAAACGTCGTATTCCGACCCGATTTTCATTTTCTCCTGAATAATCTGGAAATCGAGAAGTCGCCACTAGTCCATTCTAATCCTGCACGGGGTGGTGGCCCAAGCGCAGCCTATGCCCGGCTTTGACCACCAAGTATCCGCAGAGAGTTCCCAAAGAGAGAGAGAGGCAGCCGCGTACTCCCAGCGACCAGATGGTGTCGAGATCCTGTGCCGTGTTCATCTGGTCAGAGGGGATCCGCTTGCTCTTGGTGGTTCCGAACGGTTCTCCTGCCAGCAGCTGGGCTCACGAGTGCACGCAAAGAAGAGCAACAGATCAATCGACTTGTCGTTGTTGTCGAAATACCTCTCCCACCCCTTCACACAAACAGACATTTCTCCTGGATCAGCAGTTCGCCTGCTGTATGTTTTCACCTGAAGACGATTGCTTTGTGTTGCGATCAAAACGTCGTGATTTTTTAAAAATTATTTTTCGATCTACGTGACTTTACCGAAAGACTCAGAGAGTACAAACGCTCCGCTCCCGCAACCGAGACTTTCTGACGAATTGTCAAGTCAAGTAGCAGGAGGTCGCTCTTCCTCCTCTGCTGCCCCATTGTCTGAAACACCGTTTCCTCAGCCATCCGTGTGGTAAACTCCCTGCCCCTGTTCAATTCCATGCTCAAGACCCGTCGACATTGCCTTGGGTGCCCAAAGCACCCGCGCGATACCGTCGACGCAGCGAAGCAGGGCCACGGGGCAACCGGCAGTGCCGGATTGTCCTAGTAGGAAAAGTAGCTACAAATGTAGTAGCTACAAATGTAGTAGCAAATGTAGTAGCTACTACATATGCTAGTAGTAGCTACTACTGTAGTAGCTACTACAGTAGTAGCTACTACATATGTAGTAGCTACTACATATGCTACGGGCCCCGCACTTTCAAGGGCCCCTGCGCTAAACGCTTTCAAGATATCAATTCCGCTTCAGTGATTCTGCACTTGCTCTATTACTATAGTACTATACCGCCTTCAACTTTTATGAACGACTGGGTGTTTAAGGTTAGCGATTTGTCGTATCATCTGGCCGTACAGCAAGTGAAAAAACGCAATGACTTTACTGTGCAAGTAAAAAAATGTACGTGTTTTAATATTTACGTAAATTTTATTTTTTTAATTTAGGGCGCCTTTATAACAACATATGCCGACAGGCCCCGCAACCAGCTGCGAACCCGACACTGGCGGCCGCTGGCACCCGGCGTGTTCTCAAGAGGCGCCGCGCGCTCGCCCGAGCCCTCACCTCGGGCAGCACGAGGAAGGCGACGGTCATGACGGTGAGGACGATGTTGATGCCGAAGAGCCAGCGCAGGAAGATGAAGTACGACGCCACTCCCGAGCCGAAGTGACCTGCGCCACGACGGGCACGTGGTGTTGGGTCACGGGGTCACGCGGGTACGTGACATCGGAGGCGAGAGGCTGTCCTGCTGTTGGGCTTTGTTAAGTTACCGCTCTCACGGTCAGTGGGGGGGGGGGGGGCAGTGCCGAATTGTCCTCGTAGCAAAAGTAGCTACACATGCTACGGGCCCCGCACTTTCAAGGGCATCGCGCTAAATGCTTTCAAGCCATCAATTCCGGTTAAGTGATTCTGCACTTGCTGAATTACTAGAGTACTATACTGCCTTCAACTTTTATGAACGACTGGGTGTTTAAGGTGAGCGATTTGTCGTATATTATCTGGCTATATAGCAATTGAAAAAATACAATGAATTTACTATGCGAGTTAAAAATTTGTGTTTGAATATTTACGTATTTTTGTATTTATTTAGGACCCCCTAATAACACATGCCACAGGCTCCGTACTAGCTTCATCCGGCATTAGGGGGGGGGGGTAATTCGAGGCCGGATGGTCACCCCTCGTACAACACCTTAAACAAGTTAGCAGGATGGAGGGTCGGGAGACAGGGAACCAGGCGTACCTGGTGCGGTGTGTAGTAAACATCGTCACTGGGGAGACAAAGGCGGCCGGGCGTGGTGCTGGCCACCCCACCCCCTCGTGTGCCGTGCCGGCCTTCATAGGTGCTACTCGCTAGCAGCACTTACACCAACAGTCCGTTAAGGCTACACGTGGGATCTTTGCCTTTTGGTCCATAGCCCTTGGGCGTGTTTAGTACCCCGTGCTGTCCACACTTCAGTTGCCGAGGAAGCTCCCAGCGCGTAGGAGCGAAACGCCGTGGCGCAGGCGGAGAACACATCGGAGATCAGGATGAACGCGTACAGCCAATTTTATTTTTCGTCAATCGACTGCTGGATGAGGGGCCTCCTCGTGCCGTGTGGGTCCTTTGGGGGCCATTTAACGTCACTTCCCAGACTTCACCGCAGCGGTCATTGTTTGAGTGGTAAAGGTTGGGAGCATAGACGAGGGAGCGTAACGAAGTACAACGCTGAAGTGTTCGCTGCTCTGCGACCTACTGACAATGTAGCCCCCCACCCCCCTGCTGCAGTCAACCCGAGCAAGGCACAGTCCGAACCCTGCTCAGATTCAGAAAACTCGCGGAATCGGGCTCATTCCGAGTGATTTGGTCATAACAGGTGAATTAAAATTAATACCAGATGGGGTTTTATTTGTTAATAGTATCACCGAAAGGAACGTAAGATATTGGCGCTTCGAGCGACTGGCAGATCGAGAGAGAATTCTCAACGAATCTCGATAGGCGGTAGGGAGGACGGATGGGTGGGGTCGGGGGTGGGGGGTGTAAGAGATAATGGACTCACCGGGGGTGCAGTCATTATTGAGAATTTATAGCCATGAATGGGTTTTGTTATTCCAAAAAACCTAAATCACCCTGCATACTCACAAGCACACCTCCTATAAACAGGGTCACGCTGTCCGCTGCTATCTGCACCACCCTTCCCTGCACCGCTCTCTCCCTCCCTCTCTCTCTTCACGGACCCGGTCATTTTTTTATTACAAAAAAGCAGCAGATTGAATGAAGATTTAGTGATAGGGGCTGTTTTGGGCACCAAAGTGGCGGAACAGCTTCGCCGAAAATTTTCATACACTATTTCATACACTATGAAAATTAAAGACATGTTTTTGTATTATTGATTCTCATTTGCTGTGGATACTGTCTCGATGTTGCATTGTGTCCTTACTCAGTATGGTTCTTGTAATTATCTCAAATACCCATTTATTACGGGGCATCGAGATACCCTGCATGGGATAGATAATAAGAAATTATGATGATACTGCCCTACATTGCCTCCAATGCGCTGACCTGCCCTGCCATGCCCCCTTATCTCCCGCTACAACTCTGCACTCGCTTTGCCCTGCTGCTCTCTGCCTTGTACTATTCTTCTCTTCCTTGCCCTTCTTTATAGAATTTTTTTTTTAAACTGCACGTTATCTTGGTGTGGTCTGGGACGGATTTTGCTTTTATTTGGTGTTGAAAAATCGCCAGGAATTGATGTACTTATGCAATTTTGTACTAATGTATTTTTATTTCGATTTAAAGCTTTCGTGACTGCAGGGATTCATCTTCTTGGTTCTTTCGGTAAAGTCACGTAGAAGGGAAGTAATAAAATAATAAAAATAAAACATAATAAAACAATTCTCACGACGTTTCGGCTACAACGCAAGCAGACGGCTGCTTGAGTTGTGGCCGAAACGTCGTGAGAATTGTTTTATTATGTTTTATTTTTATTATTTTGTTACTTCCCTTCTACGTGACTTTACCGAAAGAACCAAGAAAATGTATTTTTATTTAGCAACTTGCTTACCTTTCCCATACTTTGCACTCCTTTCTGTTTTTGTATTGTTGTTGTAATTTCCTGACCCGCCTCTATTGGACATCTGTGAATAAAAAGCTTCATAGCTCATCGGATTTTTCCAGTCTGAATAAAGATTTCGATACTGTATTGCATTGCCCTGCCCTATCCATGTCTTGTCTTGCCCACCCATCTGCCCTTGCCATGCCCTGGCCTGGTCGCGCGGTCCTGCCCGGTGCTTACTCTCGATCTTCTTGATGCGCATCTCCCACGGAATGAAGAGCGAGATGAAGTTGTAGAGACATCGCTGGAATTTTCGGAAGAGCTGCAAACCACGCGGAGGGGACAGATTCGCCACACGTCAGGAGGGAGTCGTGCCACCTGCCGACGCACACACCTGTACTAACACGCACACCTGTACTAACGCGCACACCTGTACTAACACTCACACCTGTACTAACGCTCACACCTGTACTAACTCTCACGCGGGGGTGGCACGCACACCTGTACTAACGCTCACACCTGTACTAACATTCACACCTGTACTAACACTCACACTTGTACTAACACTCACACCTGTACTAACGCTAACACCTGTACTAACGCTAACACCTGTACTAACGCGCACACCTGTACTAACACTCACACCTGTACTAACGCTAACACCTGTACTAACGCTCACGAGGGGACCTGCAGGAAATACAGAGAAATAGACAGTGCAGATTATTCACATTGACCCAATATCAGGATTACTTTTAACTGATAAATAGTGTAATCATCATCAATCCACTGCTGGATGAAGGTCTCCCCAATCCGCCGCCACCTTCGGCAGTCAGTTGACGCTTTATCGGGACACGTTCAATTCCACGGCTGCCATTCGTTGTTCTTGACCCTCGACCATCATCTCTTCCAGCGTTGTGTGCTCACCGAGCCCCACATTCATGCACAGTTTGTCGTTAACCTGCACATGTTCTATGACCCACGTGTTAAACTATTTCTGTCTCCAAATGTAATTCCATAATTGCATCTCCACGCTTGTTTTTACACTTTTAAATGTTTATTACATCGACAGCACATGCAGTGAATGTTACGAGTGAGTGTATAATATGTACTGCAAAGGCAGCCATGCAGGCACAAATGACTCCATTCCCATGCACTGCGCGTGTGGCGATGGATTCAGCGAGTCCAGATGAAGGTCATTTCCCGTGGCGCGAGGCCGTGATGGAGATGGCAGAGCCTCCCAGCGCCAAAACCGTGAAATTAGACGCAAATCGTGATCATATCCAGCGCGCACACACACACACACAACCACCTGTCCAACCCCTTGTCACACCATCACCCCACCAAATAGCACCCACTTTCACCCTCTCAACCGCTACTCTGTAGCCCAACCTTCCTCATTTGCTTCTCAGCGAATCCCATCAGCTCGCCGGCCCACCCCTCGAGCCCAGATGACCACCGCTTGTTTTGCGATCGAAACGTCGTGATATATTTATTTCTATTCACTTTCTTTTTATTTGTATTATTTAATTGTTATTATATGTTTTGCTATCTACGTGACTTTACCGAAAGAACCGTAGAATACCAGATTAATTCTGTTCATATGAATTACATAATTCAAAGCGTTAAGAAGAGTAAGTGGGACATGGACGGGACATATTGCTCGAATAGATGATGGCCGGTGGTCAAGAAGAGAGACAGTGGCAGCCAAGGAATGGAACGCGTTCGAGAGAAAGTCCACAACAGAGGAGATGGAGCGATGAAATCAGCTCGCGTGCAGGTGGATTAATGCATTGCAGGATCGTGGGAATCGGCAGTGGGGGTGGTTGCGACTAGCATGGAGGGTATCCAAGACGTGGGTTTTTTGGAGCGTCAGGACATCAATGTTACGTGTAAAGATACTCGCACGCCGCATGGGAGAGCGCCTCAATGTTCAGTTGGAGGATCCTTGTCCCAGGGCCTATCTGGCATGTCGGAATTGGCAGTGACCACAACTGACGACAACGATGATGATGATACTTCCTTTTCACAGGTGTTCCGATCTGCCTTCTGCCACTAAAACATACCGCGCAGCTGTGTAGCGCGGGGACATGTAGAGGATTTAATGCCAGCCGGAGCCGTCTGCGGCTGAGCTCCAGAAAATATGTAGTCCTTATCGTGAATACCGTGTATACATCTATATATATACATACGGAGGATGCTGTTACAACGCAGAAAGTGCATCTGTCCATGTCCTCACTTCAAGACGACCGTGCCCGAGACGTAAAACAGGCATCTACTCGGTTCTGCCCGTGAGCATAAATACACATTTGTACGCATTCAGCAAGCCTTGCGGATGTTTTTATTTTATTTTTATTTTTTTCCCATTCCGTTTTTTTATGGCGCCCTGATAATGCTCGCTGCACGGAGCAGCGATTTATAGCCGAGAGCCCAAGGCTTCGGTGTCGGGCTTTAAAATGAAAAAAAAAATCGGGAGCGCCGTGGAAGCAGGGAAGTCCGATTTCACTGCTACTGCTGATACCGCCCCCCACTCTTCACTCGCCGATGCACCCACACCTGCCACCCCGCAACCAATGACTGCTCAAACCTCCAATGAAGATGTCAGGTCGCTCGCTGAGCAAAGACACTTTTTTAACGATCAACAAAACCAGTGCTTGTGGGGAGGGAGGGGGGGTGGTCACTCAGCATTTAAATGGGTCCTTAAATCACAAAAAGTGGCCTTAACCCCCAATATGCGTGCCTTAATGCCAGCTGACAAATGTGAAGCTTCCGTGACCCTCACTCACCCTCCACTGCTTTAATCAAGGGGGCCCCGCTCTGTGACCTCATGATGGACAGACCCAGTTTTCTAATACGGAGTTGGGTATCTCCACATACTGTATATTAAAAGGGGTTAGTCCATCAGCCTTATTGGCTTTACAGACAAATATTACGCAGCAGCATTTGTTGCTAGTTATATAATTTCTGCTGCATAATATGTATTGAAATCCAATTGGCCGATGGACATTTTTTATATATACATGTGGAGATACAACAAATGTATCATGTTTATATCTGCTATTATCAAAAAATTAGCTTGTGTACCGTTCCGTATAGGTGGCTGGGGTTTGATGTTTTACCCCGAATATAATCTCGATCCCAAATCATGATGGACAAATCGTAGTAAGAGGTAGCAATGGGTGACAAGGTGCGACTTGAGGATGTGAAGGTGGGATTGGGATATACAGGAAGTCGTGGGTCCGATCCCGACCCTGACGCCTATAATATATTTTCCCGTGGTCGTGTGGATTTTTTTCTGGGTCCTCCCGTTTTTCCCCTCCAAGATTTAGAAACATGTGTATTTGGCTGCTATACATTCCCACGTGATAAGCCACTTAATTGAGCTATCATTTGTGGCCAGGTCGCTTCTGATAAAAAGCTATATGGCTTAGTGGGCCTTACCTGGTATACATCAAAATAGTTTTAGTAGTAGTGGTGTAGCATAGTGAGCAAGGGCCCTGGCACAACGAATTACAAGTAAACCCGTAAAAACAAAGTTTTTCACTATAAATCCTTTATATGCGTGGCATCGGGGCGGCTAGAGTCCTCTCGTCCTCTGGCTTGAGATGGCTGCCACCTATGGGTCAGATGATTGTCTGGCAGCATTAAACAATTGGTAATTAAATATTTTAAAAAATTCCCTAAACAGTGTAACATTTTGGAAATTTTTTTTTCACGAAAATGCATTGTCACGCACAACGAGTCTGTGTGCAAAATGTCAGCTCGATTGGATCACGGGAAGTGGGTTAAAAAATGACCGAAAGATTTGCACGGTCGTAAGCGCGCAAGCAAGCAAGCGAACTTAATATAAAGGATTTAAAAAGGGACCCCCTGTCTGTCTTCCCCTTTCTTCATAGCCCCGCATCTGGGCCGCTCTGGCTCGTGGGCCGTGGTGGATTTGCACTGCCTGCACACTTTTATGTGTACACCAAGGGAGAGAATGCATGGAGGTGTGATATCAGCTGTTTTGAGAACCCAGCAAACGTGAACGTACCGCCACTCCTGCCGCCTGGTATCCACGCGTCTTGGTCAAGCGGCCCTCGTACTTCTCCACAATCTGACGGGCTTGTCTGCGCAGCGAAGACAAGACAAAGATTCCCTGTGTAGCCTTAAAAGACTGTCGGGGCAAGTGCCGTTAGCGAGTAGCACCTATGAAGGCCGGCATGGCACACGAGGGGTTGGGTGGCCAGCACCACGCCCGGCCGCCTTTGTCTCTCCAGTGGCGATGTTTCCACTTCGCACCAGACACAACTACTCATGGTCATTAAATTAATTCTTCAGCAGGAATTTTGCCTAAAATTGAGTGTAAACCCAAATGTAGTATGTGTGGTGAAGGTTTTCGTGTTGCGGTAATTGGTGGCTGGGCTGAGGCCATCAACTCGCTCCGCCCGAAAAGCCAGTTTAATGACGGTCAGCTGAACACTGAAACCTGAATTTAAACCCAGGTTCTCAGCAGTGCCAGCTCAGCGCGCACTGTGCCCTGGGCCACGTGGCCTCCTCAATAATCACATCCCTGATGCAGTCTGGGACCAGCAATCACGCACTTGAGCACTTTAAGCTTTTGCTTCATTGGCCAGGGCCGGCAACGGATGTTGGCGATGATGTCCTTCTGGATCTGGATGTTCTGCATGATCTCCTCCTGGTCACTCCACTCCGCCTGCGTGTCCCCGAGTCCTCCATCATCATCCGAGCCCCTGGAGAAACATCGCAACCGCTGTGATAGTGGTGACGATGATGATGATTGTGATGATGATTGTGATGATGATTGTGATGAAGATTGTGACAACGGCGAAGACTGATGATGAGGATAGCTGTGATGTGAGGTGTAAATCTCGACCAGGCTTGCTGTTAGTTAGAATATGGCTGATGACAGACATCACTTATGGGAGCACAACGGCCACAACCTACTGTGTTGTCGCTCTTCCTATCCAAACTCGAACCATTGTCACATCCAATAGAGAACCCTTCTCACATCTCATACGGAGAGAGTTGGTCACTTCTGATACAGAACCGTTGTCACGTCCAATCGAGAACGTTGATGACATCAAATAGAAAAGAAGAATTATTGTCGAATTCTATACAGACCCCATTTTATATCAAAAACAAAACATTGATCACATCGATAATAGAACCTTCCTCTCAATGGTGTCCATTTATTTAGGTTCATAAGACTCGTGGAAATGTATCGGAATCTAATGCTGTATTTTAAAGTACAGGAAAAGCAGTTCAGTTTTAACAACATCGGAGCCACCAATTGGAATATTAATATGTACTGCAGTGCCACTCCTAACACCATTGGTGAATATAAGCACATTTGAATTTTTTTTACAAATAATATCTGGACGAAGACCTCCCCATATCGTATCGGTCATTCGAGCGAGGGGGTTCTTTGACCATATTTCACCGCTATGGTCAGTGCGGGTTGGTGAAGGTGCCAATCAAGGGGTGGGGTGTTGGGGTGGTGGGGGCAGTGTGCGTGATCAAGATCGGTTCATCTATCACTCGCCACCGATGTTAGCCGTGGCATAGGAATCAACTGAACTCAGATCGCCAGGGTTCATAGCGCAGTGTGCTAACCTCTGCACCACCACTCGCCGCCCCCCCCCCCCCCCAAGTGAATTACGCGTCTCTTGGCCGCATGTGATTGTGACAAACGCATAGAGGGGGGGGAAAGAAAAACAATTAAAAGGGTAATTGCCCCCCAGCTCGGGAAATCAATCGATCTAGATTATTCCGCGTAATAGGCATCATTTGGTGTTTCTCCATTCCAATGCCACACACAGGGTCACCACCTGGGCGATCAATGCAAGGCCGTAAATAATAATGGACTTTAATACTCTTGTTTATCTTGAGAAAAAAATATAATCTATGAGCAATTATCTCCGTCGATGCACGGTTATGTTTTGACCCACGCTCGCTCCTTCATTCTGTATAGCTTGGAGTTATCGTCATCGTTAACTGTTATTCGGGGTTGTAGTTAATGCGGTGGAGCGGTGGCGCGGTGGTTAGCGCACTGCGCGATTTGTGAACGGCTAGCCAGCCAAGCGACGATGAACACCAGTGGTGAGTGATGTCTAAGCCGGTTCCGTCTGTCCCACCCAACTACTCCTTCACCAACCAGCACTGACCATCGTGGTGAAGTATGGTCAAATATCCTCTACTGATTAATACAGGAAGGATTCTGTATTGATAATGGACTAAAGGTATGGCATTGTAATGATTCGTTTCCATAAAGCTGTCGGTGTATGTCTTGTATGCAATTTGCTCGCGACTCAACTTGCCTACAGTTGTACTTTTATTGCGTTGACGCTATTCTTGAAACGTATACATACGTGGGGTGTACCTCCGAAACCAAGGGTCGGCAAACTGCAGCTTCGGAGCCGCGTGTAGGCTATTTGAGGACTGATTCGTGGCGTTAAATCAATCGAGTGCGTTGTGGCTCTTGAGATATTCTGGGTTGCTAACCCCCGTTGTAAACCACGACATTACACCGGCCCAAAAGAGTGTGAAAAACATTGTAGCTATATCATTAATATCCAGCTCTCGGGCTCTTCCCGCATAGGTTGACTCCTCCGCCTGTGCATGATACCATTCTTCATTCAGATGTCACTCACCGCTGACATCAGACATGGCCGGGAATCTAACTCACATTTTCGGATTCGTAAAAAGAAATGCGCTAGCCGCAGCTCCCCGCTATAGACACAATTATAGAGAAACATAACGCAATTATATACGGTATATCAAATACACAATATCACATATACAAATCCATATTGCACAACCTTTCAAGCATAATCAATATGCATCATATTTCTCACACTTAATGTGATATATATATACAATTCTTTGTGCACAGGATTATAAATACACACATAAGATCCCCCGTATAGCGGTATACGTGACAAGGGCTGTTTGCGAGCTCCTATGAAGATCGGCACAGCAACACGAGGGGGTGGGTGGCCAAAACCACGCTCGGCCGGCTTTGTCTCCGTATGGTGGCGATGTTTACACATCGCACCAGGTACTCATTTCAGGCTGAGTCGACCTAGGGGGAGGCCCCGGACCGGTTCACATGTTCGTCACTGGTGTTGGTGGTTGTGAGCGGGAATCGAACTCGGGTGGTTGAGTTCGTAACACAGCGTGCTAATCCGCTAACCACGACACAAACACACAATCTCATACACACAGTCACACAATAGCACACACAGTTACACAATAACACCGTCTCACACATACATACACATAGTCATACACAATCACGCTCACACAATTACTGTGTACACACCCAGCCGTACATTCTCACACAAAGGCAAAGATTCCCCGTATAGCCTGTAACAGACTGTTGGGGAAAGTGCTGTTAGCGAGCGCCTATGAAGCTCAGAATGGCACACGAGGGGGTGGGTGGCCAGCACCACTCCCGGCCACCTTTGTCTCCCCCAGTGGCGATGTTTACACACCGCAGCAGGTACTCATTTGAGGCTGAGTCGACCAAGGGGAGGCCCAGGACCGGTTCAGACAATCGTCACTGATTTTGGCCGTGAGCGGGAATCGAACTCGGGTCGCCGGGTTCGTAGCGCAGCGTAGCGCTAACCGCTACGCCACCGCTCCTCACACACACTCTCACACGCGTACACACACACACGTGTTCACGCACACACGCGTACACACACACACACGCGTGCTCACACACACACACGCGTGCTCACACACACGCGTGTACACACACACACGCGTACACACGCACACTCACCTGCCGTCGTGATCATCCTCGTAAGCTGCGAGGAGACGCAGACTCACCGACTTCTTCCTCACCGTCTTCTGCCGCCGAGCGGCCCGGGTCATGCGCGCGTTGCTGGCTTCGGACATCGTGACCCCCGGTCCTGGACCCCCCCCCCTTACCTCCTTCGCTTATCCCCTCGCTTGTCTATCTGACCCCCGTGACCCCCCCCGCTGTCTGCCCGTCTGTCTGGCCGAGCGGACCCCCCCGGTGGCTGTCCGCCTTGTCTGCCGCGACGTGGAATTCTCCCACCCAGCGCCAACACCCCTCCGCCCGCCGCTGCCACTGCCACTGCGCTCCTCCCCGACTCTGCGTACAGCTCCGGCTCACGTAGCCAGCCGCCTGTGTTGGGCTCGAGCCACTGCGTGAGTGTGGGTGGGTGGGTGTGGGTATGGGTGGGTGGATGTGGGTGGGTGCATGGGTAGGATGAGTGCGTGCGGGGTGGTTGGTGGCTGGGTAGTTGTTGCGAAGGATGCATGGGCTGATATATGGACAAGTGTGCGTATGCGTAAGTGCACGTAGGTTCGGTTGTGGAGGGTTGTGTGGGTGTCTGGGTGGGTGTGCGATTGGGCGCGTGGGTGGATTTGCGTATGGGCGGCTGGGTAGGTTGCCGATGGCTCTGTGTGTGTGTGTGTGGATAGGTGTGAATGTGGAGGGTTGTGTGGACTGTATGTCTGGGTATGTGGGTAGGTGTAAGGATGGATGGGTGGGTAGATGTGTGTGTGGATGGTAGGTTACTGGGTAGATGAATGGATGGGTGTGGGGGGTGGCACAGCGGTTGTTAGCGCTACGCTGCGCTACGAATCCGGCTGAGCCGAGTTCGATTCCCGCTCACAGCCAACACCAGTGGCAATTATCTGAACCAGTCCTGAACCTTTCCTAGGTCGACTCAGACGAGTACCTGGTGGGATGTATAAACATCGCTACTCGGGAGATAAAGACGACCGGCCGTGCGTGGTGCTGGCAACCAACTTCTTCGTGTGCCAAGCCGGCCTTCATAGTGGCTCACCAACAGCACTTGCACCAAACTCATGTTAAGGCTAAACGGAGGATCTTTATCTTGCAATGGTTAATGCACTGCCATACAAACCAGGCCCTCTCGGTTAGATTCCCTGCGGGTCACGGAAATATTGTCAATAGGATCGTGTCTTGGACCCTCGCCCCAAAGTCTGTGTGGTTGGAATCTACTAAATTTGAGGTTCAGGATGTGTTCAGATTTCAATTTACCGTGGCATAGTACTGGGTTATATTGTGCACCACCGCCAGGAAATTGAGAACATGTTCTTTGTTAAGGCCTGCAGGAGGAGGTGATGTGACTAGCTTTGATGTTTAATGCAATAATTAAGGAAGGTCTCTTTAATTCGGGAAGGTCTCCGTTTTCGGTCGAGGAGGCGTCACGACGACACAATACTTCATCACGCTCGTCAGTTCGGGGTTGGTGGAGGCGGAGGGAGCGAAAGAGAGAGTGGGGCCGCTTTTGATATCGTCACCGACGAGAGCCAGGTGTCGGGAATCTAACTCGCAGCTCAGCCGCGGCCACCACCCACACTTGCACGCCACTGCTCTCCCCGCTGTGGATTGACAGAAGACACGGTGCAATGACGCACACGTGCGCGCGTGCTCACCACTCCGCGCACGTCTGTCTCGCCTAATAATTGAGGCTCTTAAACGACACGATGAATGAATGAATCCCCTTTACGTCGCTGTTCCACCACCCCATGATGGTTCATGACTTTCCACGTTTGCATCTCGGGTGGCTTGCATTTGAATAATAAGAGCGCTGTGTTGTGCGAGAGTGGCGTTAGGGTTAGGGATAGACTATCGATTATCGCACGGTTCTAATATTTTCGAGATGAATTCCACCACAAGCCCCGTTGGCACGGAGTTCTCCGGCTTCGGAACGGATTAGATATACTCCACTGATGTTGATCGTGAGCAGTGAACCACCAACTCGGGTCGATTGGTTGGTTCGAAGCACAGCGCGCTGACCACTAAACTACGGCCCCTCAAACACACACAAGACAAGGATCCCCCATATAGCCTTAACAGATTGTTGGGACAAGTACTATTAGCGGGCCAGCACCACGCCCGGCCGCATTTGCCTCCCCGGTGGCGATGTTTAACACGCCGCACCAGGTACTCATTTGAGGCTGAGTCGACCTAGGGAAGGCCCACAACCGGTTCTGATAATCGTCACCGGTGTTGGCCGCGAGCGTAAATTGAACTCGGACCGCCGGCTTCGTAGCGCAGCGTAGCGCTAACCACGACACTAACGCTCCCCGCTCACACACACAGACATACACAGACGCGCGCACACACACACACCTCCGCACGCCCGTGTGCCATCACGCCACTGCTATATATGTGGGTGGTCGCATGCAAAGGTGTCACGTGGCCTCATTTTCAATTACTCTGGCCGGCCCGACCTCCGCAGGGAGCGATATCGCCAAATGAGATTCGTCCACCGGCGAGCTCTTCATTACAGGTACGCCTGAGAGGTCTCCATTCATCAGGGTCGGCCCGCCACGTGGCCATCCGTCAACGGTGGCCGTCCGCACTGACGTGTACACGGAATGGTACAGCATGACAGAGACAAAGATCCCCCGTACAGCCTTAGCATACTTTTGGGGCAAGTGCTGATAGCGAGGAGCGCCTATGAATGCCGGCACGGCACACGAAGTTCAAGTGGGCGTGTGGCCAGAACCACGCCCGTCCGCCTTCGTCTCCCTAGTGGCGATGTTTACACACCGCATCAGGTACTCATTTGAGGCTGAGTCGACCGGTGCAGATAATTGTCACTGGTGTTGGCCGTGAACGGGAATCGAGTTTGGATCGCCGGGTTCATCGCGCGGCGCGCTAACGACAACACTACCGCTCCCCACACTACAGCATGAGCGCATGTGAACACAGAATTTGATCATGCGCATGAGTAGTTGTTTAACCTGGCCTGGCATTGCAGATGAAACCCATGCTTCGAGAAAATTCATGTTCGAATAAAAAGAAAAGTGAATTGCAAAGCCAGTAAGAATATAGAGTTTACGCGTTATGACAATAAAACAGTAGTTAAGATGTCCAAAAACCAAATAGATATCTTTTTTCAAATAATAAAGCGGGTGAATGATACAAACTGTACATTAATGACAGTCCGTTATGTAAACTCACGACTGTACGAAGTCGTGTTTGGTGCTCACGTGAGGTTGTTTGACCATACTTCACCACGCTGGCCAGGTCTGGTTGGTGGAGTGGGATGGTGTGAAAGGACCGGCACAGATACAACTCGCCGCTGATGCGTAGCCGTGACCGGCGATCGAACTCAGGTGGCCGAGCTCACGGTGCAGTGCACTGCACCGCCGATCCATCGCAAACAAAATTGCGTGCATACAGCTGTAGTGTCAGCGATTCGGAGAACAAGGTGTGTAGGAGGCACCTTCTTTATTATCAACATTCACGGTCTCGTCCACACACAATCTCCGCAGTCGCTTAGCCGAGCCTGTACACAGCACGAGCCGTCTAACACCGACGGCGCCGAATGAGATAAACCAGCAACTCTCCTGCAACGCAATATCTAGCGGAGAGGGCAGCGACGAGACGATCCAATCTCAAAACCGACGGCCCCGAGCTCCCCGCTCTCGGCTCCTTTTATACCCCCAGCGCGGCCTGGCTCCGCCCTGACCGCGCCTCGCTTCTCCATCCCCGCCAGCAGGTTCCAGGGGCCTCCAGACGGGGTCCTCCGTGACCCTCGCCCGAGTTCCTCCGCTCTGCCAACACACCCGTGGCTCACCGGCGTGCGCACTCTGTCCACCACAGTTGCCGCTGCTGCCCAGCAGCCGGCGCTATTACACTACATTGGTATTGTATACAATACATTGGTATTGTATTGTATACAATACCAATGTATATAATAACAATGTATTGTATACAATACATTGTTATTGTATACAATACCAATGTATACAATACATTAACAATACATTAACAATGTATTGTATACAATACCAATACATTGTTATTATATACATTAGTATTATATACAATACAATAACAATGTATTGTATACAATACCAATACATTGTTATTATATACATTGGTATTGTATACAATACAATACCAATGTATTGTATACAATAACAATCGATAATTTTCAAGGCTTACAAACACGATCCATCAACGCCTCGCTGAACGATGTTCTGCCGTCGTGCAATCGTAGCTTTCTATGTTCTTTGGGTATTTTGGTAAAGTCACGTAGATAGGTTCAAAGAAAATCACCTATCTACGTGACTTTACCGAAAGACCCAAAGAATATGAATTCCTGCAGTCACGAAAGCTTTAAGTCAATACGTAGCTATCTAGCTTGTCACATATACCGCACCTCCGATTAGCACGGTTGGCTACGTGCGGTGTGAAAGAAGTTCAACATACATACCGAATATATGACACCAGCCCCCTCTTCCTACAATCACACAAACAACAACTGCCGCCGTTCGTCACTCAGCAGCGGTGACGACACTACGGCGCCTGTGCCAGGCTAGGTGCGCTCCGAGGCCACGTGAAGTGTCTAAGGCCATCTGCTGGCAGGAGATCACGGGACAGAACCCAAGTGCCATGGGTTGACTGACTGAGATGACTGGCAGATGCACCAGCGGTGCCCCCGAATGTGCCAACTTGCTGCGCTTTAGCCGCACGGCGTTCTGCTCATCCATCACTCTCACCATCCTCACCACCGCCACCCCCACCACCGCCTCCATCCACCATGCACCTCGTTCACCATCCCTTCGCAACGCTTCTCTCCCTCCCTCCCTCTCTCCCTCCCATCCTCCGTCCCCCAATCGCTCGTAAACTGAGCGCCCGGCCAAGGGCTTTTGCGCCAATTTACGATGCCAGTCGATTTGCAGGCGAGCTGTTAATTTCACACGCTCTCTCGCTTTATACCTCACGAGTGTGTGGGGTGTGGGGGGGCGGGGTTGAGTGCTCATGGGGTGAGTAGGCAGGTAGCTGGATGTGCAAGAAAATAGGCGGTGCTGTGATCAGGACGGTCAAATGACTCCCCACGCGCGAGCCGCACGGCGGTGAGAGGTCCTCATCCAGCAGTGGATTGACAAGATGCCTGCTGTCCTTGATGATGACGATACGGTCGGCTACGTACGGCGCGAAAGAAGTTCAACATGCATACATACACGCACATGGTGCATCGTGTGCAGTCAAGATACATGTGGTAAGAGGTGTAGCTCCAGCCCTGCGAATGCTTGCTCGCGTCTGTGCTGGTATAGCCTCCTGCTACCAGCTGCGTGGGACATTTGGCCTACTCTTCCACGGAGGACAAACGTCTTGGAAGGTGGGAGGGGTGGGGGGCGCTACCCACAATTTACCCCACCGGACGCGACCTGCTGCTCGGCCAACACGTGTGTGTGTACCCGTTGATACCACTGGTGCAATATCGACCCAATGTGTATACCCCCCGAGTGATATATCTGCATGGACATTAATCGTGCAATCGACGGCAATAATTATATTTCCAATGACTGCCCAGCAGAAATACCAAAATGGGAATTAATTACGCGCAGACGCCACGGGAGCCGTGGCGCGCCTGGTTGGGGGGGGGGGCGCATAAAGAACTTGGATGTCATTGCGATCAACGTACTTTTTGGATCCTTGTCAATCCACTGCTGGATGGAATATTCCCCCCACGCCGTATCGCTATGAAGGTCGTTTGGCGATGTTCCACCGGGCAGGTCAGTGCGGGTTGGCCAAAGGGCTGCGTGGTATGAACAGCAGCGGTCGAACATCACTCGCCGCTGATTTTAATCCGTGGCTGAGAGTCGAACTCGGGCGGGCGCGTGTCGCGACGCGGTTCGTGCACCGCCCAGCGCCACTCATCCCGTCCACCCTGCGCATTGTACACCCACCCACACCGTCCCCAGCGAACACGTCTCTCCAACGTGATACACGGTTTTCTTCACTACATATGCACCCTGTCTGCGCGACATCTTTATTAACAGATGTATAATTTATACCTTGTCCCTGACCGCCTCTGATTGATGGTGTTTTGATCACCGCTACCCCCAACTCCTCGCCCCCTTCAACCCCAACCTCCACCTCCCTCTCTTCCCTTCCAACCACAACTCACGGGGGGGGAGTGGGGGGGGGGTTCCTCCGTCCGTACGGGCGGCCTCTCGTTGCCACCAACCCCGCCTCGCAGGCACGGGGACCTCCGAGTGAGATAAACGACGTCACCTCTGGTGATGGGATGGGGAGGGAGGCGAGAGGGAGCAGTGTTCTCCATGAACTGCTCGGTGTTCTAAATCCGCCACCGTCGCCACCACCACCACCACCACCACAATCACCCATCCCGCTAACAATGGCCTATCGTGATGACTCAAGTGGCCGAGGAGGGCTTTTGTTGTGTGCGTGCGTGTCGATGTGCCGCTACTTGAAAGTGCTATTCTGCCCCTATCCCTGATCAATCATCGCCATAGGCGGAGTTTGACTTCTATATTTGGGGGGGGGAGGGCAGTGGTTCGCTTTGTCGCTCACATTAGGAATCGCGGGTGCATACAATTAATTAAATCGTAATTGTAAACTACTAAAATAAATTAATGGAGGTGTCCAGTTTGGGCGGGGTCCCCCCCCCCCCCCCTCCGTGCCCCCTCCCCTGCAAACTCCACCCATGACCACCGCGTGGACTTGCGGTGGTGGTGGTGTACAGATTCTTCACCTCCAAAACAGCAACAACAACTCAGCTCAGCTCAGGGATGGTGCGGGTCGGTGCCTGGGCTGGTTTGGGGCAGGGCTCAAATTCAGCCGAAGCTGTCCGGGGCTGGGCTCCGGAAAATAAGCCCTCCATTGGGGATGGGGGTGTGGGTTTGGGTATAGCCCAGCAAATTATTCTACGTTTGAGAAATGAATCCCTGGGTGTGGGGGAAACAGGGGTGGGCGGGCCGGTGTGGTAGGTTGTGTCTGGTATGGACCCGTGAGATGCCTCGGGTCACGCCGAGATTTACGACCCAATTCGATTTGTGCCGCGGGCCGTAGCGGCCAAGCGGCGCCCGCGGGATTCGGCCCTTTGGGGGTTGGTGGCTCACCAAGAGAACCCAGGCCGCTCGTCTGCGGCTCTGGTTGAGGGGTGAAGGCGAGACTAGTGGACATTCCACGTTCCGATCGCAGAGGACACGTCGTCAGCAGATGGCAGTGGAGCAATGGCTTACGGTTCCACTTGCACAATGCCCCGGCGCCTACGCTCCCACGCCTTTTATACCGACTGGCAAGAACTGGCTAGCGTGGTGAAGTATGGTCAAATCGGCTTCACGACGGCGCATGCAGCGGGGTGAGCCTTCACGTAGCAGTTGGGTAACAGAACGGATGCACGTGTACACGGGGATTAATCGAGACCAAACTGTGTCTTTTTCAGTAGAGAAGTTCACGGGGCCGGATTAAATTTGATGGGGGGCCCTGAACTGTTTTAGTATTTTGGGGACCTTCTTTGTATATTCATATCCTTGTGAGGGATTAAGGTAATACAGCCTCTATACAGGCACGTTATGGCATTAAATACCCGATGACCTACAGCATGTATAGTCGAGCGACGCGATTGCATTTGCACCATTGTAAAAACAAAATATTATTATGTGACCACGGTGACTCATGCAAATTAGACTATCCGGGGTCTCTTTGGAGTTCTCACCTGGTTACACACAAAATAAACGTGAAGCATAAAATTGTATCATTTATTTTATGAAACTATAAACTATCTTTAATTTTAACGAAGTGGCTTTCCACGTGTAAATGTACAGCAACCGAATGCTCCAAACGCGTGATGTTGATTATAAATGTGGAGGGGAAAACCCGGAGGAGCCGGAGTAAAATCAACGCGACCACGGGGCGAGAGACGCGCAAACTCCAAATATCCAGCAGGCGTCAGGGTCGGAAATCGAACCCACGATCTCCTGCATGCCAAACGATGCAGTTAACATCTCGCCACCGTTAATCGGGCCCTGTCTGTCCGTGAATGCACCTGAACGATCGATTCTCGGCTCCTCCTGAATACTCTCGGCGTTCGTACTCCGCGCACGTTCCCCGCAAAGAGCAGACAACATCGCGATTGAGCGCCCTGCACCGTTCACATTCATCCCGCTTTAATGATCTGCGCGTGCCTTTAATTATCGAGCAGGTCAAGCGGCTTGATCGTTAAGATGATTATTGCCCCCCGCCACGATTAAACTATCGGTGGGGATCGAAGCGGCGCGCACGCGTATACGCGCGCTCGCTTCTTCTGCAAGATTATTTGCCTTTAGCTTGCACAATGTTTGAATGCCAAGTGGGTATTGCCAGCACACACACGCACACACAAGGTTCCAATTGCCCTATTGGAATGCCAAGTGAATATTGGAACTTTGCTGCGCCCTCGAAATTCAGTCTCCCCGATGCCACGGACCATCCGCTTCGACAACCAAGGTTTTCTGTCAAAGCACCCTGTCAGCCAATCGCTAAGTGGGGGAGGCTGCTCAGTCGACTACTACCAGGCTCAATACACTCGTCTGAAACCCTCATCTCCCAATCTTCTTCTTCTTCTTACACGCGTTTGTCCCACTCATGTTGGGTCCGTTGTCCTTGCCAACCTTCTCCACACTGCCCTGCCCTGCGCCATCTCTCTTATCGCTCCTCGGGCCACCGTCTCCGATCGCACCACATCGCCCCACCTCTTCTTCTGCCTTCCACTTGCATCGTCTGACCCACATCATTTTCCTGCTGCCTCTCCACATGACCGAACCACACCAGAGCCGTTTCTCTCACCTCTGTGATTTCTACCACCTTGAGTCTTCCTCTCACTTCTTCATTTCTCACCCTGTCCTTCCTTGTTAAACCCACCATGTACAGCAACATCATCTCTGTGACTGACATAGCTTGATCCTCCCTCTCTCTTGTGCCCCAGCACAAACTCTCTTCTCCCAGTCATCCGTGCTATTGAATCCCTTGTCCTTGTTCAAGCCAGCCTGGAAGCGTTCGGGCTCAAGGCATTCCTCTTCCGCTCTGCATATGACTGCCTCATCTCTTGTAAAACGAAAATTATACAGGTGTATACAGGACAGTAGATATACGGAAGCCACCTTTTTACTTGCGATGAACCTGACCCAACGTTTTGTTTAGCCACTTGAGATACAGCTGCATGTATAAGACGACACATAATACGAAATTGTGTGGTTTGATGGTCTATCACCAGCAACGCCACACAGCCACCTCCACAGCACCCCCCCCAAAGGTCATCGGCAATGATGTAGTAGCAGTAGTAGGGCCATGACATTTTGGATGTGTCGGTCAGCGGGCGAGGGAAACCGACACAAAGCAACCCGTCTGGGTGAGGAAGGTGCAGGCAGAGTTGCCCGGGGGGTGCCTCCATTAATTTGCAAACGCGAACATTTAATCGGACTCAAATGGCCTCATTACGAGCGCGTGGCAGAAGCCAAGAGATCTCTCAGCTGCGATGAAGCGAGCCGCGATGCTGTGTACCCCAGCACCGTTCTCCATCTGTCGGGAGCCCTGCGAGATTTCCGAGATCACCGTCGAGAAATTAAACGTGCGTGTGTGTGCATCTGTTTGGTGACTCAAAACACGTTGCCCACCCGTACTAACAACTGGGAAAACAACATTTATTTTGAGAACAAAATATTTTTTAAATGTAGCTGTTGACAAATGCATGCACATGCAAATATTGTCTAATTGGCTTTACTGCAAAGGCGTGAGCTGATCAATTATATTAAGATCAATTATGTCTTTGGGCAAAGAATGTATTATTCACAGGGACAGTTTTAGTTGGGTAATATTAAAAGCTGGAATTGGGGTCTTGATACCAGCAGTAACTTCCAATTACTCGTAAACTGCCCCTTAACCAGGCAGCTTTGTGATGAGCAAATCACTAGAAATGGGAATTTAGTTTACAACTAAAAATATAATTCCACGTGTAAAATTGTCACTTTAGAATGTAAACCGAGATGTAAATATCGACCTGAAAATAGATAATTAAACAGAATCTCCCTTTTTGCACTTACAAATGAGACTAAATGTGCAGTGTCAAGGCACCGCATTGTACGATATCATGCAAAGGCAAGGATACTCTGTAATTGCACAAAAACTCGCATAAATAAGTTATACCGTGCGAGAAGTGGTCAAGCCCGGAACGACTTCATTTAAATGATGCAGGACACAGCAGTTTACGCCCTATAAAGTGCAGCTGTTAAACGGTGCAGAAAGTTGCATATAACTGTAAATGCGCTGCTCGCAGCATGAGTGTTAGCATCCATGCAGCAATCTGTGGCATGAGTAACCAAGTCACTCCCCCCCCCCCCCCCATATCGTTACATGTTGGGCAGGTAGGCAAGTTGAGCCAGACCCCTATGAAGCCGATGCGAGTTCCATTGTGAAAACGCCCCACGAAAGCGACAGCAATCACAATTCCGCCGACGCAGGACGTTACCGAGCCACATCACACCCCGTGGCTTTGCATGCGCACACTTGTCGACTTAAAATTCATGTCGACGTCGCTCAGCCGACGCAAAAAAGCCACTCCCACGTGTTTCGCATTCAGTGCAGCGGAAGTTCTCCCCACCTCCCCTTCCCATTGGCTGCTGCCCCATCCACTCGCCACGCTCATCCCGCGTGGACATGAAATTGGCCAGAACGAAGACACAATGCCACCAACGAACTTTCGCATGGGGTTAGACCTGCTTTCAGGGTCACGTGGCAGACTGCGCACACGAGCCTCGCACACAAAGCACTTGAGTGAATGCCTGCACACACACATTCTTCCAATCCTGGATCCAACTACTGTATTTTGTTTACATGTCAGTAGCATAATATATGTAGATTATGCAGTACATATGCTTATATATGTATATCATTCTGCACGTCTTCTATGGTTACATGAACGACATTGGCCGAGTTGGACTATTTGTTCCACCTATCCCAGCAGAAAACCGTTATCTTGTCACAAAATGCTTTTCACATCGCAGTTGTGGTCACATAAACCTGAAGTTACAATGTAGGTTTTCATAGCCAACATATTTCTTTATTGATGTGACCATCCTATCAGGTGATGGAAGGTTAATAAGAATTTTAGTGAAACATTGCGTACATGTATTGAATGTTACCCAATAACGAAGCAGGAAAATAGTTGTGACATCACATTTACAGAGCACCAGTCATCAAAAATCCAGTTCAGGAAGCTTTAATGTGACACATCCTTTATACATATTACAATCCATACACATGTCAGTTAAGCACACGTATCCATGTACTGTATTCAACGAGTGACCATGCACATTCTTTCCAAAACCGTGACCAGAAGCGGGAAACAAAAATCCTGATTTCTAGTAAGTTATCCTCAACCTTAAGAACTTGTCATGCATGACCGATGTTGTAATGGAAGATACTTCTGGAATATTCTATCAGATTTGACGAGGATTCTGTCACCAGTGCCACCCAGGTGGGTTGGCGGGACTGCCAGGATCTGAATGTCCCTTATCGTACAAGATGTGAAAGTCTCAATATAATTCACGTCGTGTAATACACAGTCTACATCCGCATATTACCTTCTGTACCTCTGAAATATAGTGTACATATAAAAATATACATGTTCAAATTTCATGTTATGGGTTGAAGAGGATAGTGCAGTAACAGATTGTTGTACTGTACTTCCAAGCTTCAATCCACAGACCAGAATGGGGAAGTATGGCCAAAATCCCAATGCAAAGAACATCATCCAGCAGTAAATTAATAATGGGCTGTACATGTATATTGCATTGTAAACACAAATGATTCACGTAGAAATACAAAGCACTATATAACTATACATGTACAAATCGTCATATTTATCCTGTGCTATATGAATAGCATAATGACTTTATCACGATTGAAAAATAAAACAAGTTTTAAGAAATGGCAAATTTTAACAAATGGTGGTGGCAATTCAAGTCTGCTCGTACAAGACTGCCAGGGGTCATAAAAGTATAAGCCTTATTTCTGTTTGTTCAGCGTTCAAAGCTGATTGTGCCTTGAATATTAATCGCACCGACGAAGTCTTATGTATGTACAACTTGTACGAATGGCTGCATTCAAACGCAGCAATCTTTAGGACTTTATCGGCAGGGTCTCGCAACTCAACAAGGCACATGCCACATAATTAAATTAGAACAAAGTCAATGATAATCGTAAGCCACGACAACCCAAAGATAAAACTAAAATAAACTCATGAACTGCACTATTTACAAATGCCTAATGCAAGGCCCATCATTCCAGTGCCTTTGTCAATCTTACCTCGAAATGTGCGTTTCAAAGCATTCCAGACCATATGCTGCACACCTCAAGTGTGTGGTCTCTGCTGCACACACACACAGCATATCCCGCAATGTCAATGGCAAAGACTCGCAAGCACCCAAGCGCAAAGAAACTAAACACAGGCAGCAATAACCTCCGTCTTGCCAATCAATGTAAGTGGTGCAGGCTTCAAATAGGTGGCGATGAATCATCCGACTGATTTCTTTATTCCTACACAGTGAAAGGAAAGGCGGTGAATTTATGACCGCAAAGAGAAAAGGCACGATCCAAGCGTTGTCATCGATTCCGAACGTTGCAGCGGGGCTCCTGCGTGCCACCCAATCAGTTGACGTTCTGATTCTCAACACTTTCTGTAAATAATGAGTAACTGATCAGATCGCAAAACGCTCATCAGACAACAATCGCCTCAGTTATTGTCGAGCATCCACTTCTGCAGCCAGGCCTGGATCTGCAGCAGGTTGCGCTCCAGGTCATCGGGGTTGTTGCTGGGCAGCTGGTGAACTATTTCGGCACGGTACGACTCCATGGCCTCCTCATAGATGGTCTGAAAGATCTCGCATTGCACGTTCTCCTCCAGCTTGCGGCCGCTGTAACCCCTGCGAGCATGCGCACACACATATGCAATTGCTGGCGACCGAAATGTTACGGCGTCTGCAAGATGTGGTGGTATTCAGTTTACTCGTAATTCAAAGGATTACACTGGTCAACACACTTTTTCTGGCATAAGGTATTCCAACGGTTTAAGGTAATTTTGGGGTGCTGATTCCAAATATTGCATTTTCAATACAAACTGCAGAAGAAAAATATTAAATAAATGTGGATATCTACATAAAATGATATTATAAACACACTATCCTAAAAATACAGCACCATATATTAACACTAAAGCAGTCACTGACTCGCAACAACTTGCAATCATAAGTGACAGTTAATTTCGGGTAAAATCAATAAAAATGGGGTATGCCGATAGCATAAAATGAGATGTGATAGAGCAAATCTGAGATCAGATTTTGAATCAGCACCCTGAAATTAGTCTAAAACAGCTGCAAAAGTCCAGGCCAGAAAAAAATGTTTTTTTTTTGTTGACCAGTGTTATTTTACTGCTACGACAGTCAGATTTAGCAGTGATTTGGGCAAGGAAGCATGGATACAATTAAAAGGCTTGGGCAATAAGATTAATTCAGACTGTTACACTTCAATAAAATTCCCACACATCCCAGGATTCTTAAAATAACATCAATGTCCTTGATGGATGTTTGCCCCCTTTAATCACGGAATATTTTACACGTTGAAGGAAAGCAGAGAGCCAAGAGAAAACCCACTTGCTGTAGGGAGATAACCTATCTTCTTAACTCATGCATTGCTGCCATCGACTTTATCCATGGCATTTGAACAATGTTTTGATGCACAAGACTTGCGCAAACGAGCAACATTAGCTAGGCCTGCCGTCTTGATAGATTTGTGTAATTAACACAGGGTGGTAGGCAGGCAGAGAGAGAAAGGTCTACGAGAGCTGAGACAGGTCACCGAAGGAATGAAGCAACACACACACCTGTGTTCAAGTCGGTTAAAGAGCAGCGTGTTGTCTGTCCTCAGCACAAAGATGATTTGGAACCATCGTTCCGGAAAGAAGTCACAGCCATGATAGTCCGCGATTACTCCTCCGTCGGCCATCTTTTCCTCCATCTCGTCCACCACCTGGCAACAGCGAGGGGCCCATTCGAGCGTCAGCTGATGGGACCGCTATTGTGAAGGCGTTCTTGTACATGAGCGGCAGGGGGACTTCTGTTTTTAAATCCTTTATATTAAGTTCGCTTGCTTGCTTACGACCGTGCAAATCTTTCGGTCGTTTTTTAACCCACTTCCCGTGATCCAATCGAGCTGACATTTTCCACACAGACTCGTTGTGCGTGACAATTAATGTTCGTGAAAATTTTTCCCCAAAATTTTACACTTATTAGGACAAAAATATTATATTTAATTGCCAATTGCTTAATGGTGCAATGCAATCATCTGACCCATAGGTGGCAGCCATCTCAAGCCAGAGGACGAGAGGACTCTAGCCGCCACGCATATAAAGGATTTATAGTGAAAAACTTTGTTTTTACGGGTTATACTTGTTATTTTAATAATTTCGTGAAGCGGTTTGTGAATGTGTCGCAGTGGCCAAAAGATAAGTACCTGGTCTTCGTCCAATATGGGACAGTCGAGTTCTGCATCAAAGCCATCGTACAGCTGCTCTGTACGCGTTAACAAAAAGATCGCGTAAAAACGTTACACCTCGGCAACACGAGAGATTTTATCAAACTAACAATGCCTTTTGCTATAAAGCCTTTGTAAACTATTACAATTTGAATCGCTAGGCCAGGGGTCGGCAACCAAAACAACAAGAAGAGCCATTTCCTTCCAATTCGGTACAAAATTCAGTATTTCAAGAGCCGCAATGCATCTATGTACATACTGTACTCACGTACATATCGTCAAGAAGCAGCCCGTAAAGAGCCGCATGCGGCTCCGGAGCCGTAGGTTGCCGACCCCTGCGCTAGGCAGATGCAAGCAGAGGTGTGGACTCGAGTCATGTGACTTGGACTCGAGTCAGACTCGAGTCATGAATTTGATGACTTGCGACTCGACTTGGACTTGCATAACAATGACTTTGTCCCACCTATGAGATGTGGACTCGAGTCATGTGACTTGGACTCGAGTCAGACTCGAGTCATGAATTTGATGACTTGCGACTCGACTTGGACTTGCATAACAATGACTTTGTCCCACCTCTGGATGCAAGCATGGCGTTCTGGATTGGGCAGCATCTTGAACATTTATTTACTGCAGAAAACCACGCTTGGATTACAAGCAGCTGCGCAAAATTTACGGGTTAAACTAACCAGCCAATCGAATTTGAGGAGTCAAAATATCCAACTGCCCAACAATATTACGTGGAATTTCTGTTTCTATAGTAGCATTTCACATTCATTCTTTAAGAGTTGAATACGATTTTTAATGAATAGATAAAGGTCACTGAATATGAAGCTGCAGCACCCACCTGCTCCAAGTTATTGTTGGTGAGATATTAACTAGCTCGCCTAGTAGACAGGTCAGGAGTTTGCTCCCGACTCAGACGCCTGTATATTTGAAGAAAGCATGTTCTCTCTCTCCCCGTGGTCGTGTGGATTTTTCTCCAAGTTCCCTGGTTTTTCCCTTCACATTTACACAAATCCGTTTAGGAGTATTGGGCTGCTATAAATATCCACACGATAAGCCACTTCGTTGAGCTATCATTTCTCATACTCTTAGGTTTTTTCGGTAAAGTCACGTAGGTAAAAAATAAAATTTATAGAAGTAATAATAGAAATAAAATAATAATTATTACTTCTATTAATTTTATTTTTTACCTACGTGACTTTACCGAAAAAACCTAAGAGTATGAATCCTTCCAGTCACGAAAGCTTCAAATCTAGAACTATCATTTCTCACTCATGGCCAGTTATTTCCTGGATTTTTCTGTTTGCGCATAATCACTTTAAGATGTTTTCTTATTCAAGTTTTTGTTTATTGTTTGTTGCGGTTGCACCCGATTCAAGAGCCGAATGCCTCACAGGGCTATACCAAATAAATGAAAACTGAAACTTGTGGCCAGGTTGCTTCTGAAAAAAGAGCCGTATAGCTCAGTAGGGACTCACCTAGCAAAATTAAATAATCGAGTTTAGTTTTTTTTATCATCACCAGTTCACGTCAACCTCGCACCGTTCAACTTTCAGTCGCTACCGAGCGCATCGCCACTCACCTTCCTTGGCGAGGTCGCCCACACACAGGTAGGTGAACCCCGTGATGGAGGCGAGCTCTTTCGCCAGGGTGCTCTTTCCCACGCCGGGGGTACCTAGTGACACACACACACATAGTATAGATACAAAGCGGGGCTAAACATCGGATACACAGCATAGATGCACGAAGGGCAGTTACACACACACAGGGCAGAGTTACTACTCCCATAGTATAGATACAAAGCGGGGTTAAACATCGGATACACACAGAATAGATGCACGAAAGTCATAGTTCAGCTGCATAGCTCCAATTGTTAAGTAGTGCACACTGTAGATTCCACACAAATATAAATAGGTACACGCTAACAGCAGCTGCAGTTTCCTGCACAAGCTCATAGATGACAAATGAGTTATTATAGACTGAACTTTATAAAAAACTACCAAGATATCTGTTGTTTACAAGGTACTTTAGGAACATAAAATATATGAATTTATCAACAACGTACCTTCCACAGAACTCTCTTACGTTTCAACAGCCATTGATCAATCTACTGCTGGATGAAGGTCTCTCCCATGCACTGTCCGCTGTGGGTTGTTGTTTGACCATACTTCACCACGCTGGTCAGTGCATGTTGGTGAAGTGGGAGAGGGACATAGGGCAGGTTCACTCGCCACTGATGATAGCCGTGGCTGGGAATCGAACTCTTATCGCCGGGTTCATTGCGCAGTGCGCTAACCACTGTGCCACCGCTCTTCCCCAAACATCAATTAATTAATATTTAACCGATTATCGAAAATGATAAAGTCAGTGTGCGTCGACTGTTGGCGACACTAAATTGGTGATGCACATTGCACATTCCAATGGAAGATGCAGTCTGTGACGCTACAAAGTACGACCTCTATTACCTGTACCGTACATAATTTATCGACCCCGAAAGCATGATGGGCCGAGCCCAACCCCGATCACGATTTGCGTTGGCAAACCTCGTGGCTGTAAATCGAGCGCTCTGACCAGAAGGACGATAAAGCGACACGAGTCAACTCACTACTTTGTGGCGAGTAAAACGGAGGAAGTTCTAGAGACCGGTCCCGGCCATACTAATGTGGAATTTTCGCAGACTTGCTTGATAGCACGTCGAAGATGATCCTTGATCAACGCTCAAGTTGAGCAGAAACAACAAGTTTAATGAGTCAGTGTACCAATACTGCAATCATACGCAGCACAATACTCTTACGGTGTCCCGCGCACGCAAAGGCCTTCGGAATCCCGCATTGACCAGCGCGGTGAAGTATGGATGGTTACAAAACTCCCACGGATTTGCACGAAGTTTCGAGGCCTTCATCCCAGCAGCGGATTAACATCAGCAAGTACGTGCGGGTTGTACGAAGTGCAAATGGGTATCGCGTTAGAAGTAGACCGAAGATTACTCGCCACGCGGCCACGAAACATTTGTCGTAGGCCGCGCGTCTGTGGGACTTACCCGTGATCAAAATGTTCGGCCGCTTCACCATTTTCAGGCCAACGCACAGAGTTAACACCGAATTATATCACAAAGTACTCGCGAGAACGTCAAGGGAGTTGTGAGTAAGATGGTGCAAAACTAACAAGGGATGATAAAGTCGGGAGCGCACAGCGAGACGATGCCAATTATTGTGAAGAGATTGCCGCTTTCTCGGGGTCCTACCACGTGTCCTCCCGCTGGGGTGTCCGCGTGGCTCAGGCCACTGCCTGCTGCCAGCAACTTTATTTCGATTTATTTTAATAAAATGTTTTTATATACCTACAAATAAATATCATAAAATTAGTAATTAAGGAGAACAGTATTAAGGTTGTATTTACAGCCGAGCCAGTTGTTTGGAATTCGAGATTCTAGGGTGGGCCTGTCAGTTCCATAGGGAAAACCGAGGGAAGACCACAGTTGACTCTCCACAGAGCGGTACTTGATTTATCGACCCCATCAATAAAGATGATATGCTGAGTTGGATCCCAGACATGGATGTGAACGTGCAAATTCAGATTGTGAATCAGGCCATCACAACGGCAGCACAACCACTGGATGTATTACTTGAAACAGGTGGACTTCTCCACAAATCTGGCTGTCGCCTGATGAAGCTAGTTGTAATTTCTGGCGAAACGTCGTATTCAGATTGTAAATGTTGTGGCTTGGCTCTCCAATACACGGGTGTGCTGTACTAGTGACGAATTGGCCACGTTCTGTTTACGTGACAGCCCTTACTAGTTGGCTGTGTCGGGTGGTGGCGGGTTTAACGACACATTGATATATTTACGCGCTCTAACCCAAAAGGAACTCCATTATGGATGATATTGGTCGGGAAAGCCTACTACGTGTTAAATAGCACTTTTGTCCAATTTTGGTAACAAAAATGTTTATCCAAACTTTTACCACGCTTTTGAAGGCAGTGGGTGGGGGAGGCACCATGGGAGCACACCACGTTAGCATCGTATTAAATGTTTCCAATTTAGATTGTTAACGTTGCAATGAAAAATACAGCAGCGAATATCCTACATTACATTGTAAACCGATTGGCAAGCGGGTAATTTGAACGTGTATTTATGATGCCATTTAAAAAATAATGTCTGCCTCGAGTTTCCTGGCTGGATCGCAGGCTGGGCTCCTGTCCACCCCAGCATTAACGACAGTATTTCTCGTGGTTGCCATGAAGCTAGCTGGGTAACTGGCTAAAAGGGATTTCCGTGTTATTGATTAAACTTTGAATTGAAATTTGTAAGAAACAGAAATGTTCTGTACCTCCGGTGAGCGCGGTTGGCCACGTACGGTGCAGAAGGATTTCAACATACATGCACGATAGATAGCGACACCAAAGTAGTGGAAGTAACGAATGTGGAAGATTGACACGGTTAATTAAAAACAGTTCAAACGTTTCAATTTGTCCTCCAAATCAACGTAATTCTTTCGCCAGAATATTCTTTCAATTCCTCGAGAACACTTCAAAAACACATTATCTTGCTTTTTAACTTTTAGTTACAGGAGGAGTGACAACCTGTGTCGGGTGAAAATAAAAACAAATTCGCCGGCATTATCCAGGGCGACCCGCGGGTTCGAGCGACGTCCCTGACGTGACGTCATGTCCCCCTCCTCTCTACATCCCCCCCACCCCCTTCTCCCCCTTTAGGGTCAAAGGTTACGTGCGGCGCCGCCATCTTACGTAGGGGAATCCTAAAGTCCCCCTTTGTTCAGAGCGGTCAGAGAGAATTTACAAAAGGCACGGGGAGAATTGGAAATAAAAAGAGATTGGAATGAGCCCCCCCCCCCCCATTGTCTTTTTGTGTGTGCCAGATATCGAGTTCAAGAGCATTGATTCAGACCATGAGCGGAGGATTTCTAGGATTGTTAAACCCGCCACAGCCAATTAGTAAGGTTTGTCACGTAAACAGAACATGCCAATTCGTTACTATTACAGCAATTCACAACATTTACAATGTTGTGGATTTGCTCTCGTAACGAATTGGCCACGTTCTTTTTACGTGACAAACCTTACTAATGTCTGTGTTGGGTGGTGGCGGGTTTAACAACACATTTATATATTTACGCGATATAACCCAAAAAAAAAACAATATTATGGATGATATTGGTCGCGAAAGCCTACGTGTTAGATTAATGTATAAAGACGCAATTCCTGATCGGCAAATACGAAGGAGACATCGCAGCGATGATACACTCCGCTGCTAACTGCAGATGTGGATATCTGAGCTTGACCACCTGAATGTGAAATTGTAGTAGTTGCTCTGCCTCTACATCAGCCGTACTAAAAAAAGAAGCATTGATTCAAACATGCCTTGACTGCTGATGAGACACTGTATGTCGAAACCGGTCTGGCGTTTTGCTTGTCTTGAATCAATGCTGCTGGAAATTACGCACTCCCAGAAAGCCACTGGTGCAGTTAATGAGAGACAGGATAAATGAAGGAGATACATTTTTTATTTGTTCTATTCTCCAGAACGAATGATGATTTGAGTCAAGGCCGTAATTATAATAAATATGCTCAAAATATCCCCTCCAATATATTGCTATAAAATAGATTTATTTTTTATATGATTGTGGTTCTGGTTGTACTTTATTAATCCCAAATCTCTGCCATTACATACAATGAAACAAGAAAAGAAAAAAAACAGAGCAATGTAGTACAATACACCAGAGGTGTGGACTCGAGTCATGCGACTTGGACTCGAGTCAGACTCGAGTCATGATTTTGATGACTTCAGACTCGACTTGGACTTGCCTCATCTTTGACTCGACTTGACTCGGGACTCGAGAGCAAAGACTTGAGACTTACTTGTGACTTGCACAACAATGACTTTGTCCCACCTCAGAGGTGTGGACTCGAGTCATGCGACTTGGACTCGAGTCAGACTCGAGTCATGATTTTGATGACTTCAGACTCGACTTGGACTTGCCTCATCTTTGACTCGACTTGACTTGGTCCCCCCCAATGTTGACTCCATGGCTACGGCCTTCATTTGAGTTATACAGTTATTGGCAGAGTACTGTACGTGTTTTGAGTATAACAAACACGCATATATGGGTTACGCATGGTTTAGGGACATTCAGCCTATCTAGTAGCATATTGATTCTAGAATCTCGAGGCGTTTCCTGAAGAGTCAGCCCTTGTGAGAACATCATTAGGTGCGCCCAACATCTACGAATAATGTTTCCATTAACACAACTTTACTTGCTCCCTGCTGAAGAGGAAAGGGTTTCTCAATAATTTGGCCAGCAAATTTGGCTATCCCTACCCAAGATGGTGGCGGTGGCATCACCCCCCACCCCATCGTTGTTCCTCCCCGACTCTGCCTGACTCGTCACAGCTAACACCGCCTCCTCCTTCTCGACAAACATCGCGGCGGACTCGTGGCTTTTAAACATCATCATCACCACCACTAAACCACAACCACCATCAACAACATTCATTAAATCGAGACGGCCACACGAGCATGTTGGCGGAGGAGGCGCGTGGTTGGGAGCCGGCAAATCAAGCAGCAGAAGAAGAAGGTGGAGGAGGAGGTGGGGGAGGAGGTGGGGGAGGAGGTGATCACGAAGACGTGGATCGAGTGGGACCGAGAGGCCCTGGAGATGCCGTGCGGGAGGCTTTGCGCGGGGACCCGGCAGCCGCCGACCTCCGCCTGAGCCTCGTTGCGGCCGCGCTGCTCGGCTACAGACGCCACTCGCTCCTGCGGCCATTCCCATCGGGCTACGGCGACGGTGGCGAGGATGGCAAAGACTTCACAGCCCTGGTAGGCAGGGGTTCCCTTCGCCGAACCGACGGTGTTCACTTTTACGAGGCTCTCTGCTCCTGCGTGTGGTAGCGAGTTACGTCCGGGAGCGAAGTGTCTAAAACGTCCGGCGCGCCTGGGCGAGAGAGGGCTTCTCGGGGTCGTGCGAGTTTTGGGTTTTTTCACATCCTTCTCCGTTGAAGGAGGCCAAGATTGCAGAGTTGTTTACGGTCTGTAGTTTGTGTTTCTTTGGTCACGGTCGCGTACTCTAGTTTGCCTTGCATTGTCAATTTCGGAAGGAGATGTGCGCGGTTTAACTACCACTTTTGCACGTTTTGTTTTTCCCAAGGCCAAAGGAATGTGTGAATATTATTGGCTTGAGAATGTTCGCCGGTGCGGGTTAAACGTTGCCACGACGTGGTTGGTGACAGCAGAGGGCAGTGCAGCAGCAGAAGCAGCAACATTGCACGACTGTGCACCCACTTCTTCAAATTCCCCACGTGGACCTTAACAGTTGCTTGCAAACATTCATTCGACGACTCTGTCGTCTACCTATGTCAGATGGGCAAACATCGCCTTGCCACATCAGAACCCTCAACCACCGCAATAGGAAAGACAACAGCCCTTCTTGCTCCAGTGTTGCTGTAGAATACGGAATTGCAATGAATTCTTCAATTTGACTTGACTTAAAGTGCACGAGGTTTGCCATTCAGTCTAGATTTTAAGAGTGCATAGCTCCAGTGGGTTTATAATATTAGAAGAAAGAGCCATCCAAGCACAAAGTAGGACAGGTGGCATTGATCGGATAATTTAAAAAAATTGCACTCAAGCCCACTTAGAGCAGCGGGTCCTTAAATGCCGGGCACATTCGGTGACCCCGGTATTTCAGTTTCCTTAACAAAACCCGTGTTTTTGTCCGCGAAGGTCAAAGGTAATGTTTGAGGTGGTAGGAGTTAATTTGTACCAAGGTCTGGTGGATTTGTGTTGACCTTTGTGACGACATATCTCACAGTTTTTGGTCTCCAGTGAATATTAAAAAGGTGGCCACCATAAGCTGCACCGACGACGGCTGTTATATACAACCACCTGTGGGGTTTTTCTGAACTATTTCACAAATGTGTTCACGATCCACGTTCCTTCCCGATGGGTGGGTGCAGCTGGCGGACATGAGCACCGTGCCGAGTGTTCAGCAGCTCCTCCGCGAGGATGTGGACGTTGCTCCCCGCATCCTGGAACTCCTGCACTGGGCACTCACGTCCAAGAACTTCACCATCTCTAGCCAGAGGAAGGACGAGGTGAGGTGGTGTGGTGTGGTCGCCAACGCCAGGCTTCATGGTTATAGCCAGTGTGGTGAATGTGGTGGTGGTGGGGGGGGGGTGTATGTTTATGGTAAAGCACATGATTTGAACGCAACAGAAGTCTCCCCCCCACCACTTCTCTGACATAGACTTTGGCCTCAAAAACAGTAGCTTTCACCTGGGTGAAATTTAGATTGTCGATTTTGTACTGTATATCTTGATAGTTGTTGAGATATAGCCTTGTCTGTTAACATACTGGTGCAATTATAATCCAAATTCCACTTGAATGTTTATTTCTTTCACCTTTTCTCCACACGTCCGATTATCACGGTTGGTTACCTATGGTGTGCACGAAGTTCAACATACGTAACTCAATTGTACAGTGAACAATTATTAAAAGTAATTTGTCTGCACCAATTTAAAATGTATGTTTGCGTGGTATTTTTTATTCTGTAATGCGGTTATTACATTTTCTTGATTGAATTTTCTATGATTTCTCTTTGGTTGTTTTTTATTTATATTTGCTTTGCACACTTTGGTGGCCCAGGTGACTCTTGCAAAATGGACAATTCTGGTCCTTTGACTTATTACTTAGTTAATGTAATCTAATACAAAATAATAAACCTACCTCTGTTCAGGTCCTGTCTAAACTCTTCCCATATGTCTATGTCTGTATAAAGTGTCTTAATTGTCAACCTTACCATCCATTCCTGTCTCTTCCCTTTAGCATTTAATTAATTTGCTCCCTTTCACAACATATCAGAGGAAAACCCCCTCTTCAGTTTCTCTCAATGTTCACCTTTGAATTTACCAAAAGAGAATGCGGGAGAGTGTTGAACTTAAGATTCGTATATCCTGGCAAATATGTGTCTGGGACAATGATGGAAAATTATACAAGCTATTTAAGTACCGGTAGTAGAAATAGAGCTGCGGAGACTAATATTCAATATGTGCTGTGGATATGATGTATGTGTGGCAATCCTTACGTGTGTCTCCCCAGTTTTTAAAGCGTATTTATAGTGTGGTTACATTCACACACTCTAAATCCAGATTGCATTTTTACGAGTCACTGTTTTGATCAACACTTTTTTTCTGATCTCTGCTCATGTTGTAATACATCACAAGCCAAGCTGAACTTACATCATCTCCATCTTAAAACCCAGTTCATCACTCAAGCTTTTAATTGCCAAGGGTTGCCATTGATTAGTGGGATTGCTTTTTAGGAATGCATATGGTCACTGTATAAGCTTTCCTCATGCTTGCTTCACCTGCTCGAACATGCCATTGATTGTCTTGATAACAGTATGTTCTTTAGATCATTACCAATGTCACCTGCTTTGCCTTTCGTGATGTTTGTGTAATAGCTGTTTAAGGCAAGCAAACTGAATTCTCCACAAGTCAGTCTTACGTGAATGCAATGCTAGTTTTACAGTGGAGCGATTTAATTGACATTCCGTGCAAATTTTGTAACGTCGCCTTAGTACTATAACAGTTTATGCTATGTTATGACTGATGATGATAAAATGTAATGTCAGATGGTCATTCCAACGGTTACTGGTCATTGCAGAATGTTTGTTTTGGAATTATTGTTTTCAACTAATAAATAAAATCCCTTCAGAAATTCAAGGTCTCCCCATGTCTTTCGGTCATGGGGATTGTTTGACCTTGTTGAAGGTACCCAGTTCAGATATCACACTACTGACGTTAGCTGTGGCCAGGAACTTGCCGTTGCTGCGTTCATGGCACCACGTGCTTACTAAAGCACGCCTGCTTCATTTTATTTATTTTAATTACTGTACTGTAAAACGTTGCTGCCTATGACCAAATTATCTGCAATGTGCCCAATCTCATTACATCTCAAAAGCTAAGCAGGTTGAGGTTGAACGCTCGGATGAGTGACCACCTTGCATAAAACAGGTTATATCGGTTGCTGCATCGGGCAGTGTAGCAAAAGCCATCGATCCACTGTACTATGCTGCCATATCTATGTTCCCCACCTTCACCAACCCATGCTGACCAGGGTGGTGAAGTATGATTAAAAAAAAACCTCCCACAACCCACATGGTGAGGGGAACCCCGCAGCCAGCAGTGGATTGACAAGAGAGTGTACATGTAATAGTTTAACCATTTAATTGTTCTGGACTCTTGTTAACCAATAAGACCTAAATGCTTTAATTGATTAAATTCATTTCATGTAAATAAGTAGTTGGTGTACTCCATGCAAATCAACCCTTGTGTGTTCTCTGATCCTAGTTTTCCAAGATTGAGGCCCTGACGGGTTCCCCAGGCGTGCCGGTCCCCGCGCCAGACTTCGTTTTCTCGGTGACGTACAGCGACACGGCCGAGCGCCGGTTTCGGGAAATGCGTGGGGAGCTGGACATATTGTACGCCTACCACGGCAGTCGGCTTGAGAACTTCCATTCGATCCTCCACAACGGCCTGCATTGCCACCTCAACAAGGTGCGTGCCCTCTTCTCACCCCATGGCCCCTCCAATGTTTCAAATAGCACGATGACAGTGGGCCGAGCTGAAGAATGTTTAGGTTGCAACGCATTACGGGGAAAATGAATTACTTCATGCCATTTTTCCCATTCATGTGGGGGTCTACCTTTCTGATCCTCTTTCTCCAATCATTCCTATCCTGGGTCAACTTAACAGTCCATCATATACACTTCGAAATGGCTGGGAAAAAATACTTCTCTTTTAGTAACTCAGCTCATTACAGGGTTCTATGTCATAATTGTAAAGTGCTTTGAAATAGTTATCCTCAAAAGGCAGTATACTACATCTTCTTGGTTCTTTTGGTAAAGTCACGTAGAAGGGAGATAATAAAATACTAAAAATTAAACATAATAAAATAATACAATTCTCACGACGTTTCGGCCACAACGCAAGCAGCCGTCAGGTGAAGAACAGGTCTGTCGGAAAGACAGCGTCTGAAATGTTATTATTTTATTATCTCCCTTCTACGTGACTTTACCAAAAGAACCAAGAAGATGAATCCCTGCAGTCACGAAAGCTTTAAATCAGTATACTACAGTTTAAATGTTATGCCATTGTAATCGTTACCTGCATGTGACCGGAGACGATTGGCCACTTTACAGAACTGTTTGTCGCACGTGCTGGCAGACGGCGCTGTTTGGCGAGGGCACTTACCTAACAAGCGACTTGAGCCTGGCGCTGCTCTACAGTCCGCACTCGCAGGCGTGGAGGCTGAGCGCTCTCGGTGCCGCACTCAGCTGCGTCGCAGTGTGCGAGGTCATCGACCACCCCGACGTCAAGTGCCAGGTCAAGCGGAAAGGTCCGACAATGCCCGGCTTAATTTGCACGCTTACGTATTTGGGGCTCAATTTCATCTCAATTAGGAGCACACAGTCAGCCAGAATACTGATAAATTCACCAATCCCATGGTTATTTTTAATATTTATTATTATTATTATATATTTTTTAACACAAGCATTTGTTTGAACAATGGCTTTATGAATGGTTGTGATGTTCATGACACCAGAAAGCAGATGCTATGGTTTATATGCTGGAATGAAACATGCTTACATAGTCTAAAGCTACAAACTACAAATACATATCTGCTCAGATGCCGACGGCTTGGACCGGAGGAGGGCACGTGCACGGCACAGCGAGGGTGGAGACGTCCCACAGAAATACTACGTCGTCACCAACAATCAGCTCCTGCGGGTGCGCTACCTTCTGCTCTACGCTCGGAAGTCTCAGCATCACAGGTCAGAATATATGTACAGCCCGTTTGTTAAACCACTGCTGGATGAGGCCCTCTCATCTGATACAGGTTGCGGGGTTTATTGGACCATACATCAGCATGTTGGCCAGTGCGGGTTGGAAAAGGTGGGGAATATAGATGTGGGAACATTACAATATAACAATGTATATTTTTTGTACTTCCTGATTTTTTTCCCCAAATGAAATGTACTTTTAAACACACAACACGCAGTGCAGTGCATTGATACAATGGGTGCTGATTTTTATCTTGAATCTAATTCCAGCATTCCGTGGCAGCGATCATGGCTGGGACGGCACCGGTTTGCGGTGGGGATGGCGGTCTACGGCCTCATTCTCCTTCTCCTAGGAGCACTCAACTCCCCAACGGTGCTGCACTACTGGAGACGCTACCTCTCGGGCGACTGATGGCAGTGGTGATTGTCCCCCTCCTGCCTGCCTGCATCCTAAAGCAACAATCTTTCGCTGTTTGACAGCCTGAGCACGATGTGCTTCTTTCGAACTCTTGGGACACCTGGCGCATCTTTGTTAATTGAACCTTATGGCGGTACCCCGGGGTATCATCGTACCCCGGCTCTCGCATAATGTCTGTGATGCAGTCATTTTTAGTCTGTTGATGGTCGGCGATGCGGCAATCGACTCGTCTCGACGAGCTGTACACGATGCACCACTACGGTGCGTACGAGCGTTCGGGGTTTCAGCGCAATCGTCCTCGCTGCGTTTCGACCTCGCGGAGTGGCACTGATTTCGGATTGATTGGTACCCCAGATGCGGAGTTAAGTAAACCCCTGGAAAAAATAGTGTCCCAGAAATAAAATATTGGATTGCCTCGGCCATTTTGTATTATTTGGTATCCCGGGGTACCGCCATAAGGATCAATTGTTAATGTAGTGAAATCGTTTACAACTATTGTCCTGATGCGCTTTTGTTTACGTCACTGGTGAATGTCATGGTGCGTTTCTTTGGTGTAATTTTCTCAAAAATTTACATTGTGTTTCGTGAAAGAATAATATAGGAATGCACTTATCTCAATCTAAAAAAACTATTAACTTGACAATTGGTAACCAAAGTACCTTAAATACCTTTGCTGCAAGTTGTATGTGTCTGTACTTTTAAAATTCACACTATAAACAGCCTGAGCTGCTTTTTAGTTTTGCTTTAAATCATGCATTGAATTGTCAAGAATTATTCACAACTTAATTGTGCATTTCACCATGCTAGTTAATGCACTTAACTTGTGCTAGATTGTTTGTTCAATTCGCAAAACTTGCGGTTAAACTTTGTACGTCCTATGCTTTCAGCAAATATTTGCTTTTATCTTGAGGTGAAAATTCAGACTCGTTGTGCCTCAGCATCATCTTACGTGGGATTGCCTAAGTTGTAACATTCATAAAATGCAGCATGATCGTGTTTTATAATTGATGTGTGAAACTTATTCCAGCCGCTGGCTATTCAAGTCACCATATGTATATTGGCCTTTTTCACTTGTTTCAGATCAAATGAGTGCGTTTGCATGTGAACTTAATTTATTCTGTAAGGAATTGCAGATTCATGTGCTAAGTGCCTTTTTTGAAAAATATTGGTCTTCATATGCATGCTCCACCCTCTTAATTTACAACGTTATTTCAAAACGGCTGGTTATTAAAATATGTTTGGGGTGGAGTACTTGAGTAGAAGCCTTATTTTCCAGAGGGTGAATTATCCACGTGTAAATGATAAAAAATAATGTTCGATCACAACAATATCGCATATTCAATATTTAATTATATCGACATCATACATGTTCATTATACCATTTTGCACACAACCAGTGAAAAACACTTCCCAAACATTAATAGTAAAGTATATCAATGTCTTAGAAAAAGGAACTGCTCATTATGTGTTGCCTTAAGCTGTTAGGCATACGATTACACAACACAGATTGTGAAAGGCCAATCTTCTGTTTAAAGCAATTATATTGTAGGACGAATCAAATATGATTTATGATTGCCTTACGAATAACACTACAATGTCTGACCATATTAAGGGCATGACAATAAAACCACACAAATTTACAATAGGTCTTTGATAACATAAATATGAATGTGAGAACTGCCCAAATAAACTGGTAAATCTATCTCGTTTTATTATTTGTTTTATATTTGAAATGGATTGTAACTTTATTTGCTCAACAATACTGTTCAAACTATCCTTTTCCAACCAAACCAGGGTTCACCCACTCTATTGGTCTGGCTAGCCGGGGTTTTACTGCAGAACTTTGAGAGTACACACACACACTGTAAACATAACCACTTAATTTGGATAAATAATTTAACAATGAACATTCCCAAGAAACCGTGGACCTTCAGATAAATCATAACATTAATGATTTACACTCGACTGCCACAACAGTGTAAAGTAGTGCCATCACAAGCAAGCATTCCATGAGCTCAGGTGACAGAAGGCTTCTTATGACGAGTTGGCTCATTGTTCCGCAACAGTTTGAGCAGCCCCTATGCTGCCACGGTGTGGAGAAAAGCTTGGCCACCCTAGATGTCCGTGGGTTCATGTCACTTGCCGATGCTGCCTTTCTCGCCCGTCCATAGCTCGGTAAGTTTGACGCTGCAGCCAAGGTCGCGCAGGGCGGCCTTGGCGGCGTCGTGGCAGCTGCTGTGGTTGGCGCGCGCCTGCAGGATGAGTGGCTCTGCTCCCAGTTCGAGCAGTGGCTTACACAGCTCCTGTGTGCGTGACACCAAGTTCCGCAGAACCATGCATGCCTGCCTCTGTGGGAATGACGTGTGAACACAATAGACATCAGTCACTTGTCACTGCAACAGGCCCTGGCAGAAGTGATTTGAGCATGCTAAAAATTATAAAGAGCATTGCAAGGTCAAAAACATTCCCCTCTTCTCCCCATTTTGTGTCGCCAAGATGTTTGCATTGCCGGATATTGTTTGCGGGCCGTTTAAAAGTGGTAGGCCACTAGATTTGTATGAAATGAAGACTGGACTCTAGGTTCCCTTCCCCTGCACCAAAACTGTATTGTTTAATCACAGGACCATAGAGAGATGGTGATGACTAATGGGAGTTATTCATGTAACAGTTGACTATGGCTCAGATGTCGCAATCGGGTACCCGATACCTGTACCCTACCCGATACCCGGCTACCCGTACCCGGCCGGGTACGGGTACCCATTTGCGACCCTGGTACGGCCGGGTACGGGTAAGGAATCAACCCATTTGCGACCTCTGCTATGGCTGATGATGAATAACACAATCTGATTTTTTTTGTTAAGGCACAGCTGAACACACGATTTAAGTGTGGTCTCTTCCTTGCAGGATTGAGTCAAGAAGCACAGATGGGTTGTACAGCGATGCGAGCAGGGCTTACCTGTACGTTTGCCTCCTTAGGGTGATTTTTCATTGCCTGCAGAATGGCCAATGCACCGCCACATTCTATGATGGCGCTGCAGTTCTGCGTATTTCGGAGCGCGAGCACGGAGAGGGCCGCACATGCCTGCTCGCACAGCTGTTGGAAGACGAGCAGTGGCAATGTTTATGTAACAATACAAAATACAAAGATCCCTTTATAGACTGTTAACAAGCACTTATAAAGGCCATCATGGCACGTTGGAGGTGGATGGGGTGTGGCCAGTACCAGATTGCCCCCTGGTACTCATTTAAGACCGAGTTGGCCTAGAGGAGGCCCAGGAAGGGTTCTGATGTCACTCTAATGCCATGGCTGAGAATGGAAACCAGGTTGCCGGGTGCGTGGCGCAGTATGCCAACCACCACTATGCCCCTGTACAAGCATGCGCACATGAGTCAATTGGAAGATGAAGGACTCAGCCAGGCACCTGCGGGTTGCCGAGATGGTGGTTCATGGCCATAACGATGACGTTGGTTCCTCCCGCGGCCACAACGGCTTCCTTGACATCGTCGTTGGCCGCGATCGCACGCAGTGTGCTCAGGACGTTCTTCACCAGATCCTGGATAAAGAGTTGTGAGAACGAGCATAGACTTTAGAGAAGGGGAGGTTTTCTTTTTTTTCCGGCAGGCATTGTGGTTGCACACACCTGCAATCCAGTACTTTAAAGATGGGTTTGGCAGACCATGCGGGCATCATGCATTATACCCACCTCCAGGACGACAAAGAGGTCTGTATGAGGCAGTATAGCAAGCAGTTGCTTGCTTCATTGTGATATGATTTCAATTAAATTTTATCTTGTGTATATGACTGATGCACACCTCCGCACTTAAATAAATACACACCTGGTGGTCCAGATAATCCGCCAGCAGCGCCAGAGTAAAGTCGAGTCCTCCGAGCTCCACAATATCTTGACAGAACTCGTTCCGGACGGCAAGCTTTGCGATGGTGGCACACAGCTCACTCAGAACAGGCAGACTATTTGGGTAAGCTGAGTGGGGAAAGGAAAATGTAAGACATCTCAATAAATAAACAAAGCAGAAGTGTGTGGGCTACATCAAATATTAGTGTTGAGTAGTGCTCGTCTTTAGTGGTGATTCTGGCCCAGTGGTAGCAATTACACAATTTTGTCACATGGGCCAGTTTCTCAATTGGGACAGCTTTTGTTTATTTAACACAGTGTCATTAATTTTATCAACTCTGGAGAAAAAAATGGGCTTCATTGATCCACTGAATTGCTTGGCATGAGATTACGGACACAAACAGACCATCAACCAAATAGTGAGCCAGAGAAAACTCTGAAAATTTTACAGAGCCACTGAACTCATCTATTGCACATGAACCAAATCCTCACTACTCTGGACATTATTTTATACTCATCCGATAATACAGAAAAGAAACAATTACACAGATGTGTGTTTTCGCGAGTGGAATATGATAAAATGAAAACCAGATTTGGAGGTAGATCGTGTGAGGGCACCTTTTGACGCCTCCACCAGCACCTTCAGGCCACTGTTCTCGAGCACGATCATCTTGGCATGATCGTGGGCTTGCCCAAAGGGCACACGAATGTCGTCGTCGAAAGTCATGACCCGCAGCGCGGCGCACGCCTCCTTGACGGTGTTGGGTGCACCCACCACCGCGACGGCGCCCGTAAGCAGGGGCAGCACACCGAGCTTCACCAGTGCCTGCCGGTTCGCCTCGTGTTTCACGCAGGAAGCCCGAACTGCCCGTGCCGCCGTCTCCATCGTGGACCTAACAAAAGAGAGTGCACAGTGAAGCTACATGTATGCAGAAAGGTCACAATCCAAACCGGCACACAATCACCCTGACTAATCAACCACCCAGTGTAACTGTTGTTATACTCTTAGTCCTTTCGGTAAAGTCACGTAGGTAAAAAAATGAAAAAAATCACGTCGTGATTTTATTGTTTTATTTTTATTAATTTTAATTAAATTTTTACCTACGTGACTTTACCGAAAGAACTAAGAGTATGAATCCTTGTAGTCACGAAAGTTTCAAATCTAGAAGTAACTGTTATTTTCTACAGATGCATATTATTTGCTCGGGTATGACTGTGTTAGAATATTAATCAATGGTACAGAAACTTAAAATCTGACCTTTACATAAATGTAAAAAACTGGTGTACTTTCACTTGAAGAGTACGAAGGTGTCCGGTAAATTAACTGTGCATGCTGTAACTGTCATTGTCTATAGATGTTTACCGTAGCTAGTTGGATATGAGAATACAGTGACGTTTTATTTAGCACTAATGGAATTAATTATTCTTTATAGTTCTGACATCGGCAAGACTCTTTGCATGGGTTTGCATTTTTTATTTAGTCTGCTTGTATTTTCTGAAGTTTTCTCACATCTTTCTTGAAATACCCATGTAGCTAAATGGGCTACTACATGATAATTAATACATCTCATCGAATACAACTTGAAAAGGCACACAATACAAAGAAACCCCCCCTCCTGCCCACCCAAATGAAACTAACTGCGTGATTTTTTACGTTAAAAAATCATTGGATTTACTTACACATTCGGGCCCAGTGAAAGGACCTTAATGAGCAGCTCCTGACCATCGGTGTCCAGTATGTCGGGCTGGCCATCTAAAAATGCAGCGAGTGCCAACACTGCTTTGGTCAGAATGTTAGTGTCTTCTTGGGCCAATGCCTCCTTGCAGATGGACACGAGCACTGCGTATGCTCCGTGCAGCGCAATCAAGTGTCGCTGGCTGAACTCCTTCCTGCAGTGGGCAGTGAGCAGTTCGAGTGGCGCGACCACCCCCGCGAGTGACGTGGTTCTTAGGGCCGCCTCCTCCACGCTTCGCAGCACCTACACACCGCACGAGACGAGTTACCGTTTTGGAGCACTGCAACCTTAATGGACTCTGAATCCCCATGTATTTCATTTGGATAAATTGTACTACCTTAAGGACCTCGTGCTCTTCATCTCCAGACTCTTCCGAAGCCACTTTAGGTACTTCCTTCACTATGTTGGTTAAGTTAACGCCTGGAAAAACAAAACGGACCTTTAAATAATATCGCAGTCTGTTTGATTAATAACTGATTGGCTTGATTTATTAAAACTCGGGCTATGGAAACCAAAATTATCATATCAATGTGAAGCTCGTTTAATATATTCAGATGACTACTAAAGCATTTTGAATAAATTGGAATTGAAGCAATCGTGGAATAAAGTTTGGAACAGATGAAAGCCTTTGAACTTAATCCAAAATTCAATGTAATATTCCCTCCAATGCACATTACTCTGGATACAATTAAAGGTCTTAATCTAAAATAGGGTCTTCAGTTATTTTTAGCCATTGGTCACTTCAGCCAATTATACAATGAGTGGGCTGCATTCTCAAAGTATTCAAAATAGTGTTGTTTGCAGCCTCACCAGCACTGGGGTCTGAAGGGGACTGGGTGTGTGAAATCAGGGTCACGTCTGTACCACAACACATCCAACTACCGTAAGCCACACATCATTCAGTATGTCGTCTGCATGGGCCTCAGAACCTACATGTTATATTCTGGATATAAGGCAATTAGGCATGTGCACGCATAATTCAATTCAACAATTGATGCTGAAGGTGGCTGGGGGACTCGGAAGTTATCGTGCTGATTTGGCACCACTGAGATCCTGAGATAAACTGTGTGTTTCAGCTGTCTTAGTTATGATGGGTTGTCCAAGTTTACCAAGATGACAGTCTCAGCCTGGTCAGCAATGACTACACAAAACCATATCTTAGTATATTCTGCACTTAACTTGGCCAAAATTAAAACTGTCAGTTGGACATAGCGCTCTGTAGCTGGGCAGGTGGTTAAAATGTATAATTCATTATCATCAAGAATTTTTTTTTTATGATTGAAGGTATGTATAGCACAGGTACAAGCAGAAACTGTACATGGCTCCACTGCAGAGAGGCTCACCCTGTAACTCAAACTGCTCCACGGCCTCCTGCAACGCTTCCTCGGGCTCCATGCTAAACTCTGCGATGTTCTCCCTCACCACGCCGTCAAAGGTCTCCTGCGAGATGCGCTTGGAACCCATGTCTCCGCCCTTCAGAAGCATTCCGCAATGGACATCAGTCAAGTGTTTGTGCCGTTTTGCTGCTCTTGAACTTTGCCTATTCTTTATCAGCCATGATCAATCCACTGCTGTATGAAGGCCTCCCCCAAGCCACCGATATCTCTCAAGGCCCCGCAGTGTAACAATCCACTTAGCACATGCATACGAGTTGATTTCATCGCTCCATCTTGGTTGCGCTCCCTCCCTCGGCTGCCACTCCGCAATTCGTCTCAAAATTTTAGTTAAGTGCAAATCAGTTTCTGAAGAATGTCTATTTCTTTGAATGGCATTGTTGGTGGATCGCAATGGTCAAACACCCCAAAGCAGAACCCTCTTGCACATGATTTCTAGGACTCAATGAGGCTTTTTTGGGAAAAAAAACAATACATGTACAATAATGACCCTGGTTTACTTCGTGGATGCGTTCCCATACCTGTAAACTCATACGGTTTACCAGTATTCTTGTCCAGGGAAATGTACTTTTCAGGTCCATACGGCGTACAGCCGTTTCAATACAGGAAAAGAAAAAAAATTGTCTGTTTGTGTTTCTCCCTTGTGATGGGACTTTGTAGAATTAATGTTGAGATTTATAAGTTCACGGGGTGCCCAATAAGGTCTGAATTGGTCTGCAATAAGGTAGGCACTGATAAGGGGTTGACAGGTATGTATAGTGGTGAGTGTCGTGGTGGTGATTGTCTATTTGTTTGTGTTTCTCCCTTGCGATGGGACTTTGGAGGATGAACGTTGATATTTATAAGGTCATGGGGTGACCAATAAGGTCTGAATTGGTCTGCAATAAGGTAGGCACTGATAAGGGTTTGACAACTATGTATTATTCACCTCAAACAAATATACATCATGAGGCCTCCTTTGCCAGTACCAAAATATACTAATAGGGTTTTTCCCCTTTTTTTGCGCTTATTACTCTGATAGTGCGTTGTCCTTGAACTGTGTGCCTTTTGGCGTCCTCTGGTTGAGACTAGGCTCTAAGAAAAGTTGTCTCTGGTGTGGACCAATCAGTTTCAAGGACAATGCATACATTATCAGAGTATGTTTTTTTGTTTGCATTTGACTGCAAATATTGTGGTTAATGTAAACATGATTGCTTGCAAAAGGTGTCAGTTTTGTTGCCAGAAAAAAGGGGAAAACCCCTATTAGTAAACAAATAGACAATCACCACTATACATACCTGTCAACCCCTTATCAGTGCCTACCTTATTACAGACCAATTCAGACCTTATTGGTCACTCTGTGACCTTATAAATCTCAACGTTCATCCTACAAAGCCCCAATCACAAGGGAGAAACACAAAGACAACAAAATGTGCCCGTATTGAGACGGCTGTACGTCGTGTGGACATGACAACTCAATTCGGTTACTTAGTTTATTCCTGTACAGTATTTATATCCTCCAGTGATGCCGATTGTAACACGGTGTAACACGATTTTTGTTCCTGGCTAGTGTTATTTTCTATTTGCTTATGCCTAAAAATAATAAAAATTGCTGTTATTCCCCACAAACTTTGCTTTTGTGACCAGGACAATGATATTTAGAAATGTACCTATTTTCAATGAGAAAACGGTCGAATTTGTGTCTTTTCGTTCACGTAAATTGAGAAAAAATACAACATATGAATCAAAATTAACATGTATTTATATTGACGTAATACAAAAATGACTACTAGCCATGTTCTGTACTTTTAAGGCATAAGCAATTAGGGAATAACACTTACTACCCAGGAACAAAGGATTAACAAATGTGAAATAATAAAACATGTTTTATTTTAAATTGTATTATTTCCCTTCTACGTGACTTTACCGAAAGAACCAAGAAGATGAATCCCTGCAGTCACGAAAGCTTTAAATCAAAAAATTAATAAATGTGTTAAACAGCGTTATTATTGAGGCCTCGCAAGTTGATGGCCCATCCCAAGCAGCACCAAGGCCCGGATATTTCGTCGGGAGGCGTTGTACAAACGCATTCTTGTGTAACAGCTCAGACGCGTGTCGTGTTTATCGCGTACAGAGAGAAACACTGCGTGTGTGTGTGTGCATATAAATAAGATTCAGTGTTTAAAAACGCAGCGTTGTTTCTATTGCCCGACCACAACGAGCCCTGCGCGGGAAGGCCGCGCTGAACACAACGGCCGCCAAAGCTGTTACGTGCAAATCGACAAAGCCTTACCTCCTCGACCTTAGAATAACAGAAGGTAGTTTAGTGTTGTTGTTTTTTTCAAATATTACTCGGACAAATCAATCGAAAGCCCCCCTCCCGTTGGGGCTGGAACAACTCCGCGTGGGACTCGCCGACTTGTCTGAGGCACTTCGACGGTTGCCGGAAGTCGCGTGACCCCAGCCAGAGGCGGATTCCCATTGGTGCGTGCACACGCAAGGTTTTAGTGGCAGCAACCTCCTGGTTACACCAGCCCACAGGGGATTGTTGTGTCCGTCCGTTCGTCGTGTAGGGAGGGGCTGGGTGGGGAAGGGGACGGGTGGGGCTGGGTGGAGAGGGGCTGGGTGAGGAGGGGAGGGTGGGGAGGGGCTTGGTGGGGAGGGGAGGGGCTTGGTGAGGAGGGGAGGGTGGGGAGGGGCTGGGTGGGGAGGGTGGGGAGGGGCTGGGTGGGGAGGGGCTGGGTGGGGTGGGTGGGGAGGGGCTGGGTGGGGAGGGGCTGGGTGGAGAGGGTGCGGCTGGGTGGGGGGTGGGAGGGGTGTGGCTGGGTGGGGAGGGGCTGGTCACCCCGTGGTGCCCTTATAAAACTCAACGTTTAACCTACTCACGCCGGCTTGTGCCCGCCCTCACAGTCGGGCATATTTGCGGAATACACCACGCCGCCGTTGACCCTGGCCATTGACCGAGCAACCCAACGTTCCTACCAGCTCCCTCCGCAGGAATGTGTTCTTTAACATTCAGACACCGAAGAGTGATTTAATCCTCGATTGCAGACTATCCAACGACATACAGGGCGCTTCGGACAAAATCAAAAATAATTGGTAACACTTAAACGGGACTATCGTTTTTTTTTGGTGGAAAAAAATAAACGGAGAATACACCGTGACATGATAACAAATCTAGATTTGAAGCTTTCGTGACTGCAGGAATCCATGCTCTTTGGTTCTTTTTGTAAAGTCACGTAGAAGGGAAATCATAAAATAAAACAATAAAATTCTCACGACGTTTCGATTGCAACACAAGCAATCATCATCAGGTGTGAAAACCACAGCAAGAAATTTTGAAAAAAGTTTAAGAAAAAAAACGACTTTTTTCAAAATTACCTGCTGTGGTTTTCACACCTGATGACGATTGCTTGTGTTGCACTCGAAACGTCGTGATAATTGTATTGTTTTATTTTTATGGAGCCACTGGTATAGTGATGCACCGGGTGCCATGCTAACTCTTCAATCTTGAAACCCAGACAACACCCCACTCACCCACCCCATAGCCTTAACAGAATGTTGGGGCAAGTGCTGTTAGCGAAGAGCACCTACGAAGGCCGGCACGGCACACAAGAGGGCTGGTGGCCAGCATCACCCGGCCGAGCACCCGTTGATACGATCCCTCTTCAACCTTTTACCCCACGCATCCTCAAGATTGAATGAGCTCGTCGGGATGGGGGCTCAGGATTTGGAGATGGAGAGTTGTCAAACGGGCGTCTGAATCTGTCGTGACACACGCGCGCACACAGACAGAACGTCCGTGGAGTTTTTTTTTTACAAGTTTATTACAACGCACTTTTAATAACACGTCCTTTTTCCAGCCGTGCATGAGGGAATGCAATTACAGAGCAAAAGATGACGGAACAGATTTGAGCAATGCTATACGTCCTGCACTTGTATACGCTAAGGGAGGGCCTTATAAAAAATAGAACTTTCACACTTGTGCAAAGTTCAAACATATTAACCTACTCCTTTATTGTACAAAAGTTACATCCTTCAGTAAGACAAAGCTCGCATAATCTTCTCTGCATTGAGAAATAACAATCGCTGCTATACATACGTTACACACAAAACACCCAAAAAATTGTCTGTTTTATTTCTCTCTAGCGACAGCTATCTCAACATTAACGGGAAATCGTTCAAGTTTTATTTACCGTGGAGACCAAGTATATCAAAGTCTGTCTGCGTTGTCCATGAAAAAAAACTTTAACGAAAATTACATATGTATAGGTACAACAAAAAACACATTTACACTCATTTCTCCTTGCAAGACCCTGTCGCTGTTTCAGTAAAATCGAGAAAAAAAAGAGGCTGGAGGGGAGAAGAGGTGGGGTGAGGGTATTGGGGAAGAGAGATATTTGAAAAAAAAAGCTTGAGAAACTGAACCCCATTCAGATAATTTTCGTGCATTCGATTTACAATACAGCAACGACAATTGTCCTACTGGCTACAACAAAATAGTACCCGACAGTAAGCTAAAGCTAGCATGGCCTGCTCTCATTCACGCCATATGAAAACGTGACAGATCGCCAAGTTGACAGAGTACAGAAATTAAACAATGCACACAACTTAAAGCTATATGAGAAGGGGAAGAACGAATATATTACCGTGCACATTCTCAGATTACAAAAAAAAGATAACCAACCATACAGTAGCCAACACGACCAGTAATTGACCCACGTCGCAGCCAAATGTTCCAAAAAAAATCTCAGTTAACTCGTGTTCCAAAGTACATGTTCACTAATCGGCCTAAAAGGAACACGTGCACTGGAACACCGCGTATGGTTTCGATGCGTTGGCAAAACGTAGTCGGGCACCTCAAGGGAGAGGTCTAATGTCAACCAGTCACGAAGATTCACAAGCACTGCATATGCAGATTCAACCCGCTCACGCACAAGAACACACTTGAAGTCCACTAAAACGGCGCACTGCCAAAACACCTCAACATCCTTGCTGGTATGCAAAGGGTGTTTTGTTGACTTGTTATGTTATCCGACTCTCTGTTGTATTTCATTACATTTCTAAGTATACTAGATTTGTGTTTCTATTTCATTTATACCTGATGATTGCTTGTGTTGCAATCGAAACGTCGTATGCTAGTATTTAATTCATTATTTTATCTTCACACGTGACTTTACCGAAAGAACCAAAGGGTATGCAAACCGTCTTATAAATACCTGTATATACAGAGCAGCGGGCGGCAATGGTTTTGGAGTAGGGGGAGGGGGGGGGATGTTCAGTTGTTCGCGTGCAGAAATCGCGTCAAAGGCTGCACTCGTCCGCATTCTACCCAGCATTAATCAGGGTCAATACATATCAGCACACCGGCGAGTATGCTCTTCAGATGGCTTTTTACTAAGTCCTTGAGATTACAATGTTCATGTTGACTTTTTCACCCGTGGGTTGGAGAGAAACGCTACTCGACAAGCATTATATTATCACCGTAGCAATCGCGAGTTACACTTAACCTGCATGTTATTAAAGTGATCACCTGAAGTAAGCCTCTATGCTTCAACGTGTGTGTATAATAAATGCATATCAACGTATACATATTTTCAAAGTATATTTGTGTTTATACTCTTTTCCCAAAAGGAAAAAAAAATACATCTACAACAACCCAAAGCCTAGCCAGATGCAAATCTTTTTTTTACAACAAAAAAAAAACAATGTCAACAAGTGCAGTGTCCAGTGAACAAAGTTTGTTTACCTTTACAAAGTCAGCAAAAAATCTCAAACGTGCGCGACTGGCATGGCAAGTCAAGGATAACATTTACACGTAACGCGCACACAAATTCTTATTCCACCTATTTAACAGTAGAGGGCAGACTCGCACCAAAGATCGATGCTTCTGCTGCATAAACATATCGTTATAAAGGGGAGTTCGCGTATATAGCTTAAAGATGTTGAATCCGCCTTTAAAAGTTGCATACTTTGGAAGGGGTGGGGGGCGAATAAGCCCCTCGAGGATAATATACCTTACACACCCTGTTAGTATAACCCATGGAAATTCCACGGAAAGGCTACTTTGACTTACCACTGTTCAAACACTATTGGCTTCGCTAAATATGATGGGAATGCAAGCGATGTGGCTAGTCAGAAATCACTGTATTTGGTCAGCTAATGCTTGTGCGCAAATACGAATAAATTGCAACTGTGGCAATTTTTTTTTAAGTTACAACAGAAGCTATATTTCATTACAAACGCTATTTAACAGCTTGTGATGTGTATGAAAATAGTAAGCCAGGTGAGCTGTGGGATATTGGACATTGCTGCTGTTTTTTAAAGTCTGCATTGTGACGATGGGTGCATTTTATGTTGGTCGCACGTTCATCAATGTAGGTCAATTGACATGACCATCAAAACGAATCCCAGTTGCAAACTTGTTAAATCGACGCCAGACTATTTACACACACGACAGCAACTTTTCCTCAAATGGCCAAAAGGATACACTTAAACAAGCAACTCAAAGTTGTCAAAATTAATTTTCTAAAACACAAGGGAATAAAAGTGTGCATCTTTCTCAATATAGAAATTACAACTGGGAAGGCCACATTTATCTTCACAGAAATATGTGCACTTAAATGTAATATATTGAGCCAGGATAAATGTGTCGTTCTGGTTTACAGTAAAATTCACAATTCCAGCACAGTTGCACAAATTCCCCACAGCCAGCTGTATGCCAAGTTAACTGTTTCAGCAAAGTGTGAGCAATGGGAGGAATGAAGAGGATTTTAAATGCAGTACGACTGTGCAATAATCTCCATTGGGCCAGCAAGGAGACATTACAAAGCTGCACAATTCTTCAGCACTATGCGGTGGAAGTGGCAAATGCGATTTTCGTTTGCATTTATGACCTAATTAAAGCTTGGGGAGATTTACGAGCAAAATAATGAACAAAATATCCATGTTTAAATGAGCTCCTGCCAGAAAACGGCTGAAAGGAATTATGCATATGTCAATATGTTACCAAATGCTTCACAAACTTTATTTAATTTCCCACTTTACAAAATACCTTCCAATTCACACGGCGCAACCGAAGGTGATCCCAGGCAAACATAGCAATGGCATAGGATGTGAATAAACTGTTGTGACAACAGGTACACTCGTACAAGCCATTCAGACCATTCTTTCGTTAGCTATGGATGGCCGTGTGCACTGGGATGGATCGTTCCGAGTTTGCAGCGCTGTGAAGGTGGCAATGGTTCCACAAGCAGCAACAGCAGCAGCAGACAAAAAAACAAAATGGTCTACTTCCAGGAACCGGCAGGCTGCGTGACGGAACGTGCTGCATTGCCCTGTGCAAGGGAGCGCCCGTGTGCCGTGGTCTGGTTGACGGCGCGATTGGCCGATGGCTGCTGCATGGACCGTCCAGACGGTGACGATCCTGTGCCTGGCACGGCACGCCCTGTGGCCTGCGAGTGGTGGCCCATGGCCCGTGAGCCATGATGCTGCTGCGGGTGCGCAGTGGCGCGCGACGCGGCGCCGTGCTGCATGGGCACGCGTGCGCCGTGCGACAGCTGGGAGGGCGTGCGTGAGCCCATCACAGGGCGGTGCACTGTCGGGTGAGAGATGGAACGTGAGGGTAGCATGTCGAGGAGGTATTCGCGCTGGCGCTCAGCCGGTGATGCAGCAGTCGACGTTGAGGGCTTGTGTTGGCCCGACAGGTTCGGAGTGACGTACGCCATGTTCACCCCGGCTGTGGCATGGACAGGGAGGAACATCAGTTAGAGTGGTGAGAGCACAGTGTACCAAAAACTCAAATCTTCTTGGTTCTTTCGGTAAAGTCACGTAGAATGGAAATAATAAAATAATAAAAATAAAACATAATAAAATAATTCTCACGACGTTTCGGCCACAACGCAAGCAGCCGTCCTCAGGTGAAGACCAGGTCAGACGCTGTCTACCCGACAGACCTGTTCTTCACCTGAGGACGGCTGCTTGCGTTGTGGCCGAAACGTCATGAGAATTATTTTATGATGTTTTATTTTTATTATTTTATTATTTCCATTCTACGTGACTTTACCGAACTAACCAAGAAGATGAATCCCTGCAGTCACGAAAGCTTTAAATCGAAAAAAAACTTAAATGTTCGTGGGACATTTGAGTGAGAGTGTTATGAAATACCACTTGATGTAACTTGAGACAAGTAACATCATCAAGTGGTGCAAAAACAAAATAGTTATGCACGAACACCTGCTGGACAAAACATTTAGACAAAATGAAATTGAAAGAGTACGATGCAAGATAAGATGTGGGGATGATGAGAATACAAAAAATATGCACTTGTACCACTAAGTGTAATTTAAGGGAAGAAATGGCAACCTAATCCTGATTATAAACATTTCACAATCCAATTTTCTATTTATTACCGTGACACTTAAACGTTATGACATGATGCATGTTTTACTATGCATCAGAATGAATAAATAAACCCGATACACATTATTGTGTCAAGTCATAAAAAATCCAAGACTCCTAATTAACCAATGATACCACGCCAAGATATTGTAATTTGGATAAAAAGACTTCCCATTCTTCCAGAGCGCAAGGATGATTTGTAGAAGAGAAATAAGCTAATAAACGCACGCTTGTATGCATCAGCGCGTGTGAAAATTTGTGCATGCGTGCGAAAAAAACCAAACCGACTTTCTTCACCTGAGTGGGATGCGACGGCGTGCCTTCGAGCTCTGCCTGCGCCCCCTTGGGGCCTGGCTTGAGGCCTGACTTGGGCCTTACCTTGCAGCCCGAGCAGCTTGCTGGACGCCTGCATCTGAGGTGGCTGTGGGAAGCTGTGCAGGACCCCCCGGTGTTGAGGCTGGTGGCCTCGCTGGACCATTGATTGGCTTGGCCGTGTGGACTGCTGCTACACAGAAAGCAACATTGCAAAGAGTTAGGGAATGGTACCAAGCAATTAAATGTGGTGTTAAGACACCTTGTAGACTTTAAATGGCTGGACAGTGATGAATAACAGCAATACTATGTAAGTTCATGACTGCGCAGTATAGCTCTCCGATGTGTTTTCGTTTGCATGTTTTTCGGCACATCTGAAATTACGTTTCAAGTGGAGCAAAACATCTGACATGCCGAACAACACGAGGTACAACATGAAAAACATGAGAGCGTTAGGAATAACAGTATAGGTTAAGGTCTTTAAAAATGAAATGAACGGCAGACCTGTTTAAGTGGGAGCTGCTGCATGTGAGATTTGGCATTTTGTGTTGGAGTGGAGACCGTTTGCTGCTGGATCTGCTGCTCAATCTCCTGCAGATAGAGACACGACCACGTAATTTCAACCATAATCAACTTATAATGGACTCCCAAATCGACAAACTAAAATTGTGCCTCCAACTTAAATAATCAATCTGTTCAATCATAATGTTGAAAGCAAAAACATAAAAAAATAGAAGCAGTGGTTTAATATTCAGTGGACATGTGAAACAGAAAATAATCCAGGATTTCACAGCATTACCAACGTGTTTTCAGCGATGTCATCAAGTATTGTTAAAAATAAAGTTAACTTATAAACTAATGGAAGACAAATATACAGATTTATATGAAAATTATTGCTTGCTTTTACACGTTGTGCTATTGAATATGCCTAATGAGTTATAGGATATTTATACAGACTTTGATTATTAATAATGTAATGTTTTTCAGTTACAATACATTAATAAAATGAATGCAGATTAGCGAGCAATCTTGTACTGAAGGGTGCATGAGCTTATTGCCTTCTCTTTAAACAGCAATTTCTGCAAGCCTTTGAAATGAATAAAGATTCACCAACAATCTAGAGGAACATGCAGATCTTTCATCACCAATGGTCTGAAAGGTCTTACCGTTTTCAGTGCACATCTACGGATCCAAATTGTATTGACAGTTCCATACATTACCAGGAGTAAAACAATGGGCATGTTAACATGCATGCGCCTTTCTTCGTAATTGGCTGAGCTTGTGCCACAAAAGCATACCCCAATGCGACTAAGTGGCCGCACGTCAACGTGACCTCAAGCACACCCACCTGCTCTTGCTGGAGGGCCTTGACGAATGCCATCTTGAGGCGGTTTGTGTGCTCAGCCTTAAGTGCCTTCTTCTGATTAGAAGACAGGCACTGTTCGCAGATGACAGTGCCTCCTTTCTCATGCCGCCAGCGCGCAGTGAAGTCCGTTTGGCATTGCAGGCACTTGAACGGCTCCCGGCCCATGGGCTGCGGTGCCACTTTGCCTAAAGATAAACGCAGGTATAAGAGGAGTTGTTTTTGCTTTGCAGCGGTGGCAATTTGTTACCAATAAAAGGCATTATCTTGCAACATCCTGATAACCGCATATTCAGTTTAAACACCCTTGTTATTTTAACCTCCAAGAAGGGTGCCTTTCCCATTAGTCTGTATGACTGATCATTTTACTCGTATGTTTTCCTCTACTTTTTTTTTATCTAGCACTACACCAGGAGGAGTGTCTCCTCGAGTCATGGCCCACACTCACCGTCATTTACTATAGAATCCAGCCACCAAAGTTACCATGCATGGTCTATCTCTTACCTGCACCATCATGCCTATTTTTTTACAACCAATTTCAATAACAAGGCCATACTTAGTTTAAACTAGATTCCCAGTCACAACATATCACTATAGCAATATACAAAAACGGTGCAATACACACCAGCCTAAACACATTATTATCCTGATCGCAACGGCGCTGGCTCCTGCAGGTTCACTGAGTTTAATAAAAAAATTAACCCGTAAAAACAAAGTTTTTCACTATAAATCCTTTATATGCGTGGCATCGGTTTTATTTTATTATTCATTTCTGTTTTTCTTGCGTAAGAGTTTCATTTTTATCACATTGGTATTTTAAATAAAATCAGAAATTTTTTTTCTTCCTAAAAAGTGGAAAATTTAGGAAAAATTTTTTCACGAAAATAAATTGTCATGCACAACGAGTCTGTGTGCAAAATGTCAGCTCTATTGGATCACGGGAAGTGGGTTAAAAAACGACCAAAAGATTTGCACGGTCGTAAGCGCGCAAGCAAGCGAACTTAATATAAAGGATTTTAAAAAATGGTTCTCACCTTGCGTCTCCAGCAGGCTCTGCACCACCTCCTCCAGCCCAATCAGGTAGACAAACTCGCTGTTGGCAGCGCTGGGCAGGAAGTTGAGCTCTGGTGGGGGAGGCTTGGGCGGTGGGATTTCCAGCAGCGTCTTCTCCAGCTGCTTGCGCAGCGCCAGCTTCGCTGCCGCCTGGCGGCTGGCAGGCGACTCGCTGCGTGCTGGCGTGGGAGAAGAGCTGGCTCCGCCCGATCCACGCACCATGCTCTGCATCAAAAAGCACGGCGAGAGGCTCAATACATGGACAAACCATCATAACGGTGAAAGATGTGCTCCATGTAAAACGTCACTCAGTGAGGCTTCCTGCAGGGTATTAATACAATTATTATATTGGCCTGTGCAATGCAAAAGTTGCTCAAGTATTTTCATGCGTATTTGACACCACACTGTAGTGCGTTATTAGGATTCACCTTCAAGATAGAATTTCCAGTTCATACTTTAAGAGTTTCTCCTCCGATAGTTTATAAAATCTGAGTAATGTCAAGTGTTTGCCAGGGTGACACCATCAGCCGAGTAAGACACACGAAGCAATGAATCTAAACTACGAACAATGGAGGTCATGTTAAGCAGAATGAGGATTATAGGATTCTTCACAATGTTCGTAATGAAAACATATTTAAGCAGTATGATTTTGCACAGGCCAAGGTAAGAAACATTTTTTATTAAACGCAGTGAACCTGAAGGAACCAGCGTCGATGCGATCAAGATAAGAATGTAACGCTGTGTTTAGGCTGGTGTGTTTTGCACCGTTTTTGTATATTGCTATAGTGATATAATGTTGTGACTGGGAAGCTAGTTTAAGCTAAGTATGGCCTTGTTATTGAAACTGGTTGTAAAAAAATTAGGCATGATGGTGCAGGTAAGAGAGATACAAACCTGAAATTTCAGAGAAGATAGTTATTATTTAATCAATATTTTTCAGGAATTGTGCCTGCCGATGGTTAATTTGAATTTTTTCTAAATTGCTTAAGTTAGCTCAATACACTATACCTGAGTATTGACACTTTCAAACTCGCCAAAAGCAAGTAATCATTTAACTTTATCGACTAGATTGTAACCTTAGTCATGCTGCAATTTACTTGTCCTTGTAAATCTGTTATGCGAAACATGTCTGGGTATGATCCAATGCAGCAAACGAAAAGCATATTTTTTTCCAAGTAGCCTCAGTCTTCGTGGAAATAAGAATCAAGTGCACAAAATAACAAGCATGCCATGATACGCAACATTTTCTACTCGTAAATAAAATGAACAGAACACTGTGTACATTACCAGAGTAGAAGTTTCTACTCTTAAAATCAACAGATGGTGCGTTTTAAATCACTATAAAAAACACCAAAAAAGGAACGAAAATTTCAGGAAAACCCTTATTCAGAGCACAATGAACCATTAAACAAAAGCTCTTTCCAAGCAATGTTGATACCCAGAGAGTGACCTTAAATTATGCCATTTGGAAGACTGAAATAAGGCCGATTGTAACAAATATGAAAACAATTTTCATACGAGCAACTCCCCCGCAGCATACCTTCATAAAAATGCACCAAACGTTTGTTCACTGGGTATTTACAGGTCACATATAAGCCCTCTGATAGATTACTTTGCACACACAATAAATTAACCATAAATTACACTTCTATTTGGCATTTTAAAAAATATTGAAGGTAAACTGTGCCAAGGGAAAACCAAGTAATATCTATACTCTTTGGTTATTTCGGTAAAGTCACGTAGGTATTTTACCGAAATAACCAAAAAGTATGGATTTCTGCAGTCACGAAAGCTTCAAATGAAGATCAATTTATATCTGTAAAATGGCAACTAGACCAGACTAAACTAAACAATTTTTTTTATTTACTAGGTAAGGCCCACTGAGCTATTATAGTATTTTCAGAAGCAACCTGGCCACAAACATTTATAGTATGTTGATTCTAAATGTGGAGAAAAAACCCGGAGGAACCCAGAGAAAAATCCACACGACCAGGGGGAGAACATACAAACTGTAAATATACAGGCATAAGGGTCTGGATCAAACCCACCACCTCCTGTAGACCAGGCGAGGTAGTTAACATCTCGGTTCCGGGGCACCCTCTCGCCACCACGGCTGTTGTGCACATGAGACCTGGTGGCTATTGCCACGATTATTTACCTAAGAGTGTACGTTTATCACGCTGTACTGACCTGTACACAATTTTCCAGTGCCCTGTATCCACATTGGACTGGAGAGGAAAGACTATAGCGGCACTCATTTGTTATAATTTCACATTTACAAATTGAGTCTCAAACAAACACACACACCCTGTCTAATAACCTAGGGAAATTACATCGCTATGCCGTGACATTGGCACGAACGAAAATCACACCCAAAATGAACACACCAGTCCCAGCGTCCTGGCGTGTTGGCACACATTACTGGTTTTCACAGCCTCACCTGAGTGTAGTTGACAACCCCGGAGGTTGGTGGTGTCACAGTAGTGACACGGACAAGCCCGCTGGAGGAGAGGCCCCTGGAGCCCTGCATCTGAGATGGTGTCGTCACTCTGGGAGCCATCATGAGTGGCGGGGGAGCAGTACCAGGTCTCGAACCATGCATCTGCTCAAGTCAACAAAGGGAAAAAAAACGAAAATATAACTGGGTTATGATGTGCCACTAAATGCCGACTAATGTAAATGTGTTTATTTCTAGATTTGAAGCTTTCGTGACTGCAAGGATTCATATTCTTAGGTTTTTTCGGTAAAGTCGGAAGCTTGTGTTGCCTCCGAAACGTCGTGATTTTAATTTTTTTTTTATTTACTGTTATTAATTTAAATTTTTTACCTACGTGACTTTACCGAAAAAACCTAAGAATATAAATGTGTTTACTTGCACAGGACATACAAATAAATGTCAGGTTGCAAACATAATTTTCGACACTTATTTCAAGTTAAGGTAATCCTTAAGGAGACCCCACACAATCTGACCTGTTTTTGTTCTGATGTAAGCCCACCACTTTAATCCATATAGCTCCTGCAGAAGAGTCGATCTCAGTGCTATCTATGTGGTAGATGTCTTCTCTGGGATTGGCTTCCACTCCATCATTAGCCTCGGCCACCACCCGTCATTCTTTTTAGTTTTCTCAATTCAGAGATCTGTCGTGAAGACCAACAGGGCTTTCACTTCTGCTTTCTTTAATTGGTCAAGGGCTACAATAACACCAAGAGGCCAGGGGCTTTGGGTTACTTTCCATGCCATTGTAGTCCTCGAGCATCTGCTCATAACACTGTGTAACAATTTATTTTTTGTTCCTGGGTAGTGTTATTTCGTAATTGCTTATGTCTAAAAAGTATAGAAAATGGCTATTATTTCCCCAAACTATGCTTTTCTGACCAGGACAGTGATATTTAGAAATGTACCTATTTTCAATGAGAAAACGGGCGAATTTGTGTCTTTTCGTTCACATAAATTCAGAAAAAAACAACATATGAATCAAACTTAACATGTATTTATACTGACGTAATACAAAATATCTAGACACCAAGGCACACTACCACAGGCGGGACTGGCCACAGCGGAACGAGTTCTCTGTGGGGAGGAACAATGTCAAGTGGGAGCCACTGGTGGACCCCCGGAAGGTGCCGATGCCACCACTGCACATGAAATTGGACCTTATGAAACAATTTAGCAGAGCTGTTTGATAAGGAGTCGGCAGCCTTCAAGTACCTTCAAGACACTTCCCTAGGCTGTCTGAGGCAAAGGTCAAAGCCGGTGTCTTCGTCGGACCACAGATAAAGAAGATCCTGGAGTGCAATTAATTCCTCAAAAAGCTTACTAGTAAGGAGAAAGCGGATTGGACCAGCTTTGTCGCAGTGGTTCGTGGCTTCCTGGGCAATTACAAGATCGAAAACTATTTGGAGCCGGTTGAGACTCTGGTGAAGAACTATGGCACAATGGGCTGTAGGATGTCCCACAAAGTCCATATCCTTGATGTTCATCTTGATCAATTCAAGGAGAACATGGGAGCGTACTCGGAGGAGCAAGGCGAGCGCTTCCACCAGGATATACTGCACTTTGCACGCCGCTACCAAAGACAGTATATCGAGAACATAATGGGAGACTGCATTTGGGGGCTGATTCGTGAAAGTGATTTACAGTATAATCGTAAACCTCGAAAATCTATGAACTTCTAAATCTTTTGTAGTCATTTTTGTATTACTTTAGTATAACTACATATAACTTTGATTCATGTTGTTTATTTACGACTTTATGTGATCGAAAAGACACAAATTCGCCCGTTTTCTCATGGAAAATAGGTACATTTCTAAATATCACTGTCTTGTTCACAAAAGCAAAGTTTGTGGGGAATAAGCCATTTTCTAGACTTTTTAGGCAAAATAAATTACGAAATAACACTACCTAGGAAAAAAAATTGTGTTACATAGTGTAATCATTAAGGACTTTTATAATTGTGGGCAGGCTTGGGTTAGGCTGCACAACCTGGAATCAGAAGTTTCCTGGTCACCTTGCGATGTGACGGGGATGTCCTTTGACTTGTACACTATCCTTATATATTGCTTTCATTGAGAATCTATGCATCATAAATCCTATGACTATTAGGACATAGCCTATAAATTTGTCTCACAAAATGAAGCATCTTCCTTGTTCCGTTACAAGGTAGCGTTGTTAATGGCAAATTGTGCAAACCTGCGGGCCTCGGACAAGTGGGGGCATGACGACTTGCGATGACTGATGGTGTGAAAACTTGGGGGGGCCCTGCTGCCCACCTCGTACCAGGGGAGGGGGAACCACTGACCCCTGGTTTCTTGGCATCGTCATTTGCTGAAAAATCCATATAAAAAAAGGCATTAATTTACCACCAACAAAGCAATGAAATTTGTCAAAAAGATCACAAAACCAGTCTGAAATTCAGGATTTTGCACCTAAACAGAACAGTACCAGATCAAAATACCAAAACCTACTTGTAATATAGATGTCAAGAGGTCAGAGTGGCCAATGGCATTTAGAGGGTTGCAGGACCCTGAGCAATCATGGCATGACTGAAGAAGCTGAGCATATGGAAGGCCAATAGAGAACTCACTAACACTAAAAACTACTGTTTAATGTTCAAACAGGCGCATATTACTTCAGCGCTAAACAGCAAAGCATTAATGTGATGAAGAATGGTAATGTGTGAGAATTTTACCTTAAGAAGACCTGAGAGTAATCTAATTAGCTTTGTCAATCTCTAGTAATTACTCAACAGCTACCGAAGACAAAAATAGAGCATGGGCTTTGTGGTGTCGTAAGCTGTTTTTCAGAGCTGCCAAACCAACACATATGGCCATTTAATTTATATATGAAGAAATGACACGAGGAAAGAAGGCCACACCCAGCCATGATATCATCTCAGAGGAGATTTCACCTGCAGTACAGGCATGATTATACTTGGGCACAATAAAATAATTAAATCTCCACCCTGCATACATACATATACTTGATATTAATTTAACCGGAATTCCAAAGTCAACATTAGTTGTGAAGGGACTCATTTTCACATTGGTCACTGTAAGTTTCACAGTATAAAAATTACATGTTAAGTCCACACCATAACACGAAATATGGCTAAGTGTTTTAAAAAAGATTGGGGTGGAATCAGGCTTGACCCGAGTACCTGCATACTGACCAACAACACATCATGATGGATGTATGCAGCAACAAGTTGCAGTGCCTCAGAAAGTGAGCTTCTAGGAATCATCCCCTGTTAACACTTAAATACGAGATTCCAGTTGACAGGTAAAAAACAACCCTGCACTGTCCATTCACCTCCACAGTTGTGTGAACCCCATAATCATTTGGACAGCAAGCGAGTGAATGGGTGAGTTAGCGAAAAGCAGAGCAGAGAACTTAAAGGAGCGTTGAACATTGCCATGCCATTGATGGTAGTGTGTTACAGGGTTGATGCGTGCCTGCTGAGCTGGGAGCCGGGTGCCCGGAAGCTGCTGCTGCTGACTGCCCCGTACAAGAGGTGGCGGTGCCGACGCAGAGCCTGTGCCGTGCGGTGCAGCGGGCTGGCAGCAATCAAAGGAAAACACGAAAAGGAAGATATCACCATGGGGTCAAATTCTTGTACAATAAAAATTCACTAAAGTGTCCCAAAATCATAGTTTTATGATTTTGCTTTGTAATTACTTTAAAAATTTTAAGTTAGAGGAATAGACTGATTTTGCTGTGATGGTTGAAGCATATTGCAAATGAACAATACAGACAAAAGCTGTGCTGACACATCAAGAAGAGATGTGTGGGCAAACGTTTGCCTTTTACAATTATGCTAGACAAGCAGAACATCCAAGTTCAGTTTCATGGTTATTAGAAATATGGAGATGAAGAATTAATATTGAAAAGCAGGCCATGTCTAAGCAAGTCAATCCATCATGTGGTCTTCTTGCCAAGTTCAGTGCAGCTTTTGTTAAATGTAAATCTGTTGCAGTCACAAATAATTATGGTTTAAAGACATTTTGCATCATTATTGTTACTTTACTAATACAACCACTGTTGTGTTCTTGTCAATCACAATATATTAAAATCAAGAATCCAATAACATGGTCCCCAATTACCTGTCTACAAACAACAAAGAGCTTACGCAAAAACGAAAAAACGAGACAGCAGACCTAGGCCAGGAATGTACTCCTATCCAAGGCTGTTTAGGATATAAAGCCAAAACAAATGAATAGAAAAGATCTATTACAAAAATCGACATTGGGATACTTTTCTTGAAAAAAATGCATTTTTTTACAGCAGTTGTTCCACTTGACAATGCTGTCAAACCCAGGTGATCTTAAGCCAACCAATCGTACTCTATGAAAGTGGTTTCCAAGCAATCTGGACCTGCAAACCATTGGCCACCCGAAAAATGGTTCAAGGATCAACGGTAAAAAAGTGGTGTTTTGTGAAAAAACATGATTTCAGCAAAAGTACCGTGGACCACTTCCCAGTCTTAGAGACAACCAGCAATCTGTGGACCACAGGTGTGGAACCACTCCTATATGACATCTCATGTTAAAACTAATTTCAACCAATAGCACGTGTTGCACACTCAAATACAACTCATTTAATGAGCACTGGATGGAGCCCATGGTCATAACTTAGAGAAGCCAAAAATATTTCCACAAGCATTTATATTGCATAAATTCTGCACCATTTAAAAAAATCAACAGCACTGTCAAGCCAATGCAAGATGAATACCTGCCTATGGACATGTTGGTCATGGGAGTTGTTTGACCATACTTCACCACATTTAAAAGTTTGGGATGAAGGGGGAAGGACGACTTGGACCAGTAGAGATATCACATGCGATAGATGTTAACTGTGGCTAAGAATCGAACTCGGATCGCCGGTTTCATTGTGCAATGTGTTAACCACTGCGCAACTGCTCCCCCGACACTGTTAAATATCAATTGAAATGCCTTTATGGAATTCATCAACGAAGATATTCTCTCCAATTCCAGTTTAAGCGTAGTCCATTGCTGCCAGTAAAATCCAGTTTGTTTTCATTGTCTCTATGTCAGTTCATGCATACAACATTGTTTAAAATACTGCTGCCATAAATGAATGCTTTGCTAATTTGTCAAACGAGACCACATTGGTCATATTATCCATACCCGGTCTGCTCAATGTAGGTAACATGACACAGCATGAGGAAAAAAACTGTCATTTGATCGACCGAACAAACTAAGCCTTGTAAGAAACGAGGAACATTTAATATGGCTCCTAAAGTTACATGGATAAGCAGTATTTAAAACCACACATATATACACTTGTGTGTTATTTCCCACCAGGAAAGCTGCAAAACCTATTAGGCTACAGTGTTTTTCCCATGAATACACTATTCTCAAAGATAGCACAATTAGCAAGTCGAGTGAGGTATATTCGTTGACAAGGTTATATACCAAAGGTAAACATGCACAAGAATCCAGCATCAAACTCATGCACATGTTAAAGGTGAATGATATTGTGCATGCCTACTCGCAGTCTTATTTAAAGTGGGAGCTTTATTGCCCATGGAGAGTATAAAAGCATAATCATTCTGTTAAGTTGTGTATGTGGCAAAAATAATTAGGCATAACATTTTGACAGCTTTAAGCATGGCTTCCAAGGTGAAAGCAGATATTGACGAGCGGTAAAAGGCATATGTATGCTATGCTTTATTATTAATCCCTGCAAGTACATGAACAACGCACTTTGGCTATGTAATTGTATGGGAATATAAACTCGCACGCAAACACACATAAGTATGCATGCAATGGGCTACGCAACATGCCCGATGATGCAGCAGAGAGGTATAAACTTCCAAATTAGCGTTTAACTTCACTGACCAACACTGACTGCCATTATGGGTGCAAGAAATAAATAAAATCTGGCAGGTTGCTCACCTTCTGTGTAACATTCTCCTTTTGCATCTGGCTCTGCCGAAGCTTTTTCAATAGCACCAATTTGGCCTCTTCCAGCCGGAGTTCATCCTTCAGCCGCTTGATCATCTTCTCCCGTTCTTCTGGTGTGCTTGACTGTGCACGGGTGTGGGCAGCCACATATGCCATCAAGTTAGCACCAAAAAGACTGCACAAATTCTCCAGCTTACATTTGAATTCATGGCTGGTGAAATAATCTGTTTTGCAGTAATTTTAGAAGTGTTATCTATTTACCACGAGACAAATAACGGTTTATAGAACATTGAGATAACTTTATGTTTACAATAAAGTTGTTTAATCCATCTATAATGTTGTTGTAGATGGACTAAAGTCATATCGAAAAATAACATGACGAAACATGTTTTAATCGCAGTGTCCAACTGCTAAACATGCTCCTTGTGTAAGCATTAACCATTAGGATGCCTTATTCTGGCTGCTAGTATTACCCAGCTCTGAGTAATCATGTTCATAAAAATCCTTGCAAAAGACATTGTAAAATATATGAACTACTGCCTATCGAATCTCAATGAAAATGTTACTCGAGTTGATGATCCACTTCCAAAAAACGTTAATTATTGGAAAATCATTTGGTCAAGCTTTAAGTAAATACCCTTAAATGAGGTTAAACACTCACTATATGGAGACTGAAAATGCACAGGTCATTTGTGTTGCAGCAGGCTAACCATTAAGATGCTGGTTAGGATGACTGTATGTACACGCGAGTTGTGTGTGCACATACTTTGATGAAGTCGTTGCCAATCTCCTCGTCCTTGCAGTAACCATTGGCTGTGGGACTAGAAGACTCGTTGTCGGAGAGCACAATGACATCGGGTGATGGTCCTCGCTTTTCCTTCTTTGCATCACTGGCATAAAACATGTCTGAATGTTAGCAGTACCAAAAGACTCAATTTTAATTCAGTTAATATTGACTATTGCTGAGTTAGCATCCCCACTAATGCTTTCCCTGTGCATTATGTAGCTCAGTGCAAAACGTACATGGATCGAAGAGGTGATTAAGAGAAAAGCAAAATATGCCCGTGTTCTTCCATTTTTAAATGAAATTCTGCTCAACCACGCATTTTTAATATTTTACATCAGAGAATATGTCGGTTAATTACCATAATTATTCTAATGCTCAGTTAAAAAGTGTACCTTACTTAAAACAGAAAAATAACCTTTTGTTGGTGCTCATGTCCACAGGCTCATCACACATGTTTTCTTTGTCCTTTTTCACTGCAGGACGTGGGGAGCTTGCGTCCTTTTCTTCCGTATTCTGGTCATAACCATCCGCCATTGGCTCTGCTTTTACTTTCACCAATTCCTCACTCTCCTCTAGTTGTTCTTTCACGCTCTCCTCCGTCACTTGCACACCATCCTCAAGTTGCACAGCATCCTTGGTCCGGCACTCATCCTGGGTCTCCAATGCATCATTAGTCTGCATCTTTTCCTCTTCGTCTTGCAAATCATTTTGGGGTGGCAATGCACTCTGGGGGGACAATGCACTCTGGGGGGACAATGGAATTTGGGGGGATAATGGAATTTGGGGGGAAAATGGAATTTGGGGGGACAATGCAATCTGGGGGGACAATGCAATTTGGGGGGACAAAGCATTCTGGGGCAGAACGACATCTTTGGCTTGTAATTCTTCCTCAGGCGAAGATTCTTTGCAGGGCAGCACATTATTCTCCTGCTGTGGCACACTCACAGGCTCTAAAGGATCCTCGGGATGTGCAACAGTCTCCGGCTGCACATCACACTCGGTTGGTAGATCACCATCAGGCTCAGAATCAGCAAGGTCTTCATCCATGCCATTTTCTTGGGCCTGACCTGGGTCAGTTTCTCCTTCGACAGGCAGGTCTAGCTTAGGGTGCTTAATGTCTGTGGTGATCTCTCCATCCTCCTCCTCCAGCTTCCTCTTTAGTCCATCCTGGGTTTGTAATGTTTCTTCTCCATCCACATCCGCCATCTCAGATAGCTCTGAAAAATACCGCAACCCACAATTAACACGCAGCAAGTACAAGCGGAGCAATGTATAATGCATTGCCACAAATATTATAGCACTCAAGTGAAAAATGTGTTTATGCTTACACTAGATATTGGATGAGATGTTCATCACTTTTTGATGAGATCACGATACCACTAACCAAACCTCAGCAGTTCCGCTAAAATATATACTACCATGCCAGTGTGATAAATGTTTATATTATAACAGCTTTTGGAAGCACACAAAATAATAATTGCATGCATAATTGGTAAATTACAAGCCTGTGGAAAGTCTACATAACAGAAATGGAACCACATTTACAGTGACAATTCGATAATGAATGCTATATTACAGCAAGGGCAGCGGTGAGGGACTCTGTAGCTAGGCCAATCACACATGTGTAAAAAATATACATTGAAGCTCAATCCAAATTGTTTATTCCTTAGTGTTTACTTGCTAAATACTGCCCCAAAAAGACCGAAAATGGGTTTGCTCTTCACACCTAAGCATGGAACTTTATTCACTATTTTAACTTTACTGTATTTGACTCTTGACAGAGATAAGCAAAGTTTAAAACCGTATATGTACCGGGATAAAAACTTATTTGAGACTGTCCCAATAACAGCACAGAACACCATGTAAAGGTCAATGCAGCATGTGTTTGCAACAGCCAACATCAACTCTGCACAATTAAGTCACAACCAACATAATGGTAGCCGTTATTTGTTTCTCTGTATGCAGTTGCAATTGATGACAGTTGCAATTATGATGATTTGTTGCTGCTGTTGTTATTTTCTTGCATTTATCCTACTGCACTTGGAAGACCCGTGACAATGTCGAGTGCCGAGCCAGTTGGGCTGCAGCTGTGGATGCACCTTTGCTGCGTCAGCACGTCTCCCATGATGTGGTGGTGGCTGTGTCCCATTCAGGAAATGGCTTCCAGAGCCAGTCACATGACCCTGCATATTAAAGAGCCGGCCAAGGCGGCATCCCACAATACCTTGCGCCCGCCTGGCTGCCTGGGTTGCAGCGTTAAACGTGGGAGGAGGGGCAAACCGGTTCAGACCGGCTGAAGCCAGTTTCTCTCTTTTTTTTACGACTGGCATGTTATCTTTCAAACAGTCGTCATGGCAATACAGTGGCCAGGTCCTAAGACACCACGAGATGGGGAGAAGGCACAAATCAACACGGCTTTAAAAAAGAAAACACCTGCACCCCTACATCTCCCACACCCACCACGACACTCCGCCCCCCCCCCCAAAAAAAAAAAACTGATCAACAATACCACACATCAATGGACAATTCCTTAAACCCATAAATGTGTATGATCGGTGAGCTGGTTAGCCAGAGCGTGGGTGGCAGGATGGGGTTGGATATGGGTAGAGGTCAAGTATGCACTTCCAAAGTACAGTAGTGCCATAATACTGTACTTAAACGCGTTAATCCCATTTTAACAAGGGGTACAACAAAAGGATAACTTACACTTTCCACACCCCCCCCCCCACCGCTAACAAAGTAGTGCTTCATCTTACAGTAACTACATCTGGAATTCATGTTAAAGCACTGGGACATATTTACACTATCATACATATTCCTGCGTGTTGTTAATGTACAGTTAACGAGAAACCAATTACACCAAGTACAAAACTAATTGCTGGAGTAAAGTCCACACCACATTTGTTGTGATGCCAAAGGCCACTTCGTCACCATGTCATGAGATAACATACTATCGCTTAAGTATTTTTTCAAATGACCAATCAAATAAACTGTCACGTTTTCACTCGCACAAGTTACAAAAGTTCTGTCGAGTCTGTTGTAAGAATCGTGAAGTCAATTCACTGTACAGTACAATCGGTCAAAAGTCAAAGTGAATTCCTGCTCGAATGAGCAATTAGCGCTCATCTGTTGACGGCCCTGAACCAGTCGTGTAGATTCCACATTCCTATGGCGGGAGCAAGTTTATCCATAGGACAGACCACTTTAGACTTCATCACAAATTGGACGATGTATCGAATGATGAACCTCCCCCCCAAACCACGATTTGGTACTTACGCTGAAGCCACCAGGCCAAGAGTATGAACGTAGCAACACTGTGGGCACCAATGATGGCCAATCTAGCTGCCCAAGTTCATCTTTGTGCGTGCATAACAATGAGGATGACTAAAATGATGACTCAATTGCACTTTTACTCCGCTCATATATGACCGGCGTCTCCATTATGGTGTAGTTTGATGACTAACATGCGACTCTGGTGGGTGTAACTTTGACAAGAAACCATCTAAAGCAGCCTAAACCCATACAAAGAACGTGATATTTTCATACTTTAAATGTCAATAATGGATGAATGTGCATTTATTGAACATTTTGACCGCTTTAATGGTATTGAATAGTCAGGCAAACATGTAATGAGTCCAATGTAAACTAATTGGAAAAGAGCCTTAACACGAGGTAGCATTTTTACAAAACAACTTTTCAGTAGTATAAACTATTGTTTCACCATGTCTAAAATAAGTGTTAAAGTAAAATTACACAATTAAACAAGTCAAAGAGGAACCAATGGTCAAATTCTGAACGACTACACTATAGCGTGCCTCTTTCCACTAAAGGAAGTTACAAACTCAAGTTTAAATACACATTAAATAACAAAAAAACCCTAAAGACGAAAACGTTAACCAAACCACACGATGAAATGAGACGATTGTTTAAGTAGCATGTTATTTTTTGATTAAAGTGGACACTTTGAAGGGACTAAAAACTTTGCCAACGTAAACGTCTCTTCGCCCGTGTACAATGGGACATTCGACTCTAACAAAACCGAGTCTTAAACGCAATAAAACCCACGGATTTAACTATTCTGCACACAAACACGACGCATTGGTATCGAATGTGGTCGTTTATGATCGATACAAATCATGATTATTATTCAACAATTGTGCGACTCGCCTAGGTGCATCCTAACGCCTAGGCCCGAATCGGTAATTAAAATAAGGCGAACACGACGTTTACAATAACAGTTATCGTGTATAACGTTACGAACATATATATATATATCTTACCACCTTCTATCGCACACGATATAACATATATAGTACGGCTTACGTAATACAGTGTATAATAGTAGGGCCTACACGCACTCGTGTGTACATACAGTACGCGAATGACAACCTTCATTAACGAGTACAGCAATATCGTGTAATCGAATGTTTACAAGTATGTAACCCTACGATTGTAATGTTACAACATATACCGTTCCATTATCGTAAGGCTATCGACGAAACTCCGCTACTAAACGCATCTCTCATTCACAGCCGGCAAAGTGCCGGCGAAAACAGAAAGAAAAGTTAACAAAGTAAAAGTCACAGAAACAATACAATGTCTATCAAAGTGTAATAAACTAGAATAACACCAACTACTATCGTAATCTATCATTAAAGAGGCGTGTGTGTGTGTGTACTGTATGTAATATACCATACCCCCAATCACGTCTACGCTCCCCCGGCTTCACAAATCCGCAACGACCGGCGTGGTGAAGTATGGTCAAAAGCCCCCCCTAACTACCACCGCTACTTGCCACGGGGTTTAGGGGGTGGGGAAGACCCTCATCCAGCAGTGGATTAACACAAAAACACCTCTCCACATGTAACATTCAGATGCAGTGTCCAGTGTGTGTGTGGCTTAAGCAGAGGCACCGGATCAGTCGAGCCCAGGCAATGTTCGGTCACACGGGGGCGGCCTTTTAACAAGATAGCAGCTCTCTCTCAGTGTGCGTCTCTCTCTGTGTGTATATACACACAAAATTATTACAAAGAAGCTTATTTATTTATTATTACACCGTCCGGGGCCTTTCAATCCCATCCCTCTCGGCCGCGACGGCTCTGCTAACAACACCACGACACGAACGAACGCCAATTGACGCCCGCTGATTTAGGAGTTGTTGTTAAACGTCGGTTCGTTCGCATCTTTTTTTTCTTGACGACGTGTGTTTGTTATACAACAAACGTACGGAGAAAGAATAAATATCCACCCGAACAGACTCCACCTCGGTGTAGTTCGCCGCCCGGCCCGCCGAAGGTAAAGGCCGCCAATTATCAGTAATTAAAAAATACTCCCCACGAATATTCCGTACCAATTCTACTTTGCCGGCGTATACAACATACCTTATTACCTGGAGGTAGGGCTTTTTTTCTCTCTCTTCTTCCCCAGAGCAGTCCCGTCCCACCGGTCCCGGGTTCTTTTTTTTAATATGATAAAGCTTGTGGGGAATGGTGAAAGGTCCGAGGAAGAGGAGGGAGAGACGGCTGCGTTTGCCTCTGGGGTTCGGCTCCCAGTCTGGGTGGCGGTGGTGGGTGCCTCGTGTCCCTTCTGCTGCTGCCGCCGCCGCCGCTGCTGCTGCCACTGCCACTTCCTCTCCGCCGGGGGCTTTGTTCCCGAACGTGGTCTCTCTCTCTTCTCACTCACCCCACACAAGCCAGAGAGGGTTCCCAAAGCCACGGGATGTATATTTCTTCACTAATTGTGGGGTGTTTTAGATTTTTTTTTGGGGTTTTGTTGGTTTAGGGAAAAAATTGCTGAGTTTTTAACTCGACATTGATTGTGGTTTTGGGATGAATTTTTTTTTAACCGGTGTTATTCGAGAATTAAGTTTTTTTAATTGATGCGGTGTGGATTTTAATTGCCCGGGGTATAATTGTACGGTTAATAATTTTTATAGGCAGGTTATTACTGTGGTTTAACTCGAATATCACAAATTCAGTACTATATCATATTGACATATAGTACTGTATTACATATTATTAGCCTTATTTATGCGGTTATTAATATTTTATCCAAATGTCAACTAAATTTGAAGATCTCCCAAAATAAAAAAAATGTTATCTGTACTTTATTTACTGGTAAATCGAATGTGATGATCTATTCGTGTATATGTTAATATTCATTAACGCCCCCTCCCCCTGCCAGACGTCACAAAAAAAAATAAGCCTTTTAAAATTAATGCTATACAATCAGCTGGAGGCTTCTGTTGTCATGGCAGACCAGGCAACGTTTCTACCTCCTTCACTGCAGGCTATGTATGACCAGAAATAATACGAATTAGATAAGGTGTGGGGAGTACTTAAAAACAATCTACATAAGGCATCAATGATCACAGCAGCAGGGACAAAACAAATAAAAAACCCAAAGAATGTCCACCACACTTGTGTAAGTTTCTGAATTTTCTGTGAATGGTGAATGAGCAGTGACTGGGCAAGCCAAAGAAATGGCCGATCTCAGATGAGGGCTTTTTTTCCCCCCACTCTGTGGCGACGGGGGGTCGGTTTAGCAAACACCAAAGTGCCTCCCCCGTCAGCCTGGCACAAGCCACCAACCATCACCACCACGAGCCCCACCCGCCTTTGTGAGCGTGTCATTGTGCACGTGTCTCTGTTTCTTTCTCTTAAAATGGCTGCCTTCACACAAATACAGAGGCAGAGGAGGAAAGGGTTTCTTCAACTGGAAATCAGGGGCTTGATGGTGATGATGGCCAGCAGTGCTTAAGTTGGGCGGGTAAAGGTGGCGGTGGGGTGTGGGGAGGGAGAGAGAGAGGTTTGGTGGTGGTGGTGGGAGGGGGAGGCGGGAGTTGGGAGCCTTTGTAAGGGGGAGGGGAAGGGTTTTGGAGAGGTGGCGTGAAGAGCTGTGGTGCTGGTTATGTGTGTGTGGTAGAGGGGGGGAGTTGGGATTGGAGAGGGAGGAAAAAAAAACAAGTCAGTTTGGTAAACTGGATCTCCATTGGGTGGCAATGCATCACCTGATGTCTGGCCCCTGACCAATGGACCCGATGGTGTTGTTGGCCACCTGCCGAGGACAAACCACCGGCACCACCCACCCTCGTTTTTATGTTTTTTGACTCGTCGCATGACGATGGGATGACGACACGTGCATGCAGTGACAGCCCTGACGGGTGGGCTTCATTAAACAAGAGAGAGAGATAGAGCAATGCACATGCACACATTGTGAGCACGCACAACATTGTTCCACGTCACGATAGGTTTCATGTGATGACCGATCGCATGTCACATGGGTGGCCAGCTATAGAGCTGTGTTGACCTTAACCGGTGCTGACACACAATGATGTGCATCGGCACACAAACACCATCGCACCATAAGTCATTGCACATGCAGCTTCTGTATAGGTAGAAAATCACTCCCAACAGAGAGTAGGACATTTTTACCACATTCGGGGTTTGTGTCACAAGGTGGAAGGGTGGCGCAGTGATTAGCGATGTGTCCTCTGTACCCAGCGAGCTGAGTTTGATTCCTACCCAATGGTTAACATCAGTAACAAGTCATATCTGAACTGGTCCTGGGCCCCCGCTTTATAAATGTGCCCTATACAGCGTGGTGATGAAGTATGGCCAATGAATCTCCAATACTGACACAATTTGTGGAGTCCTTCATCATTGAATTGACAAAGGCCTATAAATTATTATTTGAGTTTGTGACACAAACTGTTTTGTGCAAAATCCACATTCCAGACATTTGCTTAGCACGTTATATTTCCTCGGCATTTATACCGTCTCATTAGGGTCTGAAGGTTCACTACTGTATTAGGTGATACGTTTGGCTTAAAAGAAAACAATTGCATAAAATGCTTAGCGGTCACAACCACGAGATAAAAAAATAGAGCACATCACGAGAAACATTCATGAGCCACACTCTTCCCCACGTCATTGCCAGACCGGCAAATTCTTCACAGTGACAGTCATCGCTGCAGTGTCTTTTGACCAATGAAACACACAAAAACCCCGCGACCTTATTATGGTTATTTATAACAGTTCTGCCTTGCACATTCAGACTGTCATGTTGCCATGGTGATGGAATCTCCCTGATGTTCTCTGCACAAAAAAATGTGCTTGTGCATTGCCATCCGGGGTGACACGTCCGAACCGTGCTACACATTTCGCAACAGACACATATAATGGCACATCTGTAGCGGGACGAGATAACAAACAACTTCACCACAAATCCAGGCTGTGTGGGTTTTTTAAAATTATTTTTCTTCCCGTGCCACCACCTTCAACACACAGGCATCGCCACCCTGTCAGCCTGATGAATTCTACCACCATCCTCGCTCAGAAAGAAACGTCTCCCTCGATGTGACCCTTCACTCAATACAAACATCTCGTATTGAACATCGCGTCCAAACATCTGCCCTACATTAGCGGCAGGAGCATTCAATCTCGATCTCCCATGGTTTTGTCAACTCCAATTCCACACGCGCCACAAGCAAGGGGCGGGTGTGGGTTTACATTTTTGACATTCGTCAGCTACGTGCAATGCGAAAATAATTTAAGTGTGCGTGAAGATGAGTCATCAACTTTTAAGAGATGGCTCATTAATTAGGAGTAGGAGGCAGTGTGAAGAGTGTTTTTTTGAGACACTGTAGTCCATCCGGTTCATGGCTCCCAATTTTTGTGAAGGTTTATTTTGTTTCATGCAGCTTGTACAGGTGACATCACATAATGGAGCATGACGGCACCTGTATTGTTGACGAAATTCCAATTCACATTGCTACACTGTGGTGTGATACCAGATAGGAAGAGACGGCTCCCTTACTCTACATCAAGTGCATTCATGAACCACCACCGAATTACTAGGACACATCAGACAGTGACATATATTCTCAATGACCACGCTGGGATTGCGACACCCTGTACTGTATTTTTCTGGGCTTGCACAATACTGCTCATGTTCTGCATCCTAAATGTTTATCATCTTAACGACTGGTTATAGGAGCAACATTTGGCTGTAATAATCCCCCCATGGCTAGCATCTTAAAATATAACAGGCACTATATAAGCAAAATGCCACTTGGAAATTTTATTTGTGCGCGGCCACGGGTACAGAATGTCGCAGGATGGTATCACGAGAAGTATTTTGTAGGTAAATGTTGCCCGTACGACCAGGAGTCTAGATTGTAATTGTTATGCCATTATTTAATCTTACAATTATTATTTTGTGAAGTCATACTATAAATAACTCAACATGGTGATACCGAAATGGTGGCCACGATTGGTGAAGATACCTGAAAAGAAAATAGAATTCCCCCCCCACCCAAAACGTTCTTATAGGCTGATTAGAATACTGCATGTCCATGTTTTGCGGATTTTTGTCATGTTTTTCTACTATAATCATCACCAGTCAGTCTATCAACTGCTGGATGAAAGCTTCCTCGTGCTCTCATCATCTCTCAAAGTTCCATGATGACACAATCCTTCTCACTCCTGCACATGAGCTGATCTTATTGCTCCATCTCCACAGTGGTCATTCTCTCGGTCGTGTTCTCTGTTTTGTGTTTTTATCATGATCGACCACGGTTAATCTACTCATGATCCTGCACTGTAACAATCTTTCTCACTCGTGCACATGAGCTGAATTCATCACTCTATCTTCTTCTTCGTCAGTGAATGTCCTCTCAGATGCATCCCGTTCCCCGGCTGCTACTCTGTCAGGGTTTTCTTTCTACTGTATTTTAGAATTAATAATAGACTCACAGGCATATATGTATACGTTGTTAATATCTTTTACTTCCTGCACACTTAATTCACCAACTTTATATAATAAATTCCGCGCGATAGATGTTTATTTTCTTTAATTGGGAAGTTTAGCTGTCACATGTGCCACACCACGTGGATAACCAATGTTGCCGATAATGATCCACTACCCTTGGGCTTTAAAAACAAATAATGATTTAGAGTTACAGTTTAATATAAGAATTAGTTTATTTTACCTTTTAACTTAATTTGAATGCACTCACACGTTAGCTCTGTCCCTCTGTATCGGGTGGTCGGGGCAGGCGGCTGCGGCACGATAACTGTCCTAAAGACGAACTAATATGAGTACAACTTGAGTATAAAGTTGTATTGCCATTTGGAACTTTACCTATAGAATACTGGCCACATTGATCAAAGGGGTTTATTTAAATGTAGAGACCGAAACTAGCACTACAAGTACTAACTTTTCCCACTTGTTTTCAGGTTGTAGAACTGCTTTTTGTGTTTAGTTTGTTGTCCTTCACCCGTACCTCCGATTAGCACTTTGGCTACGTACCGTACGAAAGAAGTTCTACATGTACGTGCCACGTGTTGTTCGGCATGACTTCCGCCATTTTGCTCCACTTGGTGTAAAACGTTAGACATCACGCCGAACAACATGCGGCACCACTCTAAAACACATTGGAGAACTAAAACATTTGTTTTTCATGTAGATACAATACACGTGCTGAATATCATATTAATTTGTTTTGGCCAGTTTCATCACTGCAAATAACTTTTTGGGGAAAAAATGCTTCAGTCGTATCCAATTTTATGTGTTGCCTGGAATTTGACATGCCTTCCCTGAAACTCCCCTGTCTGCGTGATTAACAAAGATGTTGCAGAGTATGGTGCGACACAACGATTTGGTGATGCAAACCAGATGTGCATCACACTTGACATTAGGCTTTGTTTGATTTACTGTACAGGAATGTGTGGGACGTAGCCATCATCTAAACATGACTATTTTCTGGGGGAAATACTCTTGGGATGCTTAAATGTACTGTACTGTGTTCCTTTAGCTAAATTCAAAAGCTCAGCGATGAAAACGAGTCAATGTAGGACGCCTCTCAACATTATGGGATCTACAAATGGTAAACAACGATGATAATTTTCAGCCATTTTTTCTCAACTGCTGGATGAAAGCATCCCCCATGCCATGTTCGTCACGCAGATTGTTTGAACATACTTCACCGTGCTGGTCATTGTGCGGGCTATGTTATTGACAGGTGCCCAAACTAAAGCCAGACATTACTCGCCACAGATGTTAGGCTGTGGCCAGGAATCGAACTCAGGTTTTCTAATCGACTGTGCCACCACCCCACCCATTGTTGGATTACCGTACTCTTATAAAACAACAACAATAACCACCACCAGCCATCTCTCATACATCGATAAATCACCACAATCCTATACATTGCTTTACCAGTTGAGAGTCCAATGAGGTATTACATTGCGCAAGGCAGACTTATTAATCATAATCACGCAGGAATTCTACTGTTTAAACAAACACGAACAGCTCGATTCTTGAAACGTGTCTGTCTTTGTGAGCAAGCACAGACGACGGTTGTGTGTACCCGAACACCGAAGATGGAATTTGATTTGAAGTGGACTTGTGTCTTTGGAGTGTGTGCATGTGGTCAGTTCACTTTTGGCATCTCACTAAGAGCGTCGTTTATGTAACTCCTCAGCATCATCAAGCAGCATTCAAACAAATGCATACCTGTCAACCCCTTATCGGTGCCCTACCTTATTACAGACCCATTCAGCCCTTATTGGTCACCCTGTGCCCTTATAAATATCAACGTTCATCCTATAAAGTCCCATCACAAGAGAGAAACACAAACAAATAGACCAACACATTTTTTTACCCGCATTCAAACGGCTGTACGCCGTATGGACCTGAAAACTCAATTTCCCCTGTATAAGAATAGGGGGTAAACCGTATGGATTGACAGATATACAAATGCAGACAGATTGTTTTATTTCACAAAATAGAGCAGCAATTATACCAGTAGAGTACGTTACTGAACTTTTAAGATAACTTTATATTGCCTGTTTATATAGTCGAGGCTGACCCATAAGCCACAATTATATAACTTGGCAGACAGTAGGTGTATAGTGACGCTCATGGTGAAAATATGTGGACTGGTGGCTATTTGAATGCCACTCAGCATGAGCAGTCCATTCCACCATGAGTGATATTGTACCGCCGCCTTGTGGAAAATCTTAGAATTTGCATTTTTTTTACATTTGTCGACACTGCATTGCCAGTAGTGCACAATGACGCGTAATAAAAAAAACTAAACGCATTCGTTAATAACAGCGGCTTAAGTGGAAATATTTATGTAATTGGCGAGCGACGATTTGGGCAATGGACATTTTTTTAAATAGCACGTAACATTTCTCCATAGCACAATACATTGCATGTAATATTAAAAAGGGTAATTGCCTGAAACGTCGCCTATTATATTTTTCCTTTTAAAGGCAGCGTTATTGACAAACGTGTTGAATGTTGTGTTATTTGTTCTAAAGTTAGTGGTAATGCAGGTGCCTCTAAACTTGGAATAATCCTGCATCTCGTCCACAACTAACACACCGTTAATGTTTGTTGCCGCTCTCAATGCTGTTTATGGTTACGTTGCTTGGAAAAGTTGAGTGTATAAACGCTTATAACAGTTTGTTTATACCTCGTCGAGTTAATGTTGTAATTTGCTTCGTGTGACTTTATAAAATGTGTTCTACTTTAATGAAAGCTGCATGAGTTTGTTTTGAAATGTAAGCTAAACTTTGTTGTGCGGTTAGCTTTTCTCTGTTTATATTTTAGTTTTGTTCGAGCTTACGTTACAACGGTTGTCAGTACACTGCGCTACGGATCCGGCGACCTGAGTTTGATTCACAACCATGGTTAGTTAATATCAGTGGCGAGCAATATCTACACCAGTACTCTTCACCAGCCCGCACTAACCAGCATGGTTTTGCACAAAACATTGTGACCAGCATAGTTTGTGGATTTTTAACAAAGGTCCGTAAATTAAACTGAATTAGTCGTCACTTATTTATATGGGCCACCCTTTAAAAAAGGCATTGGAAGCCTCAATGGTTTCTCACCTCGTAAAATCAACTCCTTCTATCCATCAAGCAATGTCCCATTCAATCCCATTCATTGACTTATCACACAGCATGCTCAGTTTTAACGCAAAACACCCAGCAATACGTGGGAGAGGGGGGGGGGGCAGAAGAAATTTCGAAAGGAATTGGGGATGGGGAGCGGGGAAAGAGGCAGACAAAGTTATGAGAGGGGAAATGGCGTGGTGCGTTGCCTTTCAAGACTAATATGCTACCAAACAAATTGGTGGCTTTATGGTTCACATTACAACACGTGCAACCCTTGACAAGGGCTCGAGTGTGCACCACGTACTGTGCACAGGTGTGAGCAATTATATGAGAACTTTGGAACTCAGTGTTAAGTGTAATTCACTGCGGAACCGCTCTATGGGGTGGAGCAGTTGCACGGTGGTTAGCGCGCTGTGCTTTGAACCTGGTGACCTGAGTTCAATTCCCAACTAAAGCTAAGATCAGTGGCCAGTGATATCGGAACGGGTTTTGTCCTCCTGCCCCACCCTTATCAACCGGCACAATGATTAGAGTGGTGAAGTATGGTCAAATCACCCCAACGGTATGAGAAGTGTGGGGAGAACTTCATCCAGCAGTGAATCATCAAAGAGGGCTGTACATATATATGGTACAACATTTCGATGAAGTTATATATTTTAGGGTCAAAATTCGATATTCTTGTTTTATCCCATTTGTACTGTCGCGTTTGTATTTTTTGTTTAATTTGTGCAGTTTTTTTCGCTGGGTGGTATTATGTTAACAGACTAAGTGTATCGTAATTATGAGAATCTAAATGCAGTGTTTGTCATCATTAGGCATGTTCTATCCACTGCTGTATTAAGGCTTCTCCATAGTGCTGCAACGACACAATATCCATCTCGTTCCTGAAAATGAGTTGATTCCGCTTCTTTCCCTCCGTGATCGTGTAACTGTCGGGTGTGCTCCCTACTTGCATGTATGTGGAACTTCTTTCATCGTTACATACATAATAAATACGCGTGTATATACACTGTGACGATGCTATCGTACATTTACTTTGTACATTTTCCAAAGAGTTCCAACATAGTTTCACGTGGAGAAGAGTTTAGCATCGTCACAGGCAATGAATAATGAATGTATAGCTGCGATGTGGAAACAAAGCGTTAAAGGCCTTAGTTAAAAACGCGTAAAACACTGAGTTCACTGAGGCTGAAAAAAAAATGCTTCAGAAAAGATTATTTGTGAAGACAATGCCGATTACTTTCTTTGACCCAGAAGGACTGGTGCATCGTTTGAATTTGTTTCAAAGGGTCCGATTGCGAACCAGAAATGAAAAAACAAACTTTTGCCCTGCCTACAACATCCATTTCGAAAACAGGAATCCAAATCATGAGTCTTGCAGTACAATGTACCGACACACATTCACATTGCCCTGCTGTGTGCTGGATCGTAGCCAGTGTGAGTCCAGCCTTTGACCACTGCACCCAACATTTCCCCTTCTGGCACATGTGGTTTCTTTATCTTCCAGAAAGTAAAAGAATACTCATAAAGGACATAGGTTTGATAACATTCTGACAATTGTCTTAAGCAAGGAAAATTACAGAGGATAATCAAAGAGAACTTCCAGAGACGTATTAAGAAGATACAGTAGAATGATAAATAGTGTCTTCATGCAGAACGAGAAAGACTATTTTAAATTAAAGGGCAAACGATAGTTGGTAAGTGTAAGAGGGACATGACATAAGGATCAGAGATTGTAGAGGCGACCAACTGTTTATGTGGTCACAGTTGCTGAGCTAGCACCACTGAGATTTTTCGATTTGAATGCAGACAGCCGCCCATGATTGAAATGGGTTCTCATGTTGTCATTAATTGATGGTTTCAGCTCAGTCACTGATTATTGCCAAAAAAAAACACCATTAAATTTGGGTTTGCGCTTAATGAAGCAAAACATTCCAGCTCTGAGAATTAGAAATGTTGTTTTGACAGTTATACAACCAACGTGTCTCCCTGAGGCAGGGCTGGTGGGAAAGTGCTGCCCCCTAGCGTGTCGCCCTCGTGTTGTAACGCAGTGCCACCAAATAATGTGAAGAGTCCTCTTTGGTTCTTTCGGTAAAGTCACGTAGTTAGAAATTAAATCAAACAAATCACGACGTTTCGATCGCAACACAAGCAAGTGGTCGTGATCACGCCTGATGACGACCGCTTGTGCTGCGATCGAAACGTCGTGATTTGTTTAATATTATTTCTAATTACGTGACTTTACCGAAAGAACCAAAGAGTATGGATTCCTGCAGTTACGAAAGCTTCAAATCAAGAATGTGATGAGTGTCGGTGATAGATAACTTGCTATTTCAAAAGTAGTTCTCTGATATCTAGTTCCAATGACCGTTCTCTAACACGAAGTGATTCGCTGCTCTGTAACAGTTCTAAATTGATTCGTTGTTTCTTGACATGACGCTGATAACACCATTGGAATGAATTTGGGGGGAAAGACATTTTTTTTTTAAACAAATCAGTCTTGTAACTTCTTTCTACAGAATCTAGTATATTATGTAATGTCAAAATGTTCTCTGTAGAATATGTATTAATATTCTTTATTTTCACAGTGTTGATCCATGCAGGTACAAATCTACTTATTAACAGTCTACCCACGTGATAAAAACATTTGATGACAGCAAGGGGAGGCCTTTGTCCAGCAGTGGATAGATCACGGGTGCTGCCGATCAATCATTCATATTATTTGCATAGGAAAGCCAAAGGGAATACAGTATCGAGGGTCCGTCTGACATTGAGATGTTCGGCGAATTCGATGAATGAGTCTTTGGCTTTAAATGTGAGGAAACCTGTAGCAAAACCCATCCCACATTGGAAAATAGGGTGACCCTCGACACTGCTACCTCGTGGTGGTGGGCTACCCATCCGTATGTATGGTGAACTTATTTCGCACCGTACGTAGCCAACCGCGCTAATCGGTGTTGCGGGGAAGGACAACACAACACCCGAGAACGAATCAGGCTCAACCATGCTTACATTTCAAGAGTCGACAATTTCGTGTGACTTGGTCGAGAGCAAATTCAAAATACAAATTGAATTCAAGTAAAGTCAAAGGCCATACCTTCTAATCGGCCGTGTGTTTTTTTTTAACTTCTGGGCTCTTTGCCCAGGGGCGAATCGTACATACACACATCATTCCACGTGCAGCGTGCAAGCTGGTATCTCTGAGCCACGAACGGCTCCAATAAATGAGGGTGTATGCGTGCAACCCAATGCACAACTTGGGGCTTACGTAACCTCTACATCATGCGCGTGCCTGGCGAGTATGTGATGACGCACACCGCGTCCAAACCACCCCACACACGCACGCATCACATACGCAGACATTGCACCCCACGTGGCAGGCAAATCCTCCGCTCTGATCCGTACAGCACACCGATGATGCTGATGCTGCTGCTGCTTGCAGCTTGCCGCGTGGCGATCTTCAGCAACAATACAAGCCGTTGTTTGATCATCCCCCCCACCCCACACTCCCTCCTCTCTTTCTTCTGTTGTTATACCTGAGTAAATTGCAGCAGCGTCTGAGCACATTTAGACGAACGCTTGAAGATAAATTGGGATTTTGTTTTGTGTCCGTGAGACATTTCACGGAGTATAGTAATTCACCGGCGCGCATGGATTGATGGCACTTGTGTGTTAGTGATAGTCCTGCTGCAACAGAGTTAATTACAGGTCGGTGGATTAGGTACAGTATATTTATATCGGTTGTTTGTGCATGTGTATCCGAACGCTCTCAACCAAGTAAGCTGAAATGTGCCGGATTTAGTTTGACTGTCGGAAGCTAAGCAGGGATTTGTGCTTTTAAGGGAGACGTCCATGCATAATAGGTGTTATGGGCTGCCGAGCTATGCGATGGGGCAGCAGAGGGCAGTAGAGCATAATCCACAGTTGTACTGGACTTGTATTGCACCCCCCCACGCCAATGCTTAAGGGGCCATCCATAAATGACGTCACGCGATTTTGGACGATTTTTGACCCCCCCTCGTCACACGGCGTTACAAAAAGTCAGACCCCACCCTCAAATATGACGTCACAAAGCTCTGCCCCACCCCCCCCCCAAAAAAAATAAAACATGCTTCAAATCGCTTTAAACTATTGTCATTGTAGTGCGTATCTAATATGGTGCTGAACTCCGATGTTGTAGGAGAAAACATTTATCAAAAGTCGATTTAATTAAGTAGAACGTGTTGTCTATATTGTATTTATTTAAAGTTGCGCAATCTTATGTGACGTCACATTTCTCAACCCCCCCCCCTCGTCACACATCGTCACAAATGTCTGACCCCCCCCCCAGGTGCGTGACGTCATTTATGGGCGACCCCCAACGCTTTCGGCAATTACCCGAACTACCATACCCATCGTAGGTGAATTGTGGTCAAATTAAGATCGCGCGCGTAAAGCCGATTGACAAAGGGCTCAACATATTCTATGGCCTTGAGAGGCTTAACCCCCTTCTCCTGATGACGCACGCTTATGCTGCGATCGAAACGTCGTGATATTTGTATTCACTTTATTTTATTCTTTGTCTATTTACGTGACTTTACCGAAAGAACCATAGAATATGAATTCCTGCAGTCACGAAAGTTTTAAGTCAAATTTTAGGGCTCAACATGTCATATATATTTTAAATTATCAATCTAATACAGTCACACAGTGCCAATTCTGGTATCTTGTATATGACGGAGTGTAAGTCTTTTACATTGCATAGTGTAGCACCAGCAGCATTCTTTTGATAATACGTGCATTATAAGGGTTTGAACGTATAGTCAAATCCGTTTTGTTATTTCTAGATTGGAAGCTTTCGTGACTGCAAGGATTCATATTCTTAGGTTTTTTCGGTAAAGTCACAAAAGGAGCCTGTGGGCTATTGATTGTTCTAATTGTAATTGCTTATGTAGACGAACATTGAGCAAATGCCACGGCATTTGAGTCACTTTAAACACAATTGCACAACCCCCACAACATCCCCTCTTCTCATCCCCCACACAAACACCGCCCTCTTGTTTGCAATGCAAAAACTCACAAAACTCCTTACACACAACAAAACGTCAGCTGTGTGTGTGTGTGAGTGTCTACATTCTACGTAAAGTGTTTACAAGCCGGAACTGTGTACTGCATTAGGGCCAAGCTGTGGCTCAGCGGTTTGCGAAACGGGTAATGAACCCATCGAACCTGAGTTCGATTACCTGCCACGGCTAACGGCGTCCGCAACTTCACCGACCCCCGTATTGACCAGCACGGCGAAGGGGCCGTCCATAAATGACGTCACGCACCTATGGGGGGAGGGGGGGTCAGATATTTGTGACGATGTGTGACGAGGGGGGGGGGGAGATTTGAGAAATGTGACGTCACATCATAATGCGCAACTTTAAATAAATGTAGACAACAGGTTCTACTTAATGAAATAGACTTTAAATAAATGTTTTCTCCTACAACCTTAGAGTTCAGCGATTTAAAGCATGTTTTTTGGGGGGGGGGGGGCAGAACTTTGTGACGTCATATTTGAGGGGGGTCTGACTTTTTGTGACACCGTGTAACGAGGGGGGGGGGGGGGTAAAAATCGTCAAAAATCACGTGACGTCATTTATGGACGGCCCCAAAGTATGGCCAAACAACTGCCATGACCGACGCAGCCTGCGTGGGGAAGACTTTCATCCAGGAGTAGGGCTGTAAGTTAACATCAATTTAAAGCTTTCGGTAAAGTCACGTAGAAGGGAAGTAATAAAATAATAAAAATATGATGTTTTATTTTTATTATTTTATTATTTTATTACTTCCCTTCTACGCGACTTTACCGAAAGAACCAAGAAGAAGTTAACATCAATTATAAATAAGCCATTCAATTCAATATGGAGCTGTCCGCTGCTGTGCTCCGGAAAAAACAAAACTTCTCCCTCCAGTCTCCCCAACGCCCTAGAGTGGGCGGTCCGGGTGGTTAGGGAGAGGGGGGGTGGGCTCTGGAAACGACTCCGTGATAAATGAAGCCTCGATAACAATGGAATTGTACATCATCGCACGTTGTATTTGTCGAACTGGTCCTCCAAGCTCCTATCTATCCCCCTCCCACAAAAAAACAAGACCAACCCTTCCCCCCACGCCGACATCCACCCACCCACCCACCCATGCCCCCCGTAAACATTTTGTCATTCATGCTTTCCACCCACTTGGCCATAAAATCCGTCTGACTCTCACCGAAACCAGTCAGAATGAGGAAACGCGAAAGCTCGTAATACAACCAACCAACCATCACAAAGCTCCCGCGACAATAAAGTTCGTCGCACCGAACTCCCCCCAAACCATCCCATCCCCCAGCACCCCTCCGCCTTGTGTCACTTGCTACAAGCCCTGCAGCAAATGCGTGAGCGGCTCATAAAGGCGCGCAGCTGAGAGCAACCGGGGTCAAGCAAACGGCGGCGTTCCCGCAACACGAAACGCGGTGGTGTCGTTTCTCCGTGGCCGAGATTTGAACAGTTGAGGTTGGAGATTCGGAGGGGGCCGATGGCTGCGTCCAAGACCGACGATCTGGCCACTTTGGCAGTTTTGGACGAGACGACGCTGTTGGAAGTGCTGAGAAGCCGATATGCCGACGACCACATATACGTGAGTTAAATGAATGCAAATGTGTTTTGGGGGGGGGGGGGGCTTGCACGCACGCTCTGGCATACTGCGGTCTTACGTAAGTAAAGTGATATACTTTTGGCAATTGCATAATAATGGCTTGAACTTCGGTCTGCTATTGAGAGACTTGATCGCATCTTTTCGCCAAAGCTGCGTTAGGTTGTCTAACCGATGTTGCTTATTTCACGTACGTACATGTCGAGCACATATGGTGGCACGTGTGTGTGTGTGTACTCAGTGTGTGTGTGTGCTGTGTCACGTGTGTGTGTGTTTTATTGTTGAATTGGATGTTCCAGTGGTGGTTTGTACGTACGCCATGTGTCGCGAGAGATGCGTCGTGCAGTGTGACTGTGTCGTTCTGTATGCAGTATGTTGTCGGTATAAACACGTATGCCGCATTGAAAAATGTGGGCAAAGAAGTGCGCACGGTAATGCAGTGCGTGCTTGGCATTAATGTGCGCTGAGGAACAAGAAGAGGAACACGTGGATCCAGTGAGCGTACACAAAGGCGAGATACATCAAATTTGTAAACTCGGGAGAGGAGGAAAAATGGTTTTGGTAGCACACGTCTCGCTCGCAGGAGTGATGACCGTTTGCTGGATGAAGGCTTATCCCAAAGTCAACATCGATCTTTCGCGGTCTCACCATGTAACACTATGTACCCAGCATCCGCGCATGACTCAACGTCAAAACAACACGCACTCCCATAGCCACGTTGGACATCCTCTCGTGCGCGTTTCCTCCTCTGGCTGTCGTTCCGTCGTTGAGTTTCTAACGACGTGTCTCTGCTCGAGCCCACTTTTTAACGTGCAAGATAATGCATACGTTTCACCTGTGTGTGATCAATAAATCGTAATAATCACGCGTGTCCCCCCTTTTCGGTCTCTCCGTGTAATCCCAAGTGTGCGTCTCTCCACGTTTCTTTGCGCACTTTTCGAGAAGTCTCCCTTTCAAGTGTCTGTGCTTTTAGTTCCATACGTCAGCTGGTAAATAGCGGGTGACGGCGTTTTTGGATAACATAATTTGATAATGTATAGGAACAAACCGATTCGTACAAAGCGGAACGTTTAAAAAAAATGGTAAGTATGTAAACCAATATAGAGTACACTGTGTTCATGCTTTTGGACATTGCTTGCACTCGTATGTAGAATTTTTTTTTTTACAAAATAGACGAGGTCCCATGACTGACCAAAATAGTCCAATTGTGTAACTTTTCTAAGACTTTATAACACGTGACATTATCTCATTCTCACTGAATGTCGAGAAGGTCTTACACATTTGTCCTACCCTGTTGAAGATTCCTGTGGATTCAAGGGCACACAATTGCACATTTTCAGCAACTGAATACGTTTTTGTTGTTGTTGCAAAATGCACAAAGGCTGCGTGCTTATTACACTTTTTTTGCGTTATTTGAAACCACAATTGTTATCAGTGACATGCCCTTTGCATTGTTATATTACAAAAATACGTTTGATTACCCAGGAAAGCCTCACTGAGTCTCATTGAGTCTATTTTTTCAGGAAGGTCCTGCAAAGTTTTGCGTTCGGGGACGATTATTGCTTTGTATAATCCCAATTTAGTAATTTGTCATATTTGCCAAATTTGCACGCTGACGTCGGCACACATTGGCTTACTCTTGTGAATTACACCATAGGATGTTTAATGTCCATTTCAAGTAGCACCCGCAGTAATAACCAGGGATGGCCGCTGAATTCAAACCGTGAATCTCTGTAAGAATCAGCGAATGCACTACCACATTACATTTAAAGTACACATCCTTTGAAACTTTAGCAAAATATGTACCAACTTTCAGTACATAAAGACAAATGCACCTACAATTGATAATTATTCTCATACGATTCTTAATGTAGTTTGTGAAATTTAAACAAAAATGTTCCACGGACATTGTGAAATAGCTTTTACAACGATGTTTTCATAAACACTGATCCGGTTTTGTGTAATTTTTAAACTTTTAAACAATCCGCAAAATACATTGTGCTGGTGCGTGAGTTACATCCTGATTTGTCTGGTCTGAAAAGCTGAAGGATCCATCCTCTAGGGTTAGTGCTTCGGACACCTTTGGGGTCACTTTCTCGACTTTATCTAATGTTTTGCACTGAAATGTTTACTTTGGCCCCGTATAGATAACATTTTGGTTATCTTCGTACCCTTCATTTAGTTCGTGTTCTACTTGGTTCACTTGATATTAAAACGTGATTCACAATGTTCATCGTTCTGAGATGCAATCTGCATGAATGACGTTATATAAATTAAATGTTTGTTATTATTCACGTCTATTTGTAAGAATGCTCGCTGAACATTGCCAACATTGCATCTTGTAAATGTTTACGCATGGAATATGAAGAACCTGGGGAAGAATAATTTTCTTATACCAGGGTTGGTCAAACTTACATACCCTACCAACCGCATGGCAACATCTGTACGTGATCAAGAGGCAAAAGACACTTTGCAGATCATGTGGGGAGGTCAGGTGGGGAAAGGTCATGCGGCCAATTCGCTGGCGCTGTTTGGCTGTGGAGTTTTGAGTTTGTTAATATGTGGGAGCCCCCAGGGAGTACTGGATTATGACTTTAACTGCCTGGGAGATGCATGAAGCTTCCACGCCTCAAACAAGGTGCAACAAATGGGCACAGAGCACATAGCCTTTGGGCATATGCAAAAAATCAGCAGCAGTTCCTGAAGGAAGTGAATTTTGGTCTTCTATCGGTTACCATCAATGTAAATGGGTAATGTGACCAATTGACATCAGCAGTGATAGACAATTGTGGACTGGTTTCATCCCAAAAAATTATTGACATTTACAGATTTGATTATTGTTGGTCTCAGCCAAGATAATGGGCCCACGGTGTCGATGTGGAAATTCCATATACATGGTTCCCAAAGACAGACTTTGCAACAGCGAGCGTTGGTGACTATGCTGTCCTGATTAATCCTAAATAAGGACAAATAAACAGTCCAAAGTTGCCCATATTTTCAAGAGTGTGTCTACGAATATTTGCATATCGATTCCAAGTTTGTATTGCGTCGCTCTCTCATGTGACTACACGTTATAAACATTACGCAACGCAATGCCCTGAGACTATATTGCAGAAATGGCACCGTAGTGGGACAGTTTCACAGGTGTGTTGCAATAAATGTACGATAAGATAGCAACGAGTGCAGGGAAGTAACGTTGTTGCATGGGGCTACAACGTTAGGCTCGCGCCACCCATGATTAAGCGTTTATATTCATTTATATGCCTTCAATCGCGAGCTGTCTTGCGACTAGTTTATTAACATCCTGTTACCAAACCGTCTGCACTCTGTGTTCTCCAGCATTGCTGATATAACGTTTCGAAGCCGATCAAATTTGAGTGGTTGTTGGGATGCCCTGTGAGAGGAGCCAACATGTACCTGGCTGGTTTAAAAAAAAAACGATGTTCATTACTGAAGAATAACAGACCAATGTGCCTAAGAGGGGAAATATGGCGCTTGTGGATATTAGCTGTTATGACATACGGATCAGAAACGTGGACATTAATAAAGGAAATGGAACAAAGGCTGAAGGAGTGGCAACTAGAAGCATGGAGATGCACCGCATGCTTGGAATTTCATTGAGAGACAGAAAGGGGAACGCGTGGATTGGAGAATAACCACAAGTTAGAGCCCTCCGTTGTTGGCCGTTGATATCAAATGAACAAATGATTTGGTGAGAAAATGAAGTGAGGCTTGGGCAGGATGCATCACGAAGTGACAATGGCTGATGATTGAGACGAACGACGGTTTCAGTTTCGGTTCCGTTTCATTTATTTGGTATAGCCCTGTGAGCCATTCGGCTCTTGAATCGGGTGCAACCGCAAGAAACAAAAAACAAAAAAACATGAACAAGAAAACATCTTAAAGTGACTTTGAGCAAACAGAAAATCCAGTGACAGTGGAAGCAGGGTAGGCGCACTGATGAGAGGTGGACGTGATGATTCAATCGGCTCTCGTACAGGTGCTTCACAAGAGAGATGGTGATGGGTTTTGGGAGGAACTTCATGCCGATCATAACGAGCTGAAAATGTTTTATTCGTCCAAATCAATTGGCATAACACTGGTCAACACACTTTTCTGGCATAAGGTATTCCAACGGTTTCTAAGGTAATTTTGGGGTGCTGATTCCAAATCTGGCATCAGTTTTTGTCTATCACATCAGGTTTTCAATAAAAACTGCAGAATACAAATATTAAATAAATGTGGATATCTACATAAAATGATATTATAAACACACTATCCTAAAAATACAGCACCATATTTTAACACTAAAGCAGTCACTGACTCGCAACAACTTGCAATCATAAGTGAGAGTTAATTTCGGGTAAGATCAATGAAAATGGGGTATGCCGATAGCATAAAAATGAGATGTGATAAAGCAAATCTGAGATCAGATTTGGAATCAGCACCCTAAAATTTGTCTAAAACAGCTACAAAAGTCCAGGCCAGAAATTTTTTTTTTTGTTGACCAGTGTAATATATCAGATAGCACAATTTCCACGCACCACCCATATTTGTTTAAACTTCAAAAATATTCGCCTGATAATATTCATCTACTTTCCATACTAAAGCAGCATTACTTGAAATTATATGTATACATGCTATTTTGCCACGTACACGTTAGAATACGATTTAAATGTGTTTTTTATCCACAGACCTACATTGGAGATATACTCATTTCAATCAACCCATTCAAGCAGCTTCCTTTGTATGAGAAAACGGTAAGTGTTTGGTCGCTGTGTGTTTTAAAAGAAATAAATTAAGTAGTTTTTTATATAACGTATAAACATCACATTCCAGAAGTGACCGCACTGGCCAAGTCTTTGAGCTGTTTTGCTTAAGAGCTGCTAAACCGGTTTCGGGGCCACCTCAGCACTGATGTTGATTTTTTTTTTCACCATTTGGCTAAGAATGGTCATTTGTTTAACTTAAATGCCACGGTATCTCAAAGCGCTTTACTAGCAGGCCTGAGCCAATGGTGGAAATTCCACATTCATATGGCAGTAGGCAGTCTATCGATAGGACAGTTTATTAGATACATGACATAAAGGTACAATATATTACAATGGTTAAACATTTAATATCGACGCAATACAAATCCAGAATCATGGATATGTATGTAGAACTTCTTTTGCACCATACATATCCAACCGTGCTATTCGGAGGTATGGGAGGATATATAGTTATATACGATGGGCTGTAATTTTAAATGGTGTGTTATGTCATGACCTCTGAAATCGGTGTGGGTACAATGTAACATTATTTAATGAATGATTAAGGTTGTTACCTTGCTGATACCACACAAAGCGTTTAGTAATGTTTACATTTTTGACCCACCCCTAATGGACATCTGCGAAAAAGAGCTTCATAACACATTGGATTAAATAAAGATTCTCATTCTGATCTGGTGGAAATGGGCAGGACAAGTGCAAACAACAACCGATGAGGGATAGCCTAAAATAACCGTGGAGTGAATATCGAGAGAATGCAATAGATGCACATGAAAACATTTGGAATAGACGGTGAGTTAAAATGAAAGAGTTCAGAGCTCATTATTGGACAGGAACAAAGGAGGACAGGAGGCAATTGAGGAAATTAGGGGAGGCCTTGAAGCAGTGAATCGTTACATGCTGATAAAAATTTCCAGACTGTCCAGCATGGCCAGCTGGGCTGAAAGCCTCTTAAAGTGGGAATGAGGCTCCTATTCATATTCCTAGGTTTTTTCGGTAAAGTCACGTAGGTAAAAACATTAAAATTAATAAAAGTAAAATAAAATAAAAATCACGACGTATCGGAGGCAACACAATCTTCCGCCTTCAGGTGGAACCGTCACAGCCACCACAGCTGTATCAAGTACAGCTGTCGTGGCTGAAGACGGAAGCTTGTGTTGCCTCCGAAACGTCGTGATTTTTATTTTATTTTACTTTTATTAATTTAAATGTTTTTACCTACGTGACTTTACCGAAAAAACCTAAGAATATGAATCTTTGCAGTCACGAAAGCTTCAAATCTAGAATGAGGCTCCTCATAAAAACCGCCGTTCCCCACTAAGCGGCAGTGACGTTACCACGGCGCTTGTGCCAGGCTAGGTACACCTTGAGGCCACGTGAAGTGTCGAAGGCTCGCTGGCAGGAGGGCACGGAGCAGATGCAGGTGTTATGGGTTGACTGACCGAGATGCCAACGACTACCGGCAGTGTCACGGGCGCTCCTATGCCTCCTCACCCTGGGCACGAAAAACTGCACAAAAAACTCGTAAAAATAAGTTATTTTACTGGAGTCTACTTGCCCAGCTATGAGAGCTAAAGTGTGCAAATAAATTGTTAATCATAAACATGTGGGTAAACCGATCTATAAATGGCCTGAAGGACTTTAGACTGGTGCAGAGGACTTTTGAACACAACTTGCTTTTTTAAATCTAATCACTTGGCAGTAGCAACACGATTGGGTTAAATAGCTGCGAAAATATAAAAGCGTTATTTTGAAGTCAAATCAGTGTGCTTTTATGGTATAAATGTCCTGCTGATGTAATTGCTGTGTCACCTATACTTGGTATTCCATAAAAAAAATATAATTAGAGCATCCTAGGTAGTAAAATACCACAAAAATATTTCTCCGTTATGCATCTTCATAGCAAAATAAAATGTGTTTTCAGCCTGTTGATATTTTCAACGTGTATATTAAGAAACAGCATTTGTTTAAGCCATCGAGCTATGGGCCTGTACCAGACAGGTCCCATCAGAAACATTCAGGCTTGTTAAACAAAAATAGTAATCCAGTAAATGGCTCAAACGCTGTACTGTACTTTGTAACGCATGGGAGGGTCTGTTGTGACTGGTAGTTCTGCAAGTAGTGGTTCAAAGTCTGTTAACGTATCTTGCTTGTAGAATGGGGCATATCGAACCCCATTTGAGTGGCTTGCATCTCCCTCAAGGCTGCAGCAACATGTGACCATTTCTTAACGGGGGGTCATAGATTCATCGAGTCAATTTGTATTCTTAAACTCATGGATACACCCATCAATTCACAATATTTGTTCTATTCATGTGTTGTATGCAATGAGTTGACGTAACCCTCTCCAGCCACTGGATGCTGCTACATCCATAATATTGTTAAACAAACTTAATGGATTATTTTCTTGAATTGCGGCCCTGAGTCATGACAGATTAATTTCATCGTTAGGTCATGGGGTCAATTGGTGTACCACCTCTACTTTCTAAGCCGCCAATAGCTACGCAGCATGGATGAGGCATTCGTGGATGGTTTGTACTAATGGATATAAATCATGATTACAGATTCATAAGAGCCACAGGCACATGACTGTACTGCACCTTTGTCAAAAACAAATGTGTGTTTATTTTTTAAAATCGTAATTGCGCTCCAAGTTTTGTCTGCGGTACGCACGCATTGCGGTCTTAAGCCTGGTCTTGAAACGCAAGTTTTCGAGCCACACTGTGGCTCCGTGTGTTCCCGTGGCTTTAACGCAGCGGAATGTGTTGCAGATGTCTCAGAGGTACACAAACCAACAGAAGAGCACTCTTGAACCGCACATCTTCGCCATTGCTGATGCGGCGTATCGCTCGATGCTGGGTCGGGCGGCAGCAAAGTCCTGCAATCAGTGCATCGTTATCAGGTAGAGCATTGTCATAAAGCACACATCCTGAAGCTACTGTGCTGTCTGCGACACACGAATATACCAAATCGTGCGTGTTGCTTGCCAATTGTACAAACACTTTGTATGTCATTGCGTCGGGAGTGGTAGTGCAGTGGTTAACGCACTGTGCTACGAACTAGACGACCAGAGTTCAATTCCAGCTGATGACCAAATGACACTGGTGAATATTTGAACCGGCCCTGGGTCTACCCCTCGGTCCACTTCGCCTTAAATGAGTACCTTGTGTGGTTCAAACTTAATTTGGAGCTTTCGTGACTGCAGGAATTATTCTTTGGTTCTTTCGGTAAAGTCACGTATCAAGATAAAATAATAAATAAAATAAAATAATGTGTTGCAATCGAAACGTCGTATGCTAGTATTTAATTTAATTTATTATTTTATCTTGATACGTGACTTTACCGAAAGAACCAAAGAATACCTTGTGTGGCGTGAAAGCAGCAGCACTGGGGAGACGAAGGTGGCAAGGTCTTGGTGCTGTCCACCCACCCCCTCATGTACCTTGCCAGCCTTCACAGGTGCTTGACTTGGAAATCTGTGAAAAAAAGCTTCAAAGCTTCGATTTAAAGCTTCTTTCGTGACTGGAGGGATTCATCTTCTTGGTTCTTTCGGTAAAGTCACGTAGAAGGGAAGTAATAAAATAATAAAAATAAAACATAATAAAATTTCGATTTAAAGCTTTCGTGACTGCAGGGATTCATCTTCTTGGTTCTTTCGGTAAAGTCACGTAGAAGGGAAGTAATAAAATAATAAAAATAAAACAATAAAATAATTCTCATGACGTTTCGGCCACAACACAAGCAGCCGTCCTCAGGTGAAGACCAGGTTTGTCGGGGAGACAGCGTCTAAGAATTATTTTATTATGTTTTATTTTTATTATTGTATTACTTCCCTTCTACGTGACTTTACCGAAAGAACCAAGAAGAAGCTTCAAAGCTCTTCGGATTTCTCCAGGATAAAGAAAAAATCCTGATTCTGCTTTCTTAAAGCATTTTCCCCAACAGTCTATTAAATGCTACATGGGAATGTTTGGCATTGTTTTTTTGAATAATTGCACTTGGAAAACCATTCTTGTGTTACTGCCTTAATCATTTTGATTGGTAATGTACACAATCGATTTTGAGAATTTTAGAAAAGGCAGATTGAGGGGAGAACTCTTTGTTGGTGTATCTTTATCTTGGAATGGATGATATTATTAGTTCCACCTTCAACTGGTATTTCCTTGTTAAGCTTGGAAAGCTGAACATTGTGGACAGAAGCGTGAAGAGGTGTGCTGAGAGACCAAAAGAGGAGCTCCTTCGTTGATTAGAGTACAATTTTTTATTTAAGACCTCCAATTACCGTTAAGAAAAGTAAGTGGGCTTAGGCAGGATACATCGTCGCTAGAATGCATGAAGGCCAGGTGGTGAAGACTAATAACTGAATAGCAGCCAAAACAGGAAACGCACCCAAGGAGACCTCAACCCCAGAGACTGTGATCAATCCGCTAGTGTGGAGGTGTTACGGGGGCTTGTTACATTGCAGGACTGTGATGGGTGGCGGTGACTTGGTGAGGCTTTCGTCCAACAATGGCCATCACCCCATCTAGCAGCATGTCCTACCCAAGCCCGCTTGCTCTTCTGAGAACGGTGGTCGATGTGATGTCTGTAACTTGTGTATGTTCGCTGGCCCTTGTGTTGATAGTGAAAGCTTGAAGGGGGGAGGAGGTACTTAAGTTGATCGATCATGATCCCGGTAAATCAACTTTTGTGCCCCCCCCGTATGGGTGACGTAGCGTTTGGCATTTGGTAGTTGGAGGTGTGGTGACTCGCGTGCCCCGTGCTGTTTCTCGTTTGGTCCGCAGTGGCGAGAGTGGCGCTGGGAAGACTGAGAGCACCAAGCTGCTGCTGAGGCACATCATGGAGCTGTGTCGGGGAAACACGCAGCTGGAGCAGCAAGTGCTGCAGGTGACGGTGGCACCAACGCCGCTCCTCGGCACGCTGTCGCTCAATGATTGTGCAGAGGCGCGCTCGCAAAAAACAAGTTCCGAAAAATCATGCGTTTGCATGGATTGCGTCACGCTTTCCAACGTGTATTTGCCCTCGAGTGTATTTGAATTAGCATTGCATTTAAAATTAGCATCGTGGAAGCTGATGGGTCGCTGACAGGTCGATTCGTTATTTTTACTCTGGTTTGTGTTTTTCAAGTTTTGTGTAACCCTTTGATTAATTTGTCCAGGTTTCAATTGGGTAAGTCCCTGATACGAACACAACTTTTATACATAGGTTTTATCCATGTCCGATCATCTTTACGAGGGTTATATTGCCCACCGTCATATATGTAAAAATAAATGAAAAAAATATTTGTGTATGGGTAGGGTTAGTGAGTAAAGTCGGTCAATGTATTGTCAAAATGTTGAGTCGGTGTCTCTGTGCTAAAATTCGTATTGGGTGGAGCCAATTTCTGGTGCCTTTGAGCGCTATTCTTGTGCTAGTTTCTAGTAAATGGCACATTCCTATAGTGTTGACTAAATTGGCTCAAAGTTCAAAGATAAATCCTCAAACACTTTCCACAGCTCACGTTTGACTTTTATCTTTATTAGAGGGAGCTGACAATATATTTCAAATGTTATCGTGGGTCACCAGTGAAGTTGAGTGAGATCATACGAGTAAAAATAATGGATGTACTTTTTACCGACACAATGAGAAGTGGAGGGGATGGGGTGCTTTTGGAAGACTGAAATTGATCGTGAAAAGTAGCATACCATTGTGTCTAACAAAGGACACTTTTCAAACGGTGCTTATTGCCAGCCATTATGGATGGATTCGAAATAAGTTTATTTTCGTCATAAACCTTACTACTTGGCTGTGTCGGGTGGTGGTGAGTTAACGACACATGTGTGATCTAACCTAAAAAAACCTTTATTATGGATAATATTGGTCGCGAAAGCCGACGTGTTATTGTGTTAGAGTACCGAGAACGATGGTTATAGTGTCTGGAGGCGTTCGTTCAGCAGTGGATAGAAAATGGCGATACACACGTGTGCCAGAAGAAGCGCTGTATCTCACTGCTCTTTGAAACCTTGAGTCATTGCTGAATAGCAGTTAACGAATTCAAACAACCATTAGCATGCTGCCCTGTGGGTGCAAATGAGTTGTGTTAATTCAGCAGGGCTGTGCGTGTGTACGTGAAAAGAAAACGTTTGTAATACCGCAATGTGTATGCTGTGCTCGACCTCGTCTGTCGCTTTTACAGGTCAACCCTTTGCTGGAGGCCTTTGGAAATGCCCAGACCTTGATGAACGATAACAGCAGTCGCTTTGGAAAGTACATTCAGCTGCGATTCCAGAATGGGGCAGGTAAACTGGCGATGGGCGAAATGTCTCGGTTTGATAACAAGACACACACACACATACACACAAAGACGAAGATCCTTAATATAGCCTGAACAGACTGTTGGGGCAAGTGCTGTTAGCGAGTAGCGCCTATGAAGGCCGACATGGCACACGAGGGGGGGTAGGTGGCCAGCACCACACCCGGCCACCTTTGTCTCCCTAGTGGCGATGTTCACGCACTGCAGCGGGTAGTCATTTGAGGCTCAGCCGAACTAGGGGAGGCACCGGACCGGTTTAGATAATCGTCACTGGTGTTGGCCGTGAGCGGGAATCGAACTTGGGTCGCTGGGTTCGGGGTGCAGCGCACTAACCGTTGCACTACCGCTCCCCACTTTGATGACGAGACGCACACACAACAAGTATAACCCGTAAAAACAAAGTTTTTCACTATAAATCCTTTATATGCGTGGCTGCTAGAGTCCTCTCGTCCTCTGGCTTGAGATGTCTGCCACCTATGGGTCAGATTATTGCATGGCAGCACTAAGCAATTGGTAATTAAATATAATATTTTTGTCCTAAAAAGTGTAACATTTTGGAAAAAAAATTTCAAGAACATTAATTGTCACGCACAACGAGTCTGTGTGGAAAATGTGTCAGTTCGATTGGATCACGGGAAGTGGGTTAAATAACGACCGAAAGATTTGCACGGTCCTAAGCAAGCAAGCAAGTGAACTTAATATAAAGGATTCAAAAAGATACGCCTATGAGAAAATTGCCAATAACACGACTGGTCTCATCAGATCTCGGCAGCTGAGCAGGATTAACCCTGGAATAGTGCTTTAGTGGGCAACCACCATGCATACAACGGGTGTTGTGGGCTGCTGTGGGGGCTACGTTTTCAGCATAGGGCATTACTGCAAAATCCATTGTTGTTGCTGTACTATGCTCCAAAAGTCTATATTCACCACCAAACCGCACTGATCGGTGTGGTGAATTATGGCCAAATAACCCCCTCAACCTGCATGGTGTAAGGAGGCCCTCGTCCAGGAGTGCATTAACAAAGGGGCTGTACACGTACACACATCAATTGGTGGTCATGAGAGTAGTGGGGGAGTCGCAAAGCAAAGGAGCACGGAGAGATATCTTTGTTGATTTTGGGTCCTGGCTTTACATATCGAAGACGCAATTTCCACTTAATTTTTTTGTGTAAAACAGGAAACGCGTGGACTTTTCTCTGGCCGTATTGGCAGACTACCTTTCCGCCAACATCCTACTTAAATCCAGTGCAGTTTAAAATAGCTAAATAAGTCCGATTTAAGTCCAATTTCCTCATACAAATTAAGCGAAACAACGGGAGGGCACAGGAACTCCATCCATCCTCGCAAACAGAGCGGCCCAAACTACGTTTGGGCTTGTTCCAGTTGGACGATGCCGCTGTGGTAGGCGGCAGCTGCTGTGGAACTGGGAAGGTGGTTAACTGCCCCTTCCCACTTGCAATGCGTCCTGCCTCATTGAGCATACAGCTGTCATCACTGAGTGAACAATCCTTGCACATGACACTGTCGCTGTCTGCCATCAAGCACAATGGTAAACATGTTTGAGAGGTTTAGTTATTTGTCAGCTGTTTTTTGTGGTTGTCGTAAGATACTTTGGGGTGTAATAAATACCCGTTAATGCGCTTCTGTAAATAAGTCAGAGACGTCGGCAATTTTGATTAAAAAAAAAACCTTGATGTTCTTGACGTAAGGGAATGTACAATACATCTTACAAATTGCGTAATGGCTTTGACGTAGAAGTCATGCTTGTGGCATGTCCAGTGCCTGTTTGGTGTTTTGATCTTACGATTTGATTTATCGTAAAAATAAGGTCCTGTTGCCTCAGTTACAGTGGTGCACAAGCACAATTAATAATAATGATACACGCATTCCTCAATAATACTGGTCTAAAAACAACAACAAAACATAATGTCCCTTTTTTATTTATGTGCTGTTAAGAAAGGCCATTTCCCAAAATACAGCCTCTAACTATAGATGTTTAAGGCCACAGTTCTATTGACGAATGTGTTCGGTTTTTATGTTTCACAATCCATCGGTAGCTACTTCTAACATTTAATATATACCAACTGAAGGAGGATGCAACCGATTAAACATCTACGGTGTGTGTCCCGTGCTTTCTGAAAAACTTTTAGGATTTGTTCGTGCAAAGAAAAAATGACCAAACTTTAAAGTGACGTTCAGCTGCTTTCACGTGACATCACCGTCAGTGATCCATCAAACATACCGGGAGTCTCACTGCAGTGACATCACTAGAGCACTTTTGAAATTCACTTTGAAGGCATGTTCATTCTAATATCTAAGCCTCAAACTCTTGTTCGAAAGCCCAGGACACACAGCCTTGTTGTATAGCTACTGGAGAAGAGTCTGGTGTTTTAAAGAAAAAAAAAACTTTTCTGAACAAGGCATGGATAACGTGTGAGAGTGAGGGTGCATAAAATGACCTGTAAGTTTAGCCCAATTATTAATGCATTCCCGTAATGGATGGCGACAGCTTGGAGGTGGGGGGAAGGCACCATCCAACGGTGGGTCGATCACAGCTGATGATGTTAAAATAAGGCGAGATGGGAGATGCTGTGACCGATTTTCCCAGGACTGACTATGGGGCAATTGCTGAGACCGTGTCCAGTACAAAGGCCTGGGACGCTACTGCCACTGCCTCTTTAAAAAGCTGGACCCTATGCCAGGGAAGCTTTTAACATGCAAATAAACGCTCGTACCGTTTTTACGACTAAGCCTGAGGGATGGCGGCAGCTTTCGTCGGTTGTGCTTGGCGAAGCGCTTGTCAATTCACGTGCGAGTTACGGCTGTGCGTGCCGTGCCGTGCCATTGCCCGCGGCTGGGTCGTGTCGGTCGGAATAGGTCGTAGCAGCCGATCAGTTGACGCTTAAGCATTTTGCTGATGTAAATAACGGTGGCACGCGGACATTTTTTGTAAAACTGCGTATCAGCAGAACTCTGTTATATGTCCCCCACATCTATAAAAAAAATGTTTTTATTTAAAGCCTTTCAAGACTGATATTATCCAGCAGCAATTGTTAAAGCAAGCAACGAATTCTGCATGGGCTTTAACCCTCTTCTGGGTCTCATCGGCAGTCAGGCTTGAGAAACAAATGTTGCTGGATTACCAGATGTTATTGGCAGGAGCACTCCGTCCAGATGATGGTAAGGCTCCGTTCACTTTCTGCGTAGGCTGCACAGCGTGCCATGCTCTGCGATGTGTTTGGTGCGAAGCAGAAGACTGCGTTTGCGAAGCTGCATGTGGCTGCGGGACGTTAGGTGACACGAACAGGCATGGCCGGCCGTGTGTAGGAACAAGTTTGTTTAAAGAAAATGTTACATAGAAAAAAAACAATACAACAAAAAAACGAAAATGCTATCTGCCAGCAATATTGAAAAAAATATTACTTTTTATATGAATTAATTTATTTGGTAATACTTTTTTGATTATTGAAGGGTTTATCTGTCACTCGATAGCTCCTCTTAGGTAACTTTGAATATGGCAATAAAAGTAGCTGATCAACAGAAAACATATTAAAACTTAATTCTCATCAGGCCCCATGGTGTTAAGTACAGTTTCCAACCGATCTCTCTGCTGCATCTTATTTATTCGTTGTGAAGAAACGCCATTGCCCAAACACGTCACAGTGCTATTGATGAATGTGAGATTATTTTTGTTTCAAGCCAGTTGGTGAAGCCGATCACTATCCCTCGCCACTGTTGTTAGCTGTAGCTAGGAATACATCTCAGATAGCCGGATTCAGAGCACAGTGTGCTAATCGAGTGCAGTATGGCCACGGTAGCGAGATGTTAACTACCTTGCCTTGTATACTGGAGGTCGTGGGTCGTGGGTTCGATCCCAACCTTGACGCCTGCATATTTGGAGTGTGAATCTGGGTTCTCCGGTTTTTCCCTAAACGTTTCGAAACATATGTTTAGAGTGTTTGGCTTATATAAATTTCCACGTGATAAGCCACTTCGTTGAGCAGTCACATGTGGCCCAGTCGCTTCTGAAAAGAAGCTGTATAGCTCAGTGGGCCTTACCTGGTAAAAAAAAAGTAGAATTTTTAATGAAGTGGTTTTTTTTTGGAACAACGCAACTGAACAGGTTTGGACAGTGACACGCCGCAGCCTACCCAAGCCAACGACATTCTTTCTGCTGTTTTAAAATTGAGCTGCGAGCCATGTGAAATGCCTGTCTGCACTGTACGTCATGTAGATGTATTTAGTTGTTTTGTTAATGGCAAGTAACTTATTTAATGAGTTAAAGATTTAAAGAAGCATGGAGTCTACATCTCACTGGGGTAAGATTGGCTGGGAGAAGCCCCCAGTCAATCTTTGCTCAGTAGGAGGTCACTCCTCATAGGCAGCCCCTTGACCTCTACCCTCAGCCATATTTGTGCTGTTGACTGCATACCCCTGTTCAAATCCAGGCTCAAAGGCCTTCCTTTTTCACTGCCTATAACTAGACTGCCTCTCGCTACTGAAAACGAAGCCTGATTTTGAGAGTGCTGCCCTCTGCTGTGCAAACCCGAGGTCACTGTAAGGGGATCTCAGAGGTAGCTCTGTGCTGTCCGCTTCCGCTGGCGATGTTCTAATTTGAAGGGTGGTACTGCTCTGCGAGAGGACCAAATAGATGATTTGTCTCATGACATGATGCAGAGCATAATTGTGATGAAATTAGGTGAAGATCACAATTTTTTTTTATTGCCCGCTCTGTCTTAATGGCGTCACATTTACACACCGAGTAAATATTGTTGTTCATGCATTTTTTTCCAGTCAAGGGTGCGAAAATCAACGAGTACCTGCTGGAGAAGTCCCGCGTAGTTCACCAGGACACGGGAGAGAGGAACTTCCACATTTTCTACTACATGTTCGCCGGCCTCTCAAAGAAGGACAAGGAGATGTATGGCTTGCTCGAGCCACAGCTCTATCGGTGGGTCGGCGTGTCCTCGTACACATCCTCAACGCATTGAAGACTACCTTGCAACTTGTAAATAAAAACCTTTACAACCAGCAAGAGTAGTAATGTGGAATTGATCACGAGCAGTGATGTGTATAATTGATAGCACCCAGTATTTGGGCCTAATTATTAGTTTCGAAACTGACTGGGCCTCTGCTTTTTCGTGCCGCTTTTTTTATAACAAAGCGGAAGTGACTTATCGATCAATTTATTAAGGAAGTTATACCATCTGCGCTGCGTATTAACTGTTCCCGCCTGTACAGCCACGGTGGCTTTCTTGTGTCCAGCCCACGTTCATAACCATATCTTTCAGTAGATTTTTAAAGACCGTTTTCAGTTCAGTCCCTGGCGTTTCGGTGATGTTTTACTGTTCCAGGTCCGTTTTGTATTTCACGTGCCACGTTCGGAGACGACTTCTGACGTGCCTGCGACTAATCTGCGCTGGTCTGCGAACTTACAGATACCTGAGCTTTCAGAGCATCGATGATGGTCTCAGCAAATCCTTGAGCACCAAGTTCGGCGAGTTGTGCAATGCCATGGACATGGTGGGATTTTTGGAGCAGGTAACATTTTTGGAGCAGGAATAAAACATTACACCAAGTTTGCTTGAGATGTACGTAGACTCACATCGGCTGGCATTTGCGATGCAAATGTTTGTTCAAGGTGAACATGATCACTTCACCGTGATGAATCCAATGGCAGCTTCGATTGTGCAATACCTCTATGGACAAGGGCCTCCCCATGCTGTATGGGTCATGGGGGTTATTTAATCGCACTACCAGGCTGAACAGTGGAGGTTGAAGGCGGGGAGCAGTGATGTGTGTGCATAGTCCTTTGTCCTTGCCTGCATCTCCGATTAGCACGGTTTGGCTACGTATGGTGCGAAAGAATTCAACATACATAGTGCAGTACAACAACGTGGTTTTTTCTCTCTCCACACACTGTCCTCTGCTGGCCACAATATGCATGGATTTATAATTGTGTACATATATCTATTTATTGCGTGCCGAGCAATGCTCGGCATTCGCAGAACGTTTTCATGGAGGGAGGCTGTGTGAGAAGGGCGATGTCCGAATGCTTCATCTTCGCACTGTCACGCTGGCGTTTGTGCGTGCGTGCATTTCCCATGTGCAGGAACAAGTCGACATGCTGACCATACTGGCAGGAATTCTGTCTCTGGGCAACGTGGTCTTTGAGCCTCAAGACAGTGGCAGCATGGCGATCACTGGCAAAGCGAACCACTGGCTAAATGCTGCGATGGTGAACCCCGTGCAATTGTTCTGTCCGTTTTGAATGTGTGTGTGAATTAGAGGGTTCGTCGCGGTCAGTGCCGTAGATGATTCCAATGTTTCTGAATGCTGCAATCTTAGCCCTTTTTGAGCTGGTGGCCATCACAAGGTTGCGTGCAGAAAATGCAGGGACTAGTGGTGTGATCTTGACATGCAAAGCATGCTGGGATTCCAGTTTGTTTTGCATGTGTACATAATTATGAGATCGAGCACATTTTAAGTTTCTTATAACAGAACTATTTACTTGACCGAACGCCTCAGACATGGACAGGTCAACACATTAGCGGCTCCTTCCTGACTAACATCCAACTATGTCTGGCTGTAGCTTATCCGCTTTTGGAAAGTGTGCATCCCTGTTATAGACAAATCCTCTTTGATGTAATCCAGGCATAGTTTTTTTCCTAGAACGTCCTCTATCTAGTCTTTATTCCACTGTCATGGTCCATACAGACAGATGTTAGGACATTTATTGTGTTTTTCTTACGTAAACACACGTTCTATGTCCGTATAGTCCATCAATTTTGAGGGATGGACCACGTGGTATGTTGCCGAAAACTCATGGGGAGAGATAGACGACACAGCTGCAAAAACCTACACAGTTCTAATCCTCCCTCTGTTGTTATTGTTGTGAATGGAACATGCTGACCAGCCTCTCCATTGCTGATGTGTGCAGAGCCAGCTTGGGGTGGATGGGGAGAAACTGAGACAATGCCTTCTGTTCTCCCGCTCCGTCACGCGTGGAGAGTCCATCTACAGACACTACACCAAGCAGCAGGCAGAAGGTATTGTCACAGTCGTCATCGTTAATCGGCCGTTGTCTATCCCCTCTGGGACGTAGGCCTCCCCACGCTATCGGAATCCCAGACGGTCCTGCGATGCCTCAGGCCCCTCGTGCTCACACACGAGATATTCTCACCTGCTCTATCTCTGCAGTGGTCATCCTGTCGGGCGCGATAATCGCCATTTGCTGCCATTCCTCCACCAGTCTTGTCCGTGAGCTGTTGTAGTATCTCCGTATGCTACATAACAGCTTCTGTTTATAAAGCTGTAGCAGCAGATCATGGCCGAGTCCAACTGCCAGTTGGAATCGAGCTGGCCCCGTGCTCATTGATCACGGGGAACCACAGAGCTGGGCCTTCTGGGGCAGTTTCTTCGCTGTTCCTGGACCAGCAAAGCCTGGTTCTCGGTAGTTGTGGAAACAGTGACTGTACTGGTCAGCTGATCAGTACAAGTGAGTGTCACCTTTGCTTCCCCCCCCCCCCAACCATTATCTAATATTCATCCCCATCACTCAAATAATCTGCTGATAACACATACCCATGTCGTCGGCTTCATTTTGCGATGTAACTCAACCTGTTCAGTTGCTGCTGGCGATGAGATCAATCTGCCCAACGCACGGCACAACTTGCACACTTGTTCCACGCAAATAGAACGTGCACCCGCCACGATGTCCTTGCTCGGCCGAGAGTAACTTCAGTGCGGAGTTGCTGAACGATACTTCATACTTCTCACCACAGATGCCAGGGACTCGATCGTGAAGGCCACGTACGCTCGTGTCTTTGGCTGGATCGTCGTCAAGATTAATCAGCTGCTGGAACCGCGGACAGCCCTGGGAATAGCCGAGACCCTTCCTGAAATAGGTTAATGCTCTTGTTCTTCTTGCAGTTAAAGAGAAAGCAAGCATTGTGTTGGATGCACTAAAGGTCTCTAGGACTGCAAATGCAGTAAAATTGTCGCCGTGACCTTGTCTAAAGGGGGGTGGTTGGTATTATACAACGTGCAGGTGGTGGCTCAACATAGTTGGTGCTAAGCAAACTTTAAATACATGTTTAACACGAAGTCGAATGAGCATTGATGCTATCTGATGTTGATGTATATCATGTATTCTACGCTAGCTCTCTCACCCCCTTTGTGAATATTGTAAAAACCTTTTTGTCACTTGACTACGAATTTTATAAGGGAGTGGGCTGAGCCTTCAGCAAGGGGGGTTCGGCTCCCTCGAGCACCGCCTGTCATTACGAGATGCATCCACGCAGCGATCGATTAGATTAAAATAAACTCGCGGTTGTTGTGACGGTTTTCATGTAAAACTTTTGACTGGTGATGGAATTGTGATCGCCCCCCCTCCTCCCCCCAATTTTTTTGTCCAGGAATTCTCGACATCTTCGGCTTTGAGCACTTCAAAGTGAATCGCTACGAGCAGCTTTGCATCAACCTTGCGAACGAACAGCTGCAGTTCTTTTTCAACGAGGTAAACTCTTCGGTGTTCAACTTGACATTTACGACCAAACCGTCGCACCCGAATGCTCCCGAGAACTCGTTCTTCGGAGATGTGCGTGGAGCAGCGTTCTTCATTGCAAGGCCATCGCGGCTCCACTGGCGGCCCCTGGTGGCCTTCAGTGCGGCCCCCTGACGTGCGGCCCCCGACAACAGACAACGTGTGAACACACCACTTGCAGGCGGTGTGGTAAACCCTCGCACTGCGGTCTTATCGGAGAAAGTTGCCGCACCCCCCTCTCCCCCCGTCTGAAAATCAGTGCAGAACGCTGGCTGAGAGGGTTGACCGCTGTGCCCAAGAGGCGCTTTGCATTTGTGGGCAGCAGAGGGCAGTGCATAAAAACTAAATAGTGTTTTTACGTTCGAGCATCTATGCTCCTGAGACAACCCGTCACCCGCAGTGACCGGCGTGGTGAGGTGTGGTCACACAACCCCCCACCAGCCGTACGGCGTGGTGAGGTGTGGTCACACAACCCCCCACTAGCCGTACGGCGTGGTGAGGTGTGGTCACACAACCCCCCACCAGCCGTACGGCGTGGTGAGGTGTGGTCCGACAACCCCCCACTAGCCGTACGGCGTGGTGAGGTGTGGTCACACAACCCCCCACCAGCCGTACGGCGTGGTGAGCTGTGGTCACACAACCCCCCACCAGCCGTACGGCGTGGTGAGGTGTGGTCACACAACCCCCCACCAGCTGTACGGCGTGGTGAGGTGTGGTCACACAACCCCCCACCAGCCGTACGGCGTGGTGAGGTGTGGTCACACAACCCCCCACCAGCCGTACGGCGTGGTGAGGTGTGGTCACACAACCCCCCACCAGCCGTACGGCGTGGTGAGGTGTGGTCACACAACCCCCCACCAGCCGTACGGCGTGGGGGTAGCTCCGGCATCCAGCAGGGGATTGACGAAAGGGGCCGTACATAAAAAACGGAGAAGCGTTTAACGCGGATACGATTCGCACTCGCCGTGTAGAAGTGGCACGGACATGGACACAATCGCGTGTTGATTGCAAACTCACTAAGCGCGGAGTGCATTGCCGTACACTTGTATTTTTCTTGGCGCGAAAGATGGCGACGGTGGAAGATTTAAATGCCACTGTGATGTTGTTCTCTTTTTATTGTGCAGTTTATTTTCTCAATGGAGCTGAATGAATACAAAAAAGAGGGCATTGAGTGTCATGCTGTGGCTTTCAAAGACAACAAGCCTCTTCTGGTACGGTAGTCCTCAATATGAATCGATTTATAACGTTTTAATGTTTAGCATTACTGTTGCAGTATCAGTGCATGTTAAATTTGATTAATGATACTTTATTATATATCAAGTTTTAAAATGTTGATAATAAAGCCATTTCTACAAAAGATTGCCTCATTTTTTTCAAGTATATTAGTATTTTTCAAGAGTGTAAAAATGTTTATAATGTTGACATTTTTGACCCTGCAGGATCTGTTTCTGGGTAAACCCATTGGGATCATGACACTGTTGGACGAGGAGAGCCATTTCCCGCGGGTAAGGATAAATACTCGCTTACCTACTGCAAAAGTTGTTGCACATCTGGGTCTTCCTGACTCAGCCGTTTAAAGATATTTTGGTCATTTTATTTCCAATTTCACTCCCGGTGCACATTCGGCATCATTTTTACGGGGACAAAGAATCCATTCGGGAGTCTCGCAGAGGGCAGTGCGAGACACACTGTGTGGCCCAGAGCTGAGATTAATGTTTGTCGTAGGCCGACACTGATATTTTAATTCTCAGAGCTGGAATTCTGCCGAAATTAAGTAATTCGAAGAATAAAATGTTGAATATACATTTACGTGTGGAGTTATCGGTCATCGGGCTAAGGCCATCAACTCGCTACACTTGAAAGTCCGCTTTAATTCATAGGCGGCTGAAACCTGAATTCGAACCCCAGAGGCTTCGTGGCATTGGCGCTGCACTCTGACCTCTGAGCTACTTAAGCCCATCTTAATCTATGACTTTCCAGCACTGTAAGGTCATCTGATTTAAGTAGTGGTCTAAATTTAGCTGGATTTGGTGGCACACCACTGTAATTCAGTGCTTGAGAAAGAAGCACTTTTTGTGAATTGCGCAGAGTTAATGTGCATGAGGTTCCTGCATGAGACAGTATAGCAAGTAGGGTGGATTATGGCTTTATTGGTTGTCTGCTTGAATTTTTTATTCCGTGTATGTGTGGTGTTTACCTTGGTATTCTAATTTCCTCCGACATATATAAAATAAATAGATAAAAAAAAATATTGGTGGCCGAGTAGTTCGAAGGCCAGAGCACTGAGTTGATGACCGCTGAGAAACCTGGGTTTTGAGTCCTGGCGGCCGCCTGTGATTAAACTGCACTAAAATTCGCCAAAAATTCCAGCTCTGAGAATTTAAAACATCGGTTTGACTGCCGTGCGGCGAACATTGCTCTCTGCAGCAAGGTTGGTGGGAAAGTGCTTTCGCCTCGCGATCGAAGATCGCGCGCATTGTTCCTTCTCCCCTGTTTTGCGCAATTCCATGGGCTAAGTTTTACGCTGCACGTGTCTGGGTGCGACTGTTATTTTATTTTTCAAGGGAACAGACAAAACCTTTGTGGACAAACTGAACCAGAGCTTCGGGAAGAACCAACACTACGAGTTGGTGAGGACTTCGGACACCATGTTTGCCGTCAACCATTACGCCGGAAAGGTAACAACGCGCGACGTCGCCTCCTCTGTTGTGAACAGTGATGAGGTTAGAATGAACTCGTGGGATTGGTGTAGTTGGCCACGTACGGTGCGAAAGACGTTCAACATGCATACATACTTCGATTTAAAGCTTTCGTGACTGCAGGGATTCATCTTCTTGGTTCTTTCGATAAAGTCGCGTAGAAGGGAAATAATAAAATGATAAAAATAAAACATAATAAAATACAATTCTCACGACGTTTCGGCCACAACGCAAGCAGCCGTCCTCAGGTGAAGAACAGGTCTGTCGGAAAGACAGCGTCCATTCAGACCATTCTGATTCTGATTCTTCCGCGTGCGCTCTCTCCTGTAGGTGGCGTACAGTGCCAGCGGCTTCCTCGAGAAGAACCGGGACTCGCTGCCGTCGGAAATCCGCGAGCTCTTTGTGCACAGCCAGATCCCGCTCCTGAGCCAGATCTTCGCCGGTGAGAGAGGGCACGAAGCAGAGCTTGGCACGGCGCACGCTCCACCGAGCGGGTCGTGCCGCGTGTTTTTTTTTCCTTTCGGTTTGATGGCCGACGTTTCGCTCCACGTGCTGGAAGCTTCTTCAGGAATTGAATATTCACCGAATATGTTTGACATTGTTTTGACATTAATATATATTCAGTGGATACTGCGTGATTATAATAATTATTCGGGAAATACTGCGTAGTCACTGAATATTAATTCCTGCAAAATGTTTCCAACACGTGGAGTGAAATATTCCACAAACGGTGCGACGCGGAAACACATCGGAGGCCTGTACAACACCACTGCATAAACCCACACAGTGGTAAAGCACGGAGGTGTTTGAGAAATATTCACATTGACGTTGACGTAGAATCTTGTTGGTGCTGGTGTCGGGTCTTTTTTTATATCGATCAATGAATATCCTTTATTATGAAACCAAGTGAGACTAGTAAAGGTCTCTCGCTTTCAAGGTAGACCTAAGTCATGAAAGCAATGTAGTACACATATAGTATGAGGTCAGAACAATGTAATACATAATGAAAATATGCAGATATGATTCATATTATTAATAAATAAATAAATCCGTAATACTAAATTTAAGATGTTAGTTTTGGTAATTTTGGTATATATGTTATGTGTAAGTTAAAGAGTAACATTCAGTGGAAAATTGTGTACAACCATTTTAATCTGATGATGCATGGCAGTACTGATTGTGCTCTTTATGCTAAGATTGTTTTTAAAAGATCCAATACAACATTTGTAATTCATCGCAAAAATTACAATGTTTTGTATGCGTTTATTTAATTTATTCGATTACCGAGTGTGGTCACATGACCGCGCACGCTAATCTGACAGCTGTCAAACTACAGAGGTCCATATCTGGTTTTCCATCGTTTTATATTCACAGGAACCGTTTCCCGGACAGGGACACTGATGCTCCGAAGAGGAGCGCAGGTACCTCTCCATACTTATGATATGAAATGAAGAATCGTGATACTCTTGAGATTTTTGCAAGATTTTTGTCATTCCGCTCAAAACACCAGTGTTAAACGTAGTGTGAGAAATCATATGAATGCACTAACATTCAGGAGGAAAAATGTCACTTTTTACAAAATGTGAGTTTGCTTTAAGGAGCGGGTGTGACCTGACCTGAAGAGGCGGCACATGCATTGAAAGTAACGATTGGTCGGTTGTGATTGCTCACAAGAGACATCTATTGATGCAATCGCTGAGTAGACAATACTTTTATAAATCCTCATCATCATCATGCAGCAGTGGCAGGGACAGCACTGGAGTTACCGCTTAAGCCAATTAAAAATATGAGAGTTTAAATGAAAGCCGTTCCGATGTTGCCCCACATATATTGAATGAGTCTCATTCTTTCTGTTGAAATTGGATAATGTTCATCTCTACAGCCTCAAGGCGACGTCAAATGAAGTGTTATAAATGCACGAATAAGTTACATGCTATGCAATGAATTATTAACTCATTATGGCCTAGCAAGGTGTAACATTGTCCGTGTATCCACTGTCTTCCCAGGCAAATGTAGATGTAAACGCCAACTCACGCAAGTCCACGGTCGGGTTTCAGTTTAGGGTAAGCATTTCGACTTTTTTTGTCTTTCACGCATGCACATACACACTCACTCATGTACACGCCTCATGGTGCCCTGATCACCAGTGCGTTTGGCCTCGAGTTGGGCTTTATCGAGTTCTTTTTACCAATATAATTATTGGTTTATGGTGGCAACTTGCACGAGTTGCTCACCCTGTAGGGTTCCCACTTCCTAAGGAACAAAAAAACGGGATATGTCATGGGAAGAAGAATATCTGACAACACCGTAGGAGTGAAGAACTACGTGCAAATGCCAATTCATTGTCTTGAGTGGTGTATTAATTCCACTTCTGACAAATGCCTAGGAATGTTTTTGTCCCGCAAGATTTACAGATTTCCCCGAACAGCTGTTGCAAGTAGAGGAAAGGTCCTGGGAAAACCAGGATGGGTGGAAACCCTAGCTTGAAGGTCCTTGAGGAAGACACATCTCCACACATCCCCAAATCTTCCTGTCAGCAGTCCATGGCACCAGCTCCCTTCCCATGATGCAGCAGTTCAACAGGTTGAAAAAGATGTTTTAAAATGTACATCGGTTTGTGTAACCATCGTTGACCCGAGGGGTTTGTTCGTGACTCAATATCCGTTGTTGGAGAAATCAATGACGACCCTTGGGAAAAAACTAGGGCGGGTGTCCAACCCTTACTTCCCTGTGTCTGCGTCCCCCTTTAGCAATCGCTGTCCGTGCTCATGGAGAAGATGTCATCGTCCAATCCGCACTTCATTCGCTGCGTGAAGCCCAACGACTCGAAGGCAGCCGACCGCTTTGACATGGACATGGTCAAGAATCAGGTGGGGGGATGGGGGGGTGGCCCTTTTGCCTGTCGCTCCGAGTTTTTATTCCTGCAGGCGGATACTGTGACCATCATCGTTCATAATCGTTCACGATTTAATAGGCAGGTACGAATGAGCACGATTCATCCGCTGCCTGGATACATTTTTTTCCACGGATAATCGAGAGTAAAACAAGTCTCTCAAGCCTGGTTATTTCTGAGGATGTTGTTTCACCTACACAGCATGATGCGAGTTCATAAGACACCCAGATCCAGGGCTCGAACTCGGGGTCTCAGCAGTGTTGTCTCAATGTCTCCGACATGGCCATTATATACCTAATCCACTGCAAAACATCATCACTAATGCGTCAGTTAAATTACCATGTCCTCAATCGATCTGCTTTTATACTGGTTGAAATGCACTCCTGTAGCACCGTGATGGACCCCACAGGTCCTTTGGTTGTTAAATCCAGAGCATCGTTGTTTTTACTACGAGTTATGTGCCCCGAAATAAACTCGTTTTGTTGGTTTTACAGCTGCGATGCAACGGGCTGCTGGAGACGACGAGAATAAGGAAAGACGGTTTCTCCTGGAGGCCCTCCTTTGAGGAGTTTGTCAGCAGGTAACGACGGGGATAAGAAGCCTCTGACAAAAATCGCCTGGAATGCGACCAATCTCGTCAGATCTCTGATGGATGAGCCTCGATCGCGCTTGGATGGTGACCACTATTCACAAGAGGTCGTAAGGGTTGCGGGGCTACCTGGTGGGCAGCAGAGGGCAGTGCAGTGAAAATGTATCGATGCATTGTACATGTATACTGCCCACTTTCCACAACCAGCACTGATTAGCAATGGTGACGTTTGATCGAATGACCCCCAAGACCCACGCGGTGTGGGGAGACCTTCATTCAGCAGTAGCCTTTACTTGGATAATAACCTTTGACAGAAGAAAACATACTGGCCAGGTAGCACACTGTGGTTAGGGGGCACAACCTGCCATTCGATGCTAGCAAGTTCAAATGTCGGTTCGGGGTCAAATTAGCCCTTCGTCCCTCCGGAGTGGATACAAACCGAGCACCAAGTTGTGGGGAAGTCATCATGAGGTTGTCTTGCGCATAAGACTCGTCCCATCCCATCGTAGAATTGAGGAATGTCTACTACTGGCTGAGGGGTGTAAACAATGGGGTGGTACATCAACGAAAAGAACAAACACAAACGCTGACATGTTCGTGTTGATAGGAAACGTTTGTAATGTTGCTGCTAACACAAAAACCCACCTTTGGTCTTAACAAGGAAACCTGCATTTCCATGAAGCTGAAATATACAAAAATCCCTTTTTTATTTTACAAGGGCACCATCACAACTGCAAAAATATCTGATAAAATACATGTTGATTGCATATGCTTACGTATAAAATACGAGCGTAAGTAAAATTAAATAATACTCAATTAAAATATGTTATAGATGATTATAATGAGGAGAATTCACAGCCCTTGGAGCAAAGCCTCCACTTTCCGAGTCGGTCACTGTGGTTGTTTGACCATACTTCACCGTACGGGTCGGTGAGAGCTTGTGAAGGATTCGGTGCCCAGCCACCGGTGCAGAAATCGCTCGGCACTGATGTCAGCCGTGGCCGGGAGTTGAGCTCGGCCCGCCGGGTTCGTGGTGCACTGCCGATGACTACTGTTCTGCGGCCCGTCCGTGTTTTACAGATACGGAATTCTCATTCTCCAGTCAAGTCTACCACCGAACAAGGAGAGGTAAGCGTTTCATGTGTGCCTCCGTAAGTCTTCCCTTATCCTGGGGAGAGGCATCTCTCTACCACGTCAATGTAGAATTTCCATCATTGGTTCCGATTGGCCTTTTGTGAGATGAAATTCTCCTTGCACTCATTTCAACTTAAATTTTATTACATTTTTTCACCCATTTCTTAATTGAACCATGCCCCTTGTTACATCTAATGACGTGTTTGCGTTACTGTTTTCACTTTTTTTGTTGCAGCTGTAACATGATTTTGAAAAAAGCGGGACTGGAAGCATGGCAGATTGGGTACGTCTCTTTAGTTTCCACTGTCAGTTGACACTTCAGTACAGTAATTCTCTCAGTAAACAGTGACATCGGTTAACGGTTTTTCAGTTCATGTTTTGCCTCACATAGGAACCTCATGGTTTGGACTAACGTTAACATTTCGATTAATTATCGATGTGTTTACATTATGTACGCGGACGCCAATTTCGGCCAATCGGAGCGCTCGTAAGTGGGGCTCGGCACGCCTCGGCCAATCGGCGACGCCCATTTATGAGCATTTCGACTGGCTTTGGGTTTTCCGTTTTGGCCGTGGAAACAGCTCTCTTGCAGACTCGGTGATTTAAAGAAAAATATATTCGATTAACATTTGTTTCGGAACGGGTTCATCAACCGGTAGCCTGCGGGCCAACTAAGACATGTGAGATGAGAGACAGGAGATGCACACGAGTGGTCATGCATTGCAGATGATATGATGTCACAACACTTTGTGATGTCAATGTTGACAGGCTTAACCTTGCTGATGGGGAACAAAAGGAAGTTTTATTTTATATATTCGGAACAAACTACCTGTTTTTAACGTTGGATGGTGGCCGATATTTTAAACAAAGCATCTCAGCAATTGCCAGCTACGTTTTCTGACATGAGCTTCAGTGTCCTGAGTTACCTATACACTGCAATGTGTTTGGGTTTTTTCGATGTGCGTGCATCTTTGTGTCTGCGTGTGTGCGCGTATAGAAAGACAAAAGTCTTTTTCAAGTACCGGCACCAGGAGGAACTCGCGAATCTTTTGAATGAGCTCCAGAGGGCAGCAACTGTTCTACAAAAAGGTAAACGGGACATTGAGTCTACAAACGATGACACAATAAAATGCATGAAGTCACGTGGGGGAACATTAAATAATAATCTCCAGCCGCCCTTTGTCACTGTACTGCTGGATGAAGGCCTTCCTACTCCATACTGCTCTAGACGTAACCATGCTGGTCAAATGTGGGTTGTGGGACATTCATATAAATATTACTATCATACTTTGTATGAGCTGTAACTTCAGGCTCTTGGTCTTCCAGGCTCATATTATCCAGCAGCATTTGTTTAAGCAAGTGCATTTTGGATCAGCTTTGACTTTATTGCTGTCATCAGCAGTGTTCAGTAATGTTCTACAACAGCGCTGAATGGGCTTTTTATACAACATTGTTTTTTGTGCTAACGGAGCCCCAATACAAAGGGGTAGTGTTCGTGCCGATAATATCTGGCAACCCAGCGGGAATACCTTTAACAAATCTGACGCTGCTGATGAGACCCAAAATTTTGAAACTGGCCTGTCGTTTGCTCGCTTAAACAATAACTGCTGGATAACATTCGTCTAGAAGAGAAAAAAAATCTACTGATTGATTCTATCGAGCGTCATTCATGCAAATTTGATCTCCATAGCTGTCAACCCCTTATCAGTGCCTACCTTATTACAGACCCATTCAGCTCTTATTGGTCACCCGTGCCCTTATAAATCTCAACGTTCATCCTACAAAGTCCCATCACAGGAGAGAAACGCCCCCTCTTTTTAATGACGACCGCTCGTGTTGCGATCGAAACGTCGTAGTTTTTTGTTAATTTATTTGAACCGATCTACGTGACTTTACCGAAAGACCCAAAGAAATAAAAGAGAAACACGAACAAATCAACAAAAAAACCCTTTTTTTTTGCCCGTATTGAAACGGATGTACGCCGTATGGACTTGAAAATAAAATTTCCCTGTACAAGAATATGGCGTAAACCGTATGGTTGACAGGTGTGCATCTCACAATCACCGAGGAACCACAGACACGAGCTGGAAGGCTGCCACGCGGTGAGCTGGCGCCAACAATTGCTCTGCAGTCCTCTATATATTAAGATGTTTTCAGACCAATTAGGGAGTGTTTATTATACATGTGGGAGGTCAACCAGAGCACCCGGAGAACACTCACAAATGTGAAGGGGAAAATTCTATATTTGAAGCTTTCGTGACTGCAAGGATTCATACTCTTAGGTTTTTTCGGTAAAGTCACGTAGGTAAAAAATAAAATTTAAAGTTAATAAAAGTAATACTGGAAATAAAATAAAATAATAAATCACGACGAAATTACTGCATCAAGTGATGCAGTAATTTTAGCTGTGACGGTTCCACCTGATGACGGAGACTTGTGTTGCCTCCGAAACGTCGTGATTTATTATTTTATTTTATTTCCATTATTACTTTTATTAACTTTTAATTTTATTTTTTACCTACGTGACTTTACCGAAAAAACCTAAGAGTGTGAAGGGGAAACACTATCTCGTACAGAAGGGCCCGATGATATCAGGCGTTCATGAACGAAACACTTGTTTTATTTTCATCCGGAAACAAACCACGAAGTCTGTTTTACTGTATTGTCCTGTGCCGATTTGTTCAGCATCAGGCACGCTGTGCTCAATAAGCACAGTTGGCTTTATCTCATCGCTCCTTGCTGTCGGTGTCTCTCTCGTGAAAGGTGTGCGTTGCTTCCTGGCTCGGAGGAGGTACACGCGAATCTTGGGGGCTTACCGGGAGAAGATCAAGAAAGAGCAGCAGCAGCAGCGGCAGGAGGAGGAGGAGCGGAAGAGACTGGAAGAACTTGAGAGGAAGAGGCTGCAGGAGGAAGAGTCTCAAAACAAACAGAGTGAGTGAGGCCGGTGGTTACGTAGGCTCCAGAATTTCTCGCCATTTTTAAATCCTTTATTAAGTTCGTTCGCTCGCTTGCTTGCTTGCGCGCTTACGGCCGTGCCAATCTTTCGGTCGTTTTTTAACCCACTTCCCGTGATCCAATCGAGCTGACATTTTGCACACAGACTCGTGCGTGACAATTTATTTTCGTGAAAAAAAATTTTTCCGTAACTTTACACTTTTTCGGAAAAAAATAAATTATTATATTTAATTACCAATTGCTTAATGGTGGCAGGCAATCATCTGACCCATAGGCGGCAGCCATCTCAAGCCAGAGGACGAGAGGACTCTAGCCGCCACGCATATAAAGGATTTATAGTGAAAAACTTTGTTTTTACGGGTTAATTTTTTCTTTCCTCGAAGACTGCTTGGTTCGATCTTTTTGAACACGTCGCCCCGTCTTGATGCGCAAACTCCAGCAGCAAATTGCGCACTTCAGTTGGCGGGCGACGTTCGAAGTGGACGACGATCCTCAAAGGAACGGTGCCGCCCACGTGGTCGTTTCCCCCCCCCCCCAACTCCCCGTAATCCGTGGATCAAACAAATTACTCGAGACGCCGGTGTATGCCGGCAAGAGCAGTTAACGCGAATGCTGTCGCAAGCGGTCACACGTTTGGCGCAACGGTCCTTCGCTGGCTATGCGTAATGAATGAATGAAGATGGCTGTGTACAGCATCGATAGCACGCCCAGTTAAACATTTCGGAGACGGAAAATTATTCTTAATACTCTTGAGAAACGATCAATTGCGTATTAATGCAGTTTTAAGACAGATACGCCAAATAAAATGATAGAGAGAAAGCAGCATTTTCTTTCAAAGCCTCTTCACGTCTTCCACTAATCTCAATCACTTAAATATTTCAACACTCTCCTCTGTGAGATGTGAAGCCATTGCGTTCACAAAATTCAAGTATCCATTAAGAAGAACCCAAGAGGGTCATTATAAAACCAGTATGGATCGCCATGCATAATTTTACAGTATCTAATAAATGAAGCCTACTTCAATAACCATTATTAACCAGTTGAAATGTTTTATTTATAAACAATCGCGAAAATATATTTTGATATATAACGGCCATCTAAATATCTTGGGGGCGGAAGGTGGGAGGGGAGAAGTGATTGGAGTGTGGCCTTCTTTGCAGTATTATCACTCGCCATGCCCACCTCATGCCAAGGCTACAGACTTGAATTTTTTTTTCCACGTGCATTTGATCGCAATGTTGAACGTGTTCCACATACACAACAACGTTGCCAATAACAATAAATGGTCACTTTAAAATAATAATTGCCTCCGATTTTTTGCCAAAATGACTCCCAATTTACGGCAGCCTGTCGATTTGAGTGAGGTCCTCTGGGTAAAATGACCAATCGTTCAATCAACTGCGTTTCTCGCGGCTGACGAGAGCACTCCCGGAAGGTTCATTCCTTATTTCTGCGTCGTCGTGGCCTTTAAAACTGGACTGTGAGTGTTTTTAGAGAGAGCGTGGTGATTTAAGGGTGTTAAATCACTAGGGATATATTGTAAGATGGCATTGTTTTGAATTGATAATAATTAAATTACAGCCCCTTGCCAATCCACGGCTGGATGACAGCCTCCCCATGCTGTAATACACTGCTCCTCAATGATGTTGATAATGATGCCTATGATGATGATGATGACGAATCATTCTCTGATCGTTTTCGCAATTCTCGACGACGGCAACGTCCATGATGAAGATGACGACGACGATCATGGAAAGCGCGGATCGTTTCTCACGATGCCCACCGTCCCTCTGCTCGTTAGATGGGACGGCCGCGCCAGAGACGGTGCCGCCAGTCCCCAGGCCACGGAAGAAGAGGGCCCCGTCGGCGAGCAACGCGGAGGAGACGGAGGCACCCGTGCCACGGCCACGGAGCCGGTTCATCACGGTCCACTCGGTGAGGGCACCACTCCCCCCACTCACCCACCCACCACCTCCCAACCCTCCCCCCCCCGACCCCTCCAACAAAAACAACTGAGCAACAAAAAATTAACCCGTAAAAACAAAGTTTTTCACTATAAATCCTTTATATGCGTGGCGGCTAGAGTCCTCTCGTCATCTGGCTTGAGATGGCTGCCACCTATGGGTCAGATGAGTGCCTGCCACCATTAAGCAATTGGTAATTAAATATAATTTTTTTTTTCCTAAAAAGTGTAAAGTTACGGAAATTTTTTTCACGAAAATAAATTGTCACGCACAACGAGTCTGTGTGCAAAATGTCAGCTCGATTGGATCACGGGAGGTGGGTTAAAAAAAGACCGAAAGATTTGCTCGGTCGTAAGCGCGCAAGCAAGCAAGCAAGCATGCGAACTTAATATAAAGGATTTAAAAATAAATTCCTGCGTGTGCACGGATTCCATAATCGTTTTCCACAAGCGGTTGTCTTTGGAAGTATTTCATCAGCGGTCGGGAAGAAGCCGCTGGGTTCCTGCGAGCACAAATGGAAATTGCATACAGTAAAACCTTGGATTGCGAGCATAATTCGCTCCGGAAACGTGTTTGTAATCCAAAGCACTCGTATATCAAAGCACTCGTATATCAGTTGGGATCACGTGACGCTCGGCAGACAAAGCGTTTACACGTACTACTCGTATTGCAAGACCTCGCTCGTTTATCAAATTAATATTTATTTAAAAAATTTGCTCGTCTTGCAAAACACTCACAGACCAAGTTACTCGCAATCCAAGGTTTTACTGTCATTGCGGATAGTCCATATTGCTTACTCTTGGTTTGTGTCTCCAAGTATTGAGGGATCTTTGTGTCAATTTGGCAGGTGTTCAATCGGGTAATTCTCTAATACCAACACAACATTACACTACGTTTTGGATCATCTTTACAAGAGTTATAGTACCCCACCCACCCCCTACGCTGTTATGGGCAGCCTGATAGACAGAGCTCATGCATTAATTATTTCAATCTTAGTTGGAAAGCGTTAAATATTGAAGAATAATCCATAGGAGCTTCAGCCAGCTTCTCTTAGGACGGTAATTTGAGAGATTTTTCATTGAGAAGCGTTGTTGCCCCATCACGCTTTTTAGACCATGGATCAATTCACTATCAGAATCTGTATTTAGACTGGAGGAATTCGATGAGCTGTGTGAAGCTCGTTTCCACAGACATCCAGTAGTTTCATAGGTAACAAGCGTTTATACCAATGTTACTCTACAGAGTAGTGGGTCACCGCTCCTCTTATCCGCATTGATACGAGCGGTATGTGGGGACTATGGCTTAACCGTTAAAACAACCTATCTGCACAAATGCACACGGGCAAGAGAAGATGATGGTTGAGAAGAGATTTTTTGCGATCCAAAATGCTTCCTTGAAATGCACGTGCCCTTCAAAATGTTGATGCTTCGGTGACTAAAGGGCGGTTGTACAAACACCCTGCTCCCCCCCCCCCATCTCTCTGGAATTACTCAATGAAATGCACCCCCCTGGCGGACGGGACACTGCCCTGTGTGACAGGTGCTCTGTGAAAACAAGGCCAGCCAAAAGCAGAGTGAGCGGCGTAAGGGAGGCGGTGGTGTAAACGATGGCATGCAGCTGCCTCTTGACAGAATTACGAAGAACTATTTAGCAGCTACCGGGGAGTGCTGCTTGGTGAAGAGGCTTGTTGAGAGAGTGAGGCTTGGTCTAATAGAGCACTTTCCAAGTGGCCGTGTGGCATCAGGGGTCAGATCACTTGAACTGTGTGCAGTTCGAATTGTAATAGCAGTGGGCGTGTTCCTGGGCTAGAATGCGAGCAGCTGCCCATGACTATACCCGGTGTTCGGGTGGCGCGCTTTGAAGATCTCAACCCCATTTGCCAATGACTGAAAAAAAAAGCTTGAGCTACACCCATTTCAAGCCTTTTAAAACAGTCTGCCTCAGCAGCAGACCATGCTTTCCCACCTGATGATGGACGCGCTTGTGTTGCGCCCGAAACGTCGTGATTTATTTTATTTTATACCTACGTGACTTTACCGAAAGAACCAAAGAGTATGTTCTTGGTTCTTTCGGTAAAGTCACGTAGAAGGGAAATAATAAAATAATAAAAATAAAATATAGTAAAATAATTCTCACGACGTTTCGGCCACAACGCAAGCAGCCGTCCTCGGGTGAAGAACAGGTCTGTCGGAAAGACAGCGTCTGGTGGTGTTCATTCAGACGCTGTCTTTCCGACAGACCTGTTCTTCAACTGAGGATGGCTGATTGCGTTGTGGCCGAAACTTCGTGAGAATTATTTTATTATGTTTTGTTTTTATTATGTTATTATTTCTCTTCTACGTGACTTTACCGAAAGAACCAAGAAGATGAATCCTTGCAGTCACGAAAGCTTTAAATCGAAACCAAGAAGATGAATCGCTGTAGTCACGAAAGCTTTAAATCGAAACCAAAGAGTATGTTCAGTTTTGTTTCGTACTAAATTTGGCTTATTCTTTCCTTCAGACATGTGGTGTAGTTGACGTGCGATGAACAACACGGTGCGTCAAAATGTGTGCCCCTAAATGTGGACAAGGAGGCCTAAATGTGTGCCCCTAAATGTGGACAAGGAGGCCTAACTGAGGTGACTTAAAAAGTAGTTCTGTGACGTGATCTTCTGGGGCCGTTCTCTGGCACAAGGCGCTTCACACTCCAAGATGGAAATGCAGTTGTCCTTTGACATGATGATGCTGATGGCATAAATTGAGTCTGAGATTGTTTGATTCGTTAGGCGGATGATCGCGTTTTAGCCAGTTGCCCGGCAATTTTACAAGAGAGATCCGTGGTGCGTGAGCAGAGCAACAAAAAAATGGAATATAATTGGGAGAAAGCTAAATATGTTTACAAAGAAAACCTTAAGTGAGTAATAAAATCCCTTATATGTAGGCCTCGGAGAAGTAGACTGGTAAAACATTCTAAATTATTGCATCTACTATTACTTGTTGAATTAAATACTTAGTTGTCACTTGAAAACTCTAGAGACTGTCAGGTGTCTTCTGATTATTGCTTTATAATTTGCAAAACTAAAGAAGCAAAGACTAAGTTTCCAATATAGCTTAGGGCCTTCATGTGCAGCTGCAGCTGAATTGGAGAAAGTTAAATTTGTCGTGACAGGCAATGATGAATGCAATCTCTGAACAGCGCTTATCACACCCAGCATCTGAATTGTTACACAAAATCACACTTGTGTGGGTGATGAATGACTGCTCGTAACCATCATGAGAGATGAGGCTCTTCGGCAATGTTCAAGGTGTGTGGGGCTGGCTCTTATAATTTTGTAACGGTTGTAGAACAAGTGATCATTTATAGGAATCCATTGCTGTGTTTTACAACAACCAGGGGCTTTCAATAAATATCTTGACACTGCGCCTTGGCTGCCTCCTTAATCCAGGCGAGGGTTTTGGGTGATCCAACACGGGTTTTTGGTATTCCCTTTACTGCTGTGACGCTTGTTGCCGAGATGCTATTACATCTCCGATTCACACGGTTGGTTACGTACGGTGCGAAAGAAGTTCAAGATACCTACGTACATATCTCCTAGGCCTGTCGCGATTCGCTGTGATCGCAGTTCGATGAATGATCGTGATGACGGGCGCCACGGTGGCGAGATGTTAACTACCTCGCCTGGGATACAGGAGGTCGTGTGTTGGATCCCGACCCTGATGCCTGTATATTTGGAGTTTACATGTTCTCTCGGTGTTCGTGTTAATTTTTGTTGGGGGTCCTCCAGTTTTTCCCTCCACATTTAGAATCAACACGCGTTTAGAGTATTTGGCTGCTATACATTTCTACATGATAAGCCACTTTGCTGAGCTACCATTTGTGGCCAGGTCGCTTCTGAATATATATATATATATATAGCTCGGTGGGTCTTACCTGGTTAAATTAAAATAGTAAGAGTTAGTTTCGTGAATCTATTTCTTTTCATGACTGCAGATGTAATCCTACATACAACTGTTACAAATCCTAACTGATAGCATCTCAGACTAAGAATTTGATACGTGTTATTGTAAGTGTAAGCATCTATTTCGGCCCACGAATCTGCCCGGCAGTTAACGCACAGTGTGCAATGAAAGGCGGTGGCAAACTTTCCTCATCCATAATTTAAACCCTAATGTACAATGATAATTGTATTTTTTTTTGGGACAAAACACTCTTAACAGCTAAAAGAGATGGTTTTATCTTCCGCGGCAGACGTGGGTGAATTGTTCCGCTCTTTGACCAAAAAATTTCGCGGAGAGGAAATTTTTCCTAATTTACATGTGAACAACTGAGGCGTGAAGAGCTGAGCCTGGTTCACCTCCCACGCCCCCCGGCTCTCTCCACCCATCAGCGGCAGCCTCAGCGGCAGCCGCCCGTGGGGCCACGCACTTTAAACGGGGTCCGTTTCCGCAATAGCCCCGTGCGTCATCTCGATTGCGTGCCAACAAAGCAACCCGCGTCTTGCGAAACAAACGACACCTGAGCGGCCACACGGCGCAGCGCGATTGTCCTTCATGCTTGCCGCCGAGGGCTGGTTCGGTTCGCAGCGACGGCCCACTGTAACTCGAGACCCAAGGTGGTTTTTAATCTCTCCGAGGCCAGCCACGTCCACACCGTAGCGGGGCTGGCGCCATGGCGAGCGGTGGCTCGACTCTCGGCTGTAACGTGGAGATATCGTGGAATGAGGAATCTGTAATTAAATGCTTTTCCCCCCCCCTCGCTTTCTTTTTACTCTCTTTAAGAAATGTAGTAGAAATGGAACGTATCTTTTTTTGGTTATTTATTACAGTACCTGCAAAAATATTTGCCAAGTAAACGGAGATGACGACCAGTGTTTCGCGTTAATTAGGCCTAAATGTATCTTTCTTACGATGTTTGCCGACTTTGATGAAGGGCATATTGCCTGAACAGTTCGGACTCTCTTCGCAAGTACATTTTAGTTGAAGTTAAGCAACACCTGAGGTCGGTCGTCTGCTTTCGTGCTCATTAAGGAAGTCGCTTTGTTTATTTGTGTGTGTTTTTAAAAAACGATCCTTAACAGTTACGGCTCTTCTTGTGCAGCTGTCGCAGGTGATCGACCTCGAGGACCCAGCGGGCGATGCGGGGTCTGCGGCGCAAATCCCTCCGCCTCAGCCCTCGGCGCCCGTGCTGCCCTCCCCTCTGCCCTCCGCTGCCCACGAAGGTCAACCGGGTGGGGCGGCCATCAACCGGACCAAGACGCTGCAGAAGCAGCAGACCTACAAGTGGTTCAGCGAAACGCAGGCACAGCGCGTCCTCCACAACGGCAGCATGCCCACGTGGTTCCACGGCGTCATCAGCAGACGGTACGTGCTGCTCGCGGCGCCCGTCCGTTCGTCCGTCCTCTGGAGGAGGTGGCCACCACCAGTTGACGATTATCTGAACCGGTCCTGGGCCCTCCCCTGTGGTCGACTGGGCCTCAAAACGAGTACCTGGTGCGGCACGTAAACTTGTCACTGGGGAGACGAAGGTTGTGGTTCCGGCCACAACCTAAACTTAAAACAATGTTTAACTGTAACACCGTTACTGTACAACATCGTGTCTTTGTTGTCTGTAGTGCTACTTTGTTGAAGCACTTATGCAAATTATATTCTAGAAATGGCAATATAATTTTTTCAAGTCAAGAGACTCCACATTTTTGCTACCACACTGTACAACTAGTAACGATAACTGCTTCTCTTTTGATTAATGACCGTTGTTTCATATGATTGCATTTATTAAAAAATATACAGTTTTACATATAGTATTCCATTTGTTTCACACCTTCTGATGTTGAACGCCGGGTTCAGGAACGCCGAGGATTTGCTGAGCCAGAAGCAGCTGGGCTGCTACCTTGTCCGCGTGAGCGAGACTCAGAATGGATACGCTCTCACCTTCAAGTAAGACTTCTCTTTTCACCGTAATAACGACGTATGAATCGAGCGTCGTTCTGTTGCGGCATTTATGTTGACCACGGTAGTTGCCCCTTTCTCATACCGGTGGTGAGTTGCTTCCCACGTTCCACCTTTTTGAAGGTTTTGAAGGTTGACAATCGCGATGCTGAAATCAACCATTTAGAGGATGATAATTGTTTTTTTACCCTTCTATCTGGCAACAAAACTGACACCTTTTTTACAAGGAGTCATGTTTGCATAGACCACAATACCTGCAGTCATAATGCAAACAAAAAACATAACTCTGATAATGTGCACTGTCCTTGAAGTTGATTGGTCCACACCCGAGACAGCTTTGCACATTATCAGAGTGTTCCTCCGGAATGGCACAGGTAGTGGCGACCCTCGTGGTGCAAAAATATGACCGCAAGGGCAGAAACGTTCGGCAAAGCTGAGCTTGGCATTTGAGATGGTGGCGGCTCGCAGTCCGCTGAAAATGAACGTGATCAGAATGTCGTGAAGTAATTGTAAGGACGCGCATTTTTGCGTGGGGAAGTGATTGCAAACGAACGTAGCACAAAACCCGCAAGGGAAAAAATAACGATTCAATTTGTTTTTTTGCTGTTCATAATTGGCGTCGGCCGCTCTGTGCGTACTCTTCAGGGGAGCCGACCGCTGCCGCCACTACATGATCGTGCAGCGGCCCACCGGCAAGTACATGATCGTGGGGGAGCAACGCGTGCACAACAGCCTGGCGTCTCTGCTCGACTACCACCAATCCGTTGGCATTCAGCCCTACGGAGAGACCATAACGGAGCCCTGCGGGCAGGTACGGGTTGGCCCTGTTTGGCTTTGGCTTTGTGCGGCCGTTTGAAAGGCGCCGTGGAAACATTGAACGCCTTCGACAGTGAGAACTGGGAAAAAAAGGTCTGCCGGAGGAATCGCTGAAATAATAATAAATGAGTGAAAATACTAAGTGTCCGACAGCATTGGCAATTGTGCATAGGAACAAATTGTATAACAACTCTAACTGCCCTAAAGAGTATATAGTCGGTGAGGTTTTAGGAAATGTCCCTTATTTATGGCAGAAAGGAATCGCTTGAGGTTGATTAATGACTGCCAGATGATGGCGACGTTGGTAGTCCCGTAATGATGCATCATTTCACGACGCGCTTAGCGATTTATTTGTCGAGGAATCCAATATTTCTTGAATTCACGTGATTCCTGCAGCCACTAGGATCACTACCATATGCAGATTTTTTTTTCCAAAGCAAGAATAATAGCTTGAATCAAATTGTGATTGTGAATCGTTACATATTATCGCGAGGCAGGTGAATCGTTACAGGCCTCGTCATTGGTCACTCTAGATCTATTTATAGGTAAATATTTACATCCAAATAAAAAACTCTTCATCACAAAAAATGGAATCTTATCAGGCCCAATGGTGTAATATGTGACGTTGCCATCTATTATTCACTCTGTGTTTCTGGCCGCTATGATGAAGGGCCGTTGCCCAAAACGTCACCTATTATATGCGTTTCCATCTAAGGCAGTGTTGTTGATGAATGTGAGCTTTGTTTGTTTTTGTCATTGGGCATCTGGTTGGCTCACCACATAGAGGTCCCGGTTTAATCATGGAGCGGCCGCTCAACGTTTGAACCCGGGATGCCAGCGGCACGTTGGTGTTGCGCATCGGCATCCTTAGTTATCAGCCAACCGGCCCTCCTTTTTCATCTTTTCTGTTCTATGCACATGAGTTTAAAGAGAACTCGTTCTCACCCTCTGCTCCCTTGGCGCATTGCCCCCCCCCCCCCCCCCCCCCCGCGACAGGAGTGCGAAAAGAATACCGACTACGCGGAACTGATGCAGTTCGTAAGCAAAGCGGCGAAAGATGACGGGAGCCCTCGGCACCAGAAGCAACATCAGCAGCACCTCTCCTCGTCTTCCGGTCTCCTGGGCAAGCTCCCAGACGAGACGTCGTCGTCCGTGCAGAAACACCACCCCCAAGTTAGGTTCATGATCAGCGAAGCCCCCGGGACGTCGCCCCTGCTGCCAACTGCCCTGCCCGGTGCGGCGGCAGCAGCAGCAGCAGCGCCCAGCCGCACGACGGAGTTGGCCCCCGATGAGGGCATGGGGGGGCGGCTGTACCCTCGTCTCTACCCGTCTATCCGTCGCGCCCTGCACGAGCTCACCAGCCAGCCGATCAGCGTAAGCGCACGTGGAACATGAGTGCGGTTGGGTTGAGGTTTTGTTTTTCTTTTCGCGACTGTGCTTTCGCTGTCGGTTCATGAGAGGAAGAGATAATCCATTCAGGACTTGCGCATTCCCCCCTGTGTTAGGTAATGGCCTGCTGAGGTGGTTTTTAACAGAACTACTTCTGAGGGCCCTTCAAATTACATTTTTACAATTGATCTGCATCTGTCATCAGTTCTGTGTGGATCTACTGCTGTATGAAGGCCTCCACACTGTTTTTAGGAATGATTAAAGTGTCGCATCTGGAACTTTCTCATGTTTTTACCTTAGCAACTGTTTGAGTGCTAGGACACTTTTTGTTGTTGCTATGGAGATCTCCGTTAAATTGCTCCTCGAGTTTTAAGATGCTGTCTCTATCATGAGCTATATGGTTCCGTCTTTCTCCCTAAGGGCCACCATGTGTGAGAGGTTTGGGGTCGCCTGAGGGTAAGAGCCACATGTCAGGTGGGTATCTTCACCAACCCGCACTGACCAGCGTTGTGAAGTACGGTCTCACATATCTTGTCCCCCCAGTGCCACAGTCTCATCACGTGCAGCTCCGATTCGATCAATTGCGATGTCAGCAGTGTTTATGTACAAGTGGGCAATATTAATCCTTTCCCGTTCCGATGACGTACACGTACGTACATCTACGGCATCCGTTTTTCTTTCTAATCTGTTCTCGTGAAGAAAAACTAAAAATAAAATAACTTTATCCGTACTGAGGCTCCCACAAGGCCATGCGGGAGGGCATGTGGCACAGTTTGGCGCCAGCTATCATAGCGTGCGGTCCTGTTTCTACAGTACTTTGCGGTGAGTACAATGTCTTTTATAAACAACGGCGCTATGCCTCTCTGAATAAAATTTACGCTGAAACGCTTAGCGCATTCCGAGATTAATTGGTGAACGGGACCGACCCTGCAACTTGCAGACGTCTCAGAACGGGAAAGGGTTAAGAATCGCTGGGTAAGCACAGGACGTTACAACATTGTAACGGGAGGATAATGAAAAAAGGAAAAACAGGTCACTGGGTTGGTAGCACAATGCGCGATAACTACTCTGCCACCGATCCTCTCTCAGGCCTTAATAGGTGCTTGCTTAGGCGCGCTTTGTCCAACATTCTATAAATGGATATATAGGAGCTCTTTGTCATTGATCTTTCCATATAAAATGTATATACAAGTAATGGTCACGTCACCAGAGAGCTTGTGCCAGGCTAGGTGCACTTTGTGTCCACGTGAAATATATAAAAGCACACGCATCATGCACGCACATTACGGCCTGCAGGGCATGTGCAAACCATTATATGCTCTTGTAGTACCACACAGGTTACTTTTCAGTCCATGCTGTTGATTCCCCTGGGTTAAGACTGCAGAAGTATCAACCATAAAATAGACCCTGTCTGCATCGTGGTGGACGGTACCATTTCTGAGAAGTTATTTGAAAAGGAGTATGCAATGTTTGCCGGCGTTGTGGTCCACATTTGAAGAATTATATACAAACTACTTAATTGTAAAAACCAACAGCAACATCCTTCTCACCCCCCCCCCCCCACACTCGGGGAGATGGTAACTACCTCGCCTGGTATACAGGAGATCGTGGCTTTGATCCCGACCCTGACACTTGTATATCTTGAGTTTGCATGTTCTCCCTGTGGTCGCATGGATTTTTCTCTGGGTCCTCCAGTTTTTCCCTCCACATTTAGAAACATGCGTTAAGAATATTCGGCTTAAAATAAATTTCCAGATGATAAGCCACTTTAATGAGCAGTCATTTGTGGCCAGGTTGCATGTGAAAAAGAACTATGCAGCTCCAGTGGGCCTTACCTGGTTAAATAAAAAATAGTTGAGTTTACTGGCACACGAATGCCCACTTGCAAGTCGTTGCTGTGTTCACCTTGTTCTGCATAGGGACGGTGGCCATCTGGGGTTCCGCTAGGCTAAAACAAATGCACTCTCAGACGTTTGTTAGGCTATGGACCACGCTGTGATTGCGTATTGTTGTTTTACCTCAAATCTGTTCACAGGGACCAGACGAAGTCCCGCCACTGCCTCCGAAAACGTACCTGCAAGGGCCTCAACCTACACAAGTCGCCATGGTCCCTGCCATCCCGAGCAGAGAACCGCTGACACCCCCTTTCTTCGAGCGTCCACTGAGCGCGCTCACCCAGGCATCCGCAGGCCACTGGCAATTACCGAGCCCGGTGATTCCCTCCCACAGCGCCGGCTATCAACAGCGGTCCTCAAGTGGCAGGCCGCAGATACTGACGTCCTTCAGCTTCGATTCGATCGATCAGCACCGGCGTGGCGCACCCGCCGCGAACTTTAACCCCACAGTGGTGGCGAGTCCCAAGATTGAAGCCAGGGTCGTGATGGCGAGCCGTCCGCCACAACCTCTGCCTCGGGAGGATGCTCGGGGCCAGATAGACGGCGACTACGCGGGACTACCGGATGAGTATCACAGGCCGCCGCCATGTGCTCCTGGTTTTTAACATTGATATTTCCCCCCTTCATCGCCCCCCCCCCCCCCCCCCCGGTGTGCTTGAGGAACTTTGGTAGAGTTTGGGGGTTTGAGGCGGATGCAGCGAGGTGTGAAATAATGGTCGTTTTGTTGCACGTTCGCAATGCTACCGTGTTGGTTTTCGCAATTGTGCAGTGTGCTTATTTGGGGTGTCCCGCGCGTTTGTCTGGGACGACGTCCGACGTTTCGCTCCACGTGCTGCCAGGAGCTTCTTCAGGAGCTGGATGTCAACATCGTGCCGAACGGCACGCGGGCAAAACCCAAAGGACACTTCTTTGTTGAAATATGAATTTGCTGCGACGGACACAATCGCAGAGTACAGCCCGGTGCATTTAGTCTCGTGAAATAGACAAACTTTTAGCCATTTAAACTACTTTTGGTTACCACTCCATGGACATTTTTCACAACCGATGTACAAAATGTAATGTGGAAATGCATTATTCCATATGGACTCGCATTTTTTGCCACATCGTGCCTTGGAGATCGAGGAAGTGCGAAAAAAGTTAATTTTTAAGAGTTAATTTCGTACGTCTTGAGTTTTCTCATGGAGTGTCATTATATTATAACCTACTCGGAGCCTGCCATAGATCACTTTATGCCAGTTAACATATTCTATACATATTTCTACACTTTTTTTGACGAAGGAATTTTACGTTAATATTATTTTTTAACCAGATGGCATCACTTTGTCAGTTTCTCACAACTGTGGGTGAAATTGCTCGTCAGCTCATGAATTCACATCCCCCCCCCCCATTGAATGGTACGTGGAATTAATATGCGATTTTACGAAACAAATAAACGGTAATATATGTAATTAATGGGAGGGAATTTAATATTTTAATATTACATTGCCATAGCATTGAGCATTTCTTTGTCTTGTTTTCTTTACCCACCCCCGTCCCCTCCACACAAATATTAAGATCACGTGAAAACACAGTGGGCTGGTGAATAGCATCAGGATCGGTGATGGCGAAGTAGTACTGTGCTGCTTTCTATAATTGTGATTTGTGGGATTTGTTGTTTTAATACTATTTGTTAAGTGTTCATGTTGAATTTACAAAATAAACATTTATATTTCAGTGTTGTGGCCATGGGATGTTGATGATGAATGTTGTAGTAAGTGTGATATAATGTAGGTGAAGGCGCGGTCCTGCAATGCCTGGCTCATGCCACTGCTCTTTGGTTCTTTCGGTAAAGTCACGTATAAAGATAAAATAATAAATTAAATAATAGCATACGACGTTTCGATTGCAACACAAGCAATCGTCATCAGGTATAAATGAAATAGAAACAAAAATCTAACCAGAAAACTATAGACAGACATATAAGCAGACAGATATCACCAATATACATAGAGAGAGAGCAACACATCGGCACACAGAGAGAGAAAGTCTCTGTGACGAGGCCTTAAATAGAGAGAGGGGGCGGAGAGAGGGAGGGGGTTAGAGAAAAAATTAGCATGTCAATGGGTAGGGCGACGGGTGGTAAAGTAAGCAAGCTTGAAAATTAGGAGAACGGGAGAGAGACACATTAAATTTAAAAACCTAGCAAAATATCGAAATGTAATGTAATGCAACACAGAGGGTCGGTCAACACACAATTAACGCATAGCCTGGTCGATTACGTATTTCAAAGATTGCTAAGTTAGAATTTAAGTGTGAAAATTCCAAAGAGAGACAAAACACGAGATCATGCCACTGCTGGCAGAAGGGGCCTCCAGTCGAGGTGAGCTCTAGAGGGTATTGTGTCTACGTGTCCACGCTGGTCCAGACGTCTTGGCAGAGGTGGGGGGGGGGTCCCTTGACTTTACCTCACCACACGCGACTTTTTGATCGACTGTGGCGTAACGATTGATACTGCTGAGGTGGATGGATCTTAAACACGTGTCCAATGTTTCAACTGCCGCGCCCGGAGATCGAATCGAGCCAGCGCACAGTGTCATAATAACCAGTACACCATGGCAGTTATCCCCATCTTACATATATAATACGGAATTATATTGCAGTCTTATGGCTGTGGAAGTCATGACTTGTAAGTGTGATATGTGCGTTGATGAAATGTGGTAGCCATTGCATGAGATGTAAATGAAATGATTTGGATATTTCTTGCTGTAGTTGCACAATTATTCTATTTTAAAATCTCAAGTTGGGTGGAGAAGTCGCGATGCTAAGCTGACGATGGGAGCGCCACTGATGTTCACCATTCGCAATTGATATCGTCCGTGAAAAATCTGCTTTTAATAATTACAGAGTGATCATTAGCTCGTCCGTCTGGATGCCACTGGGAGTAGTCCTCGACTCGCAATCGAATGTGGACGTGAATGATGCCAAATTGATATATGAACACTTTTTTTTTTCATTAACAGATATTGAGTAGCAAACAACACTCCCCCATTTAGGGATGGCTACACGAACTGATGTAAATTAAACAAATGCATTGACTCGCAAGGTCCTTGACTTCAAGAGTTCCAAAAGGTCGACTCGATCCATCATCAAACCTGTAGAGGGTGGATAAACCATGTACAGCTGTGGGGTGTGAACAGTCGTTGAAATCGAAATCCTAGGGAATCATCGCTTTTGTCAGTTGCGTAATATAGCACCATTCACGACCATGCATGAATTTACATGCAGTTCTCCCATAGCCTGGCATTGCGTGTGTGTATATATGTACCCCTATTGAAATATTTCTGACCCAATGAGCTTTTAATAGAAAAGCTATAAACGTCTGTGTACACATTCCCTGACGCATCTATACACATACGTGTGTACCTTGAATTACCTGCATAGTTACGCTGTACAGTGTTCCATCGGGTTGCTAACGGTGTGTGTTTGCATATCTCTGTGCATTGTGTGAGCAGACTAGGCAAACCTGCTGAGCAACTCTTGACACGCGCTCCACTGACATTGGCCCTCGCTTTCGTCTGCAAAGCAGTTTTTTTCCTTCCCAATTGTGTCCCATTCTACTCTCCTCTCAACTGTAAATCCTGGGTTTCCCTTTTATTTTGGGACTGTCCACTGTCGTGGTCTGGTGGAGTATCAAGGTAGAAAATCTGACACAGGGCCTCCAAACACATTTGCACATAGCAAACAAAGTCTCGGTCAAAGGTGGGCACAAACTGGTGTCGATATAGAATAATTTGTATCCAATGTTTCCACATCTCGAGTTTAAATTGTGATTTTTCTTTTATTTGTGGGGCATGTGCTGCCGGGGTCTGGTTGGGTCAAGGTCAGGAGTCGAACAGAGGGCCTCCAAAACGAATAATTTGACCTTTGGCATCATAAATTAGAATAAAAGGGGCCTTCTAACCATAAGTCCCAGAATGATGGTTATCAAATTCCATTTTGTTTGAAGATGTTTCGTTTGATGTTATCTTACGTAATTGTGACGTTTACATTTGTTTTGGCTTTGGCTGCTGCCAGATTTATAAAGCTGTGCAGGGTTAATTTAACATCATTTAACTTTATAACCACTGGAGATCTGCTGGTAGAGATATAATATTTCTATTAAAAGCCAGAAGTAGATTACATTATTGAAGGACAGGCTGAACAAAAACATGTTCACATGGGAGATCTATTTGCCTGAAATGAGTTTTAATAGAAATAAATTGTGTTTATAGTTTATAATAATTGATTATTTGATTTTTATATTGACAGAGGTCAGTTGTTTTTTCATCCAGTGCATAATCACTGCCAGTGTATTTTTAATAAATATTCTCATAACATGTTTAGAGTATAAGTGCACCTTGTTATAAGGCATAGGTAAGATACTTATATCAGAAGTAATGTGCTTGCTTATATACAGGGTGGCCCAAAAGTAAGGACACGTCTGGTAATGTAATTTTTATTTGCGCTTGCATGAAAACCTTTAAATTGTTTGTTCTTTCAGTTAATATTTTATCTATTGCATTACTATTTAGTCTTCCCCCATATACAAAACTCGACAAGAACCCGGAATGTACCGAGACTATATAATCGATGGATGTTCAAAGACTACACGTGTAATCTTAAAAAAAAACCCCGTCAATTTCTAAAGAGAATGCATGCATGCAGTAATGTGAGTGGGAATCGGTTTTCACATTTGTTCAAGTAAATTAACCCTATGTGCCCTGACCTTTGGGCTACCCTATATAAGTCGTGCTGTTATATAGCTTCTGTAAAAAAATAATAATAAAAGAGAATTGGGATTTTCAGGATTTTTTTGGGACTTTCTATAATTGTCCACGATAGAACCACACGATGGAATAATGCGTTGCAGGCGATGTCACATGGTCCTTTGTGTCAATTTCAAATAAAGGTGGCACATGTTGGTGTTCATGTCACATGGCATCACTGCCTGGGCAGCTGCAGGAGCCGAACCTTTGACCCCGCGCAAACAAGCAAGCTTGCTAATCGCATGGCTGTCAAAATGTTCCATAATGGCCCGGTTATAGGTCAGGCATGTTTTATTTAAACCAAGGGGCAGCCCATTGAGACAACACATCCATCTTGTAAAGGGACACATGGGAAAATACAGGGTAATGGTGGACCGGGTATTGGGGTCAGCAGTGGGGCAGTGTCCAGCACCTTGTGCTATGAACCCAGAGGCCGGAGTTTGATTCCTGGCCACGGCCAACATTGACGATTAACAGCTCCTGCCAACCCCCCCTTCACAAATTCGTCTTGCCAAGCGTGGTGAAATATGGTCAAACCAACCCCCCGTGACAGAAATGGTGTGTGGAGGCCTTCATTCGGCAGTGGATTGATAAAGACGTGTCCATGGAATGAGCAAAGACTCTGACCGAGGTCCACACAGTGAACGGGGATGTGAACCACACTGAATCTGAACAGCGGCGCGGCTTCCACTGCCTCCACCGCCTCCACCGAGGATTACGATGCAGCGCACCGCAGGGGAACGGGTGAGATTTTGAGAGTGGCTGGGATGAGCTTCTACATAAAATGAAAGCTTGAGAACCACGCACAAACATCCACAGCCCTTGGACGACGACTGTGGAGGTTCGGGGGGGTTATTTGACCGTGCTCCACCATGCTTGCCGGTGTGGGAGGGTAATTGAAGGTGGAACTATAGACAACATAGAATATAGTACAATCTTGATTTGAAGCTTTCGTGACTGCAGGAATCTATACTCTCTGGTTCTCTCGGTAAAGTCACGTAGGTAGAAACAATATATAAAAGAACACGACGTTTCGGTCGCAACACAAGCGTCCGTCATCAGGTGAGAAAGAAAGAACCAGAGAGAATGTAACTTAGTACAATACAACAATGGATTTTTCTGCACCGTCCTCTGCTGCGAGCGTAGCCCCGTAGCAGCAGTAGCCTATAATACCTGGTTTTTCTACGCACGGTGGTGGCACGTCCACTCACTATCCTGGCTCATCGGTGCGCAAATTCTGCAGGTGATGAAGGGGGCTCTAGAGACGTCTGGCAAGTCAGCGTTATTTTTTTTCAAACATTTTTTTAAACGATGATGGAACTTCGGGGTGGCGGGGTGGGGGGGGGGTCCTGCTCATTACAGGGACGAGCCTCAATTTCACGTGCGCAGTGACCCCTGCTCTGGCTCCGGCTCGGGTCACACTTCCGCATCACCCGAGCGTGCCACTGCCGTGCCAATTACGAGTGCATTATTTCTGCTAAGTGGTGGATACATCCACTGATTGATAGCTACCTGGCGTGCCCCCCCCCCCAAAAAAAAAAGAAAACGCAGGCATGTCGGCGAAAATGAGGGAAACATAATTTAGGTGGATTAATTTTGAGATTAATGTTATGGAACTCCTGGATGTTATGTTAATGTCTCTTCGTTGCATTCCTTTAAAGTGCTTGTTATTTATACAGCATATGTTGTTCCCGTCATATTGCCGAGAACATGTATTTATAATGTTTTAGGTCGTTAATCCCATCTGTCTATCTTGAAAGTGCTCGGGGTAAGATCATGTGACTGGGTAACTGATTCGTGTGTGATAAATGAAAAGTTTTTTTTTTGTCTAAAATGTGATGTTTTCAGTTTCGGTTAATGTGTTGTCTCATTTGAGTAAGCAGCAGAGTCTGCCTCTGCTGTTGCAGGTGATGACGTGTGCAGGTGGACTAATTGATCATTGGAACACAAATGCAACATGGCGTAAAATCCATGAGCCCAGGTCAGATATTTTCACCTGTCGGTACCACCTGAGGTGGCATAGGTTTAGCGGCTCCAATTTGTTCATGTGGCCTCAGATATCACTCACCACTGACGCTAGCCTTGGGCAGGAATCGACCTCTGTTAGCCAGGTTCATAACGCAGTGCGTTAACCACTTTGCCACCGCTCCCTCATACCTGTCCTGTTCTGTGGTGCAAAAACAACATTCGTTTCAACATTTAGGCATTGAGCCCAGATGTAATGCAGCTCAAAATTATTAAAGCAGGTTGTAACTCTCAGTTACTTCCAGCTAACTGCTACATTTTAATGAAAAAAAATTCCACGTAAAAAAATAATTGCTCAAACAATATGTAAATCTTTTTTTCTATAGTTTTAGCAGATGTCCCCATAAAATAGTGGCGTTTCGAAATCCTATTAATCCTGAGCAAGCATCAACATGTAGTGTTCAAGGTGTTTTGTCAGTGAATACACACGCCTTGTATCAAATGAAACAAAACAAGAAATACTTTATTTTTGTGCTTCAAATATTATATGTTCAATGCACCAAACGAGATCTCACAACTTCAAAAACTCTGACTCGGTTAAATTAAATTGATTCATTAAGAAGTTGACTCCAATTATGTCCCACTTGTGTTTTTTTGCATCTGGTGAGGCGGCTCGGAAGGTTGCAAGACGTTGAGGTTGACCCATCATCCTTATGGGGTCGATAAAATAAGTACCACTCTGTGGGAAAGTCAACATACATAGTAATATTGACTTTTCACCATGATCCAGGGTTGTAAACAGGCCACGAACGATGCTTCATTGTTAATTTTAGCAGGATATAACTTAAGATGTTTTACTTTTCATATCCTTACACAGCCATTGTGTCAGATATGTATGTGTTCTGTTTGTGTTGCGACTGATTTACGTGTCTTACCAATTTTAAATATATTTTTCAGACTATTATTTCACATGTAACACAAACTCTTTGCTTCTTTCTTTATTTCTACCGACGTGACTTTACCGAAAGGACCAAAGAGTATGGATTCCTGCAGTCACGAAAGCTTCAAATCAAGATGTAACACAAATGACATCGGACTGTGCAGAATCTAAACATCGACTCTAAACATAGACTCTGTTGGTATGCATCTGGTTTCTGAGCTTGTTTTGCCAATGCAGTACAAAAGTGGTACAGTACGTACTATACACCTACACAGTCATTTGTTCAAGAAGTGCTGGTGCAGAGATAGGCGCACCGCGCTTTGAACCCGGCGTTCTGAATTTGAGTTGAAGCCACGGCTGACATCGGCGGCGAGCGATAAGAATGAATCTGAGTCAGTCCTGGACCCAGCCTCTGTTGCTAACCCCACGTCTGAGCTGCGTGGTCAGTTGCGGTCAACAATCCCCATGTCCGACGTGGTGTGGGAGAGGCCTGATGAAGGCCCGTAAATCATTATTTCGTGGAATTTGTTTTTAAATATAAAAACTAGAAGGATCATTCTCCGATGGTGTCTTAACGTGATAGCAATGTCTCTTAACAGGTGCAAGCCTGGTGTTTAGTTTTCATCAGCATTGCTTTAGGCTTGTTAGGGGGAAACTCAGCAGCTTCGTCCAAACCTCAATTCATCACACTTCCCCGTGAGCCAGATCCTCGTAGCAATCTTCATTGAAATGAAAATTAAGTCGTTACACCTTGCACACGCGCCTGTTGATTGGTAAAACAAATTGGAAATGTGCAGCATTGTTGGTGAGGATGGATTAAGGAAAGACGTTTGTGAAGTCTTCATAATCGCCGCAGTCGTTAGGACCTCACCCATCTGTGGATTGATAACAGAGCTGCACATGAGCACGTTATTGTACTGTTCTTTATTTCCCCTTCATCTGCAAGGAGTGATTTAGGGTTCTCTCCTCCTCGTTTTGCGAGTGTAGCCTGGGCCACCTTCTCTGGACCGCGATGACCGCTGATTGATGCTGATTGCGACGCAGTTGGCTTGTTAGGCACAGCCACGGAGAAGCTCTTCTTCTTCTTGACCAGCACTCGTCTCGGTGAATTGTGCTGCTCGAGAAAATAAAACAAATAATCATTAAATTCGCGTTTTCCTCGATGTACAGCCAGACGTCTTGGGCGACCAGCCAATGGCTTCGGTTGAGAAGAGTATTTTTGAGTATTTGGCTGCTAAACATTTCCACACGATAAGCCACTTCGTTGAGCTATTATTTGTGGTCGGGTCGCTTTCTGAAAAAGAGTGGGCCTTAACTGGTAAAAATAAAAAAAAGTTTTTACAGTAAAGTTAGTTAATTTAAGAAGGGTGGATGCTAATAAAAAAACCAAAAGTAAATCTTGGAGATGAATAACAAAATAAAATGGAAAGGGAAAAGTAATCGATGAATGTGGTGGCCGGTGGCACAGTGACGAGCATACTGCGCTATGAACTATGGCCATGATCCTCGATCCGCGACTGCACTAACCCGCACCGACCAACGTGGTGAAGTATGGTCAAATAGGGTGGGGTGAGATTACCTTTCTTGTAAGTGGCTCCATCTTAATTAATATCGAATGGAGCCGTTGTTCCTTCATTTTGCAATGCAATATAATCATCATTCATTGTAATACAGCTACTCTCCCCACTTTGCCTTCATTTGGGATAAATCGTAAAAAAATTGAAATTCATCTGGGATTAAAAAAACATTCATTCACAGCAGCCCTAAGTACATATGTAAAAAAAAAAGATCGTTCTAGCAATGTTTTTCTTGAGATGAGATCGTCACCAAGTTGTAGGTCTCTATCCGGTTGCATAAAACACGTATAAGTGACTTTTAGTGCTTTGATTTACTCTGCTCCGTAGTGTTTACTGCACGTGACCACTGGCAGCCAGTTAAGAACCACGTCCATGTTGGTCGGCCCAGTGACATTGGAACATCATCGCTCTCTGGAATGGTAAACCCACCCGTTCTGCACCACCAAAACCTTGTCCCTGTCCCCAACATTCTCCACTGCAGAGACAATCATGGGCAGAAGCACGACTACTCTTCTACAGGGATGGTGGTGGAGTGTGGGCAACTGTCCCTCCGCAGTTTCTCTCTGTGCACGCCTCATCTTTAGCGAAGGGCGAACCAAATTTAGGGTTCTCTTACCTCGCTCTCAAGGTCGCCAGAAGATGACCCTGATTTTCCTGCTGCTTCTCTTGCCAAGTTTTTGTCCTTCTTCTGCCATGCGCCACGAACCCTGTTTTTGTTTTTTGTGTGTCCGATCTGCAGATTAATGCGACCTTGGGGGATGCTCATGTCTGGATTTTCAGGCGGTCCCACCAGCCCAGTGGAGTCTCTCTCTATAATTTATTACCCCTTCTATAATTTATCACACTAAGTGGTGTTTCTTCTATTCCATTACAGGGCTCATCATTGGATGTTTGGTGTTGCCATCTGCCATCTCGTGTTACATAACTGGCAAGCGAGCCCAGATATTGGTTAACCCTCGTGATTAGAAATCTTTTATTTTTAATTTATAAGTGTTGGTAAGACTAATTAATGTAACAACTTAAAAAAAAAACTTGGTCCATGTTCACATTCAACATGTGTCATCTTTCATTCCCCGTAGTTTTGGGATTTTGGATTTCCCCATTCGCTTGCGCCGGTGCCAAGAGTTGTGCTTTGGATACATGCGTATCCACATCTTATCTGAACACATTCCTGCGGAGGGAGCTGGTAGGAACGTTGGGTTGCTCGGTCAATGACCAGGATCAACGGCGGCGTGGTGTATTCCGCAAATATGGCCGACTGTGAGGGCGGGCACAAGCCGGCGTGAGTAGGTTAAACGTTGAGTTTTATAAGGGCACCACGGGGTGACCAGCCCCTCCCCACCCTCCCCACCCCTCCCATCCCCACCCAGCCCCTCCCCACCCTCCCCACCCAGCCCCTCCCCACCCTCCCCTCTCCACCCAGCCCCACCCCTCCCATTTTTGGATACACGACGGACGGACGGACACAATAATCCCCTGTGGGCTGGTGGAACCAGGTGGTTCCTACCAGTAACATCTCAATTGTAGTTATCATCGCTCTTGGGCTATTCTCTAGCCGCTGCCACACGAAGATCTCCCCATGTTGACACTAACACTGGCCAGTCATTTGAAGTTGCAGTCGTTTTATTGTCTCTCTTCCACGTCCTGGTTCATTTAAATTGCTCTGTCATTAAGTTCCGTTTCATATTCTTGGTTCTTTCGGTAAAGTCACGTAGAAGGGAAACAATAAAATAATAAAAAATAAGAAAAATGATAAATTATATAAAAATAAAAAAATATTTTTTATTATTTTATTGTTTCCCTTCTACGTGACTTTACCGAAAGAACCAAGAATATGAATCCCTGCAGTCACGAAAGCTTTAAATCAAAATTTTAATTCCGTTTGTTCACTGTTTGAGTCGCTTCTTTTGACCGAGTCTTCATATTATTTTCCAGGAAGCTCCTGCATTTTGGTATTTGGCCACAATTATTAATTCTCCTTTTTCATTTATGAAAGTAAACATAAGAACCCACGGTGGCCAAGATGTTAACTACGTCGCCTGGTATATAGGTCGTGGGTTCGATCCCGACCTTGACACCTGCTCTATATTTGGAGTTTGCATGTTCTCTCTGTGGTCGGGTGGATTTTTCTCCGGGTTCTTTGGTTTTTCCCTCCGCATTTAGAAACATGCGTTTCAAGTATTTGGCTGTTATAAATGTACACATGATAAGCCACTTCGTTAAGCTATCATTTGTGGCCAGGTCGCTTCTGAAAAAGAGCTATACAGCTCATTGGGCCTTACCTGGTAAAATAAAACAAAACAAGTTTTAGTAAAATGTCTATACACATCAAGCAATAACACTCACAATTCAGACATGGCATGAGACTCTGAGTTCGTTGTTCTGGCTATATAACCTGTTTCACTTGACAGCCATGGCTGGCTAGGGGGAGTTTCACAACAAACGAGTCGAAAGCACTGGATTACCGTCGTGTGCCGGACAAGCTGATCATATTTGATGACGTTTCCGTCGAGTGTTACCTGCAAGCTGCGGCTGCTTCATTTGCTATCGACCCGTAGCCGAAGTCTAAGCCCACAAAACGGGCGCACGAACGTTTCCGCGCTTGCTAAGCTCGGCGTCTGCGCAGGACTTAATGGGAAGATGCACTGCCCACTTAGAGGGGAAACCGCAAGAATGATTGGAAGGAGTGGTTCGCTACAGTCAAGTGGATACTTATTTATTTCATTTTATTGTACATTATCCAAGACGTGTGACTTGGAGGCACTTGATTCTGATTTAAGGACGTGTCTCTGCTCTGGTCACAAACCCATTTGTCTATTTTCCGCGAGGCCCTCATTACGTGTGCGTGATTTGTGGTTGGAGGTGTTTTACAAGAGTGAGAATATATAATCGGCTTTAATATGGCAGCCTTTCGAAAATGCTGACTTCTGGCGCTGTTGACTGGATGAGAGGAAAAAAAATCTATGAAGTGTTTGCCGCATTGTCCTAAACTCCGATTCATCATCGCACGTATTGACGTCTCCGATGCAGCCGTGATCCCTTCATTGGCCCGCGAGGTCTCGAGAAATTGGCTGGTCCTTTGGCAAAATGATCTTTGCGAGCAACAAAATATTTGCGTTCATTTTGAACGTCAACCTTCGGCTTTTTGTGTTTGTTGTCATTCATTCGCTTGCGAGTGGCCACTATGTAACTCGGAAAGCTTGTACGAGTGATTTCGTACGAACACACGAGCACGCAACGCTATTACGGCTTTCGCCGTGGATAGAAAGTGCCTATTTATCACTCAGCACGAGTAGGAATTGGATTTCCTGTCGAAGCGTTTGATTGATATGTAGAGCGATAAATATAATGTATGGAAGGTGATGATGCAGGCAAGAGTTAAAATAAGATTAATCATGAAAAAAGATATGGACGTCAAAGGAGATGACCATTGCTGCTTCCCCTTAAGGCACTGCAAACAATAGCAATGTGAAAAAAAAAACACTTTAAATATTCATAAATACGGTACATACTGTATATGTGAACAAAAAACCAAGTCATTGCGTGAGCAGTGAGCTTCGCTAGACAATGACAACAATAATACATTAACCCACACTCTGACTCACTCATATTTTCCGAGTGACGATGACTGTTGTACAAACACAAATGTACATCTTGTCGTTGTCTGTAAATCATTATGGACCTTTAGCAAAAACATTTTCTCGCCAGTTCTCACAGTTCTATGAATTCTTTCTTAAATGTATCAATTTTTTTTCCTTGCCTGTCATCTTTTTTACTCCATCATCGATCGATCTATTTTTCAGGGAGAACTGAAACGCGTTTCCACCTTCAATGCCTTGCGATTTAGTAAACAAAATATAGCAAGAAGAGTTTCAAATCGTAAATGTTGTGGATTTACCCTCCAACACACTGGTGGGCTGTAGTAGTACACTACACTATACACTACTTTACACTATACACTAATCTACACTACACTATACACTACTCTACACTATACACTACACTATACACTACTCTACACTATACATTATACACTGCACTATACACTACTCTACACTATACATTACTCTACACTATACACTACACTATACACTACTCTACACTACACTATACACTACACTATATAATACATTATACACTACTCTACACTATACATTACACTATACACTAATCTACACTACACTATACACTACTCTACACTATACACTAATCTACACTACACTATACACTACTCTACACTATACACTAATCTACACTCCACTATACACTACTCTACACTATACACTACTCTACACTATACACTAATCTACACTACACTATACACTACTCTACACTAATCTACACTACACTATACACTACTCTACACTAATCTACACTACACTATACACTACTCTACACTATACACTAATCTACACTACACTATACACTACTCTACACTATACACTAATCTACACTACACTCTACACTACTCTACACTATACACTAATCTACACTACACTATACACTACTCTACACTATACACTAATCTACACTACACTATACACTACTCTACACTAATCTACACTACACTATACACTACTCTACACTAATCTACACTACACTATACACTATACATTACACTATACACTAATCTACACTACACTATACACTACTCTACACTATACACTAATCTACACTACACTATACACTACTCTACACTATACACTAATCTACACTACACTATACACTACTCTACACTATTCTAACCCAAACACTTTTAGTATGAACAACCCCTACGATTAGAGCTTTCGTCGAGTGCAAAGTTCCCACCTCAAAGGGCTCGATCAGGTTGCCAGCAGAAAGCAGTACAGCAAGTAGATTGTCGATGTCAGTGTGATACGGCGTGCTTTTAAGTGTCAAACGCGCGCGTGCGTGGGTTTTAGCCAGCACCCTTTACAGTGGCCTCCGACAAACAATTCCGTGCGCTCGCCAAGGGTAAACCTCCCAAGCAAGACTTTCCCGACCGTGTGCCTTGACACTTTCAAAGGCAAATAACACACCCAGTGGATGTTTCCAAACGGTGTTGTACACGCACTGTGTTACACAGCTCTTTCCTCAAGGTCCATTGCTCCTGAACAATCTGGACTCTTTTCCTTGCCAAGTTATCTTAACATTCATTCACACGGGCATTCTCCTCGGCCACGCCAAGTTGTACGTTTTCACCCGGCAAGTCTACATTATATATATTTTAGTTGGTAAGGCCCCCTGAGTTATATAACTCTCTTTCATAAGCGACCTGGCCACAACTAATAGCTCAACGAAGTGGCTTATCAGGTGGAAATGTATTACAGCCACAAACTCTAAAACGCACGTTTCTAAATGTCGAGGGAAAAACCGGAGGACCCGGAGAAAATCCACGCGACCAACGGCGAGAGAGATACGAAAAACTCCAAATAAACAGGCGTCAGCGTCGGGAAAGAAACCCGCAACCTCCTGCATACCAGGCGAGGGAGTTAACATCTCGCCACCGTGGCGTCCGTCTGTACTACCGAGGATGAATCTGACTTTATAACGTGATTGTGGTGGTGGCTTAGTTCGTAAAAAAAAAACAATTACAAAACGAAAATTTGATAATTGTTTTTTTACCCTTTTATCTGGCAACAAAACTGACACCTTTTTTTACGAGGAGTCATGTTTGCATAGACCACAATACCTGCAGTCATAATGCAAACAAAAAACATAACTCTGATAATGTATGCACTGTCCTTGAAGTTGATTGGTCCACACCCGAGACAGTGCATACATTATCAGAGTTATGTTTTTTGTTTGCATTATGACTGCAGGTATTGTGGTCTATGCAAACATGACTCCTCGTAAAAAAAGGTGTCAGTTTTGTTGCCAGATAAAAGGGTAAAAAACCAATTATCATATATTTTTTTACTGGCAACTGAGGTACCAATGGTGAAAACGGAAATGTGTTCACTGAAATACGAGATCTGGGCAATTTGCCACTCGGTGTTTGGGCGTACATTTGGCAAAATGCAGTCGGTGTGCTTCATTCAAGAATTAATTGACACAGAGCAGTTCAATTATTAATTTATTGTACGTAGGGTGAGCCCAGACTTCGTATTTACAATCGGCAAGGGATTCATAAATAATTGTGCTGCCCCACCGCGATGCCCACGGTAAATGTTTATGCTCATTCACTTGCACCTGAGCTCAGAGCTGGAATGGGTTGGGGTTGGGCCTTCAGTGAGCTGGAGGCGGGGGGAGAACGTGCGTATGTATGTTGAACTTCTTTCGCACCATACGTAACCAACAGTGCTAATCGAAGGTGCGTTCGGCGAAGCCACGGTGGCTTCCCGTGCTCGTGGCGTAAAAAAACGATCGTAAGGTTTCTAACAATTGTCTCATAACATGTGGGAACCAGGGACATTTGACGCCACGTGCTCTATATGCGCTGTAGTTGCTATACCTGTTCTTGTGTGAAACGACCAACAGCTGACATTGCCAAGTGTCTGCGATTCAACGCGGCAGCCACACCACGCAATGGAATACTTATTTCGTCCGTATTTATGTTTTTGCGTGTATATATATTTTCTTGCGATATGGAGTGGTAAACCCGAGTACAATTCCTGGACACGTCTAACAGCAGAGGCGAAAGTGATATCCGAACCCTTGCTGTACTCCACCACCACCAACTCACACTCCACACTGGCCAGCATGGTTGAAGGATGGTAAAAATATAAAATAAACCCCATGGCAGAAATAGCGTGGGTAGGCCTTCACCCAGCAGTGGATTGACAAAGGGTGTGAAATGTTACATCTCTTTATTCCACCAGCGGTGGCTATAGTGGCAAGGGTTGGTTGGTCACGTAGAGAAGTGTGAAACTCCTAAACGTATTAGACTGTGATGGAGCTCGCGAATTTGTGATTCCATCTGTGCAGACATTCCCACGTATGCTCGGGCTTTCTCCGAGTACTTTGGTTATCTCCAACAGCAAAAAAACCTCAGAAATTTAGCTGAACCCATTCCAATGCGAGACCTGATGAAATAACGAGTCTTGAAACTCTATTACAAAATTTTTTTAAATTATCACTGGGGGTCGTTTGATCGCACTGCACTGCGCTGGTCAATATGGGTTGGTGAAAATGTATTCCTACCATTGTTCAATCACCAGAGCTTTCATGAGGCTTTTAGGCTTTTTCATGAACGGAAGTAATGGGTGCAGATTGATCTACGTGCAGACCTAAATCCATCTCCAAACAGGTGTGCAGTAACAAATGTGCAGGTCCTCCCCTCTGAAACAAAAGTTGATTGTGGCGATTGATCAATTTTACTAGGTTATAAGTGCTATTTGAATGTCTCTGCGGGACTGTCATCTTATTTAAACGCACAATCATTCCATCACAATGAAGGTGATTGCAGTCATTGTGGCGAGAGTTATTGCGTAAAAAAGGGTGCTGGGACGAGTTTTAAACATTCCGGAGATTTCAACTGAAAGTTTCCGGCTTCTAAGCACTGCCCCTGTAATAACACACGTAAGTATCATACTCAAACACTTTCGCACTTGGGTAATTGTTTGTACGTTGAATCAGCAGTGAGTGAATATTGACCGACCGAACGACATTTGGCTTGATGAGGTAAGGTGGTTTCGTTTCGTCCAGGCACGATGCCACTACTGGTAAACACACAGAGAGAAAAAAAAACGCTTTCTGTAAACTGCTTTGAGGATTTACAGCTTCACCAGAAAGGAAGGTTGAGGCAGCCTGCCTGTGTCAAGGAGGATACAAATGTTTTTGTTTTTGTAGGAGGAGGAAAAACTTCCATTGAAATGAGGAGTCTCTTAACTCCAGCCCAGGGGAGGCATCGGTTATCTAAGAAACAAATGGAGGTATTGAACCAGGCATTGACAGTCACAGCTGATTTGTGTTGCTTCCTTCGTGGCCCCAGCCGAAATGTATTGGATTGTTTTCAATCGGCATTCTTTAAAAAAAAATAAGAATGGAACGGCTAAGTGCCGTGTGCTCATTAATGCTTTGTTTAGGAAGGCCAATGGTCTGGCAGGTGCTATTAATTTTATTTATATGATTTTTTTTTATTATCGCTGGGAAATCTGTCGGGGAAAAGCCGAAAAGAAAATCTAATTTAATGGGTTTGTGGGGAGGGGTTTGGGGGACAAAGAGCACGTGCTCGTTACTCAACCTCAGTAGCAGCTCTGCGAGAGAGATTCGGGTGATTCATTTTCTGCGGGTTACGAAAGGTCCAAAAGCGTTCCATGGGGTGCGTTCGAAATTAAATAATGTGTTTACAAAACAAGGCCTGAGATGTGGCTACTCTGGAAATGGGATGAACACCGTGTGCATAGTTTGATGGTTTGTGAGTTCTTAGGTGCGCGTAATTGTGTCCTGCCCGTGCCTTTATTTTCATCCGGATTTGTCAAAGGCTGAGCTCTGGGAAATATCATGGGACCTCCTTTGCCAGTACCAAAATATACTAATAGGGGTTTTCCCCTTTTTTTTCTGGCAACAAAAAGGTATCAGTTTTGTTGCCAGAAAAAGGGGAAAACCCCTATTAGTATACTCTGGGAAATACTTATGGGGATTCTGTTGGGAGGGCGATACTAGGCGCCCTCGTAAAATATTCCATGCGAATTTAAGGCCAAGCCATGGCACACAAAACAAACAGCTGAGCTTTACGTGCATGCAATTGCACTGAGTGACCCCTGCCACACGAGAGGTCATGATTGTTGGTCTTCATGCTGAACTAATGCCCCTTTAAAACTCAATAATTATCGCAATTCAAATGTTTATGCCACTGCACCGAGCATGACCGCAACACTATGATAATACCCAACAATCGTAATGGTGATAATTGTCAAGCACGGTACTGAATGCGACATTTCAAATCTGCACAACGTTGCATGTTAATGAAAGGTTACAAAGGGCGTTTTGTAAGTTGTGTATTACTGTATCGGAGGATAATTGAATAATTTGCTCAACTGTGTGTTTCAATCTTGATTTGAAGCTTTCGTGACTGCAGGAATCCATACTCTTTGGTTCTTTCGGTAAAGTCACGTAGGTTGGTGTGTTTCAATTAATTCCACTGGGATAAACTACGACAGTTGGGTTAATGTAATGCATATTTGTATCTCCGTAGGCACCCTAACTAGAAGGCCTGCTGTTATAAATGTGGTACCTAACAGCAGCTAATAGCATGTAGTTTTACCTCCCAGAAAATAAATCACAAGCGCTAATAGCGTGAAAGGGCTTTTAAAAAGAGGGGAAAACAACCGGGCAAAGGAAACGCAGTTATATGTTGTCCTTCCCCTGCACCTTCGACTTTCTCTTTCCCCAGCATCTTCGATTTGCATGGTTGGCTATGTACGGTGCGAAAGAAGTTCAACATAAATACGTACCTTCGGCAGGAGAACTGCTGTATCTGTTCCACCTGATGACGGTCGCTTGCGTTGCGATCGAAACGTCGTGATCTAATTTATTTTATTTTCTACCCACGTGACTTTACCGAAAGAACCAAAGAGTATGGATCCCTGCAGTCACGAACACTTCAAATCTAGATTAGGTACCTTCAGTTTAATTTATTTTTGGGTTGATCAACAGCACAGTTATCCTTCAAGCCCGTTTCATAAGGCTATGTCAAGAGGTCACCACGGCCAACGCTGTTGATGCCACAACACCACGCCACTGCTTCCTGCCTTCTGGTATGTACAATAGCTGTTCCAGAGTCGACACCTGTCCCGTGAAGACCACTCTTCGAGTATCCCACCATCTGCCCTTATTTAGGTCTTTCCTTTGGTCACTAACCTCTGGGTGTCCACAATCAACGCCTGTCTCGGTAACCTACACCACTCGGTCCAGTAGACGTAGATGTAAGCAGGGAGAGGAGGTTGGGATTATTTCGTTTAGCAAAAGGTGAAAAAAATTCGGAACATTTTTTGTTGCTTGTTAATTTTATTCATGCTTTTCTCAAAATTGTTTTCTCATACGATTCATACCGTGCATTTACATTCGTCACATGCTGGTGTCTTCGAGTCATCTATACTGAATTAGAAGTGTAGACATGAGCGTTCATAAGGTACTAAACTAAACTTGAATTTGCTGGTTTATAAAAGTTGTAAGCAAGGAAGTTTCAGAATAGAGGTTGTGTGCTCTAAGACTATGTAAGCCTTTACTGCATAAGTGTACATTTTAATTTAGTACCCACTGCCATTATTTCAATTGGCGATGCAAAGTATTATTACTGAAACTTTCTAATAGCCAGTGCTAGGCGTGTGGCGATATTGGTTGGGTCTCAGTAAAACCACTGAAAAGATGCGAGTCAAATAAACACAAAAGGCTGAAACAACAAACTCGTTGCAGGTAAGGTATATGTTTTCTTTGGACAGCAACGATCTAAATGTAGACATTTACCGAGGGTGATGCCTTTGGTAGGCCTTAAAATTTCAGTGGATTTATCATGACTTAGAATATTGACTGTAATAAATGGTAGATTGAAATTATATTTTGGTATTTAGTTATTTACATAAAAAAGAGAGAGATGCTTCTAGTATAATACAAACACAGTAGGCATAGAAATAGTCATATATAAATATGCCTACCTCTCTACTCTCATCTCACTCCTCTTCTCTGCATGCGCTCGTAACTCCAGAAACTGAGGCTTTCTCGGTTGCTGAAGTTGGAGAAGTGGGGGAAGACCCATTACCAATCAAATCAATTCGCACATTTATTTTGGCCTTAGCCTGGAATTGAACTCAGGTGGCCAGGTTAATATAAGAGTGCCCTAACGACGGCACCACCACTCCACCCCGAAGCTGTTATAGCAATATATAATCACAAATTACAGCCCTTTGTCAATCCACTGCTGGATGAAGGCTGTCGCACGCCATACCAGTCGTAGGTTGTTTAACCGTACTCTTATATCCACATACCAGTGATGAGTTTTGGCTTAAAACATTTTGGATTTTTTTTTTGGAGAATTTAGATTTTTGGATGGATTTTTGGATCACTCACATTGTGGTCTGTATGTTCGTGTCTCAGCGCTCACAAAAGTGACACCATTTCTTGCGGTATCATAGCAGAAACGACGCCATGATTGGGACGTCACTTCCATTTTTGGAATAATCTGAAATTTCACATCCAGGCCTGCGTTTCGGATTCATGTGAAAATTGGGAGCACATCCCCACATTACACACGGGTGTACCGCTGCATGTTTATGGCCCACTTCGTGGTTTAGTAGCTAACAATGAGCAGATTAATGGCAGAGATTTTATCCTTCCACCTTTCTCCATCCATTTGTATCAACAGCGACGCTGTCAATATGGTCTTTCCATGCGTGTAGTAGCAACTCAAGATGCCTTTTATTATTTTCAAACTAAAGTGACACATCGGCACAGTTGTTCTGCAGACTAGTGACTAGACCACCAGTACATAAAGCTTCGATTTTCTGGGCACGTGAGCAAATCAATATTTTTTAAAAAACAGTTTTAGCACAATTAACTTCAAATTAAGTCCATCGTGTGTAAAAGCCACGAGTGGGCTGCGCCATCGTGCGCTGGAGCAGTTATAGATCATGGGTGGGGTAATTGCTCCCGGGTGGCAATAAAATGTCCCCGCATCCTTCACGCCAAGGCACCCACGCCGTGAAGATATCGCGCTGACGCCCGCCAGGTGCGCGTGCGTGTGCGCGCGTGCGCGTGTGCGTGCGTGTGCGCGTGTGTGTGTGTGCGTGCGTGTGTGTGTGTGTGTGCGCGTGTGTGCGCGTGCGTGTGTGTGCGTGTGTGTGTGTGCGCGCGTGCGCGTGTGTGTGTGCGTGCGTGTGTGCGTGCGTGTGCGCGCGTGCGCGTGTGTGTGTGCGTGCGTGTGTGCGTGCGTGTGCGCGCGTGCGCGTGTGTGTGTGCGTGCGTGTGCGCGTGCGTGTGTGCGTGCGTGTGCGCGCGTGCGCGTGTGTGTGTGCGTGCGTGTGCGCGCGTGTGCGTGTGTGCGTGCGCGCGCGTGTGTGTGCGTGCGCGCGCGTGTGTGTGCGTGCGTGTGCGCGTGTGTCTGCGTGCGTGTGTGTGCGTGCGTGTGCGTGTCATCTCGGTCAGTCGACCCGTGGCACCTGCTGGGTCTGCCCCGTGACCTCCTGCCAGCGGGCGTTCGACACTTCACGTGGCCTCAAGGTGCACATGGCCTGGCACAAGCGTCGTGGTGACGTCACCGCCACTTAGTGGCGAATGGCGGTTGTTGTTGTTGTTGTTGTGTGTGTGCGTGCGTGTGAGCGTGCGCGTGCGTGCATCTGACTTCTTCGCTTTTACACATTCGCCAAAAAAAACTAAAACCGCTGCGAAGACCTACTTAGTGGTGCAATCTCGGTGGTTTTCGGGTTTAAGTCCTTGTTAAAAACATCAGCGCAAATTGGGTCGGACGTTTTCTAGATTGACTCAAAGGAACGGGTGTTTAGATGGTAAAACACCAAACTGAAACCTTTTGCAAGGAATCATGTCTGCATTAATCACAGATACTTGTGGTGAAAATACAAACAAAAAACATGCTCTGGCAGTATGTGCATTGTCTTTGAAACTTTTTGGTCCACACCAAAGACAGCTTTCTTTAGAGCCTAGTCTCAAACAGTGTTAGACCAGTGGACGCCAAAAGGCGAACAGCACAAAGACAATGCCACTATCAGGACAATGAGAGCTCGGGGTGAGCAGCTACATCACGGGACCTCCTTTGCCAGTGTCAGAATATAAGAATAGGGTTTCCCCTTTTTGTCCTGATAGTGGAATTGTCTTTGTGCTGTTCGCCTTTTGGCATCCTCTGGTTGAGACCAGGCTCTAAAGAAAGCTGTCTCTGGTGTGGATCAATACGTTTCAAAGAACAATGCATATATTATCAGAGTATGTTTTTGTTTGTATTTTCATAAAAGACTAATAGTTCACTGCTTTAGCCCACCGGTGTGTTCAAGCGTGAAACCACAACAATTACCATTTCTGATGAAAAAACAACTGTGTAATTACTTTTAAACCCGACGCGCCAAAAATCTATTCTTTAAATGTTGACTGTACAAATAGTCATTAAGCTGGGTGAGCGTACTGGCAGTCTATAATGTAGACTGTAGCCTGGTTATTAAGCTGGGTGGGTGTACTGGCAGTCTATAATGTAGACTGTAGCCTGGTTATTAAGTAAAGTGAGTCAATTTGTAACACGTAGGCTTTCGCGACCATTATTCATAAACAACGTTATTGGGTTTAGATCGCCTTATTTATTAATGTGTTGTAACCCTCCACCACCCGACACGGCCAATCAATAAAAAAGTGTCACGTTGATAAAAGACTAATAGTTGGTAGTGAGGGGAACATTTTATTTTGCGTTAAAAATGCTTTAAAAATACACTAAAAGCTCCGGTAAATTCTTCACTGCGTGATGTCCCCCCCACCCCGATGCGTGCAGTGATTTCTACTATACATTTGCTAGATGCTACCACTATAGGCCGTACATATTACTGCACAGCGGCCGAGGAGATCGTGGCTGGGGGGGGGGTAGTAGGCCATCTGTGTATATATGTAAGGTTATTAAGAAATATATTTTTCACCCGGGCAACGCCGGGTACTTCTGCTAGTGCACTTTAAAACCTAGATTGAAAACTCTTTTTTTGAGAACTGTTTTGTGTGTGTGTTTAGTTTGTTGTAAATTTAGCACGGTTGGCTACGTACGGTGCGAAATATGTTCAACATACACGCATTGTGTGTGTGTGAGTTTATGCATTGTGTCTGAGACTTAACAGCGCTCAACGGATTGCAACGGAAACTGGTAACGAATGCGCGCTGGGTTGTCCTATGGCGGTCGAGCTTTAGACGCATTGGAAAGCTGTTAGCAAGAGTAACAAATAATCCAATTATCGGGCTGTTTGGTGTCCGGCGCGCAACGAGGCCCTTTGCTGAGGCGCCGCAGAAGCGAAGTTGCCGCGCCGACAGCCTCGCCACTTATTTACTGCCCGTGACTCTGCCAGCGTCAGGACCCAAGGCACACACACACACAGGGTTCCTGATGAAGCCCCAATATTCCCCTCCCCCCCATATACCCACTGTAATGGCACAAATTAAAATGGCAATATTTCTTTAAGTAGGGGAGAGGGTGGGAGAAAAAAGTGTACTCCGGTAATTTATGAGCGTGCTTTTTTCCTGTGCAAAAACTGTTCCAGAAATGAGATAGATGTGGCGTATGAATCGATGTATTTATTCTATTACATATTGATGATAACTGTTTTTTTGTGTTTTCTCCGCACCTCCGATCAGCACGGTTGGCTACGTACGGTGCGAAAGAAGTTCAACATATTATATTCTATGCTTTACCTAAATAGATTATAATAACACGTGGAACTTTGTGTGATAAAAACAATAAAACACGGTACAGCCATTTGTAAATGCACTGCTGGATGAAGGCTTCGCCGCGTCACTTCGCCAGAGTTGTTTACTCGCCACTGTCGGGCGGTGAGCGGAGGGGTGAGTTGCCCACAACTTAAATTTCGATTGAAAGCTTTCGTGACTGCAGGGATTCATCTTCTTGGTTCTTTCGGTAAAGCCACGTAGAAGGGAAATAATAAAATAATAAAAATAAAACATAATAAAATAATTCTCAGACCTGTTCTTCACCTGAGGACGGCTGCTTGCGTTGTGGCCGAAACGTCGTGAGAATTAGTTTATTATGTTTTATTTTTATTATTTTATTATTTCCCTTCTACGTGACTTTACCGAAAGAACCAAGAAGATTGCCCACGACTGTTATCCGACGTCAGTCGCCACCGATGTTAGTCGTAGTTCGGGACTCAAACTCGGGTCGCCGGGTTCATTGCGCTGCGCGTAGACGACTGCGGCCATTCAGCCCCGCCGCCGCACGCGGTGTCTGCTTGAGCCCGAACTCCCAGCGAACGAGGCATTCAACGTAATTCCGCAACAAGACCACCCCAACTGCAAAACATTTGCATTCATTCATGCGTCGTTCGCCTGCATCATCATTTATTTTTTGGATTAATACACGTCGTGAATTTTCTTTTTCTTTTCTTTTTCTTTTCTTTTTCTTTTGCTTTTATTAATTTTATTTTTTTACCTACGTGACTTTACCGAAAAAAAACCTAAGAATATGAATCCTTGCAGTCACGAAAGCTTCAAATCTAGAATTAATACACGGCTTACGCGGAGGGTGGGGGGGTGCGTGACGTCAGCAGGCACACTGCGTGACGCTGCCGCATGCGGGTGACATCACAGATGTGACGTCACCGCTCACTTGCCGTGCAAAATATATCCATTATTGGGCCCCCCCCGCCCCCAAAATGCAAAAGTATATTTTTATATGTTTTGCATTGTGTACAGTCTGGAAGCTACCCACATGCCAAATTTCAAGTTTGTTGCATGTCGGGAAGTATGCTAAACATTTCAAACAGACACACATATTCACAAATTTACCTTTTATATATATAGTTGATTCAATGAACAAAAATCAGCGACGGCCATGTGGCTCAGGCGTCAGAGGGCTTCGTCGACACCACTGAGATTCTGGCTTCAAATCGGCAATTAAAGCTGCCTCTCAAGTGTAGCGAGTTGATGGGTTTCAGACCAGTTACCAACTACTTCCTCCCCACACCACCTACATAAACAACTTTGTAGCTAAATCACCTAAATTCCCGCTTTGAGACTTAAATACATCGGTGTGATTGACATGAAATGGAGAGTATTTGCAGGTCGTTAACACGTGTGGCCTGAGTGTGGGGATTAAAGTGGCCTCTTAAAGTGAGCTCAGAAGTGGTTCTATGATGTCATCTTCCAAGGACTGTTGGCCGACACAGGGTGATGCGCTGCTCACTGATGCATTCCTGTTTCGTTCCTTAAAATGGAGGACTTCTCCACAAATCTGGCTGTCGCCTGATGAAGCTAGTTGTAATTACTGGCAAAACGTCGTACTCTGATTGTAAACGTTGTGGCTTAGCTCTCCAACACACAACCGGTGTTGCTGTACTAGTGACGAATTGGCCACGTTCTGTTTACGTGACAAACCTCACTAATTGGCTGTGTCGGGTGGTGGCGGGTTTAACGACACATTTATATATTTACGCGATCTAACCCCCAAAAAACCCATCTATTATGGATGAAATTGGTGGCGAAAGCCTGCTACGTGTTAAACACACAAATGACTGCTGCAGTTGGTGCATCAGTTTTTTTTTGTTTTGTTGCACACGGGAGGAACCAAAACGCTTGCGTATGTCTGGCCTCGACGAGGAAAAAAAACGTGAAGACAGCTCCGGATACGCCAGCTGTGCGGCATACTAAACATTTTTTTTTGTTAAAATAAAACTTCCGTGGGGCTCCTTGCGGTCCCAGCGCGCGTTTTTTGCCGCGTTAATTGAAGTCGCAATCCTCGGGAGGGCAGTCACGTGCCCAACCGTGGCCACTAAAGCTTCGCGCTCAGCTCACGAACAAAGGAATAATGGCACGGGGGGTTTTGTTGTTGTTGTTGTTTGCGCGGCACAAAGGCACCGGCGTTAAAACTAAAGGAAAAAGTGTGTGTGGGGGAGAGGGGGCTGGGTTTTTTTTTATCAGGACACCGCAGTGCAGCGTCTCTGAGTGGGAGAGTTGCACTTGGTGACTTTGACGGAGACCAGATTGCGGATTGGCATCTGCAGGCTTTGTCCGCATTAAAGATGAGACAAGCAGACTCTCGCCATGCCACCCATCCACGCGACAAGCCCTCTAACCAAACGCACAGAACTACCCAACCAGACTCTCGCCATGCCACCCATCCACGCGACAAGCCCTCTAACCAAACGCACAGAACTACCCAACCAGACTCTCGCCATGCCACCCATCCACGCGACAAGCCCTCTAACCAAACGCACAGAACTACCCAACCAGACTCTCGCCATGCCACCCATCCACGCGACAAGCCCTCTAACCAAACGCACAGAACTACCCAACCAGACTCTCGCCATGCCACCCATCCACGCGACAAGCCCTCTAACCAAACGCACAGAACTACCCAACCAGACTCTCGCCATGCCACCAATCCACGCGACAAGCCCTCTAACCAAATGCACAGAACTACCCAACCAGACTCTCGCCATGCCACCAATCCACGCGACAAGCCCTCTAACCAAACGCACAGAACTACCCAACCAGACTCTCGCCATGCCACCAATCCACGCGACAAGCCCTCTAACCAAACGCACAGAACTACCCAACCAGACTCTCGCCATGCCACCCATCCACGCGACAAGCCCTCTAACCAAACGCACAGAACTACCCAACCAGACTCTCGCCATGCCACCCATCCACGCGACAAGCCCTCTAACCAAACGCACAGAACTACCCAACCAGACTATCGCCATGCCACCCATCCACGCGACAAGCCCTCTAACCAAACACACAGAACTACCCAACCAGACTCTCGCCATGCCACCCATCCACGCGACAAGCCCTCTAACCAAACGCACAGAACTACCCAACCAGACTCTCGCCATGCCACCCATCCACGCGACAAGCCCTCTAACCAAACGCACAGAACTACCCAACCAGACTCTCGCCATGCCACCCATCCACGCGACAAGCCCTCTAACCAAACGCACAGAACTACCCAACCAGACTCTCGCCATGCCACCCATCCACGCGACAAGCCCTCTAACCAAACGCACAGAACTACCCAACCAGACTCTCGCCATGCCACCCATCCACGCGACAAGCCCTCTAACCAAACGCACAGAACTACCCAACCAGACTCTCGCCATGCCACCAATCCACGCGACAAGCTCTCTAACCAAACGCACAGAACTACCCAACCAGACTCTAGCCCGACAAGAAGGCGAACTGCACGAGTTAAATTGACCCTAGGCACACAACGAACACTAACAAAAATCAACCAACCAGACCATAGCCCTATAACTAATACTTCACTACCAACCAGACCCTAACCCTATAACTAAAACTTCACTACCAACCAGACTCAATCCCTATAACTAACACTTCACTACCAACCAGACCATAACCCTATAACTAACACTTCACTACCAACCAGACCATAACCCTATAACTAAAACTTCACTACCAACCAGACGCTAGCCCTATAACTTACGTGAATGAATCTAGGCAACCAGACCCGAGCTCTACAACTAACACTAATTACCAACCATACCGTAGCCCTATAACTAACGCTAATAAATATAGCACACAAGACCATATCGCTATAAGTAAAACAAGCCTCACTATCTAACCAGTTTCTATTCATTAAACCAACCAAACAAGCCAACAGACCCCAAGGCGAGACGAGCCATATTACTATCCACAAACGTGCCGTTGCCTCGTAGCCGACACCACGTTTGATGCCCATTGCTCTCTTGCGGTGATCCGATCGCCAATCGTCACCAGCCTCTGAAGAATCGGGTTTAAGATCGAACTTATTTCACACCGTACGTAGCCAACCGCGCTAATCGGAGGTGCGGGGGGGGAAGGACAACAAACTAAACACGAAGATTATATATTTGAAGCTTTCGTGACTGCAAGGATTCATATTCTTAGGTTTTTTCGGTAAAGTCACGTAGGTAAAAAATTAAAATTAATAAAAGTAAAATAAAAATCACGACGTTTCGGAGGCAACACAAGCCTCCGCCTTCAGGTGGAACCGTCACAGCACGATAGCTGTATCAAGTAAGATAAATTCCAAGAAAACAGTCCTTGTATATATATACTGGTTTAATTTTTTACCTACGTGACTTTACCGAAAAAACCTAAGAATTTAAACACAAAGAGCAGTTTCAAGGAAATGAGATTCCAATCTGCCATGAAGAAGGTCCGTTGCACAAAAGGTCGGTTTGACCCTTTGGCCTCTTACACGAAGAAGAGCCGCCACCGTTGCCCGCTATGTCACCAAGTGCAGTACGCGTACATTGTCTCAGCCTTTTATGTCAGCGTTATTGACAAGAGTGTGGAGCTCTCTGTTTTTCGTGCTTACGCGTCATTGTCACGGCAATATCACACGAAAAATGTTTAGTTGAATCGTGGAAATGAGTGCTATATGATATCAATGAAGGTATGTTTTTTCTTACGTGTGTGTGTGTGGTCACGTGTGGGTGTCTGTGTGGTTAGCGCTACGCTGCGCTACGAACCTGGCGACTCGGGTTCGGTTCCCGCTCACGGCCAACACCAGTGACGATTATCTGAACCGGTCCTGGGCCTCCCCTAGGTCGACTCAGCCGCAAATGAGTACCTGGTGCCACTGGGGAAACAAAGGCGGCCGGGCGTGGTGCTGGCCACTCACGCCTTCGTGTGCCGTGTCGGCCTTCATAGGTGCTTGCTAACAGCACTTGCCCCAACAGTCTGTTAAGGCTATACGGCCGACAAGCTGCTATATCGTTGGGCGAACAGGCATCCCCCCAAACCAAACAAAAAACACACACTCGCATTCCGCAGAGCTCGTTTCACCCTCGTAATGGCTCATCGGCATTCCATGACCAGCCTCAGACTGCGATGCCCGGGCCGCGGAACACGTCACGGGCATCTTGGAGAGGACTTCATCTAGCAGTGGAGAGAGAGAGAGAACATCTAGCAGTGGATAGCGCATATTCTCAGGTTTTTTCGGTAAAGTCACGTAGGTAAAAACATTAAAATTAATGAAAGTAAAATTAAACAAAACAAAATAAAATTCACGACGTTTCGGAGGCAACACAAGTCTCCGTCATCAGGTGGGACCGTCACAGCCGAATTAGCTGCATCAAGTGAAGCAATGATTCAAGATGTAATCCCTTATAAGCAAGTTGAAGGGAGGTGGAGAGGGGGGGGGGAGCTTATCAGGCTGTGGTAGCCAATGAATGGAAACGTATCGGGAGGGAGGAGGAGCGGTGATCAAAGACTGCACGCAGTGCTCAACACAATGAATGGAGACGTGTCGGGACGTCTCCATTCATTGTGTTGAGCACTGCGTGCAGTTCCCCCCCCCTCATCTAGAACATCTAGAATGGATAGCGCATGGCTGGCGGTGACCATTTGAGGCTTCAGACGACGGATTCATTTGACGACGTTCATCGATTTCATCGTAAGCAACTTTTGTGTTTTAATTAGTCCCCTGCTCACATTGTGTAGGTGTGTGTGTGTGTGTGTAGCTGACCGTGTGTGTCACCTTGTGTAGGTCTTGTTGTATCACCGTGTGTAGGTATTGTGTATCACATTGTGTAGATCTTGTGTATCACATTGTGTAGGTCTTGTTGTATCACCTTGTGTAGGTATTGTGTATCACCTTGTATATGTATTGTGTATCACATTGTGTAGGTATTGTGTATCACCTTGTATATGTATTGTGTATCACATTATGTAGGTATTGTGTATCACCTTGTGTCACCTTGTGTAGGTCTTGTTGTATCACCTTGTGTAGGTATTGTGTATCACATTGTGTAGGTCTTGTTGTATCACCTTGTGTAGGTATTGTGTATCACATTGTGTAGGTCTTGTTGTATCACCTTGTGTAGGTATGGTGTATCACCTTGTGTAGGTCTTGTTGTATCACCTTGTGTAGGTATTGTGTATCACCTTGTGTAGGTCTCGTTGTATCACCTTGAGTAGGTCTTGTTGTATCACCTTGTGTAGATATTGTGTATCACCTTGTGTAGGTCTTGTTGTATCACCGTGTGTAGGTCTTGTTGTATCACCTTGAGTAGATCTTGTGTATCACCTTGAGTAGGTCTTGTTGTATCACCTTGAGTAGGTCTTGTTGTATCACATTGTGTAGATATTGTGTATCACCTTGTGTAGGTCTTGTTGTATCACCTTGTGTAGGTATTGTGTATCACATTGTGTATCACCTTGTGTAGGTCTTGTTGTATCACCGTGTGTAGGTATTGTGTATCACATTGTGTAGATATTGTGTATCACCTTGCGTATCACCTTGTGTAGGTCTTGTTGTATCACCTTGTGTGTCACCTTGTGTGGGTGAACACAATTTTGACAATTAATTTTTTTTAACACACTTCCTAGAAAAAAACGCAACTCACTGTAAATCGTGAACGTGACCACAAAGACAAAAATCCCCCCTATAGCCTTAACAGACTGTTGGGGCAAGTGCTGTTAGCGAGCACCTATGAAGGCCGGCACGGCACACGAAGGCGTGAGTGGCCAGCACCACGTCCGGCCGCCTTTGTCTCCCCAGTGGCACCAGGTACTAATTTGAGGCTGAGTCGACCTAGGGGAGGCCCAGGACCGGTTCAGATAATCGTCACTGGTGTTGGCCGTGAGCGGGAATCGAACCTGAGTCGCCAGGTTCGTAGCGCAGCGCGCTAACCACACAGACATCCACACACAGACACACACACACACACACGTGCATTTATCTTCTAATTAAGACTGCCAATGAAAATGGTGCCCTGACTAAAGTGTGCCTGTTGACACTGAGCGCAGTCAGTGCCAAACGATGGCCACTGACTTTTATTGCCAAGAGACGGATCCATCTGTCCCTGCTTGGCAATCTGTCCAGCGCTGGGTCCGACACCACAGAGCGCGTACCAAACGCTCTCGCTCCGTCCCAAATTAGAGGATCGTCCCTGTTTGGCCCGCTGTTGTGACCGTCATGTACGCTCGTGCATCATTAATAACGGCCGCCTTCCTCCTACGATGGCTTTATAAAATGAAAAAGGAATGCAAGGCGAGTTTATGTTAGCTGCCTCTGCCACTTCAATGTTAAGGTAAGAGTACGTGTGCAGCCCTGCAATTGCTCGCTCTACGCTACTGTTGGCAGAAGGGGCCTCCACTAGATTGAGCTCCTAGAGAGCCCATCCAGAGGACATTCGGGCGCCACGGTGGCGAGATGTTAACTACCTCGCCTGGTCTGCAGGAGGTTCGCGGGTTCGACCCCGAACCTGACACCTGCACATTTGGAGTTTGCGGTGTCTCTCACCCCGTGGTCGCGTGGATTTTTATCCGTGTCCTCTGGTTTCCCCCTCCACATTTAGAAGCATGCGTTTAGAGTATTTGGCTGCTTTAAATGTCCACGTGATAAGCCGCTTCATTTAGCTATCATCTGTGGCCAGGTCGCTTCTGAAAAATAGCTCAGTGGGCCTTATTGGGTCAAATAAAAAAAAAGAGTTTAATGGTATAAAAAAGATGTGGCCTAACATTTGCCGATCGACTGTGTTCTATCCATTTACGCTTCTGGGGTGGACAGAGGCCAGTGGTATTAAAGACCCTCGCCCGTTGTTTCAACTGTATGTGCGTGTGTTTGTTGAACATCTTTCGCACCGTACGTAGCCAACCGTGCTAATCGGAGGTGCGACTGCCATGCCAGAAGATGGAATTGAGCCGGCAATGTCTGGATAACCACCACACCACGTGAGCGACCCCACCGTCGTCTCAATTAAGCTTTTAAAAAATGTCATCCTCAAATCGTCGCAAACGGTTATCGATCACGTATTTGGTATCTGGCTCGTTGATCATAAATTGTAATGCCTAATCAATTTCCAGCAGGCAAATGAGAACATTTCCACGTAGATATTGCTTTGCAACAAAAAATGGCTTGTATTTGTTTAATAAGCTACTTTGGATTGAAATGAGTTAAAATGTATGGTTGGTTTGGTTTCTGGCTCGTTGATCATAAATTGTAATGCCTAATCAATTTCCAGCAGGCAAATGAGAACATTTCCACGTAGATATTGCTTTGCAACAAAAAATGGCTTGTATTTGTTTAATAAGCTACTTTGGATTGAAAGGAGTTAAAATGTATGGTTGGTTTGGTTTCTGGCTCGTTGATCATAAATTGTAATGCCTAATCAATTTCCAGCAGGCAAATGAGAACATTCCCACGTAGATATGGCTTTGCAACAAAGAATGGCTTGTATTTGTTTATAAGCTACTTTGGATTGAAAGGAGTTAAAATGTATGGTTGGATGCAGTTGTTGGGCAGGGGGTGGGGGCTGGTGGGGGGGGGGAGATCCAACCGAACAAAGCGCCTGGTGTGATGTACATATATGCAAATCAATCAAGGAAGTTTGATGTCTTCGTCGATACACACAAAACCTGCTCAGGCTTTTAACCACCTTAACGTGTCTTATCGCAGAGAAAAGCCACAGAGGGGCTTTGTTAGGCTGAAACACAAAAAGTGCACAGCAGGATAATTTACTGATGTGAGTCTAGGTGCCTTTTAATTAAAAAGTCACGAGGGTATTTTTCTCATTTCCTCCCGGAGACTGTAAATAAAGCTCATGCCCGTACCTCTCCAGCAAAGGGAAATCAGCTCGTGCTATCTTCTGAGCAAACAATTCTTGATTTGTTGGTGTTTAACGGCTCAAAGCTGCAGTTATTAAGTACGTCTGATAAAGATGCACATAGACGGTGTGACAGAATTCAGTATATGGGGCCGTCCATAAATGACGTCACGCGATTTGGGACGATTTTTGACCCCCCCCCCCCTCGTCACACGGCGTCACAAAAAGTCAGACCCCCCCTCAAATATGACGTCACAAAGCTCTGCCCCCCCTCCCTCAAAACCATATTTCCATTTTGAAAATAAAACATGTTTCAAATTGCTTCAAACTATTGTCATTGTAGTGCGTATTTTATGTGGCGCTGCACTCTGATGTTGATGGAGTGTTGTTATAACAATTAATGTTGTTATAACAATTCTATATTTATTTCAAGTTGCGCATTTTTGTGACGTCACATTTCTCAACCCCCCCCCCCCCTCGTCACATTTCTCACCCCCCCCCTCGTCACACATCGTCACAAATGTCTGACCCCCCCCCCACCCTAGGTGCGTGACGTCATTTATGAACGGCCCCTTACTAAGAGTTCAGTCTACGAGTCGTCCTGCACCACACAACACTTGGATGGGTGACCACTATCAGGTCTTGCCAAGTGTGGTGGGCATGGGGAGGTGCTGTGAGGTGGTCCAGAGTCGTGGGATTTCCATCGATATACTCCAGTATCCTCCCACTGGAAGCCACAAAGTCACGTGTTATGAAGAAGGGCCATTGCCCAATACATTGCCGATTATATTTTTATTTTAAGGCAGTGGCAGTGTTATTGACGAATGTGTAGAACCTAAAATGGTTTTCGCCAAAACATCCAAATTCAGTAACCTCCCGATGACAAAGTCTTGAGCGAGGTTTCAGCGAGGCTTGTCTGGGTAAATAATTGGCACCCCAATCGTTATTTTTGTAGTTGTAAATGATATCCGACATATCTGATGAAAATGTATTGAAGCTACTCTCGAATAATTCAGCAAAATATTTATGGGAGAACCATCCTGAGCATCGCTATTCTATTGACACTCAGAACTGGCTTACCGGATGAAAAACAATGGCATTATAACGGTGAAATAAATTTGCGTGTCCTCATATCTATGGAAATGCATTAAAAGGAATGGTAAAAAAATGAAACAAATTTACGCGCAAAATGGTTGAGTGATATCTGAGAAAAAGAGAAAATCATTCCGGTGGCCTAAGGTGACATTATGTCAAGAGCAGGTTTCGTCAAAAAGTTTGATGAGAAGCTGTGAAGCGGACCATTTGTAAAGCGGGAGAATGGGGAAAAGGACATATTTCACAGGGTGCTGTGTCCATAGGATTCTTAAAAAATCTAATGGCAGGACCATGCGTCAAACGAGAGGCTCTATAATAGAACGGCAAAGACATCACTTTGTGTAATATTTCAGGGCGAGTGACTCCTCTGCGCTGGCTGTGTGTGCGCACAACGCTGCCTAAGCGGGTCCCCAAGGTCGTGTCAGCCGGCAGATCGGAGCGGAAACTGGGCACCTGGGAGCAAAGCGTAAAGGTGCTGCCTGGCAATTACCGGCTTGCACCACCGCTGGTGGAGACGCCTCCACGAGAGGGAGCTCTGGAGAAGTCCCTCTAGGGCAGGGGTCGACAACGTGCGGCTATTTAAGGACTGCTTTTGTGACGTTATACGTCAAGGACCACCAGCGGCTCTTTAAATATGAAGCTTTTTACCGAATTAGAAAAAAAATGGCTGTTTTTGTTATGTTGGTTTTCTGACCCCTACACTAGAGGGTCATTTAGCTTCGTTTGGCTTACTGGCCAGACGCTTTGAAAGAGGTGAGAATACCCACAATTTATCCCATCACGCGCGACCTGCCGATCGACTAACCGTGGTGCTGGGTGGACAGCAATGTTTCAACTGCCGCGCCAGGAGATCAAATTGCGCGGGCGACCCCTGGATTACAAGTCCAGTGTGATAACCATTACACTCGGCTAGAATATAGTGCAGGAGCAGATAAAGAATTTGTAGCATCTCTTACCGTGTGCAAAATTGTCAGGGCTATATTTCTCACGGAACATATTACCGGGTTGTTGGTAGTCTGGAATAGGTGACACGTGAATTGTAGCCACAGCCGGAGCGACAGGAATACAGAACATGGTGTGCCGATTGCAGAAGTACTTCCCAGGTCGCCAACCCACGCACCGCCCGGCTTGAAAGAAAGTCTCGATAATAATACATTAAAATCTAAAACCTATTCACCACGGTGTCAATAAAGCTTCCGTTTGAACTCCACACGTAAATTATAATGGCACTGGTAGCGAGCGGCTTACAATCAAAATGATGTGAGATTAATTTCCAGTTTTCGAACTAAACTAAACTTTTTATTTGACCAGCTAAGGCCCACTGAACTACACAAGCAACCTGGCCACAAATGATAGCTCAACGAAGTGGCTTATCATGTGGAAATTTATAGCAGCCAAATACTCTGGCAGATGACTCATTCCTTAATTCCTCTCGGGTTACATGAAGTGAGGACAACTTTGTGGAAAGGTCAAGGTTCATTGTTCTATGGATAGACTCACTCAAGCCATTGGAATGTGAAATTCGACCAGTGGCTCAGGGCTGTAAGTAGGAAATGAGTATTTACCCCAGCCTCGATTGAGAAACCCTTTAGACTTTTTTTGTGTGTAGTGTAACTGTCTTGCCTTGCATAAATTCTTGAGTATTACATGTAATTTCAAATGTAATTTTAATACTAAAGTTATCAAAGTGAATAAGAGTTCGGCTTTTTTAGCCAGTGACCTTCAAATTCTTTAACGCTTGCGACCTTATAAAACTTGCAGATGACGATGCTTGGGCTGTGCGGAGGAGTTGATTAATCTGCTTACGGTGTTTTTGCCACTTGGATTATTGAGGTATCACAGAAAATAAAAACCTCATTTATGAGATGGCATTGCTGGAAGGCAGGGCAAATAATCGAATTCCAATAAAAACATTACGTAACGGTAAGCTGACAGAAACAACACAATTAAACACTCTCAAATGAATCTATGGAATAGGTGCTAAAGGAACATGATGGTTGTAGGTTTAAATAAACATATACAATTAAAATAACTACTGAGAGAAATGTAGTTAGTATTAATCTTGTTCACGGGTAAAGGTGTTCCAAATTATGGGAGAACAGAGCGTGTAACAGATGTTATCTATTTATCTTGAGCCTTTCCTGAACGAACTGCTGGAATGAAGGTGTCACCGCGCCATGCCGATCATCGGGGGTATTTAACCATACTTCACCGTGCTGGTCAGTGGAGGTTGGTGATGCGGGGGCGGGGTGGTGGGGGATCCAGAATAGTTCCAGACATCACGCGTCACTGACATAGGTCGTGTCCAGGAATCTAACACGGGTTGCCAGGTTCATAGCGCAGTGTGCTTCACCACTGCGCCATCGTTCACCCTCAAATATACGTGAGGGTTATGGTATTTTAAAAATACACTTTGGGCGAGGATGATAAAAACATGTATTCACAGCGTATTGTGAGTTATGCATTTGCACCAATGAAGCACATGTTACATTTGAATTTGCACTCTTGTTGCAAATAATAATAATCATATAAATTATAATAAATTAATGTATTTGATTTTCACCCTATTCTTACAGCAGACTTTGTAGTCTGCCAGTCGGGTGCAATGCAAATTTGCTCTATAGTTTTACCTAATTCAGCAAAGTAATCTGCAAGTAGATTTTCACATATGGCAAATGTGGACCGCGACGCCAGCACTTCTTCATTCTTCTTATTTTTAAATCCTTTATATTAAGTTCACTTGCTTGCGCGCTAACGACCGTGCAAATCTTTCGCTCGTTTTTTAACCCACTTCCTGTGATCCAATCGAGCTGACATTTTGCACACAGACTCGTTGTGCGTGACAATTTATTTTCGTGAATTTTTTTTTTCCAAAATGTTACACTTTTTAGGAAAAAATAAATTATATTTAATTACCAATTGCTTAAAGGTGGCAGGCAATCATCTGACCCATAGGTGGCAGCCATCTCAAGCCAGAGGACGAGAGGACTCTAGCCGCCACGCATATAAAGGATTTATAGTGAAAAACTTTGTTTTTACGGGTGAATTTTTTTATTCTTATTTTTTATTTTTTATTCTTTATTATTGTTCTTTATTCTTTATTCTTAGTCTTTATTCGTTATTCTTAGTTCTAATTCTTCTACTTATTATTAGTATTTGTATTCTTCTTGAAAAAACATCACTGTGAAAGCTGAAGGTGCACATTCATGGTCAGTGCACCCCCGCCGAATTTAATCCACCAAAGAACCAATGGCAGCAAGCGGCAAATGCTCTACCGCTCAGCCGTGTGACCAGGACTATCGTGAAGGTCTCAAGTTGTACCGTGAGGTTACAACCCACGTGCTATTACTACTACCTCCAGCCAGACGCTGATGCAGGCATTGCTGCGTTCCCGTTTGATTTGTTCATTATTGTTGAACGTGGATGGGCCTTTCGTTTATAGGGTAATGACCAACGCCGTAAACTATAAATGCTTAGCCGTCAACTGCCTTGAAATATGTTTTGTATGAGATCACACTTCCCGTCGTAATTATTAACGCGTTAGCAGTTCGGTTAATATTAAACTTAATTTTGCGCGAGAGACAGCTGGCCAGCGATGTCGCTGTATATGTGTCTCCAAAAAGTTATAGGCTCAGCAGAACGTTTTGACGGTTGCTAAAATATAAATTGAACAATTAAGTTCCCACCATTGAAGAAAACTTTGCAAGAAAGTAAACTCTCTCCTGTATGTCCCGCTTCAGATGCATCACGTGGCAATGGAGTGAATATTTGTTAATAATTCTCGTAGCCGGAATGCAGATACGGTCACTGCAGTCATTAGTGACCAGGCTGAGGAACACTAATTACTCTTGAGAAGCTGGTTCAATCAGAGGTGGATGCCCGGATTCAAAATGCAGCTACTCAGCGGTGCAACTGCTCTCAATGACCTCAGCATCCTCTATATTTTACCTTGTAATGCAGCGTTAATGAGTGCCTGTCACCCAATCCACATCAGACTTTGGAGGCTAAGCGGGGTTAATCCTGGACACTGCTTGCATTTGGCCATAAGCATGCATAAGCCAGGTGTCATAAGCAGTGTCGGATTAAGCTAGTGTGGGGCCTGTAGCATATGTTATAAAGGGGCCCTAAATAGATAAAAAAACACATACATATTAAAACACAACTTTTTTACTTGCATAGTAAAGTTATTGTATTTTTTCATTTGCTATACGGCCAGATAATACGACAAATCGCTAACCTTAAACACCCAGTCGTTCATAAAAGTTGAAGGCAGTATAGTACTATAGTAATAGAGCAAGTGCAGAGTCACTGAACCGTAATTGATAGCTTGAAAGAATCTAGCGCGGGGCCCTTGAAAGTGGGGGGCCCCGGTCGCATATGTAGCTAAATTTGCTACTCGGATAATCCGGCACTGGTCGTAGGCGTTGTGGGTAGTAGAAGGCAGTGCAGAAAATGCGTTGTTGTTGCGTCCTTCCGCGACTTTCACCAACGCGCCCACCGAGCAGCGTGGTGAAGCGTGCTCAAAGTAACCCGGACGAGGGAGGCCCTCGTTCAGCACTACATTGACAAGCGGGCTGTACGTGTGCACACGTGGATCACTGTGTGATGCTGAAAAGTATTCGATCTGTCTTCTTAGACCGTGGCAAGTGACGGTCAGATACGACGACGATGACGACGACGACAACAACAGGGTGCATAAATTGTGGCCAAAAAATTGCCAAAAGTCTTTATTTTAGCAAAAAGATGCAGACAGAAACAAAAGCATGTGCATATTTTTTTCTTCCAAAAATAGGTACTGCCCAGATACACTGAAAATATCGCGGCCTGACAACAGTACTTTTCTAAATTCGTATCAAAACTTGTCTGCAATAAATACAAATGATCGTTGTTTCTAGTTGAACACTGAACCCCAGCAAGACGTCATTCATTATATCTGACAAGGGAAGTGACCTGCACACAACAGCATCGTTACGCGTGAATAAGAACTCGTTTTCTTTCTTTCTTGCAAATTCACCGCAACAACTTCTTAAAATAAAAAAAAAGGTATTTCTTTTTTATAGCGGTGGTTCTCCAGTCCTTACAGGGACCTCGAAGGCCCATCGCTTTACATTGACCAACCTTCGCATGTCAATACTCTTTGGTTCTTTCGGTAAAGTCGCGCAGGTAGAAATGACCTGACGGCTCGTTGGGACACTCTGTCTACAGGAAAGCCACCCACACAGATTTCTACCCACGTGACTTTACCGAAAGAACCAAAGAGTATGGATTCCTGCAGTCACGAAAGCTTCAAATCAAGACTTAGCATGTCTCGCAGTCTTTTTCTCAACGCTAGTACCGACCTTGACATATTATAATGCAATGTGCACTGCATGCAACTGTAATTTAATATTTATATGCATATGGGAAAAAATAAATCTCAATTGCACAGGAGACAGTTTTAATGAACCAAAGAGGATGCACACTGCGGATAAATATCACCACGCTGAGAACAAATTTGACCGTGCACACCCATTCCATGTAACGTGCGGAGACGTTGGATGCCCGAGGACAGCTTGCAAACCACTCGATTGCTCCAGGCAAGTGCGCGGCATGGTCTATAACCAATGCGTTTCAAGCAAACAGCATTCCCTCAAAAACTAACGAGCAGAGAAGCTGCCCTCCCCTCGCCACCCAGCGACACGGAGACATCGTAGTCGGCTGGCATTGAGTGGGCACGCAGAGTCAACTCTAAAACGGGGCGTGCGTTTGGCTGTCGTGTGAGGAGGGGTGGTCAAAAAGAAACTGTTTAGAATGGAATATTAAAATGACCCTCGCTCAGAGTCATTACACACAGACACCTCTGCCATCTGTGCGACGAATGCGTGATCGTTCGACGGACGGGACGCGAAGATTCGATGAAATATGCGCGTTAATTCGGTGAAATTGCGAGTGCGTTTTTGGCCACCCGCTCGCGTGTCGTAAAAAAAAAAACAGTCCCTCGTGTAAGTTTAATGCCATTGCGTCCCCTTTAATACTTTTCAAGAAACACGTTGACGCTCGCATGCATCCACAAACCAGAGGGCGGGTGATGGAGCGGAGGGGGGGGCTCAGGGCCAGGGTTGCGATGGAAGTCGCCCGCGGAGGGAGGTTGAAAAAAACCCAAAAGCAGCCAAAGACCGCGGTGAGAAAGACGTGCGGAGAGGGTTTGTGCTAACGGACGGCGAGGCATCGGCACAGGGTCCTGTTGTTGCGATTCCACGACCAACGGCAAGCAGGGCTCGGTGGCCCAGGAATGACGCACGGGTGGCCCAGGATCGACAGTGATACAGATTCGATACGTGCCGCCGACGCTTCTCGGGTCACGAGCGTCAGTGGGGGTTGACCCCTTCCTGCTGCTCCCCCCCCCTCCCCCCCCCGCTGCATATCCTCTGCAGCGACTAAAAGCATGCAGGTCACTTCTGAAAAGGGAGCTACTGGGTCCACTTACAAAGCTGGCTGAGTGTTGGGTCGGCCCAGGTTAACGCTGCTGTGGGAACCTGGGCTTGGCCGGGCCAACAATTTTCCAGCTTCACGAATAAGGAGCCGGCTTCGCCTGCTCGGTGGCCGTGGGAAAAAAAAACGGCGTTAGACTCAACGAGTGGCCCAGTTGGCAGGGTCGCGTGTCCACACCCCCCCCTCTTCCCCGTGTTTTAATACGAACGGTGCGCGGTGGACGCAAGCGCCAGCCGGACGAGTGGCCGGCGAGTTTGGGCTCGCGCCCTGCTTCGTCGCGCTGCGAGAGGACTCGAAAGCGTCGTCTTGTTGTGGTGGTGGAGGCTTTCGAGCGAACTTTCGTAGAAAATGCAGCGCGGCTGTGGTTAACGGGAATCGTGTTTTGTTCAAGAGTTCTACAGTTGTTTCTTTCTATAATTGCTTATTGCTCGGCAGATTATATATTTTTTATTTGGTAAAAATGTGTACGTCTACGTGTTATTCTGTCGTAACTACATATTTACTTACGTATCTAATATAACGATTCACTTAGAAGGAAATAGGTACAATAGTAATTGAAAACCTCTATCTGTTTAGTATTTTTTTGCTTATTTTTCAGTTAAAGCCCTTCTCCGTAATAATCCTCAAGCAAACCATGACCTAATTGGCACTTTCCAGGCACACTATTTTTGTTTATCGATGATAGACCGCACGATTAACAAAACTATACGCATCTTCCTCTTTTACATTCGTACGAAATGTCACAGGATCTCATGGAAAGGTTGGAAAATTCAACGGAAGCGTAATGCAAAAGCTTTTTAAGCAGCGCGTGCAAAATCCCAACTCTGCGTCGCGACGAGCGCTTTGAGCAGAAGTCTTGGCACAGGTTACAGTATCCAGCAATTGATGTTTATGCGTGGGAATAACTGGCTAAATAAAGTTGGAAATGATTGTCGGAAGAAACTGAGTAGAAATCGATCCCTGGATGAATGACCATCCGCTTTCTCGAGTTCATCACAATTTTGCAGGAGCTGCAATCACATCAAATGAGTCCTTTGTTACGTCTTTAAAAAACGTCTACTTGTTACGCGGCATTTTTGCGATTTTGTCAATTTCCAAAACAATGTAAGTGAATGAGTACGATGCAATTGCATAAATTGCCGTAATTAAAGCAGCAAGAACATTAGCTCAAGCGCCGCGACAAGAAGTGCGAGAAGAACAGCGATGGGGCACACGGAAATTCCACTTGAGGTTGTCCACATTTTGGGTAAAGTGTGAAGGTGGTTGATTAATCGCACTGTGGAGGAGATGACTGAAGCCGAGGAATGAAAAGCGTCCAAGAGCACGTCCAGCAGATGGAGCGACTAAATCAGTTCAGGCGCGAGCTGGATTCTGTTATGTCGCGGGATAATGAGACGTGGCGTCGACTTGGGGAGGCCTTCGTTAACCAAGGCTGATGATGGCTGATGATGCTGGAGGGTGATGTGACATAATGCAGCAAGCACTCGGGCGGTGCCCGGTTCCGACTCAAACGCCGCAGCGCTTTCAGTTTGGTCGTTCGGTGGGAGGACGTTGCGGCCGCATGCCAATTGTGCGTTGAAATGTCGGCACGTGGTCGTGTGACACTAAATATCTGTAGTGGAGCCCGGCATCTCCTTGAACTGGAGTCGGCGTGGGCTGTGCTTCGACGGAAGGAAAAATGTGATTGCACGCTTCCTGTAAAATGTCTGCACTTAAACAAAGGTTGTGATTGACTCGGGCCTCTGACAGTGTGTTCTCATGCTCCTGGCTTTCATCTTGCTGGATTTTAGCACATCTGGCACCACGGATACAAATGGATCCTAAAATAAAATAAAAATGTATCAACTTTCCAACCATCTGCGTGACTTACACACATTTGATCTGTACCATCCACCAAAGTGGCATTGTAAACCAAAAACAAACCCCTTTCAAGGTTAGGAGATTGAAATACGTTTCTTTTCATTCAACAGTGTGTTTAAGTAAACAATCTTAATACCAACAACCGATATTCGATGCACATTGCTACAATTGTGCAAATGGACACGAACTGTCTCTGGTTTCGAATGCCTTGTTTTGGGACGGGCCTAACAACGCCAGTGGCATCGCTATGCCAACTTCAGAGGCGCACCCTACATGTCCCACTTTCTCACACACACACCGTTTCACATTCGTTGAATCATTTGAGTAAATTCCATAAAATTGATTTCACGTCCGTAAGTCGAGACAAAAAAAAACCCCATTAACCGTATTGTTGTACTTGCGGTAAAACAATCCTGTCTTTATTTTTGTATGTTTTTATATTATATATATAGTTTTAAACCTTCAGAAGCATATCATCTAGTTTACAAAGCCCTTTTACTGTGTCCCCTGTCTCAGGAAACAAATCAGGGTGAGGTTCTCTCCCCGCCCCGTATTAAGAATTAAATAACCATCGGGCGATGGGGGGTGGGGGAAGAAATGGCAATTGGGCAAATGGCTGATAAATAAAGCGGAGGAAAGCCCGACATGCCGTGCCTCATCCGTTGCACGGGTCTCTTCTCCCTCTCCCGACTGCCAGTTCTGGCTGATTGGAGGAGCGTTCGTCTATTGCGAGCTCGGCAGCAGCGGATGGCGTTGGCATTCAGTCTCCATTAGGGATTTCACTGCGGCAGAGACGGGGAGCCCATTAGCCTAAATCTGTGAACCTCGTCAATCCCGCTTTTGGCACTTCCGAAAAAGAAAAACAAAACGTTGCTCCTCCCGGTAAAAAATAAAAAAATCGACGCGACGACGATGTCCGTTTTGGTGACTCGGTCTAAAAGCTGGCGCGGTGTTCGTAACGCGTAGTCCTTTGCATTTCGCATGACATTTGCAGCATACCAAGAAAAGAAAAAAACATGCTTTCAAAAAAAAGACCCATATTGTTTTCATCGTTCTTCTTTTTTTTGCAAGTGGTGCTTTTGAACATGACGAATGGCCACGTGTCAACCAGGCCCAAAAATGTACAGTAATAGTTCTTCACGCATTACGCTTCAGACAGCACTTAAAGCTTCTCTCTCTCTCTCTCTTTAAATCGAGCTGGTGGAAGCGAGATGCTGAGTCGAGCCGCCCAGGCTGTGGGCCATCCCAGAAGGTCACGGGGTCATCAGCTGATGCCACCACATCCAGGTCGGAGGTCATCGGCAGCAGCCGGCAGGGGCGGGGGGGTTAATTACCTGGGGGGAACTTGTGGGGGGCACGACCTCTCCCGTGGAGGCTTCTGGGATACACTCTTTTCTCGTCAATAAACATCTCGCCGTCAGATCCGTATGTGGAATGTGCTGTTGAAAACAAAAATTACACAAATATTATACCACCGCATAGGAATTTTTTGCAGTTGTGCTGTACAGGTCTCCAATGTGTTTTCGGGTCCGACGTTTCGCACCATGTGCTGCGAGCTTCCTTAGCACATGTCCCGAAACTTCAGACATCATGCCGAACAACATGCGGTACAACCCGTCAGAGAGCAACGTAAAATTAATTAAGCAAAGGAGCACATCGAGCTGGTGTTTTAAATATGCATGGGATACATTTCCAAACAGCACCACGCGTAAGGAGGCATGGCATGCTATAGACCAGCGGGTCCCCAACCTTTTTGGCACCAGGGACCAGTTTCGTGTAAAAAAAAATTTCACGGACCGGGGGGGGGGGGGGGGTCATCATTGGGTCTTTCCCCCTTTTCAAAGAAGCTCTCCAGCGACGTTTGTTTTTTTACTCATTTTGGCTACTAGGGCTTAGCTTGTGGGCTTACCAACACTGTGACTGAGACAAGTGCGCAGTGCGGGAAAGAGGTGCGGATAGAAGCAGAGGTCGCAACCGGGTACCCGATACCCGTACCCTACCCGATACCCGGCTACCCGTACCCGGCCGGGTACGGGTACCCGTTTGCGACCCTGATGCGGTCGGGTACGGGTACGGGTAAGCCGTGAGTCACTGGTGAGTAACTGTTTGTCACTCATTTCCCAACGTCTTGTCTCTTCTCACAATTCAAGTTCCTAGAATCAACCCAGCCGCGCCTGCAACATGGCTTCATCCCAGAGGTCGCATTCAGGTACCCGGCCGGGTACGAGTAGGGTACGGGTACGGCCGGGTACGGATACCCGTTTGCGACCCTGGTGCGGCCGGGTACGGGTACGGGTAAGGAATCAAAACCCGTTTGCGACCTCTGGATGGAAGTGGTAAATAATTAAATAATGGGGACGGGCCACGTGCGGACTCACCGCTCTCACCTGCTGCTGCTGTGCGGCCCGGTTCCTAACAGGCCACGGACCGTTAACGGACCGTGGCCCGGGGGTTGGGGACCCCTGCTATAGACGACTCGTGGTATCGAGTGTGGGATTTGACACTGCGAGGTGGGAAGGTATTTATGACTTTTGCTTTCTCCGTGGCTGTAATGTCACTCACGTGGAAATTCGATTAATTCGAAAGGCAGTGCTTTAGTGACTGACTCTTGCCAAGATAATACCACGCACACAAATTTGAAAATAACTTCTTTGCAAGCGCGGCGCGCGCTCGCAACAAAATGGCTTACACGAATACTTTCATGGGAGCGATCTAAATAAGAAATGAGGCGACATCCTACGTGGGTGTTTTTAAACCACAGCTGAGCGGATTTCGCTGCGGATGCTGCGCTGCTCGGCATATCGCGCATCGTTCGTGGACATCGGAGGCAAACGTGAACACGCTTTATGAATTTAATCAGCAGCCGTAATTTAATCAGCCCCTTAATGTATTCAAAAGCTACTCGCAAAGCCTGAAATCTAGCACAACACGAGAAGCGAACTGTTACAGTGCACAATTCATTTAAGTGGTAAAGAAATCTTCGTAAATATGCGCAGCAGTTAATGAGTAAGAGTTGTCCCTAAAGTTGATGCCATTTTTTTTATTTCCCTCAATCACAGCTTAACGACAATTGATATATCCTTCAAGAATATTTGTTTAATTATGTTTCATGTGGGTGCGTAATTGTGTTTCTGCAATTAAGTGTTGTTGGAATATTTTAGAACAAAAATCCCTATGTGTGTATATGTTTGTAGTGTAGCGGTTAGTGCATTGCGCTACCAACACGGCGACCCAAGTTCGATTTCTGCTCAAGACCAACACCAGTGATGATTATCTGAACCGGTCCTGGGCCTCCCCTAGGTCGACTCAGCCTCAAATGAGTACCTGGTGCGGTGTGTAAACATCGCCACTAGGGGACAAAGGCGGCCGGGCGTGGTGCTGGTCACCCACCCCCTCGTGTACCGTTCCAGCCTTCATAGGTGCTCGCGAACAGCACTTGCCCCAACATCCTGCCACGGCTATACGGGGGATCTTTGTTGTTGCTCCCGTGTTCAGTGAGTCAACCTCCTGTTTGTGCTCAGTTTGCGGGTCTGCAGCCAGTGGTCTGCTATGGTGGCAAGTGAATATTCACCACGATGCGATAGAATTGCATAGCTCATCGTACAGAGCATTCACGTAATGATACGACATTCGAGTTCTATCCAGACACCTTTCATTACTGTTCACGTGGAATACAGAAATAAATCACACACTGGTCCAACCAGACCCATTTAAGTCGGAAAACCGCTTCCAAAGCCGCGAGTGTCAGCGAAGAGCTCGGCCATTTAGAATTCTGTTAAAAGATCCATATTTCTCGCGAGCCACTCTGAAGCCTCAATCTTTGAGAAATAGTGCACGAGGACCTCAGGTTTACCCCCATACCCCCTTTCCCTGGGGACCTGACCCCCTTGAACTCTGCTCTCCCACCTCCCTCCCCTCTCCATCCCCCCCCTCGTCACTGACCTGATGAAGTCCGGTGCGCGGGAGATCATGTGCTCGAAGTCGGCGAATGACAGCTTGCTGTCATCGTCCAGGTCGGCCTCCTCAAGCACCTTGTCGATGACCAGCAGCAGCTCCTCGTGGCTCATCTCGTCACGTGTCAAACACTGCAGCACCTGCAGCAGGTCCCCTCGGCCGATGAAGCTGTCGTCGTTGAAGTCTTGTCGGCGGACGAATAGAGACATGAATTCAGTCCCAGTGTTTTTGTGCACAAACAGATGTAGAGGCCGTACAACAACAACAAAAATTAACCCTTAAAAACTAAGTTTTTCACTATAAATCCTTTATATGCGTGGCGGCTAGAGTCCTCTCGTCTTCTGGCTTGAGATGGCTGCCACCTATGGGTCAGATGATTGCCTGCCACCATTAAGAAATTGGTAATTAAATATCATTTTTTTCCCCTAAAAAGTCTAAAATTTTTGATTTTTTTTTTACGAAAATCAATTGTCACGCACAACGAGTCTGTGTGGAAAATGTCAGCTCGATTGGATCACGGGAAGTGGGTTAAAAAACGACCGAAAGATTTGCACGGTCGTAAGCGCGCAAGCAAGCAAGCAAGTGAACTTAATATAAAGGATTAAAAAAATGCTGCCGGCCCTGAACCAGTCGCGGATAGTCCAATGTTCATATCTCAGACGCAAAGCAGTTTTGAATCAGAATCAGAATATTTACTTATATTGAAGGAATCCAATGAGGTATGAAGGTAACTTGCATGCGAGTCAACTAGGGTCTCTCTCCTCAATCTACGCATTCATTTGGCCCCACATTTCACGGTGATTTTCACACCAAAATCACCCTGAAGCTGCCCAATGCTATCAGGTCTCGGAAGCAAAAGAAAGCTTGAGCCTGGTTTGTACTTGGATGGGAATCTGCATAAGAATACCCAGGTGTTGTATGTTTAGGGCTGCAAGGTGGCTCAGAAAGTGGCAGTGTTGGAATGGATTCTTGGATCTCTGGAATCTATATATGCAGAATTTTGAGGTTTAATATCCCCGTATTTATGGGGGTTCCCTACATCAGCGGTGGCAATTTGGCGTCTCCCGAGCCGCATGTGGCTCTTTAATGCACCACACACGGCTCTGTCGAAGGGGCATAATGCCGAAGATACACAGTAGCAAAGGATAATGAATGTCTTCCCGTGCTGTGCCGAAAACTGTCAACATGTATAGACTTATACACCCCTCCTCTAGATACTCAAGTTTAATTTCAAGTGCCAAACGCTCAATAATGGAATTATCCATATATCCCAAATTCAGGACCCTCCTGATAAAACCGTCTTGAGACTCAATGAGGCATTCATGTGTAATGGACATAACTATTGTTATTATTTTAATCACTAGCTTCTTTGCCCGTCCTAGGACGGAAGCTGTCATATTTACGAAAAAATGGAGTAGAGTATAATTGTATCTTGTGTCAATTTAATGACAGTGAATCTTGCACGAAAGTACCTCATGAAACACTTCACTGCATTTCACTGTAGCACTGTATTAATGGCAGTGAATCTGGCACAAAACAAAGTCATAAAACACTTCACTGAATTTCACTGTAGCACTGTATATAACTGACCTTCAATTTGTTCAAATTCACTGCTCTGATACTTTATTCACTTCTGCTTTCAGTCGCTGCGGTTGAAATAAATTGGAATTCGATACAATATCTGGAAAATTACCGATAAATGTCTATTTTACCATAATGTAGAAGCATAAAATAGACTTACCTTTTGTCTCAACTGCTGAAGAAATCAATAAAGACACCATATCTACTTTGTTGCTGCGTATAATTATTTATTAGATTAACTTTCAATAAAAAAACGTCAAACTTAAAGCGAATTTGCGAAAAAAATGTCTTTCCGCTCGACCTTCTGCGTGAGTGTAAAAATTCACCCGCTCATGAATATTAATGAGGGAGGTGCGGCATGTGGAGTGACGTCACGCGCGGGACACACACAAACAGACATTCTTGGCTCACTATAGTAGTAATAATTACATGACAAAGAACAGTTTTTTTTTCTGTTGAACAATGAGTGTTGACGTCATGCAAACGTATTAATAATTTCATCAGACCTGTGAGAATAAATGGTCCGAGTTGACACCAAACCGAAAATTCAACTCGCGGTCCTCGGATTGTGAGTCAGTGCCGCCCAGACACATTTTGCTGCGCAGTTGGTTAGTAAATTGGATAGACACGAGCATGACTCGAATTGAATGCTTCATCGCATCGTTCATCGTTTTGCATTTTCCACTTTTCTGCTCGTCTGGCCTGAATTCTACTCAATTACAATAACACTTAGGGGGGAGGGGGGGCAACATTGAACGATGACATTGCAAATATCACCGTTGCCAGAAACATACATCAAAGGGTAATTTCCTGAAACACAGCCGATATATTGGTTATGTCTGTAAGGGTGTTTTAGAACTGTATTTTAATGCCGCAGATGGAATGGGCACGTGTGCCGGTGCCAGGTGGATTATTGTATCGCAGGATCACGAGTGATTGCGGTTGCTTGGAAGGTCTTCATCCAGCAGTGGATTGGCTACTGCTACTGCTGCTGCTGATGATGATGACTGTAATGGCAGTTGAGTGCAGACCTGACGGTTGTGGTCCTAATATAAACATCCGCAATATGAAATACCTAGAGGTGCCACATTCGAGTTTCAGCTGTGGGAAGGCATGACACGTGTCTGGAACCTCTCCGCAATCGACTTCTGGTCGTTAATTTAACTCTGAAAGATTGAGCCAAGTGGTCCCACACAGTTGTATTTATCACTTATGTGGCTAATTCAAATGCCGGATGTGGCTAATTCAGGTGATTGAACACAGAATATAAATGTCTTTCTACAACAGCACTCGATGTGTAATCACGATAATCGTTGAATGCACGCGTTTGGAATTTTTAGGGGTGGCCCGAATGAAAATAAACAATATCACCCGAAACAAATTCAGGACCTTCTCCTGAGTGAACTGTTAGCAACCCAATGAGGCAGCGGAGAATTTTAATTACTTTGAAATAAGCATATTAAAGCTGTGTAAAATGCCCGTGTGCACACACGTGATTGCGAGTCGGGTGTTTTTTGCGACGCTATGCCAGCAGTCTCCCTGGCTACATTTTGTTCCAATACGATGCAATAAAATTGGGATTTATATAGCATTGAAATGCAACTGTCTGTATCTTAAGATGCTGTACAGACGAAAATAAAACAGAGCATGTAGAGTATATCACGCAGATAAAAGGGAGGTGCCTATGTTTATTTTTTTTAAAGGTGCGATTAGAATCATGCTGCCGTGGCCGGTTGCCTAAGGAGACGAAATTGCGAAGCATTTCAAATGCCCGTTTGAGAGAAAATGCCAACGAGTTAGGCTCTGACGAATATTGCGTGAGGTTAAAGAGGCCACGTTTCAAGCAGCGATATGGCCTAAAGAAGTATTATTTAACACTTTTACCGAAATCCGGAGCAGTATTTGTTACGATGCCATTTTCCTTGGGCAAATTTAACTGGGATTTTTTTTGTGGCAAATTTAAAAAAAATATATAGCGCGATAAACTCCAGGTTGTTAAATTTTAACAATCTGAAGGCCGTTGTTTGAACCGTCCACTCAAGGTACACACTTTTACTACCGCACGGAGAGTCAAGTTTCTCATCGAGGGAACACCGAAATCATTTCTGCTCGCTCGAATTCAAATCCTATACTCGTTTACCATTTAAGAAAAGATGATTTTCATCAAACGTGCTGCATTCTCAAATATACCAAAAAGTTGTCACTTTATATCACCTACAAGTTATATGTATAAAAAGAATTGCAAACAAATACATTTGTGAGCAAACAGCAGTCGTAAAAAAAAAACCTCGCGTGCCGAGATGAAAAACGTGCCGTGCTTCACAAATGCCGACGTGAATTATACGCTTTGCGTTCGTCTGCCCTGTGTTGGGTGGCATTTCTTTCCCTCATAAAGAAATCGAACGAAGCATTACATAAGGATGCACATTCTTTTTTTAAATCCTTTATATTAAGTTCGCTTGCTTGCTTGCTTGCGTGCTTGCTTGCGTGCTTGCTTGCTTGCTTGCGACTGTGCAAATCTTTCGGTCGTTTTTTGAACCCACTTCCCGTGATCCAATCGAGCTGACATTTTCCACACAGACTCGTTGTGCGTGACAATACATTTTCGTGAAAAAAATCATAACAAAATTTTACACTGTTTAGGGAATTTTTTAAAAATATTTAATTACCAATTGCTTAATGCTGGCAGACATCATCTGACCCATAGGTGGCAGCCATCTCAAGCCAGAGAACCGCCACGCATATAAAGGATTTATAGGATTTATAGTGAAAAACATTGTTTTTACGGGTTAATTTTTCTCTTTCCGGCCGGTCGAATATTTTTTCACCGCCGATTTCCGAATGCCGATGACGGGCGAGAAATCCCGCTGGTTTCTTGCCTGCCTTTTGTCACCCGTTGCACTTCTCAGCATCGTTTTGCCGTAACCAAGCCGGGCGCCGAAGGCACACGTGCACGTTTTCCGTGTTGCCGACGCGAGCGAGACTCACCGTAAATTTTGAAAGCGTAGTAAACTTTGAGCTCCCTCGGGGCCGTTTCACTGAAGGCGGAGAACATGTCCACGAAATCGCTGAAGGACATGTTTCCTTGGCCGTCTTCCGAGAACACCTCCAGTATTCTCTGCCGGAAAGGGTTTTCCTGAGCGCAGTGGTGCCAACCAGACAAACATAGTAATTGGCGCGTATCAATTTCATTTTACACCAACGGCATTAAACTGTGCTACGACCGCCAAGATACAAAGGTGCATTTAAACATTTGTAATACTCCTACTGATACTCCTGCTGTTATGGAGTGACTCATGCTGCCAGCTATGGCTGCAAAGTTTGGTCGTACATTGTTATGTATATAGTTTGTTGTTAAATTTGAATCACAGCTGCTATGATCACTGTTACATTGTTTGTATCGCTTTATTTTGGTGATTTCGAAAACGTTTTGGTTTAGCCATATTTGTTTGTTGTCGTACAGAGTTAGACTGATAACTTTAATCTAAATTGTCTTATGGTTGTTATTGTTTGACTTGCATCCCACTGGGATTTTTGCACACAGCGTTGATCTACGGTGCTTTTTCTGGAATTTTTTTCGCAGGATTTTTCTGTTGCGTTTAGTCATTTTAAGATGTTCCTTGTTCATGTTTTGTTTGTTGCGGTTGCACCCGAGTCAAGAGCCGCATGGCTCACAGGGCTGGACCTAATAAATGATAATGAAACTGAAAAACTTAAACGGGAACAGTCCGTGAACGCCTCTGCGGGAATTATTTATGCCGCACCCACATTCGTCTTACCTAATTTTGTTTTCATCATCATCATAATATTTGTTTTTATAGATATAAAACTGTTCCTAGCACTATAGGGATATAGGAGTACAATGATATGGGATTGTTGTTAGAAAAGGCATATGGTCGTACTCGAGTGCAAGTGCCTTATGCCGGTAATCAGTGCTCCAGGCCAGCCAAGCAGCGTTCCGGGAAATGTCGAACGAGAAGTTAAGCACTGGCTACAGCGTGTAACATACAAAGACAAAGATCCCCCGTATAGCCTTAACAGACTGTAGGGGCAAGTGCTGTTAGCGAGCACCTATGAAGGCCAGAACGGTACACGAGGGGGTGGGTGGCCAGCACCACGCCCGACCGCCTTTGTCTCCCCAGTGGCAATGTTTACACACTGCACCAGGTACTCATTTAATGCTGAGTCGACCTAGGGGAGGCCCAGGACCGGTTCAGATAATCGTCACTGGTGTTAGCCGTGAGCGGGAATCGAACCCGGGTCGCCAGGTTCATAGCGCAGCGCGCTAACCGCTACACTACAGCAAGGGGGCTTTAGTCATCATCCATAGGGCTCTGTCATGAATTCGTGTGAGTGTGGTGTCTTGGCGTTAGGGGCCACAAGGAATCTATTCGTCGATCAATCTAAATGTTTAAGTTTAATACGTAGCAGGATTTCACGACCAATATCATCCATAATGGAGTTTTTTTTTAGGTTAGATCGCGTAAATATATAAATGTGTCGTTAAACCCGCCACCACCCGACACAGCCAACTAGTAAGGGTTGTCACATAAACAGAACGTGCCAATTCGTCACGAGTATAGCACACCGGTGTGGTGGAGAGCCAAGCCACAACATTTACAATCTGAGTACGACGTTTCGCCAGTAATTACAACTAACTTACTAGTTGGCTGTGTCGGGTGGTGGCTGGTTTAACCACACATTTATATATTTATGCGATCTAACCCGAAAAAAAATCTCTATTATGGATGAATTTTTAACCTCACAGTTTACGTGTTTAATTGGTTATGTGTAAGGATCAACGTGTTTCAAGTCGTGCATGTGGCATGCAATGTGATAATGCGACTCCTTCAGACGTTGGTGGCCGCTAAATTGACGACTGTGAAGAAGAAAAATAATCGATTTTTTATTGGCATCGTGAAACCGAATTGTGACAATTCTAATGGTGCGGAGCTGTGCGTGGGTCATGTCGCCCTCGAACTGTCCAAATTGTTGAGAGATCGGCCACATCGTGGAGATTCTGGGTGCTAAAGGAACGGTCTCCATGAGTGCGGTAACCAAAAGGGAAGACATAAGACCAGATGGTGGGATACGGTCAGGGCAGATCTTGGAGGTCGCGTGTCAACTATCACGCAGCTGCGGGATTTGGCAAAGGATAACAAGTGCAGGCGAAAAAAGCGGTGGCGTCAACAGCATTGGCCATAATGACATTGAATGCTACACAAGAGTCACCTACATTGCCACTAATACCACCCCACAGCCACATACATAATGGAGATGTTTATCTACACAGTGAACATATTGGGCACATGATGGATACGTTGGACACTAATGCTGCCCTCAATACACATACATTGTAAAGAAGTAACCAGTAATGTCACCCTTGAACCAGTGACATGATGGAGATGTTAGGGGCACCGCGGTGGTGAGATGTTAACTCCTTCGCCTGGTATACAGGAGGTCGTGGGTTCGATCCCGACCATGACGCCTGCTGTATATTTGGAGTTTGCGTGTCTCTCTCTCCGCGGTCGCATATATTTTTCTCCGTGTCCTCCGGTTTTTCCCTCCACCTTTATGAACATGCGTTTAGAGTACTTCGAGGGGCTATCATTTGTGGCCAGGTCGCTTCTGAAAAAGAGCGACATACTCTTTGTTTTTTTTGGTAAAGTCACGTAGGTAGAAAATTCAAATAAATTAAATCACGACGTTTCGGAAGCAACACAAGCCTCCGTCTTCAGGTGGAACCGCCACAGCAAAATTACTGTAGTGAATAAAACCAAAGAGTATGAATCTTTGCAGTCACGAAAACTTAAAATCTAGAATTAAGAGCGACATAGCTCAGTCGGCCTTACCTGGTCAAATGAAACCTAGTTCACTCTTGCCACCCTCGAGTCATCTACACAGTTGAAATGTTCATCACTAATGCCACCCTAGGACCACCTACATTGCGGAGATGTTGAGCAGTAATGCCACCCTAGGACCACCTACATTGCGGAGATGTTGAGCAGTAATGCCACCCTAGGACCACCTACATTGCGGAGATGTTGAGCAGTAATGCCACCCTAGGACCACCTACATTGCGGAGATGTTGAGCAGTAATGCCACCCTAGGACCACCTACATTGCGGAGATGTTGAGCAGTAATGCCACCCTAGGACCACCTACATTGCGGAGATGTTGAGCAGTAATGCCACCCTAGGACCACCTACATTGCGGAGATGTTGAGCAGTAATGCCACCCTAGGACCACCTACATTGCGGAGATGTTGAGCAGTAATGCCACCCTAGGACCACCTACATTGCGGAGATGTTGAGCAGTAATGCCACCCTAGGAACACCTACATTGCGGAGATGTTGAGCAGTAATGCCACCCTAGGAACACCTACATTGCGGAGATGTTGAGCAGTAATGCCACCCTAGGAACACCTACATTGCGGAGATGTTGAGCAGTAATGCCACCCTAGGAACACCTACATTGCGGAGATGTTGAGCAGTAATGCCACCCTAGGACCACCTACATTGCGGAGATGTTGAGCAGTAATGCCACCCTAGGAACACCTACATTGCGGAGATGTTGAGCAGTAATGCCACCCTAGGAACACCTACATTGCGGAGATGTTGAGCAGTAATGCCACCCTAGGACCACCTACATTGCGGAGATGTTGAGCAGTAATGCCACCCTAGGAACACCTACGTCATGGAGATGTTCGTCAGGAATGCCACCCCCACAGTCGCCTACGTCGTTCAGATATTGGGGGTACATTTGTCGAGATGTTCGTCACCCACGCGGCCCCTGTGGCTGCACTGGTCACGGAGCGACACTCGAGCCGTGATGCAGGAGCCTTTGTACCTTCAGCTCGGGCATGGTTCCAATCAGCTGGGAGGGGATGGTGATGTCGCAATAACCGGAGGAATCCTTCGAGACGAGGTGCGGAACCAGCTCCATGAATCTGCCGTGAAGCCTGTGGTGGCGAGAAGACAACGGAAACATTTAGTTTTTTTTGCTTCATCGCCACATCCACGCTGCAACAGGGTAGTTGTTTTATTCTTCTTGGTTCTTTCGGTAAAGTCACGTGACTTTACCGAAAGAACCAAGAAGATGAATCCCTGCAGTCACGAAAGCTTTAAATCGAAATTTAGGGTAGCTGTTCTTCGATTTGTATAAAAGCACCACTGGGATGTGATCTGGCTGTAAAGGTCCCATACACGATTGAAAGATAATTTGAGCAATAAACGTCTTTTTTTTTAGAGCTCATCCTGTCCGTGTTGAAAATGTGTGCGGCAGAGGTGCTTTTAACACCAGCTGTTAGTTAGGGCACTAATCACAGGAACGCAATGGAAATTATACCATGTAGTTAAATCCTTATTTTTTTTGGTGTATAAACTAGAAATCACCTTAAGGCATCGCCTTCAGGTCTCAAAAGAAATGATGACTCGTCAATCTTCAAAACGGGCCTTTTTGGCAATTTAGCCTGCGTGTTTGATTTGGCAGCTTCCTCTGCAGCCATGCCAGCCCATTTCCGAGCCCCGGTACATGTTCAGTCAGCCTGAACAGCTTACTTATAGTTCAAGGCTTTACGGGCGACCATGAATCAAAGACTGCGACAGTGGCGCTTCTGTTCACGCTGGCAGGAAACCAAGAAAGCAATGCTTGCCCGCCCGCCCGCTTGTGAGCCAAGCACTGCGGCTGCTTACTGGAAGGACGTTGGGTCTAGATTGCTTGTCACCCTGCACACGGTCACCGCATCGCGCGCTGTCAGATGCACTTCTGCGGCCGTCTGGAACGCTCCTCCTTCCGATATGAGGAAGCCACTGGGACTATGCACTTTTAAATAATCTAGATTGAAAAACTAATTTCTTGAGAACTGCTTGTTGTATTTAGTTTATTGTCCTTCGCCCGTACCTCCGATTAGCACGGTTGGGAACGTACGGTACGAAAGAAGTTCAACATGCATGCAGACGTACGTACACCCCGCTCACCGCCTACTCTTACCTATATGCCCGACTCGGCAAACTGCACTCAAAGGCGTGGGCTATGGTTAAGTTAAGGGAAGCCAGTTGTGCTTGTTGCCTCTGGACGAGATGCGTGTGTCGCCTTCTCCTGTAAACCCAACGAAACGGCGCCGGACAACCGGAAGTCAAAGGGTAATATTTACAAAAATGTGCGTGTAAATCACGCTTGCTGTACACAGGGCGCAAAGGTCCAAAATGCCACGTGGCCAGCAACAGACAGCACCGTTGGAGGCGTAAGAGGTGAGGGTCAATACATCACTTGAGTTGAGACAGGTTATCAGAACGTGGGAAACAGAGACAATGGACGTTAATTCCAAATTGAACGTGCATAAATGACGCGAGTAAAATTTTAATAAACGTTGCCGTTTTAAATGACCCATAACTCACCTCCGTGCCCCAAAAAAAACTCCCCAAAGTATTAATTTACCGTCCCTTTCGTTTCTGACTTCCTGTTTTAATCTTCCGTTCGCTGCACGCACCCCGGACAGCCGCGGTGAATATGAATTAGGCAGAAAACTACCTCGTGGAACATCATCATCAACTGCTTGCCCGCGGCCTTTCGGCACGTACGAATTATAACCGCACAAACGTGTGTTTCTCCCCACTTCCCCCCCCCCCCTGCGATTGTTAAATAAGAAAACATTTCGATGTCATACATGGGGAGATGAATTGATCCGTTGGCAATAACATTCTGTCGGCTAAGTAAGCCTTCTGTGCCGGGCACGTTGCTTTTCTGTTTTGGGCAAAAAAAATCAATTTCTATTATGTGGACAAGGTAATGGAAAATGCCCTTCCTAGGATATAAATACTGCGGAAGTGAGCACCAATAGCACCACTAGTATAAACAATAAAATGGAAAATCCTTAGCACGGCTTATTTATTTATATACTTTTCCCATTTATCCCATAACGCAAAAGTTCTTCTGAAACCCACAACCGACGACCCACGGTGGCAATGCCTTTTATGAGCAATGCTCCCATAAATAACGCTGCTGGATTTACTCTTCATACCTTCACAAGTGATAAGCACAATCTCCGTGACGTTCCTTAACGGCCGTTGCGACGCTGCCGCTTATTCTCTCGACTTCTCATACGGGAGCGTAATTAGCACACTGACAGAGTTCCTTGATCTGATTTTGCACGAGCCAAGCAAAATGAGAGAGGTGCCATGCCACGGATGACCATCTCAGGTTAATATTTTTGGATAATGTGTTTGAAAACACAGTGTAACGTTTTTAGTATCTCTGGTGCTCAAAGCAAACTGAGCTTGGATATCCAGTTTTAATATGGCTCGTAAAAGAGCAGCCTTGTAAAATCCCATCCAAGAGTAAAATAGGCCGTACATTTTTAAAATATATATTTTATAATGCACATCCATTGCTCAGCAAATCCTTTTCGATCGCAGGGGAGAGATATCACTCAACACAACCATAATTGAGAAATAATGGAATTTTAAATGGGGGTATTTGTAATGGCCTGGGATAAGGCTGACGTTATATAACAGGATAATAAGAGGCCAGCCGTCACGATTCTGATTCTGGGCCCACTGTGTGCGTCTGTGGATCCATTCCCCGTGTGTGAGCGTGCGTGCGTTGCGTAGATGCACGTGTGTATGCGTTTCACGGAGATCCGCTCTCGCGTGTGTGTGTGTGCGCGCACGTGTGTGAGGAACGGTGGCGCAGTGGTTAGCGTGCTGCGCCACGAACCCGGCTACCCGAGTTCAACTCCCACTCATAAGTTGTCTTGTGGTTGTTGTTGTTGTTGTTGTTTGACTTGCATCCCACTGGGATTTTTGCACACAGTGTTGGTGTACGGTGATTTTTTTTTCTGCAATATTTTGCTGTCTTTTCTTGGATTTTCTGTTTGCACTTAGTCACATAATCACTTTAAGATGTTTTTTGTTCATGTTTTTGTTTTTTGTTTGTTGCGGTTGCACCCGATTCAAGAGCCGAATGGCTCACAGGGCTATACCTAATAAATTAACTTGAAACTTGAACTCCCGCTCATGGTCAACACCGGTGACGATAATTATCTGAACCAGTTGCGGACTGTCCCTAAGGTCGACTCAGTTTCGAATGAGAACCTGGTGCGGTGTGTTAACATCGCCACTCGGGAGGCAAAGGCGGATGAGCGTGGTGCTAGCCATTCCTATGCTTGGACATGGGAATGGCTTAATTGTCCATTGGGCACAACTGAAAAATTCCCCACTACCACAACAGCAGGTCTTCCATGTTAAAAAATAAACGCCCTCTGCATTTTCTCACGTGGGAGAGGCTAACATTCATTCCCTAATGGAAGCACGATCGATGTATCTCATCCAAAACCATCCCAAACAACAGGCGCTGTGTCAGATTCCAAATAAATCCCTCCATGAAATATTTAGGCTTGACCCCACGGCTGTTGAACTCTATTGGGCTGAGCGCCGTATTTGTGGGCCCTTGTGGAGCGGTATGTGTGCGCTCATTTAGCATGCGATAGCGCGGCTTTATTGACCCGATCAATCGCTGATATTTATGGACGGCTGTTCAACACTGTCCATTTTCGTGTCATCTCGCACACGCACACCGTGTGCCAAGCTGGTGACACCATGGTGCAGAGACTGTTCAGACACTGATCAGGACCTCGCTGTAAATCGCCGAGCAGCATCGCTGACATATGCGGGCTGCCAGTATCGGTGCTGGATTACCCAGCGCGTCGCCACAACTCTGCATATCACAGACATCAATCAAAGCCGTACGTCCGATTAATAATAACGATGATAAGCTTTACTTATCCATAAGTGCCTCAGGACTCTTTTCAAGAGGGTCAGGTAATGCGTTGAGATGTTTGGCCAATTTTAGTTGTGAGTAGGAAACGGACCTGAGGAAACTCCCCACCACGCACACCAAGAATTGACACTAAAAGCTCTGCACAGATAGATTCAAGAATCCATCGCCGAACTGAAAATTATCTGTCCACTCCGCAGCCCCAAGCATACAGCATCTGGTATTCTCATGCAGCCTCTCATACAAGCACTAACCAGGCTCAAGCCTGGTTAGCTTCCAAGACCTGACCACATCAGGAGCATTCAAAGTAGTTTGGTCGCGAGAGAATCGTCGTGAGATTTGGGGCCAGGGCTTGTTGTAGATGGGGGGAGAGGGACCCTAGTTGGCTCCACTAGGGCCGACAGAGGAGCCCTGATATATTTCTAGCAGGTGTGAATCCTACAAAGCGGTAGCAGTGTTAAAAAAAAAACTCGGGCACCAAGGGGCTCTGGATTAATGAAAAAATAAAGGTGCACAAATTAAATAATCAGCTCTATTTCAAATCCTAATGAAAATAGCAAGCTAATTAATGGAAAGAGACAATGAATCTCTCTCATTGATATCTTGCCTGCATGTTTCTTCCCTTCATTCTCTCATCTCGCTGCATCTCATCACATGTCTGTCTACGTATTTATAATCTCACTATATCTATATCTCGTGTATATATATACCGTTGTCTCGCTAGGATTGAATACATTGAAAGGGGAAGGCCACCAAAACATATTTTGCTTAGGGCCCCAAATGAGCCAGCACCATCACTCTCTACAAAGCTCGGTAATTGTTTCAAATATATCTATGTTCTCATTCCAGAAATATTTACTTCTGGGGGGGGGGGGGCTAGAGAAGAGGGGGGGGTGCCATTGAACAATCACGTGGGGCACGTGGACGTCGATAACTCTGAACTGCAAAATGGTGTGAAGATGAGACGCTGCTGTGTTTGAGATCCCAGTAAGCCGATGATCTACGCGCCAGTCGTGAAACATCGACTGTCATTACCACACGGCTGTGGTCATAAAAAACAAATACGCGGGCACATGTAGTTGCCGATGTTCATTTGTTGTCACACCTGTGTTGCTGGAAAGAACAATATTGGTAGAAATGCCGTGAAGTAACCGTTTGGCTGATTAGTAGTGATGTTTGTAGGCTCACCGCGTGGGGAAAGGTTTTCTCCAGACAGGCCAATTTAGTGAATGTTTCGAAGTAAGTCAAAGGTGTTGGTTTTAAGTTGATGACAGTGTAAATGGGGTGGAGCGAAGGCCACGTGGTTATCACACTGCACTATGAACCCGGTGACCTGAGTTTTATTCACAGCCACCGCTAAGTTCAGTGTCGAGTGGTACCAGAAGCGGTTATGTGCTCCTCATCTTCGTTAGCCCGCACCAACCAGGGTGATGAAGCACGATTTAGCGTGGGAAGACTTTCATCCAGCGGTGGATTGATGAACGGATGTGGATCCTTAGTATGGTAGAAATGGCTCAAAGTGGGTTATTAGCTAAACCAGGTTGTTTTCTTTTTGCAATATACCCACTAATACATTTGATTAGAGCTCTGCCCAATCCTCCCTTATCTTGACGCCACGTCATTGCTCATCATTAAGGAACCGTATCCCTTTTAATCCTCCGTCGTTTGCCAGCGGAATGCCGATTTTTCTGCAAAGGGGGCCCGGGAGAATGGGCGACCATCCGGACAATTTGGCGTGAGATTGAGGCGTCATGCTGTCCCGATGTAACGTGCAATCTGGCACTGCGTATGCTTCCCTTGCGTGTCTTCCATGCCTGGACACATTATTTTATGTTTGCTGGAGAGGGTGCCGTGCTGACGAGATGTTAACTACCTCTCCTGGAATACAGGAGGTCGTGGGCTCGATCCAGACACTGACGCCTGCTGTACATTTGGAGTTTGCGGTGTCTCTCTCCCCGTGATTGCGTGGATTTTTCTCCGGGTCCTCTGGTTTATTCCTCCACATTTAGAAATATGCGTTGAGAGTATTTGGCTGCTATAAATTTCCACATGATACGCCATCATGGGCTATATAGCTGAGTGGGCCTTACCTGCTGAAAAATGTAGTGAATAGTAAAATAGAACTTTTATCGTTCCACCGCCTTTCTCCACTCGATCAAAACACAGCACGGGATCGCCATGAACAAGAAACACACAAAAAACGAACTGAGCAGCCATAGCATGCCTGACGTTTCACCAACGTCATCATCGTTATTAGCATCAGCCATGGTCAATCCACTGCTGGATGAAGCACTGGACACGGCAGCTGAATGCAATGGTAATGTAGCGAATCTCGGCAACGGTCCATGCTGTCCACGTCTGCTACGGGCGGCTACCCTGGATTGGAGATTAGCACTTGCCTGTCTCTCTGCTGTGCCGTGCCGCTTAACTAACTGTTTTACATTACTGGGCCGTCAGACTTGTGTTGGCTTCAACGGTACCCTGGAGATGTGTCCCACACCGGCTATTTGGCTGCTGAATAGCGAAGCGCCGGGGTTGCACTCTCCAGCGCAGTAAACCGCGCGTATATAACGCATTCATTGCAAATGGGGCTGGACGGCCGCGATCATAAAAATCTGTGGCATCCGCCCCCTGTGTGCCAGTAACACCGAGTCACGAGAGTTCCCAGAAGCAGTTGGCGGATGTTGTCGGTTTCCAGTGTGTCTGGGGCTTCCGCGTACCCTTTGTGTGTCTGTACCAGAGGTCGCAAACGGGTTTTGATTCCTTACCCGTACCCGGCCGCACCAGGGTCGCAAATGGGTACCCGTACCCGTACCTGGCCGGGTACGGGTAGCCGGGTATCGGGTAGGGTACGGGTTTCGGGTACCCGGTTGCGACCTCTGGTCTGTACAGGTGCGAGCGGGAGAGCGGGCACGCCGCAAAACGTGGCGTTAAATATTCACGACGTGAAACGGGTGGATGAGGCGAGTTGCCATTTGATCATGAGATTTTGGGGAAAAGTGTGACGTTTAAAGGACATTAAAGAGGCACTGTAATCGCGGAGATATAAATAAATGTACGTCCATTTGTCTTTCCACGAAAAGGTCATATTTGTTATTCCATCAGCCGAACCTGCGGTGCTCATGAGACCTGTCCGCTCATGGGTTTCCTTGTTTCAGCACATTTTGCTGAATTTTGGTCGAGAAAGCCTATTGGCTATTGTAATATGTTTTTAGTTGGATAGATTATATTGTCCTTGGGTCTTTCGTTAAAGTCACGTAGATAGAAAATAATGAATAAATAAATCTCGACGTTTCGATCACAACACAAGCAATCGTCTTCAGGTGAAAAAATACAGCAGGCGAACTGCTTAGGCAGACATATAGCGAGAGAGCTGCTACGTGACTTTACCGAAAGACCCAAAGAGTATGAATTCCTGCAGTCACGAAAGCTTTAAGTCAAGATTGCATAGATTAGTAAACCCTTTGTGGACGTAAGACAAAGTGGCAAAAATTAACGTACGACTTTGCGGGAAGTCAACAGATGTCAACAGTTGTTGTCCTCTGGCGAGACTGGCTTCTACCACGAGGACGGTGGAGTTCCACCAATGGCTCAGAACTCGCTGAATGGACACGATTGTTCATGACAACAGGTCAACAACTTTGTTTCTTGACTGCATCAGGTGATACACGTAACATATGTTTTCACCTAAGGTGTCCCCACACCCATAGTTGAGTGCAAATCATTCAAACATTCATTACAAGCACCCTCTGATCAATCATCTTGACAATCATCTTCTTGGTTCTTTCGGTAAAGTCACGTAGAATGGAAATAAAAAAATAATATAAATAAAACATAATAACATATATAATAAATAAAAAATTCGTATATTATTCTATTCTATTACTTTATTATACTATTTTATTATGTTTAATTTAGATTTTTATTATTTTATTATTTTCATTCTACGTGACTTTACCGAAATAACCAAGAAGATGAATCCCTGCAGTCATGAAAGCTTTAAATCGGAACTTGACAATATTATGGGATGCCATTTCAATAAATTATGTTCAAATAATTATATTCGCGCTTGGTGGACGATGTCATCGCAGGAACGTAAGAAGTGGTGGCAGCTTGGGAAGGCCTTCATCCAGCAGTTGATAGACCATGGCTAATGATGATGATGATGAACTCGGGGTTGTCCGGGGGTGCCTGTGGCATGCGGAATCCCCGAACAACCATTTACGGCCTTCGGCCAGGAAAGTCACAAAAAAAATTGCACACCAACGACGCATTCACTCGATGCTCCGTTTTGAAGTTTTAAAACGAAACATCTTTGAATTGTTGAATTAAAGCTTTCGTGACTGCAGGAATTCGTATTCTTGGGTCTTTCGGTAAAGTCACGTAGATAGGTTCAAAGAAAATAACAAAACAATAACAAAAAACGACGACGTTTCGATCGCCAACGCAAGCAATCGTCATCAGGAGAAAAAAAAATATAGCAGGAAAGCTGCTGAGGCAGGATGTTTTAAAGGTTTGAAATTGGTGTTGCCCAAGGGTCATCAGCGAAGTGGGCGGGGCTAGTGATGTTAATGTGATAAATTTGCATGTCAATGTAAGATCGCAGAGCCACCGCCACATCGAGGAGAACGAGCAACGGTGGCTGTGTTAGTGAGACATTGAACCTGTTAATGTAAAGACATTGAACCTGTTAATGTAAAGACATTTCACCTGTTAATGGAAAACCAGAGAGTCGAAAATAACTACTAACATCGGAAGGCAGGATGGAAACACCACAGCCATGAAAACGACGGAAAGTGCAGCGTTCATCACGGATAGATACATTTGTGCGCTTATATAAGAGTATGTTACCCAATGGTGTGTAACTTTCATACTGTTTTTTTTTTGTTTTTACAAAAGCCTTACATGCCGCTTAAACATTCCTGCAAGAGGACATATGAACATTGGTGCAGCCATATCATTTTCTAACAATGACAACCAAAAAACGCTCCCAGATTTTTTTTGGGGCCGCATTTATAATGGGAAGGGTTCCAAGTCGTGCCAACGTTCACTGGGCCAACGTTGGGCAAACTTTGGCAAGTGAATGGAACCGCTGGACAATGCTGACCCAGGTGCTTTTCATCACGGAGGAAACGCGCCTGGCACCGTACCTGAAGCTCTCACGCAAGCTGCACGGATTCCGCTGTGCGCTCACACACTTGAAAAATACTTGCTGCGGCATTCATTTCATTTCTTCTCCTAACGAATCGTGGCTACAAATTCAAACCCCATAGGTCCAACGCGCAAGGAGGCTCGGGGACAAGGCACCTTAATTCTGCACAGCTGCTGCACGGCCCATTGCAAAAGCACACGGTGATTAGTGCCACGGTGTTGGGCCATCACGAGATGCCGAGCCGCCATCCATCGCACGCACGCACGCACGCACGTGGAAGCCGACTCTGCTCTCGGCAAGACGGATTCGCCCGGTCCGTTTTGTCGAGCAAAATTTTTTTTCTTCTTTTGCTCGAGCATTTTTGTTTGCTGACATACGATGTATCTTTCTGCCTCCCCTTGTGCGCTGTAGTTGATGGTTTAATCATGCCCGCATCCCGCTGCATTTCAACACATGACGGCGTCAACAATCTTTTCCTCCCGTCGATCCTCGGGTAAGTGACAGCCCCAGTGAGGGATTGCCGCCTTTTGCGATCATCCTCCCCGGCTCCGGTAATCGGGCGGCTCCAGCTCTCCGCTTTATTTATACGGCGCTCAAAGTCTACTCACAAGCGCCGGCGGCGGCGGCGGCGGCGACTAAAGTGGCTGCAAAAACCACTCGGGCTCTGCTCTATCGGCCAGTGCCGGTTGTCACGCTGTGATTGGCAACGCACGTACACACGCGCATGTCGTCTGCGATCCGTTTCACGTTGATTCGACTTGAAGACAACGCGTCGGAGAAATGAAATGGGTTCTTTTCTGTTGACTGTGCTGCGAAGAAAATAACGCCGTGCATAGAAGGCTGCATCTGCCATGCAGCGGTTGCTGCACCCACAGTACAGAGGGTTCGGGTTCAATTCATGGTAAAGGTGGTAGATGGAACCATGATAAGATTGCAGTAAATGGGTTTAAAGATTGACAACCTGCTGATGATATCGGTAGGGTTTGGCATTTATGTGTACAATGCTAAAAAAATGCACGAGAACTGCATATATTATACTAGGGGTTTAACAATTCACCACTGCCCCCATCCCGAACGATTACATGAATTTCCACTATTATGGGCCGCAATTCAATTCAAGAATGTATTCTCTCATACCACTTACAGATATATAAATTCCAATGCGTGATCAGGTACTTTATCACATGTTTTTTATGACCATTCAATGATACACAGATTCGCATTATAGCAATGCAGTGGAATAAACATCCATTGATATTGCGCAAGAATGCAGCAATTGGTGATCAGCTCTATAACTTTCAGGAAAATGCAGTCAATAACATCATGGCTCGCTCAGGCTATTTCAATTTACACGATCACAATAGCTCGCTTTGGTCGATATTTCAACCTGTCGCTCTAATGCTCCGATAATCAGGTTCTTATACCAAATGCCAGTGATGTTGCATATGGTCACGGATCAAAGCCAGTTCTTGTACTTTGACATGCATCTGTGTATGTGTGTAGGGAGCGGTGGCGCAGTGGTTAGCGCATTGCGCAGTAACTTGAGTTCGAATCGCGACCACGTTTAACATCAGTAGCGAGTAATATCTGAACTTTTGTTGACCTTTCACCTTTGTCAGCCTTAAACGAATAACTAGTTTGCTGTGTAATCACCACCACCGTGGGGGCAAATGTGGTCGGATCTGATCCTGGCTTCACCACCCCTTATTGCATTGCACTGTGCATGCTCACAGCACTTGCCCCAACAGTCTGTTAACATCTGTATTAAAAGTTCTTGGTATGTGTGTGTTAGTGCGCGTGGAGAAAGATTGTATATCAAAGCAAAAGTAATATAGATCATCCGAATACATTCTTAAACATGTACAGATGTTGGCAAAGGGCAAGCATCGAGGAGGCCAAAGCTGGAGATCAGAGGAGGCAAGATTTAATGGCAGGCGAGTTGCATGGACAGGATGTCACCCTGCATTTCATAATCAGAGCCGCTCGCGGCTGCCTCGTGGATAATTCCGATGACGGATGGGCAGAGCAAGAGGTGGGGGGGGAATGGCTGTTGCGGCGTGTCAGCGAGACTGACCGTGATCATCTCGTCGTGACGTCACCTCCATCAGTCTTTGCGACACAAGCGGCTCTGTCCGGCTCCCCAGCCCCCTTCGCCGCATGCTCGTCAAGGCAGGAGCAGCGGCAACGCGAGAACAGTTGGTTCATCTTCTTGGTTCTTTCGGTAAAGTCACGTAGAAGGAAAATATTAAAATAATACAAATATTAAACATAATAAAATAATTCTCACGACGTTTCGGCCACAACGCAAGCAGCCGTCCTCAGGTGAAGAATGAGGACGGCTGCTTGCGTTGTGGCCGAAACGTCGTGAGAATTATTATGTTTTATTTTTATTATTTTATTATTTTCCTTCTACGTGACTTTACCCAAAGAACCAAGAAGATGAATCCCTGCAGTCACGAAAGCTTTAAATCGAAAGTTGGTTCATCGTCATTAAAATCGTTGTCAGCCATGGTCAATCCACTGCTGGATGAAGGCCTGCCGAAAGCCCCCGTCACGTCTCGCGAGCACGGCTCCTGCATGTGAACTGACTTCACCGCTGCTTTTGCCCAATGGCTGACTTCGTGGATGTGTTTCATTTCTCGGCCGATACACGTTAAGCAATTAAAATTTGGTTTGCGATCACTTCCTTGCCGAGTAATTATCTCAAGCTGCCACACATCGAGATGTGCTGCATGGTATGTGCGGTTATAAATAATAATATATGATGACTAATCGTTTTTATTTTATTTACATGAACGTTTTGAAGCCACTGCCAGATGAAGCCCTCCTGCACGCCACGTGGTTGACCATACTCGAGGAAGGTGCGCAGGAACAGAACTGCTTCGATGACGGGAGGGATGGAGGGATGGAGGGGGCCCCAAGAATCGCGTTAGATATTACTCACCACCCAGGAGTCAAACTTAGGTCGCCTGGTTCGCAACAAAAGTTTTTTGACCACTGCACCACCGCTCCACCCGTACGGTGCAGGGGTGGATTACGGGTACGCTTTTACAAAAATACCACAATGGCGAAACTTAAATGCGGAGTTGGTTCTCGTAGAGGACTCGACCATGCTTAAGTGAATGACACAATCGATCGTGAGGGTCGTTTCCAGGCTGCAATTAAGTCAAGGGAAGGGAAAATGCATGAGGTGTGTAGAGACACGAGGATATATATAGCGTGTCCATGTCGCAAGTGTGCCCCAGACTGGCAGCCTCCGCAGCTGCCAGCCGACCATACTCCACGTGACATCCACGAGGAGTAGGAGCGGGGTGGTGCTGATGATGTTCATAATCAGCACCGCGAGTCGGCAAGTCTCAATCCCTGCAGTTCCTCGTTGCGGTGCCATCTCCCTTTATCACATAGCATCGCAATTTTGTGATGCACAAGGATTGTGCTTCGCTACACTGGCAAAGCTATTGTTACACTGGCTAAGGCAGAGGCCAAGTCAGGAGACAAAGGTTGAGAGAAGGTCACGGTTTGTAGGTGGAGGAGCTTCGTATGAGAGTGTTTTAAAACCGAAGCAATAGTTTGATATATGGCAGTGTTGACCTTTTTCACTTGTCCTGTTTGCAGGAAACGATCGTACGAATGTGTCAATTATCGTGAAGGTGACTGATAAGAATTTGTTCGCAGAAATCAAAGTTAAATGTTTAATGTGGGCGTGGATTAAGTTAGAGTAGTTTAAGTTTAAGATGATGTAAATTACTTTTTGCTCTTTCAACTTCCCAGCAAAGAAACAGGGTAGAGAATCCATAATAAAGATTTTGTTTTGGGTTAGAACGCGTAAATATAAACGTGTCGTTAAACCCGCCACTTCCCGACACAGCCAATTAGTAAAGGTTGTCACGTAATGAAAACGTGCCATTTAGTTACTACTGCAGCACACCGATGCATTGGAGAGTAAACCCACTACAACATTTACAATTCCAGTACCGTGACGTTTCGCTGGTGATTACAACAACCAGCATCACCAGGCGATTAGCCGGAACGGCAGGGAAGTTGTACAAAGCGTACGAGGCCACACGCACGTGACTCTTCATCCTGGAGAAATCCGATGGGCTATGGATGTCTTTGTTCACGGATGTCCAGTAGGGTCCGGGTCTGAAAGCCCCAACGACAAACAGCACGAAACACGCGCTGTCGCACATGATCGCAGGGGAGTGGGCTCGAGTCAAGCCCGAGCAACGGGACTCTGCCCACCGTGCCCAGGGGGGCGGAGTGCCGAAGCTCCTTCGGGGACTGGGTTTTGGAGCAGGAGAATTGGCATGGGAACGCAGACTCCTGGCGGGGTGGAGGGTGCAGAGATGTGCGCAGAGACGGACGAGGACCGTTTCCCGTTGGACGCGGGAACGACGCGGCATGAGCATGCGGAGAAGACAGTTTACGCGACGGCACGGGTACAATGTACACGCAGGGAGAACGTCACGAATGTAAGGGGCGGCGGGCGAGGGGGGGGGGCTTTTATTGTCACAAAGTTGGCCAGCGTTGTCGCTGTTGATGAAGAAGGTTCGGGTTTCTCCGTTGTTGCGAGCAGCAGTTGCACGGCGAGGTTTTATTTTGGTCGTCGCTTGAAACGCCACAAAAATGTATTAAATCCGGACGAGTGGATATTGGTGGTGAACGAATCACCTTGTCAGTGATATTTAAAATAGGTTTTAGTTTCGGTGTTTCATCGGTGAGATTTCAAAAATCTAACAGTCCCTTATCGGATTAAAATGTGTGTAAACTCTTTTTTCCATTTGTTTATATATATAGTATAACAAATAAAAAGTTGCAGCAGCTTACTCATATTTTATTTGCACTTAGGTCGTACCTCCTGGACATCTGTGAAAAATAGCTGTACTGTAAAGTTCATCGGATTCCTCCAGTATGAATACATCTTATGATTATGATACCATCTTCATCACTCATGTTCTATCCACTGCTGGGTGAAGGCTTCCCCACGATTATACATGTGCCCCATACGATGCCACAATCCATACAAACTGCTCTCTGCAGGGATTCTCTCAGGCAGGTTCACTCCTCTGGCTGCCATTCTATCACCAGTCTCTACTCCTTTGAATGTCATCCCTTCTAGCCATGATGTGTCCTGCCCAGGCTCACCTACTTAAACATTTTTTTTATTTTACCAGGTAAGGCGCCACTGAGCTATATAGCTCTTTTTCAGAAGCGATCTGGCTATCACAAATGATAGCTCAACGAAAGTGGCTTATCACGTGGAAATGTATAGCAGCCAAATACTCCAAATATATGTTTCTAAATGTGGAGGGAAAAACCGGAGAACCCGAAGAAAAATCCACGCGACCACGGGGAGAACATGCGAACTCCAAATATACAGGCGTCAAGGTCGGGATTGAACCCACAACCTCCTGTATAACAGGTGAGGTAGTTAACATCTCGCCATCTCACGGGAGATTGTGGAGGCGGATTGGGCAGGATAGATTCCAGCGATTAATGTATTATAGCTGATGGTGATGATGAGACATAACTTCAACCTCTTAGTTATTCTGATGCAAACATTTTAAAACGTCTATCCTTAGCTACGCATATGTTTTGCAAGTGGAAAAATAAACATTCGGGGTACATGATGTAAAATATATGAACGTTCTGGCACGAAGACGGTCGCAAGTGCCCTCTGTATTCCATTTGCCATCATCATCATCATCAGCAATGATCCATCGACTGCGGACAAAGACTTCCTGACGCCGTCGCCATTCCATAGTGGCCTGGCGATGACACGATTGGTTGGCAATGCCATACAATGTGATTGCGTCTGATGTGATATTACGTGTCATTTGATACTTGACGTGGATTTCGAATGTTTTTTTTGTGTGTCCCCCTCTCCTAACAGCCTCTTCCCCAACAGCCTCGTCTCCAACACAAGAATTAACAGTGGCGCTTGGAGCGATTGTGCGCTTGCAAGTGACCGCTCCTTAATGGCGGTGACCATTTCAGCTGTGATTACACTAATTAACATTCCGAGATAGCGTTTCACTGAATCACGGTGGTGACATTAGACCCGCGTGCGCCGCTCAAGGTTGAACGCTTTAGAATCGGCACTTAAAAAGTCACGTGTAGAAATACCGAGACTCCTTAAATACTCATCACTTATAATGGCCAATTAATGGTGCCCGTGTCCAGTAATGGGAGAAAGAAAACGGAAACTTCAATGTTGACGCCCTACGTGCAATCCCTCCCTCCCCACTCCGCCAACTAAATGTCCTTCATAATCAACGTTTTTGGGTTTAGATCGCGTTATTTATAAATGTGTCGTAACCCTCCACCACCCGACACGGCCAATCAGTAAAAAAAAAGTGTCACGTTGACAAAAGACAAATAGTTCACTGCTTTAGCCCACCGGTGTGTTGAAGCGTGAAACCACAACATATCGGCTTTCATTCTAGCCAGCCGCTTAAACTTGCGCAAAAAAAAGGGTATCAACAGTAAACACTTGGCGCCTCCATAACAGTGGGGAATTAAGACCATTAGCTGTCTTTAAGTACGTGGCACGACCTCAATGGGTTGTGAATTATCGCGAGGCGTTGTCGGTGGGCCTCGCTGGCACTTTGAAGCATGTCAGCGGAATGCATCACGGTTGGGGGGGGGTTGACACACGCTAATAATATTCACGACGTGCCGAGCTGCGGACCCGCTTTACTTTGCCGATGGAAAAATGGGAGGGGAATATTCGTTTAACACGGAAGCTTTCGCGACCAATATCATCCATAATACAGGGTTTTTCGGGTTAGATGGCGTAAATAAAATGTGTCGTTAAACCCTCCACCACCAGTCACAGCCCTATTAGTAAGGGGTTTGTCACGTAATCAGAACATGCTAATTTGTTACCAGTACAGTACACCGGTGTGTTGAAGAGCATATCCAACACGCTGCTGTACTCGTAACGAATTGGCATGTTCTGTTTTCGTGACAAACCTTACTAATTGTCCGTGTCCAGTGGTGGCAGGTTTAACAACACATTTATATTTACGCGATCTAACCCCCAAAAAAACCTTATATTATGGGAATATTTCTTTATTCGTCTGTCATCCTTCAAAAGAGAAGGGTGTCTGCTCGTGAGCCAGAGAGAAAGGATGACGGCGTCTCTACGTTCCCTGCAAGCATCAAGGCTCCCCAAAAGTCCAGGCAGTGACATGGTTTGAGTTTATTTGCTATGCGACACCGGTCATCCCATTAAGCCGCTTTCCCTGGCTAATGCAACAAAGGAACATCCGTGGTGCGTGAGCGCGGCAACAGCAAAAAAAAAGTCGATCGTGTAAATTGCCCTATCCGTGCGGTGTTCCGTAATCGCTCTATACCGCCGCGGGGCTCTGAGCCTGTTTTGTCGCAGCGGTGTTCTGTGATTGTCGACACGTGGGGTCGCTGGGGTTAAGGCGGTGGACTACGGCGTTATGTAAACGTGTTGCTGTTGCTGTCGCCTGAGAGTTTCGATGAGTCGGTTGTGCTGGGTGTCAAGACATTATCCGAACACAGTTGGTTCGCGTCCTTGTGCATGGTGTGTCAATAGTGTCAATAATGCTTTGCATGTTGATAATTGTAAATATATAAGTATGTACATCAAATTCCATAATTTCTCCACAACTAAATTGAATCGTGTTTCCTCCATCAGCGTATGGACTTTCTGGACCTTTGTGATAATTTGTCCAAAAGCAATCAAACTGCAGACCAGTTTCTAACTTTTGGGTCTCATCTGAAGCATCATGCTTATTATACAAATGAAATTGGGTTGCAGGTGCTGTTGGTAAAAGCACTCCATGTACACGACCAAGAATGTTGAAATTGGTCCACAATTTGCTAAACCAACTATGGTGACTAACCAAGGTTCAGACGGCCCATGGTCCTGTTGAACTCAATTTTCTTTTTAAAATGTTTATGTGGGGAGATGAACAGCAGTCCCTGTCTATTTATCTTATTACCCATAATGCCCCACAACAGCGCACAATGAGTTGATACCCAGACCATTGTAACGCGACCACGTTTAAACTCATAAAGCGGCAACACGTTCGAGGCAGTAAATGATAGTGATCCGCTCTCGGCCTGCTCCGAAGAAAACGCTGACATCTTCTTGTCATTTGTAAACTTCCGACTTGACTACTTGCACCGGGCCCATAAAACAAAACCAACAAAAAAAAGGGGCACCACTATTCACCACAACTCATCCCTTGCTCTGTGCCAAATGAACCAGGGCGCTGATTAGAACGGCGCCGGGGATACGAGCGTGTTGGGGAAGCACTAATGAAGCGGTCTTGCTCCGGCTGTTTTAAAGGCAGATGTACCTTGCTGGACAGTTCTCATAAATACACCTGCAGCGTTGTCACCAAAATATGGAAAAATCCATGCACACACCACAAGCAGTAATTAAACCTATAACTTAAGCGGTGAGTTGAAAGGTTCGCAGGACATTTGTCATACAATTTCAAATCAATATTTGTTTAGGATGTCAATGGGTATGGTCTCGCAGGTCTGAACCAATCATCATCGAGTTTGCCTTTGACGATTGACATCGCTCTTCGGTATGAAGCCAGCATGCATGCCCCCTGTATTCAAGATCACACGTGTGCGTTCACGCAATAAAGAAGACGTCCGTCTTATATATCCGTGCAATTAATGTGACCTAGACATGTAGTGTGCCTCTTTATTGGCCAAATAAAAAAGGGTAGTAATAATCAATCAGTCAATCAATATCCTCTATTTAAAACCACACGAGGACCCATAGAGATGAAAAGTCAATTTTTTTACCAGGGAGATCACAAAGGCGTGCAGGTACAGGTGCACCTAAAGGTCAAAACGACATCATAAAGGGAATGCATGTTGAGTAGCGGAGAAACGCCATCAATGGATTGCAGCACGAACTAATCGATGCTGCCGTTAGAGCAAAATCAATCATGGTGGGAACCGGCAGGGACGCGTCGCGTGAACAAGTGACGAGAGACGTGGGGACACATTGAAGATGCAGTGGAGACTGTGGGGAGGGAAGGGAAGCAGAGGGGATGGCAGCGGCGGCGAGAGACGACGTCACAGAGCTCGGATGCCATTCGCGGACACGAGGAAAGGAAAAAACACAATGGAAGAAAATCGGAAAGGGCTCACGTGGCCAGCAGTGGGAAGTTATAGACTGACGACAACAACAACAACAACCAAGTAACGGTGGACAATTCAGCAGTAGAAAAAAAGATAAAATGTATCAGTATTCTCCAAAACTTCTCCCATCACCCCCTCCCCCATCTCCCACCGCACCCCACCACACATACACCACCTGCAGCTCGACATCTGAGCGCAACAGGTGAGACCATCAACCGATGCGTACGTCGCCCCCCCTCCCAACCTTCCCCCAGCTTCCTTGTCCATGGCGAGAGCAGTAAAGCATCGCAATTGACAAAGCGTCACGCGCACGGCCCTTTTTGTCGGCCCGCTGCTGGATGAAGGCCTCCGCGCATCGTACGGGTCGTGGGGGGATGGGTCGGGGGGGGTCATTGGGCCATACTTCACTACGCTGGACAATACGGGTTGGTGAAGGTGGGGAGACACAGACTTCGGAGCTTAGTACAGTACAACATTGGACGTTGTCCACCGCATGTGCCCCGCTGAAACATCTTCTTGGTTCTTTCGGTAAAGTCACGTAGAATGGAAATAATAAAATAATAAAAATAAAACATAATAAAATAATTCTCACGACGTTCTGTCGAGAAGACAAAGTCAAAGTCTTCTCGACAGAACGTCGTGAGAATTATTTTATTATGTTTTATTTTTATTATTTTATTTTTCCCATTCTATGTGACTTTGTCTTCTCGACAGAACGTCGTGAGAATTATTTTATTATGTTTTATTTTTATTATTTTATTATTTTATTATTTCCATTCTACGTGACTTTACCGAAAGAACCAAGAAGATTAATCCCTGCAGTCACGAAAGCTTTAAACCGCTGAAACCTATTAATGCCTGCTATGCATGGTGGTTGCTCACAAAAGCACGGCCTACGCTCAGCCTGGCTGGGTTTCCAATATCTGATGGGATCAGGTGAGCAATGTGCCCAGGAGGCTTTTTAACACGTAGGCTTTCGCGACCAATATCATCCATAATAGAGGTTTTCGGGTTAGATCGCGTTAATATATGAATAAATTGGCATGTTCTGTTTACGTGACAACCCTTACTAGTTAGTTGTGTCGGGTGGTGGCGGGTTTTAACGACACATTTATATATTTACGCGATCTAACCCAAAACACCTCTATTATGGCCAAGAGGACTTTGCACAATAGAGTAGAAAACTTAAAGATCGAGATTGAAAAAACGCGTTTTTTTTTAAGTTTCTACTCTGTGCTAAGATATGGCGGCAAGGCACCCGTGTCTCAGGCTCCCATCTCAACCATGAAGCCCATTATCCCAGTGACCAAGTGCCCATAATCTGAGGTACACAGCTCAACCACATAGAATCTTAACCAAGTTAATGACAATTGTGTGCATATGTAGCTCAATTTGTGAAGCCCATTAATTGGGTGCCAAGCTCAACCCAAGATCATTGTACACAAAGTGATTGCCACAAATGAACCAACAATACCTTGTTAATCTCGTCAAGGAGCATAAACCATCTCGCGAACTCCGATCATCCTCGCAGCTGCTTTTGGCTCGTCATCAAACATCGTGCGCTTTCAGATGCGCTTCTGCAACCGTCTGGAACGCTCTTCCTTCCAATATTAGGAAGCCACTGGAGCTATGCAATCTTGATTTGAAGCCTGGAGCTATGCACTCTTAAATATAGATTGAAAACTCATTTCTTTAGAACGACTTTTTGTGTTTAGTTTCTTGTCCGTCCTTAACACCTCTGATTAGCACGGTTGGCTACGTACGGTGCGAAAGAAGTCCATCATACATACATAGCTGTAGTTAACCCAGCAGCAATGACATCCTTAACCGCATGTTTAACGTAACAGTTGTTTATGTATTTGGGTCTTCCAAAAATGTGGTGGGAAATTTGCTCATGTTTTAGTTTGTGTTTGTTATATGAATCAAAACTAAAACTAATTCAAGTGGACGAAAGATTTCTGATTCATTTTATAGAACAAACACAAAGACCCGGCATCCATATAGAATTTAACAGACTGTTGGGGCAAGTGCTGTTAGCGAGTAGCACCTATGAAGGCCGGCACGGTACACGACGGGGGTGGGTGACCAGCACTATCCCGGCCGCCTTTCTCTCCCTCGTGGCGATGTTTACACACCGCACCAGGTACTCATTTGAGGCTGATTCGACCTAGGGGAGGCCCAGGACCAGTTCAGATAATCGTCACTGGTGTTAGCCGTGAGCGGGAATTGAACTCGGGTCGCCGGGTTCGTAGCGCAGCGCTAACCGCTACTCCACTGCTCCCCACAATATGCACGCATACATATGTAGTGGTGATACGCGCTGGGTGTATATGTCGTGTGCCAGCGCGTATGTACGGGTGTGTGTGTGGTGACGCGCGCTGACGGGGAGGAGCAGGCGTCAGTGCGCGGGTGGGGGTAGTGCTGCTGATTGGCTGTGTGCCGGTGACGCGCCCAGAGGGAGTGATCGGGTAGCAGCGCGGTGTGATTGGTCGGAGAGTGGAAACACGCGCTGAGCGGAACCGGATCGTGGGGATAGCGCGTGGGGATTGGGTAACGGAGGAGCGGTGCCGACGTTGAGGTCCGCATCCGCTCCGTCTCCCGGGAAGAAGGGGTATATAAGGTGATGCACAGAGGAGCAAGGGGCAGAAGTGGAACCATCTAAGAATGAAGACGAAGGTGTAGAGATAGAGCCCGGAGAGGAGAGTAATGGAGAGTAGAAGAGAGTAAGGTATAGTGTGTAGCCAGCGAGATAGAACGGTCTACACGAGCTGAGTAATGTATAGTGTGTAGCCAGCGAGATAGAAAGGTCTACACGAGCTGAGTAATGTATAGTGTGTAGCCAGCGAGATAGAAAGGTCTACACGAGCTGAGTAATGTATAGTGTGTAGCCAGCGAGATAGAAAGGTCTACACGAGCTGAGCAATGTATAGTGTGTAGCCAGCGAGATAGAAAGGTCTACACGAGCTGAGTAATGTATAGTGTGTAGCCAGCGAGATAGAACGGTCTGCACGAGCCGAGTATGCATACGGTGTAGCCAGCGAGAGAGAACGGTCTGCACGAGCCGAGTATGCATACGGTGTAGCCAGCGAGAGAGAACGGTCTGCACGAGCCGAGTATGCATACGGTGTAGCCAGCGAGAGAGAACGGTCTGCACGAGCCGAGTATGCATACGGTGTAGCCAGCGAGAGAGAGGCAAAGTCTACACGAGGCGAGAGAGGAGAGTGTAGCAGAGGCGCAGAGTCTACACGAGGCGAGAGAGGAGTGTAGCCGAGGCGCGGAGTCTACACGAGGCACAGAGAGCCGGCAGCACAGAATCCTGAGTCAAGAGAAGTGCGGTGTGAAGAAGAGAGGCCACGCGTTGTATTGTTACAAGTCAAGATTTAATAAAAGAAGTGTGTTCCCGTCAAGGAGTTTCCTGCCGTCATTTTCCAATACTTCACATATGTAGTGACGTAAATGGAGTCACTACGGCCTTTCGCGCCAGCTACTGAGAGAAGAGTGCAATTGTGCGTGTTAGAGCCTCTCTCTGGCACCAGAGTAGGCATGGCATGGAAGGGGGCCCTAGGGGGCATGGTCCTGGTGACAAAGAGAGGGCAGTTGAGGACGTGGCAGTCTGGTTAAACCCGAGAGGGCACGTGACCAGGACAGCGTAAGAATGTGGGCCAAAGGTGACCGAAGGGACATGTGATGTAAGGCCCAGAGTCTTCTAGTGAGTTCTAGAAGGGGGGCGTCGCCGAGGCGGAGTCAGGCCACGCTGAGGGGCATAAAAGGGAGTTCCCGAGGTCCGACCCGGGCTGTCTGCTGCAATGGAACCCGTCGTGTTTCGTCTCTTCGATCCTCGGTCTTCGGTCGTCACGCTCGGCATCGTGGGTCAGGCAGTGTGTTAGCCGACTGACCCGCTCATGTAGTTACCCCGTTGTGGTCGAGTTAACCCGTTGTTACGTTTATGTAGTTACCCTGTTGGGGTGTGAGAATAAGCGTGTTGCCTCCAAGTTCACGTGTGTGTCTCCGTGGAACCCACTACACTAGTACATGTACGCCTGAGCTGCTGCGGTGTTATGGCTAGCTCACTGGACTTGCAATACAGAGAGGGTCACTGGTTCGATTCCATCTCATAGCGCGGCGGTTAAAACAATGGGTGGGTTTCTTAAACAGCCCCTTGTCTCTGTCCACTCGGCTCGACGATCGGCACGTTGCGTGCAGTGGGATGAAGTGCATGCACTTCCCCCAAGACGGTCTGGCCGGCGTGGAAGAGTAGACCAAATACCCCTTAGAGGCTCATTACAACCCTATTTGCGGGCACCTGCATGAGCAGGGCTGCACCGTTACCCGTTTTAAACCCATGAGGTTGTATTGCCACACAGGCCGAGACGATTGTCCCGTCAATGCCATAGTTCGCGTAACCTCGTGGCAACGGCAAGGAAAGGAAAACCACAATCCCACCGATAACGGGCGGCTGACACGTTGGTTTCCGTGTATCCTCTCTTGCCTCTACTTGAATGTTGAATGGCTTGCGCCGATCACAGCTAATGAACTACGAGCCAGGTGACTGCGGTTTGCCATTAAGCTAAACACAGAAGCGGCAGTGCTGACAGGCTTTATGATTTAGTGACCTGGCACAGGAGGGAGGCACGGGGGGCTATGCCCGGTGTGCGTGGCATATGCTTCCATCACCTCCCCCCACCCCCCCTCTCCGCATCTCCTTCGCGAGGTTATAATTAACAAACGGGCTGTTGTGCTCTGCCCTTCGTTAATTAGGCAAGTGACTGTGCAGCTACGTGAGGTCAACAAAGGTTACTTTTGAGCTTATCCAGCAAATAATAATAATAATAATAAGAAGAAGAAAATTAATGATAATAAATAGTCCTTTGTCAACTACAGCAATGGTATATGTCATTAATGCGTGTATATATAAATACATTAGTAATTTATGGTATTATGATTTCAGTACTACGTTTTCTGTTGGTTTTACATTTTCACTCGGTTTTGTAGCTCTAATCTTCGTCCACATGCTCATTTGTGGGTTTAAGATAACCTGTCATCGGATTTGTATATTTTGAGCCGCACTTTAAGTGGAGTTTCCATTTCAAATTTTAATTATCCAATAATTTAAAGTGCTAATATCCAGTGAATAATTTTCTTCTCTAGGGATTTAAATTCGTTGCTTAGAACTAGTGTCAAATCTCCCACCTCCTGATCTAAAATGTTGATGCTAATGTTAATCGTCTTGTTCTTGCCTGAAATTAACTGTGTTAATTTTGTGATGCAAGCCTAACTTACATCGCAACAGCCTGCGATCACTTCCTGTGTTGTAATTGAGAGTCGAATCCGATCTGAACAATTACAGACCAGTATCATCTTATCACACACACACACACGCACACATTATAAACAATTTTAGAACATTTCGATTTAAAGCTTTCGTGACTGCAGGGATTCATCTTCTTGGTTCTTTCGGTAAAGTCACGTAGAAGGGAAGTAATAAAATAATAAAAATAAAACATAATAAAATAATTCTCACGACGTTTCGGCCACAACGCAAGCAGCCGTCCTCAGGTGAGCAGCCGTCCTCAGAGGACGGCTGCTTGCATTGTGGCCGAAACGTCGTGAGAATTATTTTATTATGTTTTATTTTTATTATTTTATTACTTCCCTTCTACGTGACTTTACCGAAAGAACCAAGAAGAAGAATTTTAGAACAACACAGAAAACTAAATAGTCGTCAGTTTAGAGGCTAACCAACCAACAATCGCAAGCTGGAATCAGTAAAGGTTTGTTTCCTTTTAACATTGACCACATCTATACTACATAGGCTTAATCATGTACTAAAAAAGACAAATGAATTTAACGTACCATTATGCCCAGCATTTCTAGGCCACGACAAAGAATTCGATTCAGTGGATAATTGATGTCGTCATTCAAGCCCGCACAGTCCAAGGCCTTCGGAAATAATATGGAAATTAGCAAAACTATTTGTAAAGATGGAACAGCTCCGGTAAGATTGCATAAATAAATAAAAATGCAAATCAGCAGGGGGAGCCGAGCAAAGGGACCCCACTCTAAACAAGGTTATTCACAGTGACCGAGAAGATATTTTTCCAAAAATTGGATCGTAGGAATAAAGATGTGAAGATAAATGGTGAAAGTATTGACTATCCCAGATCCACTGATGACAGTCATTATAATACTACCAATGGAAATGACTTGTGAGAAAGGATTTAAAGCTTTCGTGACTGCAGGGATTCATCTTCTTGGTTATTTCGGTAAAGTCACGAAACGTCGTGAGAATTGTTTTATTATGTTTTATTTTTATTATTTTATTACTTCCCTTCTACGTGACTTTACCGAAAGAACCAAGAAGTTGTGAGAAAGGAGTTAAGGGCTTAACAGATACGACTGTATTTAGGGCTAAAGATAAAGACGAGCAAGACCAAATGCATGTACAAACAAAACAAGCTTGCTCAACCAAAGGAAGCCAATATTAGAGGGACATAACCGTGAAACACAATAAAATATGTATATGTAGGGCAATTGTTTAAGAAAATTATAAAATACAGAGGCGCGTGAGACGTTTTGCAAAGTTACGTTTGAAAAGGAAACGCAACATATGCTGAACTTCTTTCACACCGTACGTAGCCAACCGTGCTAATCGGAGGTGCCGATGTTAAAAAATAAAGTGTTCAATTGGTACATGTTATGCGCTGTGACGCTTGGATCTAAAACACAGATGGAGAAATCGGTACGAAAAATATATTCTTTTACAAAAGAATCGTGTAGAAATGCATCCTAGGAATTGAACCGAGAGACAGAATGAGGAACATATAAACCACAGAACAACACACAAATTAGAGGCATCGCGTAGACTGTTTAGCAACTAGAGTGGGCTAAAGGGTAGGGCACGTGGCTAGAACGGATGATATCCAATGGATGAGACTGGTGACAGAATGGCAGCCAAAATAATAGGGAACACACTGTGCAGGACGATCACGGCAGAGATGGAGCATTGAGATCAGCTCCACATTCCAGGAGTTAATGTTGCACATTATGACGGCGGAAACCACTTTTGACGTTTCACAAAATGGTTTCTATCTTAGCGACCCCTCAATAATGATGGGCTGAGTCAACCAAACTCCCACCGCCTTCCCACTGCGATTTGAATTCGTGACTTTCTGAATGTGAGGTGAGCATTCTGTGAAAAGAGGAAACTCTTTAAACTGGGGTATAGCAGTTGGCGTAGTGGTTAGGATGTCGGGCTGTGAACCCAGTGAACTGAGTTTGATGCTGCTGCACGGCTAACATCAGTGTCGTATCTCAACCGGCCCTTGCTCCCCCTTCGCCAACCCCCACGCTAACCAGTATGATGAAGCGTGGTCACACAAGCCCCGTGCTTGAAACAGTATGGGAGAGGCCCTCGTCCAGCAGAGCATTGGCAAAGGGCTTGAGCAGCTATTATTATTATTGCCATATATTAAACCTAATATTTTGCTGAGCTCTGCTCGGTGTATAAACTTTCACTCAGACCTGGCACATTTGGTTCCGATGTTGTATATCATCCCGTGATTTTTATTTCCTTGAGACGGTGACCTAAAGGGAGATTTAAAATTCAGTGGTGCGAATGGACATAGCGGTGAAGATAGGATGAATAAGTACACATTGTAACTGATTAAGTAATTCAAAGTCGTGTCGGTACAAAATAATTTGTCTTTCACATTCATGCCGTTCTTTCTGAACGAATACTAATCACAGTGTCCTGCCACTGTTATGACCACTAAAGGCTGCGATTTACACGACATTATATATGCACACTTACACTTCGGTATTGTTATCAAAGAATCTCAGAGCAGTATGGAGAAGAGCTAGAATGAAAACCAAATACAGTGGGGGTTTTTTTGTTCTTCCCGAGGGTCACTCCAGGGGCACGCTTGGCCAATTCGTTCGTAAGTACTCTTTTCCTCGTTGGGTTATACAAGAAAATCCAAAGAAAAATAAAACGAGAACTAATGGTCCGTTGATTTACCTAAGATCGTGAGACAACAATGGGCCACACAGGACGTCGTTGTAGTTATCTCTGAATTCAGTTAACTTTGTGTGCTTTCATTTACGAGCAATAAATTATTCTCATTATCCTGTTCCCTTGCAATGGTCAGTGTGGCTCCACAGAGACCGCTAAATTGGCAATTCTGAATCCGGTTATTTCCGTAAGAGCAAGAGCATACGAACGCATTTTATGCACTCACATAGGCATTGCATAACTTTGAAGAACATTGCAAATGTGGTTTAATTGCCTATTTGTGTTCATCCCCGGTCGGCTTCACTAGCACCGTGAGTACGACCATCTGACGCGAGATTATTAAAACTGATTTCTGCTCCATGTGAGTTTGTTGACCGGATGCCAGACAAGCAGACTGCATGGAAGCTAAATTTTAACACTCATCGCTGTGAAGTACAGAAGAGGGCCGGGGGGGGGGGGCTTGTGGTGCGGGGGGGGGTAGCCGAGGGCGATATGAGCCTAACAGAGATGCGAGACACGGGAGGCGACATGCTTGGGGGAGATGGAGGAGTGGTGTGTGTGTGTGTGTGTGCGCAAGTGACATACAGCTCTATTTACATCTCAAGGCCAAACATCCTTCTGCCCTGAAGTACGGGAAGACTTTCTGCTGGGGTCTCTGACCCACGTCCAAGCAACGCCCCCTACGGCATTGGGCCGGAGAGAGTGATGGGTGCGGTGAGGGGGACGAGTGCACACCACTGACACAGTTCGGGGGTGGGGGAGGGTAGGCGCTGTAAGTGGACAGCATGAATCCCCCGACAGAATGATTTATTCATTGTTATTTTTTTCGGCCCCATATATGGAGGGATTGTATTGGGCGTGACTTTTTTTTTTCCCAAATACGCATTTTTGGGATATGTTCTTGTCCAAATAAGGAATGCTGGGACCGTGAATAGTCGGAAACGATACGGATGTTTCAGCAGCAAAGCGATCCAAAGCTCGATCAATGCTCCGATAAAGCCCATTGGTAACATTTTTGACTGTTCATCCCCACATTGACGACCATTGGCTGACTGTATATTAACATAATGTGTCATTCATTCTGTCGGGGATTCATGATGTCCTGTTACAGGGTGCACCAAGGAGGGGGGAGCTGGCTGAGTCGTCGACTGCTCCGTTCGCTACTTCAGCGTCCACCGTTGGTACTGGACTTTGTTGCGATACCAGCGGTGCCAAACAACAGCGGCGCGACCCACCCCCAGCCGGGATGAATGGAAGTGTAACAACAAATGTTGTGGCCACTCAGTGTAAAACCCTCTGGCCTGTGAGCCAAGTTCTAGATTTGAAGCTTTCGTGACTGCAAGGATTCATACTCTTAGGTTTTTTCGGTAAAGTCACGTAGGAAAAAAATAATAAAAGTAAAATTAATACAAGTAATATGATTAATTAATAATAATAAAATTAAAATTAATGAAAGTAATAATAAAAGTAATATTAATTTTTAATTTGTTTTTACCTACGTGACTTTACCGAAAAAACCTAAGAGTACTTTGAGCCAAGGTTGTGGCTTCAGCCCAGCGCGGTTCCCTACATCATGAGGTTTGCACCCAGCATTCATTCTTCCGCCTGTCCGTGTCCGTCATTCAGAGCCATTACCGTGACAGCCTTGGCACCCCCGTGACTTGTGACATTGTTTGTGGAGCAAACGTCAATAGTTATTTCAGCAGTGCCACACTTTTGACGCGATCGTCTACATCGCGTCAAAAGTGTGTCAATTTTACATAGGTGAACTACAGAATATATATTTTAATTATATACAATTGGTTACTTTCAACAGATTCCCACGAATCTGTTCATCTCTGAATTCAGTTAACTTTGTGTCCTTTCATTGACGATCAATGCATTATTCTCATTATCCTGTTCCCTTGCAGTATTCAGCATGGCTCCAAAGACACCAATGAATTGCCATTGCTAAATTGGGTAATTCCCACGAATATAATATAGATTCCCACGAATAGAGTACGGTACAAAGCACACACATACAAAGATGTGTGTTAATAATTTAACGAACAGATTAAAACAAACAATTCGTCTCATTATGCGTACATTTTTTCTCTCCAAATTGACTGGCATGGCATCGAACGTAAAGCATAACCCTTGAAGCAGTGCTACCTAGTGCGATGATTATCTCGCTATCTGCTCACACACGGGCTTTTAAAAGCCACGTCTTGAGCATCTGTAGTTTAACTGTAACAAACTGCCACCTTCATCTCCTCTCCTCTCTCCCCTTCTTGCTGACATCCGCATTTCTCAGTTGCAAGCCGGCTCGGGGAGGCCGACGGTGGATACGAATGGGCCAATTATAAATTTGTGCCTATTTTTCTCAGGGTGTTTTTCCCCTCCTCATCCCCACCACCACCACCACCACTCCTCTGTCTCTGCCACACTTCATTCCACGGGTGCAGCTGCTGTTATCGGTATTTGCAGACACCCGGCCCATTTCAACCCATGCCCGAGTTCTGAGCACTAACTGTCAGTGACGCATTCATCGGGCGTGACTTACAACTCAACAGTGGATTAAAGGCAGCCCAGAAATTCGAAGGGCACTGGCAATGCGCGTAGCATGTTTTTGTTTGTTAAAAATTGCCTTTGCTCTGAAAAGATGTCGGCAGCCTCACTATTCTCTCTCACACACACGCGCACGTGCACGCCGAAACATGTCTCGAACCTAATGACGAACTTTCAACAAAAATCTTTTACCGTCTGGCGAGCCCAATTTTTCGGGAAGAATTCAGGACAGTGCCATTATGGGATAAGAGGTCCGCCGAGTATCAGCTGGCAGATCAGTTTCGACTTTCACAAATGCCCCATGTGCTGGCGTCGGGGAGAAATGGATGGCGCTCGGGTAGAATGCGACGCACAAATCACAGCGCAGTGATTATGTTATGACAGGCAAACAAAAATTACTTTCACGGGTGAAAAATCCAATTGGTTCTAAGTTACCACATCCCATCAGCACCGTTATCTGTGTAATGAGTCTCACGCATTTAGGACAGAATAATGGTGCTGCTTCTCTGCGCTGCAGCTGCAGATTTGGCTTGTGGCGGCGGCCGATACGAAAGCGGCTCAGGGTTCTACGCTTTAACGTCTCCACGTTAGTGTTGTTTTCACCCCCGAAGGTCCTCAACGGGCATGCGGCCGGCGGTGGGAAGCGGTCATCTGAATGATGCACAAAAGGCATTCTTATTTTTTAACTCACCGGAGAATTTCTTTTCTCGTAAAGTAGCTGCAGTCCTGAAAAACATAAAGAGATATTTTTGGATGAGCGACGTGTGACGCGTCATCGAAACTCCGATTAGCACGGTTGGCTACGTACGGTGCGAAAGAATTTCAACACACACACAACAACAACAACCGCCATTCGCCACTAAGTGGCGGTGACGTCACCACGACGCTTGTGCCAGGTCAAGTGCACCTTGAGGCCACGTGAAGTGTCGAACGCCCGCTGGCAGGAGGTCACGGGGCAGACCCAGCAGGTGCACACACACATACATACACACATGCAACACTATTTCGAAACATAGTTTATTTGTGCGAATGTCACTTGACGGTTTTGTTTTGTGATACGGTGTCGAGAGAGAGACCTGTGTGGAAGCAGATTTCAACATAAATATGTTGTAATGAAGTGGTCCTTTCGATAATTCACCTGCATAAAGCTACACAGTGTCCAGTGCCTACCTTGATCCACATTTGCATTTGGGTTTACTCCATGTGGTAGTTTTATGCCAAAATTATCGACATTTGGCATACAACCACCATGTCGCCTAACCCAAAAGGCAAATGTGGATCATTGAATTGGCTACGAAAACCTACATTTTAAGTGCCTACCCTGATTGAATGCTGGTTTTCATCATAGGGACCCTTTAAATGCTCAAATGAGTTGCCGATGTCCTTACTGTGACAGTAGATTAGGTATTTTCACAGCACCAGTAATTATACGCACCCTTCACTTGTTTTAAAAATGAAATAAAAATAAAACATGCATGTAGAAGTAAACAGAGCCATAAACCACGTCGGGTGATTTTATTGGCTTTGGAAAGACACATGAGAATAAATCATGCCAGAGTAACTGCTTTATGTGAAATTTTTAGGAGGTATGTTGATGAACTATTTATTTGTTTTTTTTAAATGAACACATTTATTTTAAAATCGAGGAAGCGCTCTCTTATTTTGCTAATGGACTATTTACAAGGAGACCATATTTTGATGGAGAGACTGCTCATGCAAACTTGGCCCGTGCGTCCACTTCTTTCCGCTGCACAACAAAAAAAACGCTTGGTGGAGAAATTGCTTCACGTGAGCAATGTCCAGGGTCAGTGGGCCATCTACCACCCAGCCTCCTGGACACATCCAGCAATGTACTGTTGTCAATGACAACGAGGTGACCAGCCTCTTCTGGCTCTACGTTTGAATTCTACGAGTAGCAGCACCACGCTCTGTTTTGCGGAGGGGACGGTGTCGAACGAGCGATTCACCAATCGGACGAAGCTTTAACCATTCAACGGGGGGGGGGGGGGGGCACCAGAGCCTTCTCAAATCGAGCTGTCCGATGGCCTGTAATGCCATAAAAAAAGGAATCACGTGACTGCAAATCACGGGCCAACTTTAGCCTCGGCCCTCGCCCAATAAATGAATCGATGATAAATTATTCCCGTTCCACGCACAAGCACGCACGCACAACCGTGCGCGCGCGCGCACACACACACGTGTAACCACAAACAAACGTGCACACGGACACACATGCAAATACAAAGATCCCCCATCTAGGCTTTAACAGACCGTTGGGGCAAGTGCTGTTAGCGAGCACCTATGAAAGCCGGCGCAGCACGCCTGGGTGGTCAGCCCCACGCCCGGCCACCACTGTCTCTCAAGTGTTGATGTTTACACTCCGCACCGGATGCTAATTCAATGCTGAATCGACCTAGGGGAGGCCCAGGAGTGGTTCAGATATTCATCACTGATATTGGTCGTTAGCGGGAATCGAACTCGGGTCGTCGAATTCTTTAAGCAGCATGCTAACCATTGCACTTCATAGTCCCTACAAAGACAAAGATTCCTCGTATAGCCTTATTAGACTGTTGGGGCAAGTGCTGTTAACGAGCACCTATGAAAGCCGGCACGGCACACGAGGGGGTGGGTGGCCATCATCACGCCCGGCCGCCTTTGTCTCCCAGTGGCGATGTTTAGACACCGCACCAGGTACTCATTTGATGCTGAGTCGACCTAGGGGAGGCCCAGGACCGGTTCAGATAATCGTCACTGGTGTTAGCGAGCGAGAACAGAACTCGGGTCGCCGTGTTCGTAGCGCAGCGCACTAACCATTACACTGCTGCTCCCCACTCCCTACACGCACACAGCGTTGACCCGTCAGGGAAGTGATGACCCTTAAAAATAACACAATCAGAAATAAAGCAAACTCCTTGAAATATTTTGCCAGCGGAACGAAAATGAGTGGGAGGACATCAAGCAAAGTCGTTTTGGGTTTAGCGATAAAGTGGCAGTTGGGACACTGTCTCCGGCCTCGTGTGTCACTGGACCAAAACTACGTCATGGTAAAAATCACGACGTTTCGGAGGCAACACAAGCTTCCGTCTTCAGATGGAACCGTCACAGCCACGACAGCTGTATCAAGTAAATGAGAGATTGCAAGAGCTACCACTCTCATTTACTTGATACAGCTGTCGTGGCTGTGACGGTTTCACCTGAAGACGGAAGCTTGTGTTGCCTCCGAAACGTCGTGATTTTTATTTTATTTTACTTTTATTAATTTTAATGTTTTGCCTACGTGACTTTACCGAAAAAACCTAAGAATATGAATCCTTGCAGTCACGAAAGCTTCAAATCTAGAATTTACGTCATGGTAGTTTGGCGAGGAAGACCTACACACACTGGGTTGGAGAACGTGAGTGACAACATGGTCCTGCTTGTAACAAAAATTGTCTTTTGTGTGAACGTCACATGGGAAAATTATTCACCGGATGACGCGACAGTTTATTGGCAGAGAAGTTTACGTTTTTTAAAAATGCATAACCACTGCACTTAAAAAAGATACAATTTCCTATAAATAAATTGAAATGGGTTAAGTGATGAGTGTTGAATTACGTGCATCAGAAAATTGCCTCAGTGTAAATGCAGTAAAAAGATGAGTGTTAATGGTTGGAAAATATATGTTGCAAATATTTAAATATCTAACCACTGTGTACAAAGAGACATTGGCAATGGGGGGGCGGGGGGGGTGATTCATCATGTTATTTCTCCATTGTTTTTATTTATTCAAAATAGGTTTGATATTAAAGAAAAACAAAACAACTAACCTATACGAGATTTTTATTCTAATTGTGAGTTATGCACACATTGAGTGGTGGTGCTGAGCTGCTAAACAACAATAATTGCCTAAAGTGGGCCTTACCTGATAAAATAAAACGCGTGAATTATCTGGCAACGCGGTTTTCGTATGATCGATTCTCATAAAAACAGAAAACCCTGGCATCGTGTCATGAGTCTCAATACTCTTGTTTTCGGAGAATCATGCACTGTCAATGATTGTGTAATTCCTTTTCAAGGGTGTTTTTGCATGAGGAAGGAAATTTGAAAAACGCCTCCCACACAGGGGATATGTGTTGCCAGCAGCGAGCAGTGCAGCAGAATCCAATGTTGTGTCGTACTCTGCCGCAGCGTTTATGCATCTCACCTTCACCAACTCGCATTGACCAGTGTGGTAGTGTACAGATTACAGATGGCCTGCGTGATGTAGGCTTCAACCAGATTTAAAAAAGAACTGTACATGAACATACAAGGGCATAACGCTGAAAGGTCCACGCCGGTTCACGAACCCACTACGAAATCAAAGGGCTGTAGATGCACAGACAAGGGAATAACAGTGAAAAGTTCCCACAGACCAGTTCAAAAATCCACTACGAGTTTAAAGGGCCGTACATGTGCAGACAAGGGGATAACACTGAAAGGTCCGTACAGACAGGTTGACGAACCCACTTGCACATAAACTATCCACCGCCTGAAACATAATTGCCCAAAGTGGGAGAACGTTCCACTCTTCAAATGGGGCCTTTGAAAAGAAAACGCTGCCAATTTCCAAGTGAAGGTTACGCCCCACGGAGCTCGCCACGTCACGGACAAATAACTCCTGCTTTGGGCTGGCAGTGTGTGTGATGGCTCACTCCATCTGCCCTGCTGAGCCAGCACCAGCGCCGGGTAGGGTGAGGGCGGTCCACCAGAGCCTTCGTCTTGCCCCCCCCCCATCGCCAACCCTCCCGGGGGGACAGAGCGCTGGGCGTGACGGTGCCCCCCCGATCCGCCCCCCCCGCTCCGCCCCCCCTAACTTCAGGTCACCCACAAAGTCCCCTAAGTGTGCCGTGTCTGCTCTAATGGTCCTCACATTTTCGGGTGTAAATGGAAATTTATTTTAAACATCGAATCTCCCACGGTTGCAAATTTTGCTCTGGGCGTGGTGATAATTGGTGGAGGTGAAACAATGATTCGACCTAAAATTTCGATTTAAAGCTTTCGTGACTGCAGGGATTCATCTTCTTGGTTCTTTCGGTAAAGGGCCCCCAAGTGTGAGAATTATTTTATTGTTTTATTTTTATTATTTTATTACTTCCCTTCTACGTGACTTTACCGAAAGAACCAAGAAAATGATTCGACCGTTGAAATCGATGAGGAATGGTTTTAGGAATGGGTTTTGGAAGCGTGATGCGCTGCTGTGAATCCAGTGACATGAGTTCGAGACCTGGCCACGGCTAGCATCAGTGGCGAGTGACATTCTGAGCTGGTTCAGGGCACACGACCCCTTCACCAGCACGTGCTGACCGGCGTGACGTATGATCGTAAACTCCCCATGTATGCATGTTCAATGTATTTCGCACCGCACGTAGCCATCCGTGCTAATCGGAGCGACATGGGAAGGCCTTCATCCAGCAGTGGATTGGCAAATTGATTTAAATGATACATTGTTATACTGGGATGTAGAAAAAAAAACGTTGAAAGATGCCACGGGGTTTATAATATTGTGTGTGCGCACGTGGGCTGATCAAGATGTACAAATACGGGCTTTTATGTTTTTTACAATCCAGTGCAAAATGAGAACACCCTCATGCCATGCGGATAGTGGAGGTTATATGACTATACTTCACCACGCAGGTCAGTCTGGGTTGGTGAAGGCGGGGAGAATAGGTAGGGTACCATAGAAGTACAGTACAGGCATTTAGTTTTCTGCACTGCCCTCTGCTGATAACCACGTAGCATAGCCCCAAGGCCGCCTATGGCAACCTGGCCACATCTATAGGAAGCGGCGCGTTCCAGGCAATTTGGTCATAGGCTCATTATATCTACACAGAACTATGAATTACAAACTGATAATTGGGGTCATGCTGTCTGGAATTGTAGAAAGAGTACTGTGCTACAGTCCGTACTACCTGGCTTGAAGGCGGAGAGACCGGCGTAGTACGAACTGGCCGTATACGGTCCAATAGACAATGTACGCGGTTTGAGTTTGAGCACAAAGATAAACGTTCAATAATGAATGCGCTTTTTTGCCATCAACGTGAACGGATAATTGCACCTCCTCTTACATTGTTCCTGATGATGCGGTGACAAACGCGAGTTCCGTTTGAAGCGATATCATATATGCAATTAAATGAATGCCCATTGCCAATCGACTGCTGAATTACCATGCCAAGTGGGGAGCTATTCGATCATGCTTCACTACGCTCGCTCGTGCGGGTTACGATTGACGACTACTACATGACCGTCACTTTCAAATTCATAAGTTCAACGAATGTCCGTCCCCGTATTCCAAAAAAACCCCCCAACAAACTGAAATGGATATCGTCTAAAATGTTCCCTCTTATTAAAACGAGCGTTGGACTGTGGTCATCTCTGTTTTGCAGCCATGAGCCAACAGCTTAAAATGCTTGTACACTCTATGGTGGCGACCAGCATAGCAGTGGAGACCACTTCATATGATCGGAATGTTAATTCACAAAATACATCCTCATCAATAAATAACAACCTCAGCCGCATTATACACACACACAGGCACTGTAACATTTTGAACCAAGTTTTAAACCAAACATTTGGAAACGCCGTAACGCATCTCTCCGAAACTGCATTTCATCATTTCACAACTCCATTCTCATAAGCCACAATTTACCTGCAAGTTTGAACGTTCAATCAGAGCAACCAAGTTAACATTTGCACGGCCGTGCACATCCTCACCGCCAACGCGGCGTCGCCACGCAAAACAAAACTCGGCGCGACTCTCTCCTAAGTTGCCGTGCGACGTTAACGCAGCGCTTCTCTCACCGCTACTTCAAGCGACATCACCAAAAATCTGCGGAACCCCCCCCCCACCCCACCCCTCCACCGCCACGAGCCTCACTCCTTCCTCTCACCTGGTAGGCGTCCAGCTGCTCTTCTGTAAAAATGGTTTGCTTGTTGCCCATCTCGGAGTAGCGCGGGGGGCCGAGGTGGCGACGCACCGCGACATCACCCAGCCGCTTCTTAAGAGCTCCCACCGAGACGGACACACGGAGCGAGAGGAATAGCGCAAGGTTCTCTGGCCGCTAGAGCCCGCTCGCTGGCTGGACGGGCGCGCACTGGGAGGCGAGCGTGCATGGCGCACTCCCTGGTCAGTCGCCGGGGGATGTAATAGGGAGGGACGTTGCGGCAACTACAGTGCAGCACTTTTTCCTCCCCTTCCTCCTCCTCTTCTTCTTGGGCTTCTTGCATAAAATAAATATACGGGTGCGAATGTATCCCAGCGACGCGAGGTACGCAGAAGCAAAGCTGCCCAACCCGCACGTGCGTTGAGCTGCTACGCTGGAGCTCGCGGCGCTGCTCTTTACACGGCAATGATAATGATGGCCCTGCAAGTGTTTGCGAGCGCACGTTGATTGAAGGGGGAGGGAGGGTAGGCGGGGTGGGTGCGGGGCGGGCGGAGTTATTATCGGCTGAGTTCTCGCGGCGCGCTCGACCGTTCAGGTCAGCACCATGGACAGCGGTGGATCAGAGGTGCTCTGCTCGGTATTTTCCAACGTCGGCTAACAGCGGCGGTGGCAACTTTTGCCGACCGTTTCGTATCGGAGGCCGGGTCTAAAGCGGCATCGCACCGTCTCTACTGACAATCTGCCTTGCAGATACAATTGCTCCCGTTCCTGTTCATCTTCACTGCCTCTCTCCTGCCGGCTTACCCGCCCACCCCGCCACTCCGCCACCCTGCCACTGTGTCATGTTTGTCGTCATTATAATTTTTGTTTCTCAACGCTTCTCTCTCCTCTGCATGGTTTTAATATCGCGCCTGCAGATACACAATTCTCACCTTCCCCGTTCGTCTTCGTTGTCTAATCTCCCGCTGTTCTTCTTCACAATGTCATATTTGTCTTCGGTACAATTGTCATCTTCTCATCGCTTCATCCTCTTCGTCTTGATTTTTTTTTATTTTCGTATTCTGTCACCCGCTCTCTATTCCACAATTTTATTATCTTTAACATTCTCAAAACCCGTTTAGTTCCGGTGTTATTTCACCATTTCGTGGGTCTATAGTTGCGTAGTATATGGTTAAGAAAGTTTTTGTCAAAGTATTACATTTTAGCGTAAACACTTAAACACAAACATTGTTTTCTTTATTTCAACAATTGTAATCTTGATGACTTAGTGTTTAGCTTACAGACAACCTATGCGAATGCTGCTTTAGCAGTATTATGTATAAACAAAAATAATGTAAAAGAAAAAAAGTGAATTGTAGTCAATGATAAGGCAGTCTTGGTTAGCTGGAGATGACTCCAGTCAGAATTACACAAAATACGAAAATGTATTTGATGTTAGTCGCATTAACCCACGATCTACCCCCGTCGACCAAACCTTCTTTAAAACTCACTCGTTGAACCCCACAATATCCCGTAGAATATCTGTCGTTCCAAATGTCGAGATCCTCTCAGTCACAATAATTTTTTTCCTTTTTAAACCCTCACGTTGTAATTTAGTGTTACTGGGTGGATGACGGGCACACAGCGAGTTGCAACATTTGGTGGCTCTCACAAAATACGTGAAACTCCTAACCCCACTGGGCCCAAGAGGTGGCCACGAGATGGCAGCACAGCAAACGGGTTGCATCAATCTGTGCAGACCTCTCAGCGTCATTGCCTCATAAGTGTGATGGGGGTTCTCCGGATACCTAGTACCCGGGCATTGGCTAAACATCCCAACGAAGGTCTCTCCTGAAAAATCAAACGGTCTCAAGACTTCTGGATTAACAACACCTCCCTTACCCCCCTATTAATTATAGTTACAGGATAAAGGGTTGTGCTTTTGTGTGTGTTGTGGACACACGATAAAGATGCAGTTGTGGAAATACAGTTTTGTTTTTCTGTGTGTGTGTGTCGAGGGACGGTGTAAATTGAAATAATGCTTTGATTACGCCGGTGAATGTATTTGAAATGCGTGGCATGAAAAGCACAATTATTGGGATGTAAAACGCAGCATCATGTTACGCCTCACAGAAGCCGACGGAGATTATAATTGCCGACGTACACGAAATGAGATAAGCGTAAATCCAGATTTACAGTAATCAGCATTAAATATGCGTATAAATCGTGCGAATGTGTCGTAAAATGATTTAGCACAACCTCCAAATTAATTTTCTCGAAGCTACATATCCCTGGGCTGCGTGTGTGTGTGCTTATCTGTACACATAATTATAAGTAAGCACATATTAACTCACGCCTGATTAAACAAGTTTTTAGTTTTCCTATTGGTGGTCGGTCATTAAGCTGAAATGTAGTTTCAGTGTATTCTCAGCACCCGGAAAAAAGTACACTCTGGTCTTTACAATAATCACATGTTCTTGGTTCTTTCGGTAAAGTCACGTAGAAGGGAAATAATAAAATAATACAAATATAAAACATTAAAAATTCTCACGACGTTTCGACTGCAACACAAGCAATCGTCATCAGGTGTGAAATTCACAGCAAGAAATAATTGAAAAAAGTGCTGTGGATTTCACACCTGATGATGATTGCTTGTGTTACAGTCGAAACGTCGTGAGAAATTTTATTATTTTATTATTTTATTTTATTATTTCCCTTCTACGTGACTTTACCGAAAGAACCAAGAATATGAATCCCTTATCAGCAGTCAGGCATGCTCGATTCAATGCTGACGAACTGACACATCTTAAAGGCAAGGACTCTCTCCTTATGCCTTAAGCGTCCGAGTTAGACGCTAAATTAAGTAGCACTAATGCTCCTTTTGAGTTGGCGATCATTCATGCATCATTCCTTTGACAGCCGTGGGTCTATTTTTGAATAACGTGGCGTATGACTGTAATGCGATCGCGGTACACGACGTCCGTGCAGTATTTTTTTTATGTATCCACGTTACAGGCAGGCTCAAATACGTATTCATACGTAGGGTAGTAATAGATGTTTTTTTTATTATTTCGCTACACTCCAACTGTACAGAACTGTGTTTGCGAGATGCGAGTTCATGGTTCGTTTCTTGAGTCTTTCACCTCGAAAGACCTACGCTGGCTTAACACCATCATCAGCGTCGTCGTGACGAATAAAAGTTACGAATATATAATAACACAATATTGTCCGCTTAATTCATTACGCTGACTGTGTAAATACGTTTCCACTGATTATATGTATAATTATGCGGAATACGGTATAGGCGATGAGCGGTGGCGCGATGGTTAGCCCACTGTGCTTCGAATGGGGCGAATTGATTCCGATTCTCGGTCACGGCCAACGATAATCAGTGGCGAGTGATATCGGAGTTTATCCACTTGTGGTATTTGCCTTTTTATTATTACACGCTTTTATTTAACTCACTCTGTCTGTTGTTGTTGTCGTTGTATCCTCAAATCTTGTCACTCAATTTTAACCCACTTCCCAATGTGGTATCGACTGCAAACTTGGTATACTTATGTCATACTTATGACAATACTATATTCCATCATAAAAACATATTTTTTTAAACATTATTTTTAATATGTTATGTTTCGGCTTGGGTCTAATTGTCCACGGTCAACTGCCGTTGGCTGTAATTGGCCACGGTCCATTTTGTTATGGCAAGCTTCGGGGCCACTTCCTGGAGTCGTGGAGTTCTTCCATTACTAGTACATTTCATAAAAGCGTGTTTTTAAAAGTTGTTTTTTTACTATTGCTTATTTTTACTTGTTAAAGCATGCACGTAATACACCCCTCTGCACTATACGGGTTGAGCGGTGGTGCAGCAGTTAAAAAAACAAACACGTGGCTACGGACCAAGCGACCTAAGTTCGATTCCTGGGTACAGCTAACATCAGTGGCGAGCGATATCTGAACGCGACATTTGTGTGTGCCCCTCCCCCCCTCCCCTCCCAACCCCGCCCGCCACTTCACCAGCCTGCACTGAGCAGCGTGATGATAAATGAGGCATGGTCAAGCAACCTCTGTGAACGAACCTTCATTAAGCAGTGGATTAACAAAGGCCTGCAAATTGTGAACGGACATTATTTGTTCACTGTTTTCTGTACAAGTTCAAAGACCCGGTCACACTGGTGTGTAAACAAGCGTAGGAGGCCCTTGCCCGTCTAAATTCTTGTTATTATGACGTGAGCTGGCGTTCACATGGACCTCAAGCGCTCACAAAATTCAATTTAAAATGTGATCAATTTATGGATGCCCCATTAAAACGGAAGGGGAGAAATTAAATAGAAAAAAGCGAGTTTTATTTCAATGCCTCTACATGTCTCCCAGCGATAGCAATGCAATCATTAGATATTTTAACAGCCGGTAAGACATTGAGCCATCAACTTTCACAATATTCACTCACCTGTTGAGAAGCGAAGAGGGTCATAGACATCGGTAGGGTATCTACAAATGGATCGCCCCGTATTAGTTGTTGCGTGATTATTAAATGTGTGCACAAGCAACATAATCTAATCCTATTATTGATGGTAATGAGAGTTTAAAGATGCAAGTCACACTGCATTTCAAACAACACTCAACTTTTTTTTTAAAGCACAGCCTCTGCGCATGAGCAAAATCCAACAGCATTTTCTCTGGAAGTGCATTGTTATCCTCTTGTCCGAGGTCAAATACATTTGAGCAAACGTGATCGACTGACAGTAGCAGTGATATAGTGATAGGAAACTGTGAACCGGTGTCATACTTATTACGACGCATCAGCACAATATAGCCACTGCTGCAGAGAACATTTACTTGGAGACCCCACTTCCACTTTAAGAGGCCGATTATCTTGACTATTTGCCAACGATTATAAAATCTGTCATTGACGATGAAAAACCCACCATCATCATCGCAACAGAATAATCGTGCAGGCCGGAACATCGTAAGCTTCAAGCAACACGCCAAAAACATTGTGTGGAAACAACCCACTCCACTGAGCCTCTTTGCATGATCAAAAACCAGTGAACGTTTCCTGAAGGAGTGCATTCCAGTAGAAATGCTCTCCGTCGGTCAAAGTTCCTCAAAACATATTTTGACGGTGACCTAAGATAAGAGAAACACACTGAACGTCTTCTAGGGAATGCTGATGGTTTTTTTGCAAAATCCACATCGGCCGCGTGCATGCTGTTAAACACGTGTTTTTTTGGTGTGTGCCTTGTTTGAAACTTAAGGCTTTGGTGTCCGGGCCTGCACTAGTATTCCGTTGTGATGTATTTTTGTCGTCTTCCACAGATTTTATCGCACCGCTTTGCTCACAACTCGAGCCATGAAGCTGGTTAAGTTGACCAACGACCGCGTTGCCAGTTGTATGTTGATGCACATGCACGGTAATTGTGTCAATCCACTGCTGGATGAGGGCATCTCTGCGCCGGGTCTGTCGGTCGTGGGACGCTGGTCATTGCAGCCTGTTAAGAGGGCAGGGAGCACATACGTGGACGCATAGAAAGTGCAGTGCAGCAGTAGATTTTTCTGCACAGCTATCCAGCATGCAGCCCAGTAGTCTACAGCCTAGAACACCGGTCATGCGTGGTGGTCGCCCATACAAATACTATCCAGCATCCAGGGCTGCTTGGCTTCTGGAACCTGAAAAGATCGGACGCATTCAATGTTATTTGTTGATAGGCTCTCTGTCTCTCTATATATATTGGCCACATATTGACAATCTCAGAAGCCAAACTACCACTACGGGTGTGAAGCAGGCTACGTAAATGTGTATGTCAATTCGTTGCAAATCTGTGTGTGTGGGAGCGACGACGGGTCTAGTACGAGGGTAGGTACCGCCACCCCCTGGAGGTGATGGTGCCATTGCAGTATTATCGGGACTTCCATGTGAGGATTTAAGAATTTGGAAAATTATTGACCGTACCATTTAAAGTTCATAGCCGTATCATTCGGAGAATATGGCTTTCCCACCTGATGACGGACGCTTGTGTTGTGCCCGAAACGTCGTGATTTTTTTTTTATACCTACGTGACTTTATCGAAAGAACCAAAAAGAGTATGTGTGGAATATGTTGTGGATAGCAGAAGGCAGTGCAGAGACATTATTTATTGTACTCTACTTGTATTCTGCCACGTCTATGCTCTCCTTCACCTTCAACCGCCCAGCAATGACCGATGTGGTGAAGTGTGACCATAAGAAACTAAAACTATCTTTTATTTGACCAGGTAAGGCCCACTGAGCTATAGAGCTCTTTTTCAGGTTAACGACCTGGCCACAAATGATAGCTCAACGAAGTGGCTTATCACGTGGAAATGTATAGCAGCCAAATACTCCAAACGCATGTTTCTAAATGAGGAAGGAGACACCGGAGGACCCGGATAAAAATCCACACCACCACGGGGAGAACACGCAAACTCCAAATACACAGCAGGCGTCAGTATCGGGATTGAAGCCACGACCTCCTGTATACCAGGCGAGGTAGTTAACATCTGACATACGGCGTGGGGTGGGAGGCTCTCGTCCAAGTTGAAGTTCAATGTTTGCTCTGTTTCACCGGGTGACAACTCGAGCCACCAGGAGAGTCTCGTTTTCCAACAGCGACCTGGGTCACCAAGCCAGCAATGGGTTGACACATAAAGGGGGATGTGTTCATGCACATACGCAGCAATTACAACGCTTATATGACAAGGCTTAAACCGACAAGTGCTGCTAAAATCAACGTGCATAAGATAAACGTGCATAAGTCAGAGGGTGGAGCGGTGGTACAAAGGTACTATAAAGCTGATGACCTGTGTTATCGCTTGTATCATCCTCGAAAAAGAGACTTGAGAAGAATCAGTGAATTCGCTCTGAAGCATTTAAAAAATACGAGAATTCACTTTCAATACGCAAACGAATGTAATAATTTTTAGATTTTATTCACACCGAAAAAATAAACCTCAGTGAGTCTCAAGACCTTTCCAAGAGGGGTCCTACTTGGGACCATTGGCCAATTTCCTCATTACTGGGTCTGTTGTTTTGTGTTTTTAACGGGGGTATGTACTGTATGTTGGACTTCTTTTGCACCGCACATAGCCAACCGTGCTAATTGGAGGTACGGGAAACTGTAGTAGCTTGCAGGTGAAGGGAGATAATTCACAGACATCACTTCATATAGCTCTCTAAAAACTACTTGCTGTACTGATTAATGTGGAACTTAAACTCCCCTCGTGCGACCACTATGCGCACGATAGCTCCATCTCTGCAAATAAAACACTAAACGCTCATCCAACGTGCTGGATTAGACGCGGCCGCCTCTTCATAATCCAGCAATCATACCACAGGATGCGTTGATTACATGGTGGTGGGGTATTGCTATGTTGTAAACGAATTATCATACACTATTGCGTTTTAAAAAGTTGTACTGGCCGGGTACCTATACTTGCTGCCGTTGTGGCAGGACCTGCTTGTCAGCCACCAGCGTGCTTGCAGAAGACGTGGATGTCCTTCCTAGATCTTCGTTCGCGAAGCCAAGCCACGATGACTGGCCGGGATCAGAGTGCAGTGCTCTAACCACGGCGCCACCGCTCCCTCCAGACAACTTAATGCATATAATCGTATTTTCAGGGGGTGCCATTGTGATGGCAGAGGGCCTCAACTCGCAATTGCCAGATGAGGAATTAAAATCCCGGTCTGGGTTGTCAAAATTGATACCTCCAGAGTCCACACAGTGAACGCGACTCTGTTTTGTGTCAAGAGCTTAATTCTTCTGGTAGGATTACCTGCCCAATCGGAATGTGGAATTCCTACCGATCTCCCACGGATGTTAATGATGATGGTTACCACCCGAATGCTCATCTGCCCTTGTTTTTGACTGCACAGTGATAGTGGCACATATGTGAGAGCATTGAGTCAGTTACTAAATAATCGTGGGTTTAATGGGCGTGTGTTTTTATATCGTTCTAGCTCAGGGTGCATGCACTGCGTGTCGGTGCGCAGAATATATCGAGTTAATGATGCTATGTTAACTTATGCGTATATTAGGCTAATAATAGCCTACTCAAACCTTACGATAGTCTTAACTCACGCGATTATGTAAATACAACCCCATTAAAATATTGATTGCCAACGCACTCTCGAAGATTGCAACGGAACAAAGCAACGGGCTCCGCAAATTCTCCACGTACAAATCACGCGGTTGTCAAAGCGTTCGGCTCAATTAAATGAGCCGCAGCTATCTGAATCGTGCAGCCAGCCAGGCAAGATTCCCGGGAGGTGAGCGCATCCCAATGCCTGGCACTGGCCGCCAATACTGGCAGAGTCTCAACAACAACAGCAGCAGCAGCAGCGGCGTTATCACTCGCACTGCCCTATCTGCCGGAGAGGCGGGACGGCCAGAGCGTGCGAGTGGCGTTATTTGCTTTTGCACGGTAGGAGGTTCTTTTTTTTATCACGGGCTTCGTTAAAGTGGCCAACGGTCGTAAGAAAATGGTTGGTGGGCAGTGGGGAGGGATGAGCTAAGCAATGAACGTGGATTAAAGAACGGGTGGGTGGGTGGGGCATGGATGCAGTGAGTGGGAGCGGAGTGAGTTATTCAGGCAAATCAGTGGATGCACCTGCACATACGCAACCCGACGATACTGAATGGATTCGTGCGTTGATGCTGACCTTGCGCGTATCGCGTTCGTGGTTAGCGCACGGCGTTTTGAACCTGGTGACCTGCGTTCGATTCTCGACCACAGCTAACACAAGTGGCTCGCAATTTAGCTCAACCGGCCCTGGGTGAACACGGCCTGGAATGCCACTGCGGATACAAAGACCCCGGGTACGGTGGTGACTTCAATAGGTCCTTGCTAACATCAATTGCCTCAAGGGGTCTGATGAGGACTAATCGAGAGAGTTTTAGCATGTATGAGTGCTCTTGAGAAGTATATAGCGAATTCCCTTTGGGAAAACCGATCTCAGTATAATCAATGTTGCCGATAGAGTTGGGATGTTTGATGGTTAGGCGCACGTATGTATTGACATCAATAAGCAAAGCGGATCAGCAAGCAGCATTTAATGTGATTGGTCTGAACCTCCTAGCCCAAAAAGTAAGATCATCGGAAGGACCGATACACATACTTATTGGGCGCCATGGTGGCGAAATGTTAACTACCTCGCCTGTATGTATGTTTGTCGAATTTATTTCGCACCGTATGTAGCCAACCGGGCTAATCGGAGGTGCGGGGGAAGGTATGAAGAAGGGAGTGGATTCGATGCCAACCCTGCCCCGTGTCTGAGATATGACGAGATCGGGCACATTCCAGGTTATTTTGTCATAGGCTGTTTAATCCGAGTACGAGATAGTTGAATTCGTTTTGACTTGCTGCTATAAATAATTCCAGTGGGTACAACAACATTGATATCATTATCACGAAAGTAAATTACAGTCCTTTGGCAACACACCGCTGGACGAAGGCTTCGCGCGTATCGTGTCACTCCTGGAGTTTATTTCACCATACTTCACCACGCTGCTGGAGGCTAGTCAGTGCGGGTTAGTGAAGTGTGTGGTGGTTGTGTGGTGGTTGTGTGTGTGGGGGGGGCCAGGATAGTTTCCCGTGGTTTAAAACAAACATTGGCATAGTAGGGGGCACAGGTGGTGCATCGGCCAGTCATCTCGGTCAGTCAACCCGTGGTACCTGGGTCTGTCCCGTGACCTCCTGCCAGCGGGCGTTCGACACTTCACTTGGCCATGACGTGCACGTAGCCTGGCACAAGCGCCGTGGTGACGTCACCGACACTTAGTGGCGAATGGCGGTTGTTGTTGGGGTGCCAGGAGCGGTGCAGATGTCACGTTCTGCTCATGTTTTCCTTCGCCGGTAATATAATAGCACTCAGGTTGCAGCGTTCAAAGAGCAGTGTGCTAACTATTGCCTCGCTGCTTTACATCCCCATACACTAATACTATATCTCGATGGACACAGAGAAAAGTTACTTTGAAAACTTACTCGGAGAAAATGTGTCAATATTATCACATACTGTGTGCAAACATAGCTGTGAAATGTCAGGTCAATAATAGTCGAGCATACACAGGCGTTACAGTACTGTAGTTTATAATCGGGCATCATAAAAGGCTTTAAAGGTGTATTGCTGACGCCACTGAGCTCAGGAATGTTTTCATTTGCAAGGTGCTTGTTGTTGCTTTTATGAAACCCACAATGCGTCTTAACCGACGCATTTGTGATACATTCTTGTGTTTAAAATAGCCAGCTGGTGACATTTTCATTTGAATAACAAAGCACGTTTCTTGAAAGGCACGTCTACATTTCGAAACCAATCACGTTTCAATCAATTACTCGTGCACATTGTGGTTACACCCACTACAAAATATAGTGACGTTTTTCGATTTAAAGCTTTCGTGACTGCAGGGATTCATCTTCTTGGTTCTTCCCTTCTACGTGACTTTACCGAAAGAACCAAGAAGATAGTGACGTTTTGTAAAGCAGTTTTACAGACCACCCGGCGCAGGCAAATACACGTATGACCACTTTTCAGTACATTAACTCCTCTACTTACGAACATTCGACTTACGAACTTTCAGAGATACGAACAAACCTGTCCGTATGTCCAGTTGCCTGTTCGGACCGAGTTTTTAAAGAGAGTAGAGAGGAATCACGGGCACCATAAGGAATTAGCATCTACATTCGCAGGACATGAATAACCAATGGCATCTACATTCGCAGGACATGAATGACCTGTGGCATCTACATCTACAGGAGATTGTACATTTTTTAAAGCCATTCCCCGTGTTTAGTGTACATGCCGTACAACATGTTTGGAATCGACAGGATTAAAGATGGACTTACGAACAAATCGACTTACGAACATACCTCTGGAACTATACAATATCCTAAAGTAAGAGGAGAGTACACACACACACACTCTAACCATTTAAGAAAGCCACTACTGTTCGTGAGCTTTTGTCAAAAGACATTTTACTGTTTAACCAAGACAATGCAACCGTTCCCTTGCAAGACATTATCATGTATCCAACAGTGGGGAAAAGGTTATTCAAATACAAATACAGGGTGCTTCAAAATAAACACTTACATGGGACTATCGTTTTTAATGGAAAAATTACGGATAATACACTAACATAACAAATGTATCTCAAAAGCTTCAAAAAGTCAAAGAAACTCCACTTGTTCGCCATCATATTCAACACATCAAGTTTCAAGTTTCATTTATTAGGTATAGCCCTGTGAGCCATTCGGCTCTTGAATCGGGTGCAACCGCAACAAACAAAAAAACAAAAACATGAACAAGAAAATATCTTAAAGTGACTATGTGCAAACAGAAAATCCAAGAAAAGACAGCAAAAAAAAGACAGTAACATGCCTGGAATCTTCTCCAGGTGGCGGTTGGGAACCGGAGGTACACACCCCAGGCTCCCAGTGGGAGCTGGGGGATTACGCAATAGTTCAGGTCCCTCCAGAAGGTTCCAGAGAGTAGGCGTGGCCAGGGGCGGAGTGACCCTGGGAGCTGTATATAAGGCGGGTTCGCTAGTCGTCGTCAAGCTGAAGACTGACGAGGCAGCTTAGACTAGGACCCTGGGAACCCCCGGACCCAACGTCCTTCTAAGGGCCGGGGCTGAGTGGGCCAGTGGTCGGACCCTGGGAAATCCCCGGGACCCTACATCCGTCTAAGGGCGGGAACCCAAGGACCTTGGCTTGGTGGGGTCAACTATCCTCCCCTAGGTCCCCCTAGCTGGAGGGTTGATTTATAAAGAGGAAGTGGTCCCAGTGATGAGGACACGCTAGCCTGGAAGCTATATCTCCCCAGGGAATCGGGTGGAAGGGGCCGATACCCCTTTGTGTCAGGGACCTTGTGTTACCTTTATAGTTGTTATAAATAAACGTGTTGCCTCCAGAGATGACTGAGTCTCCATCATTACCACTACACATTAACAAAAAATATGGGGCTGTCTTGTTATATTTTAACTATCGGTTTGACTGCAAAGCGTCACATGCCTTCCAAAAGCTTCCTGATCATGTCTGGACATTCTTCAAACTGACCCTATTTACTCTCCTCACTCGTGAAATGCTAAAACCCAAGGTACAGCAATCATTCGTATGTTTTTATTATTATAATAATACGCAGGATTTAATCTCACCGAATATATTCGTAGCCACTGGTAAGCATCGATTCGGCACGTGACCTGCAGACGCAACTCTTTTGAGAGGTATATTAAATGTGGTGTGCCAGGTGCAGTATTCTTTTTTGGGATGCTCACCCATAAGAGAGATCCTGCTTAACCGGACCCTGATAAGGTAGTTGCTGTGAGCAAGTAACATTTACGTCAAACACTTTAGATCTTTTGGCCTATTTTCTCGATGAGCGAAATCAATCAACCTCAAATTTTATTTCATTTTTTTACTTATAAGCATGGATTTGACTACATTTGTGCAAATTGTCACTTTTATAGACCTTCTGAAACAACAATAGTCATTATATTTATAACTGTACTTGTGAATGTTAGCTGGTTATTCCCACTCTCAATTCCCTTTCTCAAAATACCCATAAACATTAGCAACATACAGGGTTTCGATTTTACTCCCAAATTGGAACTTCCCAAAATATTATTTCTGGTTTTTGGATTAAAAAAATTGTCATATTAGGATTCTACTACCTTGATATTTCCAATTGCAGTATGTATTTATGTATGTTGAACTTCTTTCATACCGTACGTCGCAAACTGTGCTAATCCGAGGTGAGAGACAGTTTCACAGATCTAGATTTAAAAAAACCAGATGAACATTTTTCCTCATTAGAATGATATTTGTTTAGGTACGTGCCAAATTAGTTTTCCTAATTATAAGCAAAGACTATTATAATTATCCGAGATTTTTTTTCAGTGGACAGATCATGGCTGACGGCCACTCTGCCATCCATGATCGCGCCGCGTTATTACTGTTGTTGAATTTCTGCAACGTGTTGACATCACACACATCCTTTGTCTATTTTCCGTTGTAACGCAGATTGCTATCTCTGTACAGCCCGACGGGTTCCCAAGGTCATCAGAGAAGTCAACCGAAACCGCGTCGTGAAGAGTGTTTCTGTGGCCCCAAGTCGTGACGCGTGTGTTGTTTCCATGACCTCGGCAGAAGGCGACGACAACGAGCAGCGACTGGCTTCACGGCCCAGGGGTGAGATGCGTTGAATCTCATCCAGTAGATTCGATGAGTTGGTGTAAATTTACTGACCACGATACGGTTTAAAAAATCAAAGTTCCTTTTTTCATTGTTGTTATCGTCTCCGTCTCTTCTGCGTGGTTTTCCCCGTGGGGTTTGTTTTGTTTGAACCCTTGGCTCGCTTGTACAATTGCTCTCGTTCTGAAACTAATATACGATTTTATGATTTCCTGGGTTTGTTCTCAACCAATACACCTAGCCGCACTGATAAGCATGGGTCAAACAACGCCCAAGATCGACAGTGTGCGGACACAATGCATTGCTTCTAATACTAACACAGTGCGATTCTAATCCCGCACCTCCGATCAGCATTTTGTTAAAATTTTTATTACACTTTTTTTAAACTATTTATAAGTACTATACAGTATAATACTTTTCAATTTTTAAAGTGCCACAATACAGTAATACCTAAATACAGCCACCACGCTTGAATAACACAAAGCTCAAACTCAAAGGGAGATCTGCTTATACTGTGTTCGCTTAAACATCACAACATCAAGAAACGACGACTTCGTTTCCATATTTAATTAAAAACCACAACAACAACAACGGCAACGTGTAATTCACGTTTTCATGTATTTAAGTCACAAAATCAAGAAACGACTACTTCGTTTCCATATTTAATTAAAAACCACAACATCAACAACGGCAACGTGTAATTCACGTTTTCGTGTATTTCATTGTTTCAATAACACTGGCAGTGGCTCGCAGTTGTAGTGTCCACAGTGCAGCAGCATTAGTGTATTCGCCACGTCATCCACATCATGACAAGAAACTGGGAAGTGAAGTCCGGCATTATTGTCGTGTACGTACCGCAGCTTTCCGAAAGTTACGCGTATTAGGAGTATGCGTGGCGAGTGACTCATTCAGAAAGGCTACGCACACGCGTACACACTTACAAACACACCCTGATGGGGGCAGCCCCAGTACCTCCGTATATAAACACACACACAGCGAGGGAGCTGTCCACGCCGAAAGGGCTTCATCACATCTTCTCTTCCCTTGCCAAGACTCAAGAAAACGTAGTCATTTCTCGCAAAGCGGGCGAACTATAATAGTAGCCACAACACCGTTTACGTATACACGTGTGCCGCTATACAACACCGCCGACACACACGCACGCACACACGCGCACGCACGCCACGGGCTGTACAGGTGAGCGCAGGTGATCAACAAAGACGCCCCCGCGCAGCACAGCCATGCAAGCCACCAGCAAGTACGTGGCGATGGACTGCGAGATGGTGGGAACCGGCCGCGGCGGCACGGAGAGCGCGCTGGCTCGCTGCAGCATCGTCGACTACAACAAGCGCGTACTCTACGACGAATACGTCAAGCCCGATCAGCCCGTCACCGACTACCGCACGCGCTTTAGCGGAATTCTGCCCCGTCACCTGGTGCACGCCACGTCGTACGAGGAGGCGCGGAAGGAGGTACGGAGGAAGAGACGCGGGGCAAGGGGGCACGGGATGAAGTGCCGGGCGCGCAACGGGAAGGGTGGGGCCCCCGAGTGTGGGACGATCGTTTGTTTCAAAGCGCTTGCTGCTCGTTGATGAATTCGTCATCGTAATTATCGGTGTCGATTGGAGCCACACCGGTGGATGAATTCCGGCTGCTGTTGCTGTTGTTCTGGTCCGTCGCGGGGTAGCGATGTACTGTATTGATAATAATTCGCCTACTAACTGCAGCATCATCACTCTCAGTCATGATCAATCCACTGCTGGATGAAGGCTCCCCCCCCCCTGCCTGTAGTTGTCCTCTGTTATGGGCCAGCAATGTGATAATACTAATAATGAACGTTGCTTCTACATTTTAATTATCGCAGTCGGTCTTGATGAATCGACTGTTGGATGAATTATTCCCCAAGCTATTGTCATCTGTCACGGGCCTACGATGTAATTATAATCCACCTATCACCTGCATCATCACCATCAATCTGAAGACTTGGAAAGATTTCGTACCGGGCACACAACATTTAGTGTAGGATACCTTTCGCTATGGGATCTGGATAATTGTCAACAGGCTCACCTAGTCGATCAGCGGCCCAGAACATATTCCGTGAAAATAAAGCCCTGGGTTGTATTACCTTTAACATGTAATGACACTGTGCAAAGAAGGCTAGAGTAACTTATCGTGTTTAAGTGTTATTTCAATAATCATAATAATTGGTTGTATGATACGTCCTGTGGTGCCGCCATAGTAATGTGGATTTTAACAGGCTCTGCGAAATGAGGTTGTATAACAGTCTTCATACGAACATAAATGGTATTAAAATGAAGTTTTCAGTTTTTCATGTCACGGCAGCTTCTGTTTATTCAGGTGCAATGTCTGAGCAATGTAGTGCCGAGGACCTGTTTCTGTGCGCATAAAATGCGAACTTTAACTGGCAATTTACCCCCATGGGGGTTTCATTCAAAGCGGTATCAATTAAGGCGTAAAAATCAATAAAGTGTTTGAATCAACCAGCTGCTGAGCGTAATCGGGTGACGTGGATACTTAGACTGGATATAATCTGTGTACTAAGGTAAGCAGACCTGAAGTTTATGGTAGATTATACCGCAATGGATATACGAGGGCACTTTTAACATCTAATTACCTTGGATTTCCCTAGAATTGAACAGACGCCACCTTGTCAATGATTGAAGCATTACATCATGATTGTATAGACATACAGTAATAAGGTCCACAAATATTGTTCCAACAGCTGATCCCGCTTCTTTGATGATGTGAGCAGTTGTTTCTTTTGGGTTAGTTATTGCCCATTTTGCAAACTTCAAAAGGACACTTCTTCATCAAGTGTGACAGCGTGAGCATCTAAATCCTCATCTGAGAAAATATTTGTTCGCTGGGGTATGCGATCTTTTTTTGTTTGCTGCAGGGATCTACATATAATCTCTCCATCAGTTTTAGAATTACGTCTCCGGCATACGTTATGAATTGACCATTGCTCTGTAATGGATTCCTATTCGTGATTTACTAATCATCGTTATTGCGTTGTATTATTTACGGTCTTTTCTCATGCTTTGCCTAATTGTTTTTCAAAATTACGTCCAATGGTTTTGCTTAACGCCTTTCATTTGGCACAATCATACATTTTCATATTATTACATTTTCTTCCACATGCTTTTTGTGTTCTAAAGTAATTAACGAATCCTCTTTGTTTAATTTCCCCCTAACTTTCAGTGAGCTGTTCCATTGCAATGCTACACATAGTCACGTAATTACCAAGCGGAGAAATAATTACCAAAGATGAGTAGGAACTAATAACACAAAGGCTCAAGCAAATATTTGTAAGCACAGCGTACACACGCTCTACAGCACACGGCGCACCTGGAGCACAGCTGGTAAAGTGAATATTGACTCGAGACTCGAGATGACGTATGCCTTTCTATGGCTTTGGCATTTCTCTGTGAGCAACCGGTTTAAACTGGCGAACGGTATCGCTGATGTGAGTGTTTTTAAATCCTTCATATTAAGTTCGCTTGCGTGCTTGCTTGCTTGCGTGCTTGCTTGCTTGCGTGCTTGCTTGCTTGCGTGCTTGCTTGCTTGCTTGCGTGCTTGCTTGCTTGCGTGCTTGCTTGCTTGCGTGCTTGCTTGCTTGCGTGCTTGCTTGCTTGCGTGCTTGCTTGCTTACGACCGTGCAAATCTTTCGGTCGTTTTTTAACCCACTTCCCGTGATCCAATCGAGCTGACATTTTCCACACAGACTCGTTGTGCGAGACAATTAATGTTCGTGTTTAGGGAAAACAAATTAAATATTAATTACCAATTGCTTAATACTGGCAGACAATCATCTGACCCATAGGTGGCAGCCATCTCAAGCCAGAGGACGAGAAGACTCTAGCCGCCACGCATATAAAGGATTTATAGTTAAAAACTTTGTTTTTACCGGTTTACTTGTTTGAGGCTGGTGTGCGTGCCCCAGTGTTTGTGGGTAGCGGAGGGTTCAACAGTTAGCGCGCTGCGCTCCGCTACAAAGCGAGTTCGATTCCAACTCACGGCCAAAATTGGTGACGATTATCTCAACCAGTCCTGGGCCCTCCCCCCTAGGTCGACTCAACCTCAAATGAGTACCTGGTGCGGTGTGTAAACATCGTTACTCCGGAGACAAAAGGCGGCCGGGCATGGTGCTGGCCACCCACCCCCTCGTGTGCCGTTCCGGCCTTCATAGGTGCTACTCGCTAACAGCAATTGTATCCAACAGCCTGTTGAGGCTATACGGGGGCTCTTTGTCTTTGTGAGGCAAAGCGAAGTAGTCAATTCATAATTCCTCTACCACCTGTCTCCCCCAAGTGCCTCTGAATTGCTTCGAGTCAAAAGGTATTTTTGCTCATCAAATACTCATTACTGCCTTTTTTTCGATCCACTGCTGGATGAGGGCCTCCGCATGACGTGTGGGTCGTGGGGGAGGCCATATCATTGCGGGTTGGTGAAGGCGGGGGGAGCGTAGACACGAAGGCATATGAGCACAGTACGTCGAGTAGAAAGAGCAATGTAATGCATTTGCTGCACTATCCTCTGATGCCCGCCACGTAGCCCTGCAAGCCTATAACAACCTGTTGCGTGTGATGGTCACCCATTCAAGCAGTGTCCAGGCTCAAACCCGCTTAGCGTTTGGGATATGACGAAATCAAGGGCATCCCCGGCTATTTGATAATCATCTTGATTACTTATTGCTTCGTTACCGCAACACTTTTGTAATGCACGTTTTTCTTTATTCAAAGGTTTATGTCGAAACTCTTTGTGCCTTTTACATGAATTGTAGTTATACAATCTCCCTGTTTTCCAAGTATGGTGCTACTTTTTATAAAGGGGAAATCCCTTGCCCTTACTTTGATTTAATTGTGGTTTGCATGACGCCATGCCATCCCTCATTTCAGTGGCACTTCTGGTAATCGTTTATCATTTATATTGGTAGTGTATCGCACTTTTAGACTACAATTTCCAATTCCTAGCATATTGACAAATTTGAACCCAAATGTTGATGAGACTTAATATAATCCAATATTTCAATGTTTTCTTTCTTTAAAAGCTTCAAATCAAGATTTAAATGTCTTCTTTCAATTAATCCACCATGTATTTAATCAACAATGCTGATCAGATGGCATTCTTAAATACAGAGACTCCTCTACTTACGAACACTCGACTTACGAACTTTCAGAGATACGAACGAACCTGTCCGTATGTCCAGTCGCTCGTTCGGACCGAGAGTCGTAAGTTCATCTGCCGCGCAATAGATGGCGGTGGCGACATCTACATCTGCAGAACATGAAGAACCAGTGGCATCTGCATCTACCGGAGATTATACAACTTTTAAAGCCATTCGCTGTGTTGAGTGTACATGCCGTACAACATGTTTGGAATCACACGAGTAAAGTTGTTGAACTTGTAAACAAATCAACTTACGAACAGACTTGTGGAACCTAACATGTTCGTAAGTAGAGGAGTCCCTGGAGTCTAATGTTCCAGGCCATGGCAATTACTTTTTACCGAGCTGGGGGTGATGGCCCATTCCTGTGATCCGGAACATCCGAGGCAATTGTTGGTGGATTACAACATATTTGTAAAATTCCCAAACATTCTGGGCTGCGAGGTGTCTTGGATTGATTTGTTTAGCGCTTTTGGTGTTATCCCCTCGTGTATGTGGGGTTTTCTTCATGTACTCTGGTTTCCCCCCACATGCCCAAACTCTCATTAATGGAATTAGCCAAAATATCGCATCACAGCCACCGTTGCAGAAATAAACTCAAGACTCAATGAGGCTTTTCTGAGTAAACAAAAGGGTATTACTATCATACATATTTTTTTTTCAGAAAAATTATAAACATTGAAGCATAGAATTCAGCAAATGGTTTCCACTTGTTTGCATTGTGATACCCCGATATTATTGAGTTTAGTTTGTATTTTTTTTTATACCTCTCATATAATTTGCACTCCTATCGTGTTCTTGAATTGTTTGTTGTTGTAACGTTCTGACCTGCCCCGACTGGACATCTATGAACAAGAGCTTTATAGCTCGTCGGATTCCTCCAGTATAAATAAATATTCTGATTCTGATATACAAGGTGTCTTGTTAAAATGTCAAACAATGCCACGTAATTATTAAGAGACAGGGCTAAGTGTGTTCCTGGCTTATGTGTATGCACCACACGCCCCGCAGATCAAGAAAATCCTGGAGGGAAAAATAATCATCGGCCACGACATGCGGCGGGACTTCTCAACCCTGGGCCTGAACATCCAAATGTTCGACACGCGTGACACGTCACTGTGCGAGCCGCTGCTGAAAAAGGCAAAGCTCACCGTTGGCAGGAGAGCGTCGCTCAAAAACCTAGCACAGATCCTGCTCTCAATCCAGATCCAGGTAAGGCTGCCTCGCTACCACGCAGGTTTTCCACGGTTGATCTCTATCGCTATCTGATGTGATTCGTTTCCTTTCCACCTCCCCGGTTGTACCGCCAATTGTTCAGCGTGATGTCCGGCGTAGTCGTCAGTTGCCTCCGTATTGCTCTTCTATTGCTACTACCATGGTTGACTGTTCTCATTGACTTCGCTCATTAATTCCTCTGCCCATGTGGGGTGCTCTCTTTAGTAGACGGTCTTCTTTCATTTCATTGACACTTTTCAACCACCAGACTGATGGTCAAAGACACTTCCCTTTCTGTTTCTTTCCTTGCTCTGCTCGACTCTGTAGTTCCATCCCAGTGTCTATTTTCCCATGGTCTTAGTCCTAACCTTGTCTATAAAACTCTCAAATGTGCTTTGCTTGTTGCTGGCCACTTGGCATTTTTTTGCCCTTTGGCCCTGTGCTCAGCAACCGTGATATAAAATAAATGAAAGTCCGGTTCCGTGAACGTGAGCGTTTTTTGCACATTGGGTAATGGTTTTCGGCTGAGTCGGCCTCGGTGAGTTTGCATTCAATGTCAAGATACAAATACCCCCTTCATGTGGCCGGAGAGGAACTGAGGTGTATTCACAAAGAAATACAATTGATAAGATCACGTTATATTTAAACCGACAAAGTTGACAAAACAGATCTAAAACAATGCAAATGAGATGGTACAAGACGAAACGAACAATCTTATTCTTGAATTGAATCGTCATCCGAAATAGTGATTCTTTCTTTTAAGTTCCGCGAGTGGGTGGGGTGTGTTGGGGGGCAGTGGATAAGTTGTCAGGTGCCTGCTAGACACAGGCAGGTCTGTGCATGCTGTCTATGCAAACAGTCATATAGGCATGTGATTATGAGTCAAAATACTGTAACTCACAGGTCCTACTGTCATCTGTCTGCCCATTCCAAAGTATCCAATAAGGGATATGGGAGTTTTTTTTTCGTTATTAAAAGTTTAAAATGAAAAAAAAATTGCAGGTAGAATTCATTTGAGGATGAAATCACTATTCATAGTTTCATTAAAAAAAATGGATGATAATTCATAGCTATTTAAAAAATAAGGTGGTAAGTTATGATTGGAGGAGTGCATCTCTTCAACAGCGTTTTGACCCTCTCTGAAAATTCCACACCGAGGTCTCGTGCTGCTTTGACTGTCGGTAGTTTTTGGAGTTTGTGTTCTTGTACTGTACAGGTAAAACCCGTTTTGTCAAGTCACTGCTGGATGAGCACCTCCCCCATGCAGTGAATCACTGTGCCTCAGTCTCTATGCGCCCACTGCCTTTACCAACCAGCCCATTCTAACATGGTGAGGCATGGTCAACCAGCAATAGATTGACTAAAATCCTGTAAACTTAAACAATAATTCTATCTTCTTGGTTCTTTCGGTAAAGTCACGTAGAATGGAGATAATAAAAGAATAAAAATAAAACATTATAAAATATTTTAATGTTTATTATTTTATTATTTCCATTCTACGTGACTTTACCGAAAGAACCAAGAAGATGAATCCCTGCAGTCACGAAAGCTTTAAATCGAAAAATAATTCTATCCATCTGTTTCATTCTCATCCCTATTCCCATCATCATCATCAGACACGCTCAATCCACGGCACGATGAAGGCCTCTCCAAGCTGCTGCTGCCGCCGCCACCATCCCTCCCTCGCGGTCTTTCTCATCCCTATGCTGTGCTCCCTTCTCCGTTGCGTAACAGAACAGTTCAGAGGGGCACTGTTCGGTGGAGGATGCCAAGGCAGTCATGGACCTCTTCAGACTGGTGGACAAAGAGTGGGAGAGGGGCCCACACTCGTGGGCCGAGACCCCACGCCCGCGGCGTTACCAGAACCGACGATACAACTTTGACATCGACTTCGAGGACTACAATAGCTGCAATGACTGTTGTGATGGTGATGATTACGGTTCTGATTGATGATCCGCTTAATCTAACAGGTGCCGTTGCGCATAACAACGGTTTACATTTTGAAGCACGTTTTCAAATTTAGCAATTCTTAATCGCACCTTGCTTTTCAAACTGTAGTCCTTAAGAGGAACCGATTTTGTCATGTTGTAAATGTGTACAAATCTTGAACATTTTACTGGAATGTGCCAGAGAATTACATGTATAGTACTATATTTTTAAAGTGATAATTAAACGAGATCGAATTATGTATATTTGTACACTGTTTTGTACACAATCATACATTTAAAAATATATTCACTAAATGGTGGGTATGAGCCATGGAGCCTTGGGCCCGTGCTGCACATTGAACCCGGTCACTTGAGTTTGATTTCATGGTGGTAAGTTGTTAACTACCCCGCCTGATCGACAGGCTCAGCAATGGCAGAGCCAGGATTTTCAGGTAGATGGGGCAACCCCTCCAGCAATTAAAAAATATAGAAGTTGCTAGTAAGTAAGGACTTGTCCCTTGCTTTTTATTCGACGCATGTGCGGCGATGGCGCAGCCATCAATCGAGGGTCGAATTCAAACCGCGTTGTGTGATCGTGTAGAATGGAAATAATAAAATAATACAATAATAAAAATAATAAAAATCATAAAACATAATAATTATTATGTTTTATGATTTTTATTATTTTATTATTTCCATTCTACGTGACTTCTTGGTTTTAATAATAAAATAAAAAAAATAAAACAATAATAATTATTATTAAAATAATAAAAATCATAAAACATAATAATTATTATGTTTTATGATTTTTTATTATTAATAAAAATCATAAAAATCATAAAACATAATAATTATTATGTTTTATGATTTTTATTATTTTAATAATAATTATTATTATGTTTTATTTTATTTATTTTACTATTAAAACCAAGAAGATGAATCCCTGCAGTCACGAAAGCTTTACATCGAAATTTAAGTCTTAATTATTACATTGTTGGAATAATTAGCAATCATGTCTACATAACTAGGTCACCCATAGAAAAATGTACCATCCTGAGTGAGTTCACTCGATGAAGGTCTCTCCGTGTTGTAGGGGTCATGGGGGTTTGACAATACTTGAGCATGCTAGCCAGCAAGGGTCAGCGAAGGGTGGAAGCCCAGGAATAATAGTTTTAATAAGTGGTGTGTAGCGCCTCTAGTGGTTGTTAATATCACATTAACCAATAAAATCATGATTCTTGGCCATAATTTTCGATGTTATCTATCGTGGACATTCCTATAAATGTTTATGAATCGTTACACCGCTGATCGCTATTACATGTATACATGCTTGGCTAGTTGGACAAATGAGTAATTTGCTAAATGCTAACACGTGCTTTCCTCAGTCCGCTAATTGATTAAAGAGTGGGATGTTGAAACTAAGAGCTTTAGTGTATGTTTTATAATTCCCCACAATAGATGACATCTAAGGTGACTCGATCATGCATACCACCCATGGTGTTCATACCTGTTGTATTAAATGTGAAAGCTTTAATCAGTTGATTCGATTTATCTCGTGCTAAATAAGGGTGGTTGGTATTCATGACAATGTTTTCATCACCAGTTTTTTTAATAAAGCGCAAACAACAACTGGACTTATCTTGAAGTTCATATGCAAATACAACAAGAGTCAGTGGTATAATTCGTATTTATTCAGTACCAAAGTGACGCTAAAGTGGTGCATAACAATCCACGACAAATGGTAAATATGTGATCAATTACAGAGATGCCTGATGCCATTGTTTTTTAGAGGGACTGAACCCAAACGTGAAGCTTTTGTCCAAAGTCCATGCTCGTAAAAGCATTTTCGATGTATCTGGTCAGGAGGACACATTGCAACGTTGAGCTCATCTTTATTGACAGCACTATCACTGTTGCTGATGCAAATGACGTACACTAAAAAAAACTACGTGGGCCATGGGCCAGAGATGAAATCTATTTTGACTGAGGCGGAAAGAATATTTGTTGTAGCAATTCGGTTAAAGTCCTGCCCAAGCCATCACCATACCCCCTTCATAGCCCGACGATGTTAACAATCCACCTTGCACCTGCACACATGCGTATTCCATTGCTCAGTTTCATCTGTGGATGTGGCTGATCATGATTATTGATATTCTTCATCACCGGCTGTCGAGCGATGTGTCCCGCGAATGCCCACCTATGAATGTTGTCATTTACCTGAATATGTTGTAAACTCCCATGTGTTCCTCTGTCTCAACAATGCGGTTCAAATCAAGCTTCTGCGACTATGTCGGATATTTAATTCGCACCACCTGAGTGGTAAAAAAAATGTAATCAGCTCTGTGCTGTATGTAGAGTAAATACAGAGTGACTGTTGGTCACAGATTGTGCGTGCTGAACGGTTACCAATTACGAAATTGTATGTGCGTTTGGTACTGCTGCATGAGTGAACAAGCCGTTTCGAGATTGTCCTTTGGACGGGGTGATTTTGACACTTCGCAATAAAAAAAAGCCGCATAGCGTGAGGGAGGGACCTTGAAACTCAATGAAGCTTCGCCCATCCACTGGCAGGTCCCTTTATTTTTACATTAGCTGCAATGTCACGGTGTCCGCCAGGTGGCGCCACCGATCATTGCAATTCGGTTTGGCGAAATATTTTGTTGCCAGTTTTTTCCTCTCACAAGACGAGTCCTCAATAATATAGGTTCCCTGGTTCATACCTGCAACTAGGCCTCGGCAAGGTAAGGTAATTGTACCCTTTTACCGGGTAAAAGGGTAAAGGTAAAGGGTAAAGGTGTCGACATGCCAAGGGGTAAGGGTAAAGGGTAGGGTAAAAGGTAGGGTAGAGTGATTGTATTGTGGTAAGGTAAAAGCAGAACTGGCCCTAGACCTTTGGGGGCCCTAAGCAAAATTTGGTTGGAGGCCCCTTTGATGTATGATTTTTTTCACCCACTAGCTAGCAGTGACTCTAGGGTGCCCTCTGCTGGCCACGCGGCCCTTTGCAATTGCAAGGGTCGCTTAGTGGCTGGGCCGGCTCTGGGTAAAAGGTAGATAAAGGTAGGCTCGTTGTTTTTACACTTTCACCTTGCCGAGGCCTACCTGCAACTCTGGGCATTTATAAGGGACAAAATTACTCTCGTGTGCCGAATAAGGCATGCCGGTTTGTGACCATAATACACGTGTCGTCTTATTCTTAGGTTTTTTCGGTAAAGTCACGTAGGTAAAACATCAAAATTAATGAAAATAAAATAAAATAAAACAAAAATCACAACGTTTCGGAGGCAACACACGGAGACTTGTGTTGCCTCCGAAACGTCGTGATTTTTGTTTTATTTTATTTTCATTAATTTTGATGTTTTACCTACGTGACTTTACCGAAGAAACCTAAGAATATGATTCCTTGCAGTCACGAAAGCTTCAAATCTAGAACGTGTCGTCTTCACAGTACATGTTACATTTCCTTCCTGTGACTGTCATTCGAAACCAGTCGGCCGTTGTTGTGCCGGCGTCACGGTCCAAATTGACCCGCAAATTCTTCAACTGGGATAACAAACAGCAGCATCGCCCCGACTGTGAAACTACCGTAGACTACGTCTGTGAAACATACCACCCATTCCTTCGTGATAGCCTTGTTGCAGTAAGAATGGCCTTAATGCCAACTCTACTCACACTATATCCCGGTAATCATAGTTTAGAGATGGGCAGTATCTAAATTACATGTACTTTAAATACGTAATTTCATTACAATAGAAATTGGCATCGAAATAAAGCAGTTCAAAGTAATTTATACCTGTACTTAAATTAAACGAGGCGTGGTTAATCGATGATTTAAATCTAAATGACATTCTCGCCAATAATTTTTAATTTCAAGATATTTTGCCTATCTAGAAAAAAAATGTTGTGCATCTCTTACGAGGCGTTCAAAAATCCTTTGGAATTGTAAACAAAAAAACACCCCACGGTGCTGACCTACAATTGAATGTTTATACATGTGTTCACTTGCATGCAATATATTAACCTCAGGGATGGCATCAGAAAATTCCTCTTGTCAAATCTTCCCATATTTGTGGTTTATTTGGTGGATAGTTTAGACATGCCCATCAAAGTTTATAAGTCGTGAAAAAAATCCCATCAGTGCGCAGTGACAGGAAAAACTATACATTGTCTATTGTCTAAGTGGACACATGGGGGGAAATCGATAATTACATGTTACGCACACGTTCACACGTAAAAACACTTATTTTATGAAAGTTTTTTATTAGTAAAGTTCAATTACCAACGGGGTATTTCTGATGATATTGTACAGTAATGTGAATTATTGTTATGGTAATACAGTACCGTATACGAATTCTGACTTCAAACATTACACTTTGACATTGTGAGAGAATTGGAAGGCGTGTGTGCACAAACGTAATAAATAAAAGCTACTGAAATAAGCCAAAGTGGCCTATAAATGTAAAACAAAGTCTAAAATAGCATGCTCATAAGTTAATAAAATAGAGGCGTGTAATTTCGCCCCAGTAATTGACACTTTATGGTACAGTGCTCCCTTGCGAGTCTCAAGTGGAAGAGTCTTTTCCTCAATGGGCTCACACATACAGCCCGTTTGTGTTAGTCTACTACTGGATGAATGCCACTCCACACCATGGGGGCTACTTGACCATACAATCTGATCAGTGCATTTTGGTGGTGGGAATGTGCATAATTATGGGTATTATGGACTGCCCCTCTACACCTCGCTTGTACAAATGGTGGTCACCATTGCAAGCAATATCCAGGTTCAAAACCTGCTTGGCTTATCAGTTCTGACAATATTGGGTGCAATTCGGGTGATGTGGTCGTGGGGCTTTCGCCTGCTCATAATTTTTTTAAGTGACATAGGCATATTCTATCCTTCCGTTTGTGTAAAATAGCTTGGTTGATGGCCTTCAACAAGAAGTGACGAAAAGGAAATACAATTCCATAAATTGCATGTTAATTGTCACGACGTTTTAGCCACACCTGCCACAAGCCTCTTGCAAAACCCCACGAAGCAGGCAAACAGAGGTTCATCATTCTCTTATCTCCCGATGAGATTCTCATCGGGCAATAAAGTACGCCCAGGCAGCAAACAAATGAGAGCAACAATGAACCTACATTTCTATAAAGTGAACGGTGATACTGTGACCATAGGCTATTTTCAACCAGCATGCCTCGTATGTCAAATGACACCACCATACTGCGTGTGTAACGCACAACAGCCTTGCTTTAGACCAAAATAAAATAGACAAAGGGCAATTTTGGATCTCTTTGTCTAGCACAAGGCTATTGTGCATTCTACACGAAGTATGGTGATGTCATATGACAAGTATCACAATAACTCTTTCACACCGTCCACGTGGATCGGGTTGCGTTAATGAATGCAGCAGTCGACGACTATTTAGTAATTGCAGCATGTCCGCATACAAACACACAAATACAGTAAAAACAAAGATTAAAAAAACACCCGAATGTATGTTGAGCTTCTTTCGCACCCAACGTAGCCGACCGCGCTAATCGGAGGTGCGGAAAGTTGGCAATTGGATTCGGGCTTTCGCCAAGTTTCGCTTACACATTGATTGGTCATGTTATTTACACGCCAGCCATAACGATCGAAGCTAAAGACAGAATGATAACTTAAAACATGAACAGACTATACACTGTTTTTGAATGGGGTGTTTTCAACCAAATCTTACGTAAGAGTCAAACGGTTGGAGTTAAGCCTACATGGAACTGGTCGAGTTTGTGTGAATGATTGAATGCCACGGCACAAAGCGTTCGGCAATAAACCAGCAGCCTATAGGAAGCACGAGCGGGTCGCGGCATGCCCCATCGTCTGCATAATAAATACACATTCATCGTCTTGGTTCTTTCGGTAAAGTCACGTAGAAGGGAAATAATAAATTAATAAAAATAAAACATAATAAAACAAAATAATAAAGTAAATTAATATAATAAAATAATATAATAATGTTGTTATATTTTTATTACTTTATTATTTCCCTTCTACGTGACTTTACCGAAAGAACAAAGAAGATGAATCCATGCAGTCACCAAAGCTTTAAATCGAAAAATATATACAACGTTACCGGACGTGTCGCAGCACATCATTAATGTTGTCTACAACGTGCATCCCTTTGTCCATCCACTCACCGATGGACAAGGGCCTTCCCACGCCGTACGGGTCTGAAGGGGGGGGGGTTATTTGACCATACTTCACCACGCTGGCGTGCGCATCCACGTAAAAGCGAAGTGTTGTTGCGCCGTTACAACTGCGTTATAACACGAATTTTGTCGATTGCCTGTCGCGTGCTACAAAAAAAACCCCGACCATTATTCACTTCCAACGGTTAATGCCTTCTAGTTTCACGGTGTGGCGGTGGAAAGCAATGGGCACGCACGTTTCTCAAAACGCGCGCCCTCCACTCAACGGTCCACGCGTGTGCTGGGAGTACGATGTACACATCTCCACCACAGCGTCTCGCCAGCGTGGAAGAGTAGACTAACAACAACAACAACACCATTGGAACCTCATTTGCCAGTAAAAAAATATAATTGTTTTTTTACCCTTCCATCTGGCAACAAAACTGACACCTTTTTTTACAAGGAGTCATGTTTGCATAGACCACAATACCTGCAGTCGTAATGCAAACAAAAAACATAACTCTGATAATGTGCACTGTCCTTGAAGTTGATTGGTCCACACCCGAGACAGCTTTCCTTAGAGCCTCGTCTCACATGGGTTGGACCAGATGACGCCAAAAGGTGTCTGTTTTGTTGCTAAATGGAAGGGTAAAAAACCAATTAATAACACACTCGAGTGGACCACCTATTCCATCCGGCAGTGGGCGTGGGCAAGCCATTGAGGGGTGCTCCACAGTGGTGAGATGTAGATTGCCTCGCTCGGTATACATGGGATCCTGGGTTCAATCCCGATCCCAGACGCCTGTATATTTGTAGCTTGCATGTCCCCCTCTCGCCGTGGTCGCGTGGATTTTTCTCCCGGTCCACCGGTTTTTTTTTCTTTCACCCTCCACATTTAGACACACGCGTTTCGAGTATTTGGCCGCTGTTAATGTCCACGTGATAAGCCACATCGTTGAGCTATCAATTGCGGCCACGTCGCTTCTGAAAAATAGCTATATAGCTCAGTGGGCCTCACCTGCTAAAATAAAAAAAACACCGATTATAGTTTAGTTCATTACGAGGGCAGCACATTCCACCTTTGGACGCATTTGACCTATTTAAACAAAGCGCGCGCGCGTGTAATTTTAGCCACCCAAGCAGGCTGCTTATTGTAAAGCAATAATCGCCTCCTTCAAATGTCCGTTCTCATTCGCTCGCGTTGCTTTTCGTTCACTCTCGAGCACTCTGTGCTCTCTTGCCGAATTGTGAATTGTGCAAAAATACACTCCACATCTCGTCGTCATCTCTGTATCGTTCCAATATTACAGCAGTACACGCTTGTGTACCGTTTGGTCCCGTAACCAGGAGAGAGGGGGGAATGAAATCAACTCGTGCGCAGGTGCCAAGCTGGAGTGCTGACATCGCAGGAACGTCCGAGATGGGGGTCGGCTTGGGGCAGTGGCGTAGCTAGGATATTTTGTGCCCGGGGACGAACTATAAAATTGGCGCCCCCCCCCGTTTAATCACATACCAAAATGTAATTACATGACATATAGGCTGTGTGTGGCGGGATATATAAACTTTTAGGTTGAGGTGTAGATTTGTGCAGTAGTTTCAGGCTGCCGCGCCCGCCGCAATAAGTTATAATGTCACGTTGTAAGCCTAATTTTGGCGCCCCTTTACCTTGGCGCCCGGGGACATGTGTACCCCCCTGCCCCCCCCCTAGCTACGCCTCTGGCTTGGGGAACCCTTCATCCAGCAGTGGACCGATCGTGGCTGATGATGACGCTGACATCTTGATCGTTGTATGGGGTGGGGGGTGAAAGAAAACGATACTGCCCTCTAGTGGCGGCGAGAGGCTGATCCCCGTAGTTCACTCTCCACGCGTGCCAGCCACAAGCACCCACCTTCGCTGGCCTCCCACCCACGACGTTTCGCGCAGCAAAGCCATGGCTCCGGCAGGATCGGCCCGTCTCTCGACGGTGCATGTCACGTGCAGGCGTAACGGATGCCCTCCCAGCATGCTTCGTCTTCGTGTCTCCTATCCAATCTATGTGGCCTCTTGCCAATATTCTGCGCAGGCCACCGCTTCTGGCGTTGCCGAATCTTCTTGACGAGCGCTCTGTGAAAGCCGCAGGGCATCTCAGGACATGACCCCCCGTGGTTTGTTTCTCCTGACAAGCACGTTGTTTGGTTGCGCAGAAGCCCCGTGATTTCATGAGAAGTTGCATCTGCCGACACCCACTCTCTGTCCGTTTAGGCTCTTTACGCTGTAACGCGTGCATTTGTATGTATTTATGTTGAACTTGAACTGCTTTCGCACCGTACGTAAGCAAACCGTGCCAATCGGAGGTGTCGCGAATAAGCCAGACCCCCTTTGTGTTCGACTGCAGCGGGAGAAAACCCCGAGTAACCGGTATTGAACTTGGGACATTTTAACTTTGGGCCCACGTGTGTACGTCCACGCGTCGATAATTTACTTTAAACCGGTGAATACAATAGACTAGAGACTGATTGCCCTGTGCTGTGCACTAATATACAGTACTGCATAGTTTTGCTCGGGGATTCATTTCTCGTTAACATTCGCTGGGTGCCTATTACGCTGGAGCATCGCAGGCACCCGACTAAAAGCCACGACCACAGCGCTTGGTAATACAGTTTCAAGGTATTGGGTGCGCAGTGTGTAGGGAATTATTTTCCTGGTCGCAGACCCTGGCTGAAGTAAAGCCCCTTATAGGTGAAGGCGGGGAAGCCAAAGCAGCGTGCCCATTGAAGTACCGTACAACAATGGCTGCACTGCCCTCTGCTGGCCATCACGTAATGGCCACAGTACAGTCGAGTAATCTATAGATGGTGACCCATCCAAGGGCTCAACCCTGCTGGAAATCTGATGCGATGGGGCACAGTCAATGTACTTTGGTCGCAGGCGGTACAATGTACAGCTCACGGATAGCAAAGCTGAGTTTTGATTGCAGTTTCTTTAGGTGGCGCTTCAAGTGGAGCTATCGTGAATGTTGACGTTTGGGCACGGATCCTTCATTTCGCCTGTCCTGTGTTTCAGCACTTGTTCAGCCCTTTCCACGCGTGCCCATTTGCAGCGACACATTGCTTGCGTGTCAGAGGTTATGGACTGAATCATATTCCTCAGCTTCCAGTATAACGATGCGAGGGCTCTTCCTTCTTCTTTTAAATCTCCTAGGAATTGAAAAAAAAAACGAATTGGTTATTGTGGGACATTACCCTTTGTGAGATGAGTCATGGATAGGAGGATTGTGTTGTGAGTGCACGAGAATGTGTATTGTCACAAACCACAATGGCACCATTAATTCCAAGGGTTCCCAAAGTTTCCCAACTCACGACCCACCTGGGTAGTCAGATACTTTGCTGGGACCCATGCCCAGTGCGACAGTGCGAGTAAAAACATTGGCGGCCTGGTGATTACTATTGGAGAGGAGGCAGATATACACACCCCTGTCAAGAAATGGGGTAATCTTACACATCGTGGAAGTCATGTTAACTACAAAGGTGAATATCAGAGGAGCCATGGAGGTGTTATTACAGTGCAGCTCACTAGGTGATGGTTTTACAATTATGGTGTTATTGCACTGCGTGATGCTATTATTTTAACTGTTTAAACTAGTTTTTATTTGAACAGGTAAGGCCCCACTCAGCTATATATCTCTTTTTCAGAAGCGACCTGTCCACAAATGATAGCTCAACGAAGTGGTTTATCATGTGGAAATTAATAGCAGTCAAATACTCTAAAAGCACGTTTCTAAATGTCGAGGGAAAAAACGGAGAAAAATCCACGCAGGCACGGGGAGAGAGCAAGCAAACTCCCAATATACAGGCATCAGGGTCGGGATCAAACCCACGGCCTCCTGTATACCAGGCGAGGTAGTTAACATCTCGCTACCGTGGCGCCCCCTAATATAGTGTAACTCACACACAGAGACAGACACAGACATGGATAAACTCGCACATATACAAAACAGATACGGCGATACATACACAGAGAGAAACACGGAGAAAAAGACACGCAGAGACGCAAATACACTTGCAAGACACGGAGATACCGAGACACGAAGATACACACAGACATGGAGACACTCTCATAGCCATGAGCATAACTGAGTGAGGTGACGTTCATTGGGAACAAGTGGGAGCTCTCTGATCCAGACCATTTATTCGAATTAATGTTTGTCTGGTCGTAATATATTTTGGTTGCTTTGTTTTTTTCCGAGATCAGATATATATGTAGGATCGTTATTTATCGCATAAGAATAAAAAATAAATATTTAGGGGCAATTCAATCAGTACGTACGCATGGAGGGGGGAGGGGGGGTTTAATCCAAATGCGTACGCTTGCATATGGGGGGTCTACTGACAATGTACGTACGCATAGGAAACGGGGGGGGGGGTGAAGCCTCAATAATAATAATAATGCAGCAGGCGGTGGACGATCTGTTTGCTTAAAACACGTTAATATTATTCATCCTTGACCGTTTCTGCGTGGATTAAATATCGGCCATTCTATAGGATTCGTGGGGGGGGGGGGGGGGGTTCGTCAAGCATACGTACGCAGATGGGGGGTCAACTTTTGACGGATTTTTGCGTACCTACTAAATGGATGGCTCCTTACGTGCTGCGACCCACCCTGATACCTCTTGCGACCCACCGGTGGTGGGTCGTGACCCGTTGTTTGAGAACTGCTACAATATTCAACACTTCAAATCTATGGGGCTGGAGGGGGGGGGGGTATATGCGTCCCCTCGTACCACACCGAGTAAGAAGATGGGCTCGTACCTGTAGATGCACCAGGTAAAGGCACCGAGGGCAAGCAGTGTGAGCAGCAACGCCAACGTTAGCGCAAACACAATCCCTGTTCTTGCAGACCTTTCCTCCTTGCTGGAGTCTAGTGTCACCATCTGGCATCGGTCTCCTTCATAGCCTTCAGCGCACCTGTGCCAAGAGATACGAGTACGTGCAGTGTGTATGTCGTGAATTATTGAATGCACAGGAGCTCATCCCAAGATCAGCAAATTGAGCTATAAAGTACTGCCCGTTATCCACAACCATGTTGCCTGCTGTTCCAGCTTTACGTGGCCTAGTATAGAAGTGCGTAATGAACTGTAACCCGACCAAACAGCGAACCGAAAGTTCCAGCGTAGGTTTTGGTAACCAATTGAATTGCGAGTATTTTGTAGGCCCGTGTCGATCACAGATAGAGTGATGCCGACTGTTCGGGAAGCTATCTCAGATGGCAATGGGAGGCTGTCCCATACCCAGTGATATGAAGGAGCTGTCCCGGAGTGTAGCACTTTTTCCATCGGGCTGAACTAAACTTTTTTTTAAATTCGTATCCCCACGAAGTGTGGTGGCCGTTGAAACCACCTACGTGGATTGTAGGGTTTATTTTTTGGTGGGAAGGCCATTATGCGGATGATGGCTGAGTAGGTTCGCTAATGAGGATGGTGGTGGTGAATGGATGGCCTGCCTCATCTCATGCTTGACCAAGGTGACCAGTCCGCGTTTCAGCTGATGACTGCTGTCACATGACAGTATCCTTCGAGCTGGAGCATTCACACTCACCAAGTGAGTTTCCTCGCGATCTTAGTGAGACTGCCGCCTTTGGCACTCTACAATTCTTCCACGTTCAGCTGCATGATTCACAGTTATGGACCAATCAGGAGGTTGGTTTGTCCCCGAGGAGGACCTTTTGCATTGTTGCCATTGCCTTTTTGACTGACAGTTTGTTTTAAGATGTTCGGTCGATGTTGTTGGTGCACTGCACGTTGATGCACGCTCACCAGAGAGACAAATACAGGCAAGCAAATTGCTGGCTTCAACACTTCATTGTGTTGTGTACTGTGATGACCTTAACAGATGCTGCTAACATGACCTTAACAGATGCTTGCTAACAATGCATGACTCAACAGGCCATCTTTCTTATCTGGGTTATTAAAGGAATCTTTGCGTGTGCGTGTGTGTGAAGTAGGTGGCACTGTGACTCACGTACTGTTCTAAGAACCTTTCAATTTGCGTTTGATTCCTGGCCATGGAAAACAGCAGGGGGCAAGTGGTATTTGTATGTTTGCCAAGCGAATACATTGTAAGGTCGCACTCATTACACACAAAGTGCTTGCCACGTATGTACCACAATACCTTGCTCGTCAAGGACCATAAAACATCACGCGAACTCTGGTCATCCTCGTAGCGCCTTTTGGCTGGCCATCGAACAAAGAGTCTCTGCATCGCGCTATTCAGATGCGCTTCTGTGGGGCGGTCTGCAACGCTCTTCCTTCCAATATTAGTAAATCACTGGAGCTGTGCACTTTTAAATCTAGGATTGAAAACGAATTTCTTCTGCTTTTTGTGTTTAGTTAGTTGTCCTTTCCCTGCACCTCCGATTAGCTACGGAGGTGCGGGAAACTGCACTGCGTCACCCCTAATTCGGCTGAGCTTTCAATGACTAACTGGTTATGGCGTGAGGGGATTAGCAGTGGGGAGACAAAGGCAGGCAGGTGTGGCACTGCACCACAGAACCCACTAGTGTGCCACGCCAGCCTTAATTGGTGCTTTGTAAGAGCACTTGGCCAATCCGGGGATCTTTCTGTGTGTGTGTGCGCGTTTCACTTACGTGCATTTGATCAATGACGCTGACAGAGAGGAGCATTCTCCATGTATGCAGTAATTCGAACACCGGTCTATGTCGTCTGAAAATGGTAAATGAACAAAATGTAATTAAAAGTTGTTTATGACACAAAGTACGTGAATTCACAAAGACATTTTTACGTAAATGCTTTTTTAACGTAGGCTGTACTTTACTTACATGCCATGTCTCTGATGCAGCAAGATGTATAGTCCTTATTGAGGTTTTGAGATGCACACCACTGAAAAATAGTACGTATAACATTACAATAACTGTTTCATCATTTATGGGCAGCAGAGGCCAGTGCAGCAAAATTATCTTGTTCTGAACTTTGCTTCCACATCGGTGCTCCACTCCTTCACCAACTAACACTGACCAGCTGTAGGTATGGTGAAACAATCCCCTTGACCTGCATGGTATGGGGGAGGTCTTCATAGAGCAGTGGATTGACAAAGGGCTGTAAAATGTACATTTTTATAACCCTGTCCATTCCGATGACGTACATGAACGGAATCGTAAAGGTAAAATAAAATAACTTTATTTGTACCGAGGCTCCCACACGGCCATGCGTTAGGGCATGTGGCACAGTTTGGCACCAGCCATCATAGAGTGCGGTCTTGTCACTACTGTTCTCTGCAGTGACTACAATGTCTTTAAAAACAACGGCGCTATGCCCCTCTAAATAAAATGAACACTAACCGCTTGCACGTTCCGAGATTCACAGGTGAATGGGACCCACCCTGCAACTTGCAGACGTCTCGGAACGGAAAAGGGTCAAACGTCTATTATAATTAAGCCTTGGATATTGAAGTACAATACTAAATATCGAGGTGGCTGGATGGGCTCAGGGCTGGGGGCTTAAATCCTCATAGAAGCACCTGAGATAAGGCAAGTATGTAAGAGGTGGTGTCCTTACTGCTGTCACCAATGAGTTCACACACACACCCCATTTAAAGTTTAATTATTAACGTAGTAGGAATATGAAAGACACAGGAAGTCCTAATCTCTAATGTAAGATGCACATCGTTTTTTTGAACATCAAATGATGAGGTTACCGGATGAAGGTGCTCCAGTAGCATTTTTGTGTAAAAGGGAAACTTGGGCTTGTTTTCACTTTCATGGTCTCATCAGCAGTCAGGCCTGATACACAATTTCATCTGGGTTGCCAGAAAACCATTGTGATCATTGATTTTTAAAATATATATCTTGCATTGAGTGTTGATTTAATCTATCTGTGTGGAGTTGAGTGTTATCCCTCTTGTACTTGTGAATTTTCTCCAAGTACCTCAATTTATTCCTGCACATGCCAAACACTCGTGTATGGAATTTGCCAAACATCCCAATGTAGGACCATCATGAAAGAGACGTATAACTCAGGGAGGATTTCCTTGGGTGACTAAAGGCAATTATTATTACTACGTGATTTAATTACATAAAGCCTGATTTGGTCACAGTGCTAAAAGGTTCAATAGGCCCATTGTCACATAGAAATCCTTTAAACATTACTACAGTTGCTGTCTGGTTTGTGCTTAAATTACAATGACTGCATCGACACAAAAAGTGTGGAGCGATAACAGTCGTACGTGCACTGGACTATCAACCCGGTGGCCTAAATTTGGTTTCCCGGTCAACGCTAACACCGATGAGTGACATGATAACCAGTCCTGGCCTCCCCTCTTCAACTACGCAAGCTGTCCAGCGTGGCAAAGTCTGGTAAACACAACTACCACCATTGAAAATGGATGTGGAGACCTTCACCCAGCAGTAAGTTGTCAAAGGGTTGTAATTTATTATTTTTTAAGACTCCACAATTACTGTAGTTCCATTTTATTGATTATAATTGTGTGGGAGTGCTACCTGGATAGGATGTCACATGGCTGCCGGTGAGGGGCTCTCAGATGGATGACTGTCACGTGCTTTATTGCAAGAGGACAATTAGGGTATTGTAAGCGCTTTTAAAAAAAGTAATAAACCACAAAGGGAAATCCAATACACTTTGCATAATTGTGACGAAACGGAAACGTTACACAACCTTAACGCAGCAAGAGATTGTTGTCATATGCCTAAACTCATAAACCTGACAGCGTGTTCGTTGATACATACAATAACCTGCATTAGAGTTCTAACAACAGTACTACTTTCTTCATCAGATAATCTTTTCGACAGCTTCTGTGACTGAACTAAACGTCAATTGCATATTTATGATAATGTAAATATAAGGTGTGCAAATGTAAATATTGTGGTGAAACAGCAGAGGCAAACGTTTCACGTGATCGCAGATACCAGGTTTCCAATTAACGTTTTATTTCGAATAAGCACCAATGCCATTTGGAATATTGATACGATGGACAAAAAGTTTAAGTCCATCCAAAAAACACAACCTACTCACGACCAGGATAAACGCGTTTACCAACTTATTTTCAAACACCCTGTTTTGTTTCATCTAATATAATCTTCTTGCTTAATACTGGAAACCCAGTGTAGCGTAATCATAGAATGACCAATAGTAATTATGAAGATCAGGGTTCAAGTTTATATTGTTATCCAGGTGATAATTCAAGAGAACAGGGCAGTGTCACTTGCAAGAGTGACACTGGTTCATCAAAAGCAAAATAAAACTGTGCCAGATGAGAAATGGAAAATATTGCAAGAAGATAAATCGATGTTAAATCATATATCAATGTTAAAGAATAAATTCCCCTAAAGTGTAAGTCAGCTTAGGCAGATTATATTAACAATGATCAAAGTACCATCAAAAACATTATCAAGCCTCAGACACATTAAACAGAGATGTAGGATGACTATTGCATCCATACTTAAAACTGACACAATGTACAGGTATTGTAAATGCATCTTCCGATTTTTGTTTCATATGCATTTAGGATAGTGGTTCTTAACCTTTACTGCAGCCTTGCACCCATTTGGGTCTCATTCGTAAAAAGAATATAATGTTAACACATAGATTTGATGAAACAAAGTAGTTGTACATCCGTGCCCGTGCTTAATTTGTGTTTCGATGAGTTACCTTCTAAAAAAAATCTGGCATGTCTCGTACCCCCAGAAAGGGCATCTCGCACCCCCAGGGGGTGCGTGCACCCCCTTAACTTAAGAATCACTGATTTAGGGTCCGATACACACATTGGTGAATGGCCCTTTCCCCACTTTTGTTGGAAACATGCCTACTCCATCCATTAATAAGTGGAGAAAGTTGCCAACGGAATGCTTTTCAGGAGCTTGTGGTTTGGTCCGCTTGTGTATCCCGTGTACGGACGACCGAACATGACTGAGGACACATTAGGGGGCCATGCTGTCCTCAGTTCAGGCTCTTGAAAAGCAAACGCACGCATATGCAGTAGTCTGAGACTCACGACCTAAATGATACAAGTTAGCAGAAATATCCTCTTCTGTTAAAATTACGACGGAATCGGACTTTCTACAAATATTATGAATCGGGAACTCACTTTTAAGCTAGAAACCACTAACGGCAACAGCAAAACCATATGTACACGCACACACAAAGGTAGTCATTAAAGCAACAACAAAAAAACACTAAGTCTTGTCAAAGTGGAATTATCTACACTATACATCGACCAGCCGCATCGGAGCTAAATACGTTGACTCTACTCACCCGTCGAACTTTGGAATGCACTAAAGTGCTGTTCGGTGCTGGCGTCCAGGGTAAGCCCAAGTCCGGCTGGTCACTTCACGAGACACAGAATCCACCTTTGAAGCCAGCCGCTATGACCCAACGACGACGCGGGCACGCGGATCCAACCAGCGAACCTCCGCTTTGTCGTTTAATGAACAACCATGGCTCATTGTCGACCAAACCCTAGGCTAAACTCTCCACTGTATGCGGATTGTAAGGTGAGATAAGGGACTGAAAGAATGACTGTAAAAAGGACCTTTCTGAATAGGTTTAGACGGAGCGGCGGTGTAGCCCGACACTGACAATTGTTTAAACGCGCCCGTTCCCACTGCCGTTGTCACGAACGCAGAGAAGCCACCGTACGAATCGAACCAGTTGCGCAGTGGGGTTTTTAGCAGCTTGTAAAACTCAAACTCATTATCGTCACGGAATGTGATGACCGCAGTAAATACCTGCCTTCGGTGAGAGGGGGCACACAAACACACGCCCAACTATTTCGCCAAGAGATGTGAAATCAGAAACGCCCGCAACGCTCACCTTTTCCCCCCCTTGCAGACCCAAAGCATGGGTGTGTGCGTGGGGTACGGGGTATTTACTAGAACGCTGCTGCAAGAGCGTTGTATGGTCAAACAAGCCCCACCACCATGACCGGCACAGCGTGGGGAAGAACCCTTCATTCACAGAAGTTTATTTACTAAAAGGCTGTGCATCATTGTTACTTGTTATATTGTAAATGTCATTAAAATATGTAATTTAAACAGATGAGAACCCATTGAGATTGGCGTTACCTAGTTATATAAAGATGGTTGTTATTTTTTTCAATATATATAATTGTCGTGAGTAATTCGTAAATTTGGATTACGGTATTACATAGCAATGACGTTCTCATGCACTGCCCTACTTTTACATGTTGCAGAGAATTGAACATCGGAATTCTCGCGGTGTATGGGAAATTAACTCTTGAACGCAAATTTGCGAAATTTCTAAAATTCTGACATCACTGTTTAACTATGTGGGATGAAACTGTATACATTTTTTTTAAACTTACAAGCTAATGCAACTTTACCTCAAGCTGGGAGTTGCTAAATTACACAACTTTATGAAACTTCCACCAATTTGTTTTTGCTTCGAGTCTGCAAGTGCTGATATATAAAGCTGGTTGACTTGCAAAATGTTGCATCCAATAGTTAATGCATGTTTTTCCCACTGCTCCGTTAAATTGGGTCGTTGGTCCGGTAAAACTGAATAAATCTACCCATGGATAACACTGTTGGAAGGTCCACGTAAAAGTGAATCAACCTATAAGCCTTTAAGACTTCCTACATGCATCCTCTATGGTGTTTAAAATATTCTAAGCTACAATTACTTTTTTGCTGACATAACTTGTGAAAACCACACAACATTTTGTGGAATTTACCATTTGGGTATTTGGCTATGAACGCGAGATCGCATTAAAACGAGTTATTTTATTGAAATCAGCAACCCCACAAAAACTGATTAGATTGTTGTTGCAGTAGTTTATTTATGACATAATTATAATTTACAACTGTCACATAATATTCAGTATGGTATTTTTATATTTCTTGTGCTCAAATGCTATACCCAGTTCTGACTTCTGATAATTTTTCATACTCAAAAGGTCACGTAAATAAATTAACAAACCCTGCTTTTAAAATGCTACCATTAATTCTCATTTTCACCACAATGTAATAAGTGCATTTTTAAGAGTTTGCAGCATTGTGGTGCGATAATACTATTTTCCTTTACATTTTATATCGCCATTTCAAAAATCCTCCCGAAAATGACACCATCATTATATAATAAGGTATACATGTAATTACCACTGTAAAGTAGTACATGTAAACTCACCTTGGTCGGACTGCTCTTGTGAATACTGCTGCTTTGTAGTTAGTGGAACGTTGTCACCAAAAAACGAAGTTGCAGTGACTCCTGTTTTTTTATACCCAGCATCTGCACGCCTTTATGACCGGATGATGTGGGCGTTTGAAGGAAGATCTGAGTGTTTGAACATGATTTGGGTAAGAAGGAGGGCACTGGTTCAAAACTCATGCAGTACGAAACTGTCAAATTCACGTTCTTCTTTGTTGAAATAAAAAAGGCAAGAATGTTGCGGTTTCTTGGGAGATTTCACAACTGCTAATAACCGAGAACTTCCACATCAATAGCTGCAAAATGTCTTAAAAGTTAAAACGAAAGGGTACTACGGAGCCTTTGTGTCTAATTCAGTGAAAGTGCAATGATGCCTGAAGTCAAGCAAGGAAATACTGTAATTTCCAAAACTGGTTCGCAAGTAGTAAATTATATTTCTATTAAAAAAAACTGCATCTACCTATAATTCATGAGATTTAAATAGACAATGCTATCACCATAATTGGTTTCTTTAAGGTAAGATCTTATAAGTGTAAAGTCAATAGAGCTATATACATATATATACAATTGTTAACAATTTGGTTGCTTTCAACATAATGGTTTTCTGAAAAACAATCGGCTCATTTGCCCACGTGAGAACTTGATTTGTTTGGCTTCGTCAAGTGTTGGAGAGTTTATACAGTATTTCTCATCAACACGATACCTATATAATCTAACTAAAAACAACCTATTATGAATCAGTGCTATAACAACTATATTGATACTAAACCGTTAAACGATAATGAAAGCTTAGTCCAAATACTCGGATTAAAAAGAGAAAGGACAGTACAATGCAACGCACATTATTTCTTCCAATGCCAACGCATTACATCGGGCCAAGTCAAAGTTGAGAAAACACTGCATACAATGCAAATCAGAGAATGTTATGAGAACAACGGTCAAATTCGTCAGCACCAATGGCAAAAATGCACGTGGGTGCAGACACATGAATGCTTTGTGGTTTAAAGGCGACGAGGATATTACCTTTGCGTGTTACCTGTGACGTCCGCTACCTTGCTGGAATGTGGTTGGGTTAGCAGTTGATCCTGAGGGGATAACGTCCCACCACAACTAGGAACCGCAGAGGCTTCACTGTGGCCCCAGGGATGATTGTGGTGGCAGATAGCGAAGGTCTTTGTGGACCGTGTATCCTGTTTGTGTGGCCCCTTGCTGCTCTGTATAAGTGATTATTTTGTACAGATGCAAACATCAAAGAGATTTCGATTTAAAGCTTTCGTGACTGCAGGGATTCATCTTCTTGGTTCTTTCGGTAAAGTCACGTAGAATGGAAATAATAAAAAGAAAACATAATAAAATAATTCTCACGACGTTTCGGCCACAACGCAAGTAGCCGTCCTCAGGTGGAGAACAGGTCTGTCGAGGACGGCTGCTTGCATTGTGGCCGAAACGTCGTGAGAATGATTTTATTATGTTTTATTTTTATTATTTTATTATTTCTATTCTACGTAACCTTACCGAAAGAAACAAGAAGATCAAAGAGATTGTAATTACACTGAAGGCAGAGGGATGTGGGAAGGTGGGAGGGGGCATGGCAGCCACTCTTCAGCTTTCTGTATAATTGAACAAACATTTGTTGATATTGCGTTGGCAGTGGTTCAAAAGCACAAATAACCAAAAAATACTCAACACGTTAATTCATAATACTGCCTTAAAATAAAAAAAAGTAGGTGATGCTTTGGGCGATGTCCCTTCTTCATGACATGTTCTTTTAAACCAATGATATTGACGAACATGTTGCACTTTAAGAAAATGTCTCTCCACCAAATTGGTTCCCGCACCCTACTGGAGAGATTCGGTGCACTCCTCACCCGAGTTCCCATGGCGAGATGTTAACTATCTCACCTGGTATACAGGAGGTTGCGGGTTCAATCCCGACCCTGACAACTGTATATTTAGAGTTGGCATGTTCTCTCAGTGGTCACGTGGATTTTTCTTCGGGTCATCCGGATTTTCCCTCCACATTTAAAAACATGCGTTAGTGTATTTGGCTGCTATAAATTCCCACGTGATAAGCCACTTCATTGAGCTATAATTTGTGGCCAGATTGCTTCTAAAAAAAGAGCTATATAGCTCTGTGGGCCATACCTGGTAAAATAAAAATTAACCCGTAAAAACAAAGTTTTTCACTATAAATCCTTTATATGCGTGTTCAATGGGCCACAACCCAGCCCACATTGGTCTTTGAAACGGGCGGCTAGAGTCCTCTCGTCCTCTGGCTTGAGATGGCTGCCACCTATGGGTCAGATGATTGCCTGCCACCATTAAGCAATTGGTAATTAAATATAAAAAAATGTTTTCTAAAAAGTGTAAAATTTTGGAGAAAAAAAAATCACGAAAATAAATTGTCACGCACAACGAGTCTGTGTGCAAAATGTCAGCTCGATTGGATCACGGGAAGTGGGTTAAAAAACGACCGAAAGATTTGCACGGTCGTAAGCGCGCAAGCAAGCAAGCAAGTGAACTTAATATAAAGGATTTAAAAATGGTTCAGTTTAGAACAAATTGATATTGAAAGTGGAATGATTCTATGCAACACCCCTATCTCTTGTGATTGAACGACTTTTTGTGATTCAGAATAATAATTAAATTCAATAACTACTGATTGTTTTACAATGTTGAATGTAGCAGCATGCAGTTGCTGCGAGAGGTAAGTGAACCAACGCCATTAAAACACATTCGGATAAAAAATGAATTATTATGCACGAAATTTGATGCACTATCACGAGCCCAAGATCTGATATTGCAGTCGTTGATTAATCGATGAGCCATTAACCTGCGAGTGGATACCCCACCATGGCTGACCAAAACAATTATGGGCACGATATTAGTAACTAAATTCATATTGTTACATTTTCAGTAGAACTACCAATCCATTTCACATGTGCAACAGCTACAAGGTCAGTGATATTTTACTAAGCTTTTGTAAGTACTACATTGGATTGCACTTGACTCGCTGACTGAAGGTTGTAAGATAAAATCCTGGTGGGCATTCACTGCTAGATGAGTGTTTCCTTGCCGTGTCAATGATGGCGGTTATTTGACCATACTTGACCATGTTGGTCATTGCGGATGGGTGAAGGGGGGGGGGGAGTCCAAAACTGGTTCGAATAACACTAGCCACTGGTGTTAGTTAGCTATGGTTATCCCAGGTCACCGTGTTTGTAGCGCAGTGCACCAGCTACTATCTCACCACTTCACCTGCCCATCATCCCTCTTCAGTTGCTAAAACAGGTACCACTTTACAAGAAGCGACCAGTGGTTAGCTCATGGAGATACTGATCACTGCAGCAGAAATGCAGAATATTCAATGCTGCGTCAACAGGTTATTTTAGAAATGAAAATCATTGTGGTTGCATTTCGTGAACAGCTGTTTATCAGTAACCAACAGAAAAACCTCGTGAGTGAAGTTAAGAGATTGACGCAATCTTTAGAAATGTCAGCACAAAATAATTTGTATCATGGGTTTTTTCGGTGGATACTGTGACTCATTTGCATTTAATTCAAGTTTGACGCATGAAGAAAACATTTTTTGGTCACAAATAGTTTCCCCCCCCCCACACAGATGAAACTAAAATAGATGTACGTAATTTAAGCGTGAGTGTATACAAAACTTTAGAAAAGATCAGTGTGCGGTTAGGATTTTCGGTTTTGCATCTCCAAAACTTTAACCTGTTCATTAGCGATGGTGAGCGATAACCTTAATCAGCTTCACCTGTTGAGTGTTCTGAACATGAACTGTCATAAAACAACTCACATGGTTGAATAATACTGCCTTAAATAGAAAAAAAAATCTATAATAGACGTTTAGGGCAATGCCTCTTCTTCGTAGCAAGTCATAAGACTGGTCAAATAGCGTCAGCAATCCCCCCAAAAATGTGCCATTTTTTCGAGCCAGTCTAATGAAAAAATTAAGCCAAGCATACATGTCACTCATTACCTGAACTGTCTTATGTGCAAGTAAAAACAAAGGCCTTTGTTTAGCACTATGCACTCTAGATGTATGCACACATCCGGCAATGCTAATAAGACGCAGCCACACCGGACGCCCACCAGATTTACAGGCGGCCATATGCATTCCTCGAATGCTTAGAATGTACATTGCGAAAGTCATCATCTTTTGTGTTCCACCTGTAAGTAGCGTGAACAAAATCAATGTCCAAAATCATTATACAAAGGTGAACATTTGAAGTCATTAACATCAGTTCAACCAGTGGCATGGACTTACTGTAACAGTCTACACTTTTCAAATTAGAGGAATGGAAACCAAAACTGACCTGCAGGGTTCCATGTCTGGATCAGGGACGTGCGGGCAGGGGAGGCAGGGGAGGCAGAGCCTCGGCTGTCATACTCCAATGAAAATAGCTGTTATGAAAAGTAAAAAAAAAAGAATAATCAAATCAAATAAATGTTAAGATTTTCCCACTGATCTGTGTTATAAATGTAATTTATGTACGATTCCAATCATTTTAATAGTCAAGATCGCCAAATTTGCGGAGCTCCGCTGCAAATACAGGGAGAGACGAGAGGTGAGGCATCGATGAGCTCAGCCTCCCCTCTGATTGCGCAACCCCTCAGTAACTGGATGGAGGGCGGGCAATCAGCGCGTGCCTGTTACTATCTCAGTATGTCACCAATGTAATGTTTGTAGACCCCTTCATTTCATGTCCTCGCCTTCCATACTCCAGGTAACTTATTTCATGTATGTGTATAAAGATATTTAGGCTCGCTGGTCTCGTCATAAAACTGCAATGAAAAAGCACCAGGGGAGGCAGCTATCACATCTGCCTCATTGAGGGGGACTTGTCTAACACGCCCCCCTCAGCGAGGCCACACCTCCTCAGCGAAGCCACGCCTCCTCAGTGTGTGAATCTGGCTCTGACACGAGCCAGTCCCTCCCCAGCCATTGACCTCACCGCACGTCACTGGTCTGGTAATCATTGAACAGTCACTGGACGACTCGTTACAGTTGTATTTGCAACTTGGGAAACCCCCATAACATATTCGTGTTATGCTATCTCAATAATTGCCAAAGGAAAACAGACGTGTTTTCTTCTAGTTAAAGAGGTGATATGCAGGGGATTGTACATACCATGAGTTTTGGTTTTCTTATATATATTTCGTTTTTTTATGATTAGCCACTGATTGTATTAACAGCGTCTAGGCATCACCGATCGATTGGCTGCTAAAAATGCGTTTCATTTTTATTTCGTTGGCTAATATGTCATGGTGCGTTTCTATGGTTATTGGCTAAACCAGGGGTGGTGAACCTTTGTTTCTGCCAAGGTCCATTTGGATATTTATAGCATCATTCGCGGGCCATACAAAATTATCAACTTAAAATTTGCCTGTTATATTTGGTCAAACATTTAATTAACTCACCCCTAATGTGATGGCTGGAACGGCTTCGCTTTGGCGAGGCGTGTGATGTTAGCTGTTAGCTGATGATGTTGCTACTCGCAACTGCTTTTCCAGGTTTGCTCCGAGATTGATTGAATTTCGAGTCCCGCCTGCGGTTGCCTTGGCAGGGCCACACCAAATGATTTCGCGGGCCGTATCCGGACGTTCCCTACCCCTGGACTAAACAGTTCCAGCATCTTCAGCCATGAACCACTGCCTCCCCCCAGGATGTCGCTGTCAGTCTCTCACGCATATCATTGCTCCATTTTCGTGAATTATTTACGAAAATGAAGCAGCTGCACTTCGACCGTATGAAGTATACATTTACATGCAATGCACGTCATGCTCGCGGTCAATTTCATTTTAAATATATTGAACAATAATTTCCAGCTCTTTGTCAATCCACTCCTGCATGAAGGCATCTGGTCCATCATATGCGATGTCAGTTGTGGTTTCTTTTACTATACTTCACTACAATTGTCAGTCTTGGTTTGGCGATTTGGCCCGAGGGTGGCGAGGGAGATAGGATGTTAAGGATCGATTCAGATATCACTCGGCACTAACGTTTCGCATGGCCAGGAATCGAACTCGGGTTTCCATATTCCACTCCCCCTTACTCCCTAACGTTAAAAATAGGAGGTTGTACAAGTAGTGGATGCACACCAGCTCATTTCATCGCTCCATCTCCACAGTGGACGTAACACAGAGGAGTTATTTCCCTTGGTTGCCACTACCATTCATTTAAAGAATAAAACATCGCATTACATTCGCACTAAACTAAAATATCGATTCACACACGTGTAGGGTCTCGAAATGACTCACACCGACATGGAGTAACAGGTCACCTGCTTACACTTTATTCATCCTACTCTCGTACCCGTTGTCGGCACTCCTACGACTGCCTTCCACCGTCACCACACACACCGCTTCTCCAACTACCCGCTCTCACCTTCTCTCTCCTATCTCACCGCTGCCCTCTCCTACGCTGCCCGTACCCACTAACCCGTCTGCCCCAGGCGGGGGGTTCAGCCAACACCCGCCCAGCGACGGCATGAGGGGGGCACGGTCCCGTTGCCGGCTCATGACACGCCAACAGCGAGATGTCTTCTCTCTTGGTCCCCAAACTACTCCACTTTGCTCACGCACACTCCCGCTTGTATACCCCTCCTCATTCCGAGTCCTCACGTGCTCCCCACTTAAGCTGTCGCCTGCACGGCACCTCTCGCACTCATTAATCCCTAATCATCGCCCCCATCTCCCGGCTCTCCGGCACCAACCTCATGCTCCAACGCGCACACCTGCTCGTCCTCGATTGCACCCGCTCAACTGCGCGCACTGCGTACATCTCTACTCTACACACGCACTACTTACACATACACAGGTTTTGGCAGCGTAATCAAATTCATTGACGTTTAATTGATCAATATCTTCCAAGCCTAAATACCGGTATTTTGATACACAAATTGGGGGTGCATCTTATTCTCCAGTGCGTCTTGTAGTCAGGATAGATATGCAGAAACTGTCTCCACCATTATATCTGACTGCACATAAACAAATATATTGTTTACACAACACATCGGCCCAATGGCCTTTTGGGAGTGCATCATATAAGCAGCATCGATTCAACTATTGGAGAATGTATTATTGGTTCTTTCGGTAAAGTCACGTAGAAGGGAAATAATAAAATACTAAAAATAAAACAATAAAATTCTCACGACGTTTGGATTGCAACACAAGCAATCATCACAGCAAGAACATTTCCTTGCTGTGACTTTACCGAAAGAACCAAGAATATGAATCCCTGCAGTCACGAAAGTTTTAAATCAAGACAATTCGTTTGTTTAAAAAATAACAAATACGTGGAGAGACAAGTGTGTGAATGAGACAAATTGTCTACGTATCTATTTTGTTATTTATATTCTCGACCACGACGCTAATGATGAGTATTTTGTTGATAATCGGCAGTACATTATTAAGGAAGTTTTTTTTTTATCGAGCGCTCGACAATTTCAAAATTTCTACACTCCCGATTACGGTCCCATGCGAGGGGGCGGGGTCAACATAGGAGGCGGGGTCTACAGAGGGGGCGTGGTTAAAGCTACCTTTGGATTCCATACAGCGCATAGACAGCGAACTCCACTGGCACCGCTCATGATTGGTTCAGAGTTTCGGCTCGTGCCAAATCTTGCCAATCGCGCGCCAACCCCGGCCAGGGTCTCTCCTATACGTTGTACGATTTGTGAACGTGTTTTCGTCGAGAGGGCCGAACAAAGGCGGGAAACCCCAGGCCGCGGTATTTTGTTGTACGCGCTCGGGAATTATAGTTTCGTGTTCTTTGTTATTTATCATCGTAGCACGCAATGTTAGAGCGGGAGGAGGGGGGTGTGTGTTACGAGACGGGTATTTAGCGTCGTAACGACTGCCCCTCCCCGGCTTTGATTTTGCCCGAAAGCAGGTTTGTTGGCCCGACCCGGCCTCTTCAGGTCTTCCGTTCTCGGTAGGGATTCTAGGCAAGCCCCACGCTGTGACCTCGGGCCTACTTGCCCCACTCACCTCCTCCGGCAACGTGAAAATTTAATCATTTGTGCCCTCAGATCGGTGCTGTAATGTGGCAAAAATGCGTGTTGTTATTTGTGACCGATGTCCCATTTATCGACAGGCGTTGCGTGGGAATGTGTTGAATTCAGTGAGTCCAGCTAGGGGGATAGAATGTATTTTGCACGATTGTATATTCAGTATTGTACTGTGTTACTGTGTTTGTACGTGGCCTTGAAGTGCACGTAGCCTGGCACAAGCGCGCTGTGGTGGCTTCACCGCTTGGTGGCGAATTGCGATTAATCTACGTTGTGGGATAAGTACGCGTGGTATTTATTCATGCGATGTACACGTGTTTGTTTTGAGAATGCCCAATCTGTATGTGCACGTGTACCTAATGAGTTGTGCGCCTTTTGGCGTCATCTGGTCCAACACCATGTGAGACTAGGCTCTAAGGAAAGCTGTCTAGGGTGTGGACCAATCAATTTCAAGGACAGTGCATACATTATCAGAGTTATGTTTTTTGTTTGCATTATGACTGCAGGTATTGTGGTCTATGCAAACATAACTCCTTGTAAAAAAAAGGTGTCAGTTTTGTTGTCAGATAAAGGGGTAAAAAAACTATTATCAATGTGTGTCTAATTTAACACACGTGTGGGCATGGCCGAGGGGCTGCGTTCTAATTACGCAGAAAGGACAGAAAGCTGGGACTCGGCGTAAATAATGGAGCCTATGCATATAGCTAAATTAATGTCTGTCCATACGTAGGCGTGAGATGAAACTGCAAACATTGCAGGACAATGCGATGATGGTTTCAGGAGACATTCAGCTCGCTGACAACATAACCAAGAGGATAATAAACTACTACATTGTCTTGCACTCCTGTTTGCAATTCAAATTTCATCAGTATAAACGTAACTACATTCATGTATTTGCTGTTATGTGTTTTATTTCCGGTATGTATAAGGGAAACCGAGTGTTTTGCGTTAGATACTGATGCAACGCGAAAATGTGTTTTTGGTTACCATTTTTTGTTTTGGAACAAAGAGAGACTTATCCAGAAAGGGCAACATTTCGACTTACACCAGGAAAGTCCTCTGGAAAAGTTGGCATATTGTTTTGTTCCTCGGTGATGATTTCTTCGACGTGATTATGAAAATATTGGGTTGTGTATGCAGATGGTGTGCTTTAAGTGTCCATGAGTATACGTTGAATCAACGGCACGTTTGTTGTGTGTTCTGTTGGGATCTCTTAATTTGTATGTTGTGAAGCAGGTTGTTGATAAACTTTACCATGGCCTTGGAGGACGAGACTGGTAAGGATGTCATGGAAGAAGCGTTGGAAATGGCTGACAAGGGTGAGGATACGGAGACGTCGTTGGCTGAACCTCAAGCTGAGAGTTCGCAGCCAAACATGAACGCAAGCCCTTGCACTCCTGAAATTGGTGACGTTCCTCATGGCAGTCCCATGCAAGTAGAGGAACAATCGATGTCGGCAAAAAGTGACATATGTGAGAGGATTGAGGATGATAACGCCGACGAAGCTGCAGAAGCCGCAGCAGGGACTCAAAATGGCGAGAGGACAGAGACGGAAGAGGATCCCGACAACGGGTTAGGGGAGGACCTTGTGGTGTCTATGGAGGAGATGGAGTTACTCGTGGACAAACACCTTGCGGAATACGCCGATTTCCACAAGCAATGCATGACGTTGCAGGAGGTGCAGCTTTTGCTGTCCCAGCGAGAGGAGAATGTGGCTAACATTGACCACATCTTCAGTGGCTTTAAAATGTAAGAATAGCGTTGAATTGTGTGTTATTTCCCTTTGCTCGATCAGAACTTGGCGGCCACATGCCTTTTGCATGCCTACGCTTCATGGATGCTCACCATTGTATGTTGGATAGGCGCGTTTGCAGATGAGTACTCATACCTGTCAATCCATATGGTTTACCCGTATTCTTGTACAGGGAAATTGAGTTTTCAGGTCCATACGGTGTACAGTCGTTTCAATACGGCCACATTTTTTTGTCTATTTGTTTGTGTTTCTCCGTTGTGATGAAACTGTAGGATGAACGTTGAGATTTATAAGGGCACGGGGTGACCAGTATTTGGTCTGATAAGAAAGCCACTGATAATGGGTTGACAGGTAGGTATGAGTACTTCTGGCATCAAACTTGGCTGACTGTTGGACAGTTGTATGAGTGATCCAACAGGAGAAGCCCCATTGCACCAATGGACATACGTTAAATATACATATTATATCTTAATGTCGACTGCTTGCTAAGACATATATTTTGATCTTTAGGACTGTGAACCATATACAAGGACAAGTGAGAGAGCTGTATATAAAACTAGGGCTTAATTTTGACGAAGTGGAATCCCTTGCTGATGCTGCCATTGAAATAGCTACCACAACTGGCAAAGAGACATCGAATGACATCATTGAAATCCTGGATGATGAGGATGAGGATGCTGAGGCTAACAGTGAAACAGGTTGGTCACTGCATGCATGTTTATTTTGTTACAATTTATAGTTTTTGTTCTTTACGCATTATTTTTTCCTGTACCTCTGACTCGTTTTGTTCTGATATTCCACTTTAATGTTCTGTGCTGATGCACCACGGATCTCCCTTGCAGGCTAGCTGGGTCACTGGATAAACGGAACTTTCAGTTTAAACAAATAAACAGATTTTTTTTAGATTGTGCTAATAATGGCATGAACGTGAAAGACACTGCAATGTACAGACACTTAATAGTATATTATTTATGTACGGTTTGTATACAGGAGGCTCAAATGTTAAGGACTCCAATCGGGGCAAAACTATCAAGGATCTGAATGAAGAGGAGGTATTTATTTTATTTTTGCCTCAGATATGCATAAATGCATATCATGTGAAACATTGTGCAGTATTTGTCGGCAATTAAAATGCTCAGTCATTAATCAGTACAGTCGTGTTTTGTGACAAAGCGTGTATCTAGTAATTTAGTATTTTTTGTAAACGAACCAATGTGTAATTAAAATGTAATTGTGTAACCTCATTTTTTAGTTCCACAGTCAACATTCAGTTGCAATCTGCAGTCAGTTGTATGATTTTAATTTACATTACTTGATGCAATTATCTTTTTGTACATTTATATTAAAAAAAATCATATTTATGAGCTCTTAACTACAGTTGTAACGTTTGGAATATTTCCACAGGTGAAAGCCATTATGATGGTCATTAGAGATTCTATGAAGGAGGTACAATGTTGCCTCTCCACTATAAAGGAAATGCGTGTAAAAGAAGATGCCCATTCTTCCATGTGGCGAGATTCCACGCAAAAAAAAGGTACATATGCTTTTTAGAGCTCTTCATCAATCATGTCTGACCATACTTCATCATACTCGTCACTGCATAGTATATTAAATATACTATTCTTTTTGATGTTGGATAAAAGGTGAAGTAACAGCCCAGCAATACCTTGCTCAAGCCACTGCTTGAGCAATATCGCTGCACTCGGAGGTCTACAGACTACTACCCACGTTTCCCTGACTTGTCAATGTATTGTGTACCGATTCGTACTGCTTGGGTGGACAGAGGCAAGGGGGATTTTTTTTAAGTTGCCCAGTGTTTCAACTGCTATGCCAGGATATCGAACTGACGAGCACTATAATAGAGGTTTTTTTGGGGTTAGATCGCGTCGTTGAAACCCGCCACCACCCGTTCGGATAGCTATCGACTTAGTGCTGCGTGGAAGCGAATCCTCAAATAAAACATTGTTTAAATGCATGCCTATACAAGGCACCATAATTAAATAGGGATTACCGTTGGTACGGCTATTTTAATATACACATGGGACAAGAAGGACAGATCAAAGGGCTCGTATAATGCGCATGCATAATGTACATTGGCTCATTAATCCCCTCCCCCACTTTGCGCAAGAGCGCAGAAGTGTGGTCACCACATCTACGCCTCTATAAGGAACGAAACAGGTGGACTTCTCCAGGAAACTGGCTGTCGCCTGATGAAGCTAGTTGTAATTACTGGCGAAACGTCATACTCAGATTGTAAATGTTGTGGCTTGGCTCTCCAACACACTGGTGTGCTGTACTAGTGACGAATTGGCAGGTGCTGTTTATGTGACAACCCTTACTAGTTGGCTGTGTCGGGTGTTGGTGGGTTTTACGCGATCTAACCCAAAAAAGCCTCGATTATGGATGATATTGGTCGCGAAAGCCTACGTGTTAAATTGACGACCACTATATTGCAAGTCCATTGCGCTAAACAGTACACCATGGCAGATGATTGCTCATACTTCACATGGTATATTCAATCGAATGTCCATTTGCAAATCTTTTCACTTGTGATGTCATTCCATTTCTTAAAGGGCAGATGTTTTCGTTGGTTTTGTTTTCAGCTAATGCCGACACTCAACTCGAGGTAAACAGTGCTGCTTCCTTGACGGGGAGCCAGTCTCAGCCTTCATCGCCCACGGAGCCCGGAGCAGATAACGAAGCTGGCAGCATCCGACCAGAGCAGCGCTTCGAGTCTGGGCAGCCCACGGCAGTTGGTGATGAGATTTTGCTGGGCATGCGCGTCCTTGGCAAGAAGCGGACGAAGACATGGCATCGTGGCATTCTTGTAGCCATCGTCTCATCCGGTATCTATCCCAACACTTCAGTTTGATTAAGTACAATTGAAAAAGCACTTCAAAATGTGTAATTCGTTTTGCATGAATTGTGCTTGATTTACAGTTAATCACTTTTTTGTTTGCTTTATGTCAATACGAGAAGCCAGCGGCTTCAAGTACAAAGTTAAATTTGACAGCAAGGGGAAGAGCTTGCTGTCAGGAAATCACATAGCGTACGATCGTCATCCGGAATCCGAGAGCCTTGTTGTCGGCAGTAGAGTTGTGGCAAAATACAAAGACGGCACCTCGGTGTGGCTGTACGCGGGCATTGTGGCTGAGACGCCGCACAGAACCAACAAGTACAGGTAATTATAATCAATCGGCTTGTGTTTTGCATGGTTAACAATGGTAATGCTGGAATACCTCTGCTGTTGCAGAGTGGTAGAATATTGCATGTATTATTCGAAGAGTTTGTAAGTGTACAATGAATGCATCAAATCACGTGTCTTAGAATCTAAATGTTTTTTTTCAAGTTGTGTATATTGTATACAATGCGTAAATCCTCCCAACTGCTTGAAGTCATTTTCAGCACTCTTAAAAAAGTGGTGCGTATTCAATCACAACTGCCCTTAATTACAACAATTGATTGAATTGAGGGGGCAAATTGTTACCCTTGCTCTGGGAAATGTGATTGTAATATGAAACGTAATACAGTATACATTTAACGTTTACAAAGTAATGAGTGACGTTCTGTTTTGCAAGCTAATCACAGCATTGGTTGGATATATTTTATTGACAGTGCACATCGACTTGGAATTGACGCGACTGCACAGCACGACACGCATCTTTTATGCGGATGGCACACCAGATTTCAGTTTTTTTCATTTTGCGGCCAGTGAAATTGTTTTATAAATGTCAGCAGAATCAGTAAGCAAAAGGGGATGAGCACAAGTTTTGTTTATTGTAACAGAAACTCGGTGATGTGATATAAATGCAATTAATGGTGAATTGGACTGTTTAATGTGTAAATAGTTTAGATCTTTAGAATCTAAACAATGCAAATATTCAATACAATCAAAAATTTGCAATGTTTGTGCATTTTCTGGATGTGAAGTTTAATTGTATATTCATACATTGTTACAGGTTTCTCATTTTTTTCGATGATGGATATGCAAGCTACGTCACACTTTTAGAATTATACGAAGTATGCAGACAGTGTAAGTTCTATCATGCTTGACAATCAACACTAACATTATCTTTCTATATGCCTCTGCATCAACCTTTATCACATGTCATTCTTACAACTAAAAGTGTCATCTCTATCACATTGTTGACTGGTGATTTCTGAGAGATGATTGTACCTTTTTTCTTGTTTTGTGGTGTTGCGATAATGAATCTTGAATTTCACATGTAGTAACCAACAGTTGGGAAGACGTGGATGATCGTGCAAGCAGGGAATTTATGGAGGATTACATCAAGTCATACCCAAACCGCCCCATGGTTCTCCTGAAGCCTGGACAGAACATCAAGACTGAGTGGGAGGGCACATGGTGGAAGTCTCGTATTGAAGAGGTTGATGGCAGCCTCGTTAAAATCGTATTCCTGGTGAGAATTGCAAGCTGGAAGACCTCGCTATGCCATGGATATGGTTTTAGCGTACTTTATCTGACTGATATTCTTGGTTCTTTCGGTAAAGTTACGTAGAAGGGAAATAATAAAATAATATTGTTGTTTTATATTTATATTTTTTCCCTTCTACGTGACTTTACCGAAAGAACCAAGAATATTAATCCCTGCAGTCACGAAAGCTTTAAATCAAAATTTATCTGACTGGTTAATGAGATTGCTGGTGAGGGGTGGGCCCAGGAACGGATAAGGTGGTATTACATGTCATCTATACTGTATTAGTTGTGACTGGGAAATCAAACTTCGGCCGGTTCATAGCGCAGTGCTATAACCACTGCACCACTGCTCTTCTGTTTGCTAATATTAAGTGATTACCATGGTCATATATATTTTATCATGTACAGTCGACCCTCAATATTTGTGGGGATTTTATAATTGCGGTTTTGTGTATTCACGGCAAATTTATTGGAGTGTTATTGGAAATTTGCGGGGTTGTGTTTTAATTATTCACGGCCGTGAAATACCTGACAAGTTGTACTGTACAAATGCATGAGAGCGGTGTGGATCATGAAAGCGGCGTGAGGTGCCATGGTGACGAGATGTTAACTCCCTCGCCTGGTATGCAGGAGGTCATGGATTCGATCCCAACCCTGATGCATGTATGTTTGGAGTTTTGATGTTCTCATTTACATTGTCCAGTTCAGCCTTTTTTATTTTTATATATCTTAAATGTGTACGTGCAATGAAGATTGAACGTGAAAATACTTGGCAGAAACTCTCAAGTTCGTGTCATTTCTTTCTAGATTGATGAGCGCTGCGAATGGATCTACAGAGGCTCCACAAGGCTGGAGCCCATGCATACCCTTAAACACTACCACACTGAAAAGAAACCCGGACAACGGATGAGACCCACTACTGGTCAGTCCCAGAAACTTCACTGGCCACCAAAGCCATTCCAAAATAATGATTGTTGGTATAATTTGCTCACGATTTACAATTAGTAGTTTCAATTACAGCATTGAATGTTGAGCTAGATTTGTAACTGTGCACATGGTTAATGCATTGTTTTTTTTTGCAGCTGGACGAAACAAGGGTGGTCCTGTTGTTCAGTACCCTCAGCAGGAGCCCCAGCAGCAGCACACCAAACCCCAAACTCCAGCTAGTGCTTTGGGTTCCCCAATCCAGGCACCTTTCATATCTCATACGGTGTCGCTGAGCTCCCAATTTGCAATACAGGATGCACAAACGTGGATACCTCCAATAGACAAAACAAGTCCTCCACAGAGACTGGGAAGACCACCTTTATTCCCATCTTCCACGAATTTTAATTTTTCAATGCCCAGTCCTTCAGCCCAGTTCCCCACAAGTCCCAGCAGCTCTGCAGTGCTTCAACCCGGTGCCCAGATGTCACAGAGTGGCGGTTTCCAACCATATGGAAAGCCTACCTTGAGCAGGCAGAGGTGCGCTAATACAGTTCTTATTGGTTGCTACCGGTTACAGTTTTTTTTACTTAATCTAATATAACATTGCAATTGTGCAAAATAATACATTGTAATTATGCAATCGTTAAATACCTGTCATATGATTGCTCTGTTTGATTTGTCTTATAGCTCCAGCCATTCGGAATCGTCTTTGAATTCGGCCAACCGTAAGCAGGTGGCCAAGAAAAGCACTACCTTCCGCCAGGTGACCACATCCACCAGAATTACTGACTCCGATATCAGCTGGCCTGCCACAAACTACAGCTACATGCCACGGTGAGTTACTCACATCTGTGACCATAGCTATCAAAATATTGAGTCAGATTTTTAATAGTTTTTTACTGTTACGCTACATGCATGTATTGTATATGGGAGGAGCAGTGATACAATGATTAATGCAATGGATTGTGAACTTGGTGACCTGATTTCGACTGGGCCACAGCTAACATCAGTGGTGAATTATATCTGAACATAATTCTAGGTTTTTGTTTTCGCTACATTGACCCCACCTGAAGAAGGACGCTTGTATTGCGCCCGAAACGTCGTGATTTTATTTTAGTTGTTTTCATTCTATTTTATTTCATTCATTAATTTTTTTACCTACGTGATTTTACCAAAAAAAAAAACAAAGTATGATATCTGAACAGTTCTTAAAGCCCAACTATAACTGACCGGCAAGTTGTGGAAGTATTTTACAAACGAACATCAAGACCGACATGGCACGGGGAGGTTGTCATTCATTTGATTAATAAATGAATGTATATATGGGATATATTTGAGTCAAATGACCTTGGGAACCACTTGTGCTACATTCACCACAATGAAAAAAAACATTACTTTTGAATTTACCCGCAACCAAGACTTGTAACAATTCATAAAATCGAGAGTTGGTTCGGTGAGCAAATCGTTACTTGGGAGCTCATGTTGCACTCTGCCTGCCTGTCAAAACAAATGACTTCAGATGTATCGTTCTAAGGCCGTTCTCATATTTTGCAGCCCAGTGGATTTAACAGGACCCCCTGCCCGTAGCTCTGCAGGGGAGCGTGTTGTTCGCGGGCATTCCGAGTACGTGCAGGAAGACATCTCGCATAATGTGGGAGAGTCGCAGATGTACATGCCCACCAATAGCAAAATGGAAGTGAGTATTCTATTATTTTTTTAATATTTTACCTACGTGACTTTACCAAAAAAACCTAATAGTATGGATCCTTGCAGTCACGAAAGCTTCAAATCTAGAATGAGTATTTTTTGTTTCGTTAGCTATAAACTAAAATGTATATTACATGAAATCGTCCTGCAACGCACCTGATCTTGTCAGATCTTGGGAGCAAAGTGTGCTTGGATAGTGTTGGATTGGCAACTACTGGACATAACAGGTTTCATAGGATACTGTGGGGCTACGTTGTGGGTAGCAGAGGGCAGTTAAGATTAAGTATGGTCTAACAACTCCCACGACTCACATGGTGCATCGAGGCCCTCGCTCAGCATTGGATTGACAAAAGGCTTGTACTGTACATGTTTATATTACTTGAAACCTGAAATGTGTGCGTTACGTACGTATATGAATGTGTATGTGCTTCAGTATTCGCGGGGACACGTTCATGGAGAATGGTGGGAATTTCTTATAAATAAATATGAATACTTAAAGAGAAAAATAAAAATAGAGTTAGGCGGCATAACATATTATGTTTAAACGTCAACATATAAACTATATATTCATGAATACATATATTGTACAGTAATACCTCGTATACAAAAGAATATGTTTTTGCCTTTCTGTCAATAGGTGTTAAGATGGTCAAACACCAAGTAGATACCTTTTGAAAGGAATCGGGTCTGCATTAACAATGTGCATTTGTGGTAAAACATGCAAACAAACATGCTCTGGTAATATATGTATAGTTTTTTTACTGATAGGCCTACACTAGAGACAGCCGAAAAAAATCTAATAGCGCGGCAATAAATTTGTCGCCAATGTGTCAAACCCTGATTAGAAAGCCCGCAAATATTGAGAGTTTACTGTATTCTTGATTAGGGGTTAAAAGTACATCTTCACTGATGTCGTGGTTTCCTTCTATCGTGTCTCTTCAGGCTCTGGCAACATACCCAATATACAAGGCGCCGAAAGAGAAGCTGTTGTACGTTCCACACGCATGTGGCCAGAGCTGCTTGAGGAGTTTACGGCCAGCCAACCTCGACAAGTACAAGGGCAGGAACCCACTCCTAGTTCCACTCCTTTATGACTTTAGGCGACTCAGCGCACGCCGGAAGATCAACCGCAAGGTTTGGAATGCAATTTTGCAGTGACTCATCCTCAGTTATTTCCTCCACTAACAGTTACTTGTTGGCTTATTTACTGCTCGTTGACTATATTACGATCCATGTATTTGTAAGACTGCGTCGCTGTTGTTGCAAAGAGCCGCTCTTGGTGGCCACGTGTCTAACTTTCCATTTTTACACAGGCGCCGTTCCACATGATGTACAAGGCGCCGTGTGGCCGCAGCCTGCGCTGCATGATGGAGGTGCAGCGCTACCTGTTTGAGACGTACGCCAACTTCCTCTTCCTCGAGCAGTTTTGCTTCGACCCGTACGTGATGGCAGAGCGGCGCATCAGCACCGTGAAGCCGCTGTACTGCGTTCGCGACATCACAAACGGCGTGGAGGATGTGCCCGTGTCGTGCGTGAACGAGATCGATTCGGAGCCGCCGCCGGACGCCGCGTACAGCAAAGTGCGCATCCCCGAGCATGGAGTCTTCATCAACACGAGCTCCGAGTTCCTCGTGTGCTGCAGCTGCACCGACGGCTGTCAAGACAAGTGAGCACCCCGCACTACACACTTGTTGTTGTTGCATTGTGCAAACAATTAGTCACTCAAATGTGCATGCATGAACAACAGCCCTTTCAAATCACATTATTTGTGCATACTGTGGTGTTGCTGTGTGGTTTGTACACAATTGATAATTTGCAAGTCATTTTCATACTTAGCAAATGTGGACTGTGACGTCTGCAAACTTAGCTTGCTAATTTTCTAATAACGTTATGGGCTTCTTTATAATCTATAGTGAAGTAGAGGAGGGGGGGGGGTTGTTTACATACCCACCATATCAACCAGGGGAGTTGCTGGCTTTGAACCACAAACCTTTGCAAAAAACGACGACCAATGCCCTACTGCTTGGTAGCCCCTTTTTCAGTTGCTTGCTGGATGAGGGCCTGCGCATGCCATACTTGTCATGGGCTTAGTTGGACCATTAACCATGCTGGTCACTGCGGGTTAGTGAAGGCTCGGAGCATACAAGTCCAGTATAACAATGGATTTTGCAGCACTTCCCCCTCCTGCCTACCACTTAACCCCATAGCCTTTAATACCTGCTTTGCATGGTGGTTTCATATCCCATCACTGTCTAGGCCTTACCCTGTCTCTATTTGTCTATTTAAGATATCAATTGATTCACATTTTCAATCTCATTTTGCATTTACTTGAAGCCAGTCAAGAGGACATTGAGACGAAGTCTATCAAGGGAGACCTATGTCACAAAACAATATACAGGCAGACCTCGCTTAGCGCAACCCTGTAGAATGCTGATTCGTAATAGTGCTCTTTGTCCTGGTGAACATGTTTTCAAAATATTAAAACAAATCTATTAAGTGCTTATGAGTGAGAACATGCAGCAGTGCTGGCCGAGGAAACGCACCCATTCCCATCATTCACTCAGCCAATGAGAGTGATGTATGCTCAGAGCCTCACCCCCTTTGATACGATTATCACGATTCGTAGTCATGATTACATACAAAACATTTTTTTATTTTCAACGTAATTACAGTACAAGTGAAAACTCATGAGACCAGAGTAGTTTCAGGCTCCACCTAAAATTAACCTCATGACAGAAATGTAGACTAAAGGCATCACTAAGATCACAGAAGTCCTGGAACCCTTGCCTGAGTGACCCGGATTGGGAGTGCAGCATTTCCTACTTCGTCTCCCACCGCTAATTCGATGAGCGCTCACTTCTCCAGGAACGCATCTTGAGCGCTAAGTGAGGTCTGCCTCTCGTACATTTGATTAAATATCGAAAAGGGTATACAGCAGCAACATTAACAAATACAAAACAAACTTTTTACTTTTACGTAACATCAAGAAATGAAAATAAGCAGTAGAACGTTTTAAATGTAACTTAACCTATGGTCATATAAAATAAGAAATGAGGTATGAGGCATTATTCAAACGCACTTATATTCAGATTGTCCAAGCAGTGAGTCCAATTGTTCATTTAAAATCTGGTTCCGAGGGTTTGTTTTATAAATTTGAGGTTCCTGAGTGTTGTTACCTTCATGCCTTTTTCAGGCTCAGACTTTTAATGGATTACATTGTCACAAGTGACCAGTACATTTAATGTGAAAATTGTGTTTAGTTTGGCTTTAGGAATATCATATCGGCTGTATCCAAAGCTTCTGCTTGCTTGAACTTGTTGGTGAAATATTTGTTCAAATAGATAATTTAATTTTCTTGCACTGTTATTTGTTGGCAAGATCAGAGCTGTGCCCTTTGCCAGGTGATCTTGTAACCTGTTATTTTGGCATCAGGTCCAAGTGTGCATGCCAGCAGCTCACGATGGATGCAACTGGCTGCAGCCCAGGAGGCCAGACCAACCCGGATGCTGGATACCACAACAAGAGGCTTGAAGAGTGCTTGCCAACAGGGTAATAAAGCATGAGCACCCTGCCATGGGAATGTTATGTTTTATGCCTACTTGCGGGTGCGGTGTCATCACACAAGTGATTTGTACGTATGTGCGATACCTTGTGCCCCTGACAGGATGCATAGCGGACCTCTGCACAGTTGCACTTTAATGTTACCCCCCCTTATGTGCCTTTATGCGTCAGGATTTATGAGTGCAACAAGCAGTGCAAGTGCAACGTGCGGATGTGCCAGAACCGCCTGGTACAGCATGGCCTGCAGGTGCGGCTGCAGCTCTTTAAGACTCAAAACAAGGGCTGGGGCATCCGCTGCTTGGATGACATCAGCAAAGGATCCTACGTTTGCATCTATGCAGGTATATATTTGGTGATTTCCTTGAGTCTTTTTGCTGTCATGAGAATATAAGCTTGTGTTTTTTTTACATTTGCTGTCTGAAAGATGAGTTGTTTTGGGTTTTTAATAACAATTGGTTGTTACCACTTAATTTCCTTTTTAATACATGAATCGTATACTGCAAATCGGATCAACGTAGTGCAAATTTTGAGATTTTAATTTCGCCTTGCTGTTTATCAGAATGTATGGTGTGAAATTGTCACATTTCACTGCTTGGAAATGGATTTGGGTGCATGAACTGAGCCAAAGCAGGAATTGTTATTCATATTTTTGTATTGTCCTTTGAAGGCAAGATCCTTACAGACGACACTGCCGACAAAGAGGGGCTGGAGATGGGTGACGAGTATTTTGCCAACCTTGACTACATTGAGAGTGTGGAGCGACACAAGGATGGGTACGCATAGCTATGGCTTTCGGTACTAATAACGTATCAGAGAGGTACCAGCCCACTATAGTCTTGCAAAATATTGCAACACATGTAGGTTTGCTCTTTATTACGGCATGTCTTGAATCTTGACATGGAAATACATTTCATACCTAGTCACAAAGGTATTTTAGTGCCTTTATAAATCCTACTGAATTTGATTTCAGAGGTTAAACTTCATAACCGAATGTTGACGTCTATTTTGAGTACATCTGCCATTAATTAAAACAGGAAAACAGTGTAACTTTAATATTTGAGATGTTAGGGGCAGATAGTAGGGTTACATAAATTTTTACTTACTTAAAAATAACCAATGTTGCCTTGTAAACTGAAAAAATGTATATCAAACTAATGTTGTGTACAGTGACTTAAGAATCGTGGCAATGGTGTTTGAGGAGAGGTCATTTCCCTAATGTCAGCTTATTACACGTGTTTAGTTTCACATGGCAGTGCTTGTCAATAAAGATGATGATCTTAAATATTATGATCAAAGCTTAAACGTGTCAGGATGTAAAATGACACTAAATTTAAAAGCTTGTGTATTGCATAAAAATTGCTTGTGGGAAAAAATCATGTAATGCAGATTAAAGTGAGCTCAATTTGACTGCAATAGTTGCTATCAATTGTCACTGGCAATTATTTCTGCCACCATTTTATATTGCAAAACATTCCTCGAGTCAGTAACTGGAATGGTAACTTCTACTCGCAACAGAGAGCACATGACGACACGAGGTTGTGTGCTTTTGCAGCGAAAATACATTGCTCATCAAACTTTACAAACAGTTTTTATTGACCGAATAGAAATCCATCGCTCTATGCCATTGCCATACCAGGTTCACAGCAGCTTGTACTTAATGTGCTGCTGCCAGTGATGATTGCTGGAAACGATTGCCCCAAATATGCCAGAGCGGGTCATGACCCTATTAAGGTTTGGACACCCCAAAGTACGGAGAGGTGACATCTTCGCGTGTGCAGGTACGAGAGTGAGGCGCTGGCATCCAGTGAAAGCAGCGGCGTCAATGTGAAGGGGGGCGACGATGATGAGGGCAGTGACGACAGCGAGAGCTTCTGCAGTAACGACCACCCTGAGTACAGGAGCCCCAGGGGTATGTTGCATGGCACCTTGCCACCAGACCTGATGTTTACTTGTGGCTATCGCTATCAAGCTGGACTGCATACTCGTTTTAAAATCTTTACTCAACATGTTAAGCACGTATCACATCACATTTACACCATATATTTTGTTGTTGAAAAGTTCATCATCTCTTGAGCGTTGATCAAACACTGCTACTCAATCTTAATGCTATTTATTTAGGAAGTTGTCACTCCGTCTCTGTACTTATTTTCAGAAGGGTCCCATATTGGGATATTTGGCCATTACCACTGAGTGTTTTGCATGTGGGATGACACTGAAGTCCTGAAAGAAAACCGCCACATATAATGGGTTAACACTCAAAGGTCTGTACAGTTCATTGATGTAATGCCATTTTCTGGCTACCTGAGGTCAACAGGTTTGAGAATTTCTAAAATTAGCATAATCTTTCCAAGCCTTTTTTCTAGTTTGCGAAATTAGAGGCATTTGTTACTCTCCTTGCTTTGTGGGAAATTAAATAGGGGTCATCCCCACGGAGAGATGAACAGCTTTTACACAATAGAATATGGATTTACATCGCGCGTGAATGCAGCTGCATCCCATGATGCTGTATAAATCCATTGGGATGAAGATGTTCAACCACTGGCTCAGTGCTGCCAAATGAGTTGAGTGCCACTCCATTAGTAGTTTGATAACTAATTCGCCTTATAGTGTGCAACATTTGCATACGGCAACATAATTTGAGCTACGTATATCAGCATTTGCAACGTCCTGTTTGCTTATACTGTCTTAAAAAATATTTACATCCTTTTGTCAATCTACTGTTGGATGAGTAGTTCCATGTCAGTCAAGTTGGGGTTATTTGATCATACTTAAACGTGCTGATTAGTGCAAATTTGGATCTCATTGCTGTTAATGATGATATTTGATTATCTTTATTCATTTCCGTATTAAACACTTCTCTCCACTCATCTTATAAGTTTAAGCTGACTTTGAATTTTAAACATTAACTTCATCCTGTTTTAGAGTTGTGTTTTTCCATTCTCCATCCATGAATATTTTCCCTATTGTATTCACCCTCCGCCCCGCCTCTCAGCTCTATATATATAAGGACTTGTTTCAGCAGCCTGTTTGTCTATCCCACCTGAGGACGATTGCTTGTGTGGCGATCGAAACGTCGTGATCTATTTTTTTTTCTACCTACGTGACTTTACCGAAAGAACCAAAGAGTATGGATTCCTGCAGTCACGAAAGCTTCAAATCAAGATTCACCCTCATATCTTCAATAACCTTTACCCAAGCTGCCTACCTCATCAATCGTAATGAAAAAAAATGTAATTGTGAAAACTTGAATGTGAAATCTAAATCTCGGATTATTCATATATTTGTGTTGATATTTACATTTTCTGTAATGCCTATGAAAAATTACTAGGAATGTGCCCAATCTTGTCAGATCTCAGAAGCAAATTTCTGTTTAGCCTGAAAAGTACATAGATTGTGACCATTGTGCACATCAGGCTGTAGGCTGCTGCCAGGCTACGTTATAGACAGCAGAGGGCAATGCAGTAAAATCCATTGTGCTGCACTTTCTATGCCCCCGCATCTATGCTGCTCCTGTTTTTACTGATCCGCAATGACCAATTCCCCTTGAGCTGCACAGCATGAGAAGGCCCTCACCCAGCAGTGTATTGATTAAAAGGGGCTACACACATGTAATTGTCCATTGTCTTGGCAATATGAACAGCCCGTGACAAAGAACGTGAGCGCGACCGGGACCGGGTTGGTCGAAACAGCAGCGGTGGCTCCAGCAACGTCCCAATGGCATTTGTGCGGAAGCTGCAGAAGAAGCAAAAGCAGAGCACGACAACACCGCCGGACGGCTCGGACGCCACGCCATTTTGCAGCTCGTCGCCCGCACCCCCAACGCCGCCCGTAAACTCGGAGACAGCCAAGCACAAGGTGGGAGTCCACATTGTGTGCAGTGTCTAGTAATTTTTTTAATTTTACCAGATAAGGCCCATGGAGCTATATCGCTCTTTTTTTCAGAAGTAACCTGGCCGCAAATGATAGCTCAACAAAGCGACTTGGTACGTGGAAATTTATAGCAGGCACTTACTTCATCTTAAACGCATGTTGATTCTAAATGTGGAGGGTAAAACCGGAGGATCCGGAGAAAAATCCACGCGGCCACGGGGAGAAGATGCAAACTCCAAATATACAGGTGTCGGGGTCAGGATCGAACCCACGACATCCTGCATACCAGGGGAGGGAGTGAACATCTCGCCACCATGGCACTGCATTTCGTAGCATGCCAATGTGGCGAGTGGTGGGTGGCAGGATAAAATATATAAATAACCATCTTTGCTTAAAGAGAACGCATGCTGTGGATTGAAGCTACACTGTCCATGTTGAGCTGTTTTGTCAGCCCACTGCTGGATGAGGCCCTCCCATCCGGATCATGGTGTTTATTTCACCATACCTCACCACGTTGGTTAATGTGGGTTGGTGAAAGTGAGATGCTAAGACGTTAGAGCACAGTATTGTTGTATAACAGTTGATTTCGTCAAACTAAAATAAGTCGCTTGCAAAGAGAGAACGCTTTCCAACTTTTGCCTGATATGGCAACAACCTAATTTGTTATACTAATTTCTAAATATTGGTATTGATTAATTCGTGTGTGGCGGTATATACTGTCAATTGGGCGTTGAATGTATTTTGTTTATTTTCTTTGCTGTTTATAGTTGTGAGATTTAAATATGTATTTAGAGTGTGGTGTGTTCTCTTCTGTAGGTAGCGTCGTGGCTAAGTGCCAACCAACTTGATGCTCTGACGGTGCAAGACTCTGACAGTCGTTCTTCCTTCAAAAATGTAGAAGACTTAACCAAGGATTCCAGCAAGGTCAGTCCCCTATGGGTGTTTAGTTCTTAAACAAATTTTGATCAAATCTCTTGATTTTGTGATAATAGGAGAGTATGGGGTTGCTGAAAATGTGAGTTACTCTTGGGTTATAATAAACAAAAATCCTTAAGGGTCATTTTACCATTGGTGGTAGTGTTGTAATTACAGTTTGGCTGTGTTCTTTAATTGCTTTTCATCTCTGATTTCAGACTGCCGAACCGAAACAACTTTCTGCTCCACAGTAAGTATTTGGTGTTAGAAATATAATTTCAAAATGAAACGGTGCATTGAGAACTCGTTGCTGACAGCTTATTCATTGCATCATTAATGTAGATAAAATAATAATTGCAGACCTTTGTCAGTCGACTTCTGGATGAAGGTCTACCCATGCCTTTGAGCCATTGTAGATGTTTGACCATTTTTAAATCCTTTATATTAAGTTCGCTTGCTTGCTTAGGACCGTGCAAATCTTTCGGTCGTTTTTTAACCCACTTCCCGTGATCCAATCGAGCTGACATTTTCCACACAGACTCGTTGTGCGTGACAATTAATGTTTGTGAAAATTTTTTTCCAAAATGTTACACTTTTTAGGACAAAAATATTATATTTAATTACCAATTGCTTAATGGTGCAATGCAATAATCTGACCCATAGGTGGCAGCCATTTCAAGCCAGAGGACGAGAGGACTCTAGCCGCCACGCATATAAAGGATTTATAGTGAAAAACTTTGTTTTTACGGGTTATACTTATTCACCACTCTGGTCAGTGCGGGTTGGTGAAGAGGAGCCGGGACCCGTTCAGATATTGCATGTTACTAATATTAGCCGTGGCTGGGAATGAAACACAGATCCACCAGGTTTATAGCGAATTGCACGAACCCCTTAACACTTACTGATATTATTTAGGCTTGTTAGATATAACAACAATAACATCATTTGGATTAAATTATTCGTATAATTATAATTAACAGTGGGAAAAGGATATTTAAGTCATGTAATCTATTGTAACATTCTGTGTTCATGTTCTTAGCTTTGTTGTGCTATAAAAAATGCACGCGTTTGAAAGATGCAGTAAATTTTAATGTTAATCAGGAAACGGTTAAATACAAACACCATTGAATAAGCCCTTTGTAAATTGTACATTTTAAGGTCTCATTTGAATACCATTATTGAACTGGTCCTGGGTCACCTAGGTCTATGCAGCCTCAAATGAGCACATGGTGTGGTGTGTAAACATCACCACTTCGGAGACAAAGGCGGTCGGGCTTGGTGTTGGCCACCCACCCCCTCATGTGCCGTGCCTACCTTCATAGGTTCTCGCTTAACAGCACTTGCCCCAACAGTCTGTCAAGTCCATATGGGGGGAGCTTTGCCTTTGTAACTGATAGACAACGTATGGCTTCACGGTGGCACCACCATACTGCTTAATTTGAATAATCATCTCATTGAAACATTTGTTTAGGGTTTCAGCTTGTCCATAAATATTGGTTTGTTATGTGTCTTGTTTTATGAAGTGACTTATGCTGGATTAAATTTCGATTTAAAGCTTTCGTGACTGCAGGGATTCATCTTCTTGGTTCTTTCGGTAAAGTCACGTAGAAGGGAAGTAATAAAATAATAAAAACAAAACATAATAAAATAATTCTCACGACGTTTCGGCCACAACGCAAGCAGCCGTCCTCAGGTGAAGAAGAGGTCTGTCGGAAAGACAGCGTCCATTCAGACCATTCAGACGCTGTCTTTCTGACAGACCTGTTCTTCACCTGAGGACGGCTGCTTGCGTTGTGGCCGAAACGTCGTGAGAATTATTTTATTATGTTTTGTTTTTATTATTTTATTACTTCCCTTATGCTGGCTTGTTTATTTATTGTGATGGTTCCGTGAGGGTGTAACAAATCAGAAGTCAATGGCATCTTAAGACCACAGTGCAGGTTGGAATATATATATGAGGTCATAATTTTGATATGCTTAATGGGAATTATAATATACAATAGAAAATATAATAGGCCGCCAGTGGATTATAAACAGATTATACGATGGTGATGAATGGTGTTTTTTCACTTTGTGTTGAATATAATTTTGAACAAATGTTTTGTATAGCTGACTGACACGTTTTTTTGTATTTCTCAGCTACAGAGCAGTGGATCCCAAAGATGATGTGAGAAATTGTATTTTAATTGTCTTTGTCTCAATTATGTTTACATGATTACACTCTGATGAGGATGAAAGCTTTCATGACATTGCAGTTGCATTAATCTACTGTACAGTTATTGTCAAGGCCAAGAGGTCACCACATTCGTAGATTAATGTCTCATCACGTATGCCAGAATGTTGTCACATTTTTCATGAACCACACCACTAAACTTCTTTGACATTTTATTAACTCTTGCATTCTTAAAACGCATGCACACAGAGTGCGCACATTGGAAATTCACATGCTGCAAGTTAATTAAGTTCCAATTTCTGGCCCATGTGACGTGATGCAGGAGATTATGATTCTGTCGAGCAGCTCTGAGTGTGAATTTCAAGGAAGCGTTGGAGTGAACAGGACTCAGCGGGCAGGAGGGGGCGGTATTACACCACTATCCAATGGTCTCCTGCAGAAGGGCTCCACCAATGCTGTGCCAACTTTAAACAGTGATGATGTGCAGACAATCTCATCTGGCACAGACAGTGACTTGGGTGAGTTGATGTTGGGAGAGGTGGGGGTAATGTCTAATGGTTTCTGTGCTGGTGTGGTCTGCATACTTATTGCCGTCTTCAGAACGTGCATCGGCTGTTGGACTAAAATATTATTTTTATGTGATGAAATGGACCCCTGTCTATTTTGTGACCAAATGGACTGACATTGCTTTACTTATCTACCATTATATTTTGTGCATCGGAAAACTGTCTTGGCCGTGAGAGCATATTGTTCTCCCTTTATTTGTTTATTTGTAATATATGCAGATCTTGGTAATGTAACATTACATTTGTTTACTCAAAACGCCTTGATCTGATTTTCAATACTTTCAAAAGTTTGACCAGTTCCTTTTTTCAATGCAATTTTTTTCGTATCGAATAGGGATTGAATTTATTCACCTACTTCATGGCTAATGGGTGTGCACCTCTGATTAGCACCGTTGGCTACGTATGGTGCGAAAGAAGTTCAACATACATATGTACCCAGAGCACTGGGTTCGATCAAATTGAATATGCTTTGTGGGAAATCGACAATTATTCTCTTATAGAAAATGTCCCCTGCATTAGATAATTTCCACCACCAGCCGAAGGTTGCCAACATAGATAATTATATATATATATAATTGCCCGTCACCCCATGTTTGTTCGCGCAAAGCACCACCGACTTGGACTTTGAAAGTAACATCAGCCGTAATTTATTGTTCACCAATTGAGTCTCATTTAAATTTTCTCTTTGCCGGCAGATCGTCCGCTGAAGCGGCAGGTCGCCGTGAAGCGAGGGTTTGCGTTCAAGACGACGGCACGCGGTGTCGCCGTCAAGTCTACGGGGATGCGACGTGAGCTGGGGCGGGGGCCGGTGTTGACACAGGCCGGGCCCGGGCAGAAGGGGGGCGGCCCTTCCGGTGGCGGGGGCTCCGGCACGGGCGAAGGCGGCAACCAGCCGGAGAAGAAGAGCACGCGCGAGTTTTTTGATGGCGAGGACTCGTGCTACATCATCGATGCGAAACTCATTGGAAATCTTGGCCGATACCTCAATGTTAGCACACGTTGTGTTGCATTTTACATTTTGTGGATGCGTTGAAACCTTGCGTTGTCACCTTGCGTTGTCTTGTTACGTGTTTTTATGCTCGGTCATATTTGGAATGTGTTCCAGTATTAATTAGTTGTATTTTTTTGCCTTCCAGCATAGCTGCAGTCCAAACCTTTTTGTACAAAATGTATTTGTGGACACCCATGATCTGCGCTTCCCCTGGGTTGCCTTCTTTGCCAGCAAGTAAGTAGACATCGCCATCTGCAGCACTTTAATGCAGCCTTTATTCTCCGATTCTCTTAAATTATGTAAAATGCCTTATCATGGCCAGGCCTGCTGCTTTTCTGTTACAATAAAAAAAATTTTTAATCCTTTTTTTCTTCCATTGTGTTCCACGATACAGGCGCATTCGGGCAGGCACAGAGCTGACATGGGATTACAGCTATGAAGTGGGCAGCGTGCCAGGTAAAGAGCTCCTCTGCTACTGTGGCTCCACTGAATGCAGAGGAAGGCTGTTGTAATGCTTGAAAAAAACCCCAAGCTCGTCTCACAGACAACCACAATGGCCCCTGTAAGTATGGGGGCCCATGCTGTTTAATTTTCTTCCTTTCAACCTCGACTCTCGGTGCCACTGTTCTGACATCGCTTTCTCTCCACGGTTGTGATTGCTTGACATAACTGTAAACTATTACAATAGAACAAATGAAATGCTTAAGAACCGTTAAAGTTTCCCATTTTTTTATACCTTGGTTATTTCGACAAACACATGCATCATGTCTGCATACTTTACTTTTGAGCACATTAAATCTTTGGACACCTGTTACCATTTCAGAACTGAAGTAAACCTTGGAACACATTTGACATGTTTTATGAATATTTAAATTCCTGTAAATGTTGTGTTTTGACCTAGTTTTAAAATTTTTAATGCTGTATAATGCTTGTGCAGCTATTGGATTGAGTGATTTTTTTTTATTATTTCTTTTGTAATGAGATGTAAAACCCCAAAAAGAAGTTGTTATTTGTTATGCATTGCCAATGAAATCTAATTGGGTATTGACACGGCTGTTGCATATATTATGGTAAATTAATTATTCCACTTGAAACGTGACTTTTGGTTTTATAATTTGTAGTTACGATGTACGGAAATGTTGCTTGAAATAAACGTTTAACGTCCAGTATTTTTTTACAGTTGGGTGTTCATTTTTTTATTTTCTTTATTATGCCTTGGAATGTTGTGGAAATGTGTACTTTAGTATTATAAGGTAATCCATCTGTACAGAGCTTTCATTGACATGTTATGCATTTTGTATAAAAAACTAACGTGAGAATTGGGATTTGTTTTAGAGTTTTTTTTAATTAAGTTTAAGCTCAAATCCTTTATTGTAATTTTTTTTCTTTTTCCTCTTTGACATCGGTGAATTTTCAGTTTTCCTTCTTGCAATGTTACATTCACGAATGTGCAAAATCTTATTCATGAACCTAGCAGCTGATCTTTATTCATCGGCGCATTTCTAATGCAGACTGCAAAGTGCAAAACAAATTGCTTCCATTAAACATACGTCGCGAACACAGAAATATGAGTCGGCCAATGATAAAAAGTCATGCACAGTTTTTTTAATATTGCTCTTTGGTGTTAGAAATACACCAATATCAGAATCCCAGTTGTGTATCCGTCAACTGCTATGATATTGACGACATTTTCTGTTCAAGTGAATACTCTATATGATTGCTGATGTGAAAATGTTTATCATTAGTTGTAAAGCCTAAGCCATCTTTAAAATACTTTTAGAGTCATTCCTCTCGCATGCCTTTTTTGGGATCGGGCTAAAGGTCTTAAAGCATCCCCCCTCAATATTGCGGCACTGGTATAGTTCTAGGATGTGCGAATGTCCCACCTAATACCAATGCCTCCAAAAAAACATCTGATTGAAGACCCCCCCAAAAAACACCCTTCAGGTCTTACCCCAGAAACAATGGTCCCCATTGAACCATTTCGGAACATTGCATGAGAGATGCGGTCATCTTTTACACCCCTGGAAGATGGGAACGCACACAATGTGACCGCGGACACTAATCAAACTGGACCATGTTGTAAATCAGTGCCCATTTCTATCGTTTGCTGGTGGCATTGCAGACCTACAACAAGCCACTTCATAAGCTGTCCACGTGTTCATTAATCTTGACTTGGTTATTTTATTGTTGCCAATCACCTCTACTTATGCAAGTAGAAGAAGACCTGTGTAACAAACTACCGTAATTAAAATAACAGTACTTTTTTTTAAGACTGATCACGTGCCTCTTATCCAATATTTACAGCACATTTTTTTGTCCCGTTTATACGTTTCATTTATATTTATGCACAGTTCACTTTGTGTTGTACAGATTAAACAAAAAAAAATATCCAAATGTGAAAAAAATGTTAAACTCTGATGTTTTCCTGGATAAATTGGATTTGTTGGCAGTTGACTTCAATGGGCTTTCATGTGATTATAATGTAAGTGTACTGTAAAGGTATATGCTTTTGCAAGCTTAAAAATATAGAAATTACTTAGACAACCATAGTTTGTTATATAACCAAAATCTGCTGTGTTCAGTAAAAAAATACTGAACAGATGTACATGCTGAGACCAGTATTTAAATTGAGACTTTTACCGTACAACACTACAGTGTACTCTTAACATTTTGTAACCCACCAGCGTTTTTAATTATATTGCTTGATTAATCCATGTTCACGTGATTAATCAAATACAAGTGCCATTGTGCGCTAGCCATTAAAACACCTCAAGCACAAAGCCTGGCACTTGTCCCAAATGAAGTGGCGTTGGGGATTTGTGCAATTATGACTTGGGCCAGTGATAGTGTGCCACGTGGGTGCTAAAAGATGATAAATACTCTGCAGTGAAATATAAAAGGTTGTTATGATTGGTTTTGCCCCTGATGGGCAGAGCTGAGATGTATGGATTTTTTTTCCTTCTCTTTCCAACTGCTGGATCCCAGGAGTAGCTAGTTTTTACTTTTCTGCCCCATCAGAACTCAATCCCATTTACTCTGTTTGAAATGTAAAATTTTAAGGGTTATAGAATTGATCTAACCACTCACTTGGTGCTCCTAGAGCCGGTGTGGTAATATCTAACAATGCTCTATTGCTGATTGTGTGCTGATAATGTACATACTGTAACTTATATCTTTTTCAGTAAATAACTTGGAAGGATTTTGTGTGTACATGAATTTTATTTGATTTAATATATAGTTTATTTCATGAGTTTGTGTTGGGATTTAAATTACTCCGTTTTCATGGTATATCTTGCAGTGAAAATTGTAAGCATTCAATCGAACTTTTCTAATTGTAAGGTAATGTTTATGTAGTTTTTTTTAAAGGATAAAGGAATCCTGGTGATGGCCTGATTCTCCCAACTTGTTACAAATAAATTTTGATTTAAAGCTTTCGTGACTGCAGGGATTCATATTCTTGGTTCTTTCGGTAAAGTCACGTAGAAGGGACTTTACCGAAAGAACCAAGAATATTGTTACAAATAGTTTATTAAAAGTAGTGATTTCCTCCAAGTGGAAAGTGACTAACTCCATGGAGATTTGCAAAGTTTGCTTGGTAATTATTGCCCTTCTACTATGGGGGATTCCCACCGCATATTCTCACCACAGTTTATTTTCCTGGATACATCTGGTGCAGGGCTAAGATTTCTGTTTCACATCTGCCACCTCGGAGTGGCGGCATTGGCATTTTGGGCGACAGATTGTCAAATTAATCTTAATTTTAGAACTTTCGTGACTGCAGGAATTATTATTTGGTTCTTTCGGTTAAGTCACGTCTAAAGATAAAATAATAAATTAAATTAAATAATAGAATACGACGTTTCGATTGCAACACAAGCAATCATCATCAGGTATAATGAAATAGCGACATAAAATCTAACCAGAAAACTATAGACAGACATATTAGCAGACAGATATCACCAAGATACATAGAGAGAGCAACACAGGTAACAGAGAGAGGTGGTCGTCTCTGTGGGGTGGCCTTAAATAGACAGAGGAGGGCGGATGCAGAGAGAGGGAGGGGGGTTAGAGAAAAAATTAGCATATCAATGAGTGGACAACAAAACGTGGTGCTGCAAGTGCGATGACACGGCAAGCAAGCCTGAAAATCAGGAGAAGGACACACTAAAATTAAATAACCTAGTAAAATATCGAAATGTAATGTAATACAACACAGAGAAGACCCTCTGTGTTGTATTACATTACATTTCGATATTTTACTAGGTTATTTAATTTTAGTGTGTCCTCCTGATTTTCAGGCTTGCTTGCCGTGTCATCGCACTTGCAGCACCACGTTTTGTTGTCCACTCATTGATATGCTAATTTTTTCTCTAACCCCCCTCCCTCTCTCTGCATCCGCCCTCCTCTGTCTATTTAAGGCCACCCCACAGAGACGACCACCTCTCTCTGTTACCTGTGTTGCTCTCTCTATGTATCTTGGTGATATCTGTCTGCTAATATGTCTGTCTATAGTTTTCTGGTTAGATTTTATGTCGCTATTTCATTATACCTGATGATGATTGCTTGTGTTGCAATCGAAACGTCGTATTCTATTATTTAATTTAATTTATTATTTTATCTTTAGACGTGACTTAACCGAAAGAACCAAATAATAATGTCAAATTAATGTTCAGCATTGGGCGATTTGTGACCCAAGGTTAACACTGGTCAACACACTTTTTCTGGAATAAGGTATTCCAACTGTTTTAAGGTAATTTTGGGGTGCTGATTCCAAATCTGGCATCAGTTTTTGTCTATCACATCAGGTTTTTGAGATATCAAACATTGCATTTTCAATAAAAACTGCAGAAGAAAAAAATTAAATAAATGTGGATATCTACATAAATGATATTATAAACACACTATCCTAAAAATACAGCACCATATTTTAACACTAAAGCAGTCACTGACTCGCAACAACTTGCAATCATAAGTGACAGTTAATTTCGGGTAAAATCGATGAAAATGGGGTATGCCGATAGGATAAAAATGAGAAGTGATAGAGCAAATCTGAGATCAGATTTGGAATCAGCACCCTGAAATTAGTCTAAAACAGCTGCAAAAGTCCAGGCCAGAATCTTTTTTGTTGTTGTTGACCAGTGTAATAGAATCTTCAGGTGGCGACATTGGAATCGTTGTGTACAGCACTGAACTAATGTTTGCTGCTATGCGGGAGGGTGGTAGATAGTTGTTTTTGGGAAGAGACGGATGACGAAATGCGATTCTCATTCAGAGCTGTATTTGCCAGTACAGTGGTAAGTGAATTTTAATTACTTGCCTAATACTTGCATATCTTTGTGGTGGATGCAAGACATTGTGTATTATGAAGATGTACTCATTTGGGTCTTTCGAATGTGGTACAACCCGAAGACAAATAGTTTTTATAGCACAACTGCAACAACCTACGCAGTATTTAAACATGTTTTTGCGCCATATTGGTTCACTGGCCATGAGCTGGCCAAATATTTGGATCGGCAAGAACAGAAAATCCTGCTGTGGTGTAACACGAGCACCTATCTGCCCTGTGCAGCCCTTGTTGCAGCCACATTTTTTTCCGCCTGACACTTTGTCATCTGCATTTCCAGCCACAATTGAATTTCCCCTTTAGATCCACTTCTAATTTACGATTGTGGCAATGTAAATGTGTGGGGGGAAATCTGCGAAATGGTTAATGTGTTGGATTTCATAATATATGATAGGCAAGCAATTCTTCCATTTAAAATAAATGTGCTTGAATCGCATGGTTGCTAGGGTGAGCAGACTTACACATTTAAGAAGTGCATTGCTAAAAATTTGTGTTGGTAATATGTGGAAAACTGGATGTTAATAATGGTTACATGGCTGGGTGTGTTATCTATCAGGCAATGGTAAATAGTGCAAAAAAATCAGCTGCGAACACATTGAAAGCCACATACAATAGACAGACACATCTGGTTAGGAAAAAAACTGCCATTCTGGAGGCGCATGATTAATGTTGCTGGTTTGTTTTGCAAGTCACTGCAATAGAAAATGTATTTATACTATTCATGTTTTATTGCAACTTGCAAGAGATTTTATACAATTATTTCTGAAAAGGTCGTACTAGTATGCAATTCAAATTTTCCACAATTTATGCAAATTCCCATTCGTTGCAGAGGTTGAGCCTGGTAATACACATACAGCAAACCATTCCCTATCGCGTGTTTAGCTATCGCGGTTTCGCGTCGAATTTATTAAGGTACAGTTCGCTAATCTCACCCTTATGGCCCGACCATTCGCTGTTGACCGTATATGAACCACCCAGCCCCACCCCTCCCACCCCCCACCCAGCCCCTGCCCACCCTCTCCACCCAGCCCCTACCCACCCTCCCCACCCAGCCCCTACCCACCCTCCCCACCCAGCCCCTCCCCACCCTCCCCTCCCTACCCAGCCTCTCCCTGCACGACGGACACAATAAACCCTGTGGGCTGGTGTAACCAGGAGGTTCCTACCAGTATCAGAATCTTTATAAATGGAGGAATCCGATGAGCTATGAAGCTCTTTTTCACTGATGCACAGGAAATGAGCCTGCCGGTCATCACAGGGACACGCGTGTAATGCCACCGCTCTGATGTATAGCTGTGCAGTCTGTTGTGTAAGACTGGGTGCATAAAAATGAATGATGGTCAATGCAATTCAGCATAATGTGCACGCGCCTTTCTGCTCTGCTAACTAAAATAAATTGCTGTCATTGCCATGCATTCGTTACAAATCCTGGTGAAATTTACATTATTTCAAAAAAAAAGTCCTTGAAGATGTTCATTGTCCGAGGAAAAATTAGGCTCTTTTAAATAGGTATATATTGATCTAATTGTATATTACATACGTGAAGAAAAGCATTTTGACATTTAATGTCATCGTTTTTTTAAGTGCATGAGCCGAACAATTTTTGCTGTATTTTAGTGTTCTACAGTTTTTTTGTTAAACAAAGCTGTTGAATCATACCCTATGTACAAATAATATTTTGAGCAATGTAAATTACCTTCTACATCATGTGACCTCCTTTGCCAGTACCAAAATATGAGAATAGGTTTTCCCTTTTCTGGTAACAAAACAGGTGTTAAGATGTTAAAACACCAAACTGAAACCTTTTTACAAGGAATCATGTCTGCATTAACCACAATATTTGTGGTCAGAATGCAAACAAAAAACGTACTCTGATAATATATGCATTGTCCTTGAAAATGATTGGCCCACACCAGAGACAGCTTTCTTTGCAGCCTCATCTCAAAACGGTGTTAGACCAGAGGACACCAAAATGGTGAGACGTGACATCACAACAGTCTAATCCTAATGTTAATTTAAGCTGAGATATTCCTCTAAGTATGGCTTCTCATGTGTATTTCAGTTAAAACAATTAAGCAGGGAGAGTGAGTTTGAGACAATGATAGACAGCAGACAGGCAAGCGAAGATGAAGGTGCAGGGGAGGGGGAGGAGCTTGGACCTCGCCCAAATCAGCCAAATATTAATGTCATACCTAGTCAAACCCTTTCAAATAGGACACTCTACTTTCAGGAGAAATTGTTTAAAGATTATACTTGGCTCCATTACAGCCCCTCCTTAAAGGGGGCCCTCTGTTTCTATTGTGCTAAATACTTTGCAACACAAAAGCTTGCGGCGAAAGCAGATTCAGCTTTTGTCAAGACTGGCTTTAAAAATTTGAAGAAGGCACTGGAGAAATGTAGTGCGCATGAAGACAGCCAGTGTCACAAATTAGCTGTGATGACTCGGATTCAGGAACCAAAACCTGTTAATGTGCAACTTTCACGTGAGCTTGAAAGACAGCAGCAACAAGTGAGAAGAAATGTTATGAAGATTGTTGGGGGTGTGAAGTACTTGGTACGGCAAGGTCTGGCTTTTCGATGCGTTGATAAGGAGAGTGGGAATTTCAGCCAGCTTCTAAAGTACAAGGCAGAGGGTGATGCAGAGTGGACCACCTGGCTGAAAGGTCACTTTTATTTCACCAGTGCCCAAATGCAAAACGAAATATGAAGCTGGTGGGCAGTACAATCGTTAAAGAAATTGTGTCGGAAATAACATCACTACCAGTGGTCCAGTTCGCACTTATCATTGATGGCACCCAGGATATATCAGGCGTTGAGCAGAAGTAAATATGTTTGCGCTTGGTAGATGCAGATCAACAACCAAAGGAATAATTCCTGGGACTCTACGAAGTGTCATCAACGACGGAAAAATATAGCCAAGATGGCATGTGATGTGATGATGCGTCTTGGCCTTCCTCTGTCCCATCTTCGAGGACAAACTTATGACGGTGCCGCAAATATGGCTGGACGATTGCAGGGGGTGCAAGCCATTTTAAAGAAAGAACAACCGCTGGCTATGTATTGTCACTGTGGTCCACACTGCGTGAACTTAGTTGCACATGCTGCCTGTGTAGCCTCTCCACTGGTAAGAGAATCAATGGGTCTGGTGCATGAATTTAATCAATCTGGCAAGTTCAAGGTGGTTTTTCAGGAAATCGCAAAATCAGCATTGTTTCACCTCGTTGAAACCTCTCTGTCCCACCTCTCTGACCCCTCTCCCAAGAAGTGGGGGTCATATCCAGTGCCGGATGAAGCTAGTGCGGGGCCTGTAGCATATGTTATAAAGGGGCCCTAAATTGAAAAAAAATATTAAAACACATTTTTAAGCTTGATTTGAAGCTTTCGTGACAGCAAGAATCCATACTCTGGTTCTTTCGGTAAAGTCACGTAGATAGAAAATCAATAGATCACGACGTTTCGATCGCAACACGAGCAACCGTCATCAGGTGAAACAAACACAGCAGGAGGACTGCTGACGTAGGAGAAAGAGCTGCTGCAACAAGAGTTTATATAGGATTTTTGGTGGGCCCAACCCAAGGGTAAGTGGGCGGAGCTAGAGAAGGAATTTGTACGTCAATCTTGATTAGGAGCTGTAAATATGAGAGATTAGCAGAGGTGGGACAAAGTCATTGTTATGCAAGTCCAAGTCGAGTCGCAAGTCATCAAATTCATGACTCGAGTCTGACTCGAGTCCAAGTCACATGACTCGAGTCCACATCTCATAGGTGGGACAAAGTCATTGTTATGCAAGTCCAAGTCGAGTCGCAAGTCATCAAATTCATGACTCGAGTCTGACTCGAGTCCAAGTCACATGACTCGAGTCCACACCTCTGGAGATTAGCATGTCAATGTGAGACGGCCCAGCCACTAGAGGCGTGCCAATGAGAATATTATCATGTCAATGTCAGAGAGCCGGGCAACAGGCACAAAAAAAACCCTAAGAGCAAGAGGTACACATGATAAGAGAGAGACACACGGAGAGTCGGAAATAACAGCTGACATCGGCAAGTAGGATGGAAACATCACAGTCAGTTAAGACTTTACTTGGTTAATAACGTCCTTCCAATGATTTCTCAGTTTGTACCCATCTTCTCGGTTGAAGTTGTGTCTGTGTTTATATATCTGGATGGCTTCATGAACCAATCTTTGATGATAGCCGGTGGATTTGCACAGTATTTTCGTCTTGGAAAAATCAATTTCGTGTGTGCCCACAGCGTTAAAACAATGATCCGCAACGGCCGATGTATTGGTCCTACTGTGCTTCAGATCTGCCTTGTGTTCGCGACATCACGTAACGCCAAGATTGGAGCCAATTGTGAAAAACAAAAAATGGAATGGCCTTTCGTCTCCTTGAGTTCTTTTACACAATGATGCGTTGGTGCCAACTGGATTTTCATTAGCACCAATATTGTGAATAGTGGTTTTTACTCGTAAGTTCTGACATATGTAAGTATGCATGGTGCTGAGGACATACGAGCCCAGCGCTGTTGCATCGTTCTTGGCTACAAGCCGCAGAATCTTGTTTTCATTATTTCACTTACAGAGCTGCAGAGCCTGTAACGGAGAATACGACCGGGGCTGGTTGTAAACGGATTTCGATCAGATGTTGTTTCTCAGCAAATATGACATAGTACAAACCGGCAAGTTTAATATGTTATCAACTTTCTGTTAGGATGTTTTTTTATTACTTTAAAAACCTTTTTTTCAAACTTGAGAAATGTATATTCTTTGGGTCTTTCGGTAAAGTCACGGAGATAGGTTCAAAGAAAATAACAAAAAACTATGAAGTTTCGATCGCAACACAAGCGTCCGTCATCAGATAGATGAGGTTAGCTTCTAAAGGCAACTGTTTATTAAGGTTTGAAATGGGCGTAGGAAAAGGATGGCAAGCTACCATTCTTGGATGTTTTAATCGAAAGGAGACCAGATGGCTCAATGGGACACTGTCTACAGGAAAGCCACCCATACGGATGCATATCTAAATCCTGACTCCCACCACCATCCTTCTCAGAATAATTCCCTCATCAAAACTCTGCACCATAGAGCTCGATGTATTTCCGACCATCATCACCTAGCCAGTGAACTGGAACACGTACACCAAGTCCTCAAGATGAATGGATATTCAGACTACGCAATCCGTAAAACTATCACCCCAACAGTTGGGAAAGAACCATCAGAGGACACAATCAAAACCATCATACATAGCAGGGGTCACCAAAAAGATCTCCAAAATAATGAGCAAACACAACATCCAGGTTCGATTTAACACAGTACATCAGATTTGTGATCTGATCCCATCTGTGAAGGATGTGATCCCTGACATGCAATTACCCCGGCGTCTGCAAACTAAGCTGTGTCTGCGGCAGTAGTTACATTGGGGAAACTAAGCGACATGTCTCGGACCGTGTTCGTGAACACAAGGCGGATCTGAAACACGGTAGGACCAATACCTCGGCCGTGGCTGTTCATTGTTTTAATGCGGTGGGCTCACACAAAATGTATTTCTCTAAGACGAAGGTTCTTTGCAAACCCACTGGCTATCAGCAAGGATTCGTTCATGAAGCCATCCATATATATAGACACAGACACAATTTCAATCGAGAAGATGGGTATAAACTGAGCAATCATTGGCAGGACGTTATCAACCAGTTTAAGTCATAACTGGCTGTGATGTTCCCATCCTACCATCTTCCGATGTTAGTTATTTTTCGCTCTCTGATTTTACATTCACAGGTTAAATTTCTCACACTAACACAGCCACCTCGCTCGCCGAGCTCGAGGTTGCTGCTCTGTGATCTCCCATTAACACGCTCATCTCTCACATTAACATGCTCATCTCTCACATTAACATTCTCATCTCTCACATTAACATGCTCATCTCTCACATTAACATGCTAATCTCTCACATTAACATGCTCATCTCTCACATTAACACTCATCTCTCACATTAACAGGTTAATCTCTCACATTAACATGCTCATCTCTCACATTAACATGCTCATCTCTCACATTAACATGCTCATCTCTCACATTAACATGCTCATCTCTCACATTAACATGCTCATCTCTCACTTTAACAGGCTAATCTCTCACATTAACATGCTAATCTCTCACATTAACATGCTAACCTCTCACATTAACTTGCTAATCTCTCACATTAACATGCTAATCTCTCACATTAACATGCTCATCGCTCACATTAACATAGCCACCTCGGCGATCTCCCATTAACATGCTAATCTCTCACATTAACATTCTCATCTCTCACTTTAACAGGCTAATCTCTTACATTAACATGCTCATCTCTCACATTAACACGCTCATCTCTCACATTAACACGCTCATCTCTCACATTAACATAGCCACCTCGGCGATCTCCCATTAACATGCTAATCTCTCACATTAACATGCTCATCTCTCACATTAACATGCTCATCTCTCACATTAACATTCTCATCTCTCACTTTAACAGGCTAATCTCTTACATTAACATGCTCATCTCTCACATTAACATGCTAATATCTCACATTAACATGCTCATCTCTCACATTAACATGCTCATCTCTCACATTAATAGGCTAATCTCTCACATTAACATGCTAATCTCTCACATTAACATGCTCATCTCTCACATTAACATGCTAATATCTCACATTAACATGCTCATCTCTCACATTAACATGCTCATCTCTCACATTAACATTCTCATCTCTCACATTAACAGGCTAATCTCTCACATTAACATGTTAATCTCTCACATTAACATGCTCATCTCTCACATTAACATGCTAATATCTCACATTAACATGCTCATCTCTCACATTAACATGCTAATCTCTCACATTAACATGCTCATCTCTCACATTAACATGCTCATCTCTCACATTAACATTCTCATCTCTCACATTAACAGGCTAATCTCTCACATTAACATGTTAATCTCTCACATTAACATGCTCATCTCTCACATTAACATTCTCATCTCTCACATTAACATGCTCATCTCTCACATTAACATTCTCATCTCTCACATTAACATGCTAATCTCTCACATTAACGTGCTCATCTCACATTAACATGCTCATCTCTCACATTAACATGCTCATCTCTCACATTAACATGCTCATCTCTCACATTAACATGCTCATCTCTCACATTAACATGCTCATCTCTCACATTAACATGCTCATCTCTCACATTAACATGCTCATCTCTCACATTAACATGCTCATCTCTCACATTAACATTCTCATCTCTCACTTTAACAGGCTAATCTCTTACATTAACATGCTCATCTCTCACATTAACATGCTCATCTCTCACATTAACATGCTCATCTCTCACATTAACATGCTCATCTCTCACATTAACATGCTCATCTCTCACATTAACATGCTAATATCTCACATTAACATGCTCATCTCTCACATTAACATGCTAATCTCTCACATTAACATGCTCATCTCTCACATTAACATGCTCATCTCTCACATTAACATGCTAATATCTCACATTAACATGCTCATCTCTCACATTAACATGCTCATCTCTCACATTAACATGCTCATCTCTCACATTAACATGCTAATCTCTCACATTAACATGCTCATCTCTCACATTAACATGCTCATCTCTCACATTAACATGCTCATCTCTCACATTAACATGCTAATCTCTCACATTAACATGCTCATCTCTCACATTAACATTCTCATCTCTCACATTAACATGCTCATCTCTCACATTAACATGCTCATCTCTCACATTAACATTCTCATCTCTCACATTAACATTCTCATCTCTCACATTAACATGCTCATCTCTCACATTAACATTCTCATCTCTCACATTAACATAGCCACCTCAGGGCGCTGGCCGTGGAGTCCGCTCAACGATCTCACATTAACATGCTAATTGTTACTTGGCAGCCCTTTGCTTGGTGGAAAACCCACCACCGTCGCGGTCGCTGCCCACCATTTACATTCAAATTGGCTGCTGACATTTGGGCTATGCCCATGTCAAACCTTTATAAACAGTTTGCCTTTAGAAGCTAACCCCCTCTTCCTGATGACGAACGCTTGTGTTGCGATGGAAACGTCGTAGTTTTTTGTTATTGCCTTTTAACCTATCTACGTGACTTTACCGAAAGACCCGAAGAATATTAATTCCTGCAGTCATGAAAGCTTTAAGTCAAGATTGAGAAATGTAATTCAATTCGAGTCCCTTATGGGGCCTTATATTTTAAGCAGCATATAATTGGAATGTAAATTTAGTGAAACATTTTAATCTGCTCTATTGATGTCAAGAAACCGCAATGAATATTGAAAGTATATTTTACCACGTAAAACAGTGCAATTATATTTTGTTATGCTTCATTGCCTGCTGTGAATTTTTGAATATTAGCTTAGAGAAAGTGCTCAACTGAAGTGAGTTGAAAATAAAATCTGACTTTAAGCTGATAGATTGCACCACTTGCTTGCTTTTCGGTCAACCAAGTGGGCATTGCGAATCTGAGATTAGAATACAGGGTGCAGGGGCTTGTTCCCATCTGCATCCATTTGTAAGACAGACCAGCCCGCCAGAAAAATAACTATGTACCGCTTATACCATTAATTGCTGATTATAGAATCATTGGTGTAAGCAGAAGTTTTACACTGTGCCTGCGATGCGCGTTTGTTGCCCACATGGGATGACTATTATTTACAAGTCCTGGACGTGCACCATGGCGCTAAGCTGTGCCACTGTCTGGTTGGTGATTAGTGTTGGGCTGGGGAATCGGAGCTGAAAAATCTGTTCACAAGCTGATAAGCAAAAGGGAAGCAATTTGTAACAACGAGACAGTCTTTAATTATACACACTGAACAGCACAGTTAGGGTGAATAATTCACATTTTAACACAGTACCGTTTTGTGGAAAGTCAAGTGTAGCAGTCCTTTGAATATACTGGGCCCTGTCAAGGGAACGCGGAATTTCCACCAGTGGTATTACAACCACCAATAAAGACATACATCAACGCATTGCCCATAGGAGCAATTAAGGGAATTTAAACTGGAAAATAACTGCGGATTTGATTTGATTATTGTACAAAAATACTTCATTACAGCCTCCGCAGCATATTGCTTGGCTGATATAACATTTTTTAAATTAAGTTTGTTGACAAAGTGAATGTGGCTTTAGTCATCTTGGCTGGTAATGGAATCTGTGAGATCTGTGTTACGTTAGGCATGGGTATTCCCGATAAAAATGATAATTTCTAACGTGTGAATTATGCCAACTTAAACATATTGTAGATGTGGATTACAGTCAGACCATTTTCTTTATCACATGATATTGCTGTAAGAGCTAATGTATGAATGGTTTTTTGCACGTACATTTTTTTTAAATATATATCTGCATTTATTTTGTCAAAATACAATATTTAAAAAATGCTTATTCCGTATGGAACACATTGTAATTAGCATATCTGCAGTTGTGTATAATCTTAGCTCGAGCAATGTGCATTTATTTATTTTGTGTCTTTCGTGGTTAGATTAAAATGACACTAAAACCCATTTAATAACCTCCAGCCACATCCTTGACATAGCATAAATATTAGTGGGATTTATTACTTTGTCTTACAATTTACACATCCCCTTCACAGTTATAACTGTAATTATGACAGAAGTAAGCCTTGCCCTGGCCTGCCTTAACTGTCTGCACAATGACACTGTTGACATGCTGTATCCATATTCATTTTAATTCATTGGGTTACTCTGAGCCAAGCGACGCTTCCCAATTATGTCACGTATTGTTGTGACGAGGCTTCCCAATTATGCTTCTTTGTTACATGACGTGTTATTTACTCCAGTGGTAAAGATCCAATTAGGTGTTTGCTTCTCTTGCCGAGGTGCACTGACCTAGCCTTCTTGGCTGTGTGCTGGTGTGCACACAAATAATGGACTTGAACTGACCCCTCCCGTTGTCAAGCCAAGGGACTTGTTTTCCTCATTACCATTAATTAGGCATCATTACAAGATGTGCTGTGATTATAGCCAGCCCAAACGTGTACAGCTGGCAAAGTGAAACTATAATCAATGTATGCAATGCAAATAAGCGAGTTTTGGCCTCGGATGATGTGCCTGCGATATGTTTAGAATTAACATCTCTCGATTGTGCAATGCTCAATGCTAGACCATGTTCATATGCTTGGGTCTTTTAGTAAAGTCACGTAGATTGGTTCAAAGAAAATGATCAAAAATAACAGAAAACTTCGATGTTTCGATCGCAACAAAAGCGACTGCTTGCATTGTGATTGCTCGCGTTGCGATCGAAACATTGTAATTTTCTGTTATTTTTATTATTATTTTCTTTGAACCTATCTACGTGACTTTACCGAAAGACCCTAGAATATGAATTCCTGCAGTCACGAAAGCTTTGAGTCAAGATCTAGACCATGTTCACTTATCTTTTAGTCAGCCCTGACATTTCCTTAACAATGGCTACATTTTGTTTATTTTTGTATAATTCCGTGTACTCAATCAAAACAGTTTCCTCATTGTCTTTAATATCCTTGTTGAATGGTAAAAGCAAGGTTTGTAGTTTATAAAACAAATCAGAGAAATAAAAAAAAAACAAGGTGAATCAATTTTGATTTGAAGCTTTCGTGACTGCAGGAATCCATACTCTTAGGTTCTTTCGGTAAAGTCACGTTGGTAGGAAAAAAAATAGATCACAACGTTTCGATCGCAACAACAAGCGACTGAACAAGGTGAATGTGCTTGCCACTAGAATGTTCTAGAAGGATATAGGGAAAGTAACGTGGAAGTTGATCACTCCTAATTACTTGAAAGTGTTGGGGGATGCAATCGGGGAAAAGGGAGGTTACGATGGGTGGGATTTATATTTATGTGTTGGATGGAGGAGGGCATCTTACCGAGACATGCAGGTTTCAGATTGCGCACCCAGAGTTTGGCGACCAAGGAGAAAAAACCCCAAAAGCAGACGTTGAAGGGTTGCCATCGTCTTTACAACATCGATAGGATCTAGGAGAAGTAAGGGAGTCAGTAAGCAAGGACAGGGTGTGGTGCAATCCAATGGCATGCGCTATGACAACATTTTGACCTTGAAAAAATAGGCACGAATGCTTAGTTATTAACGAGTGCCATCGCTTGTTCTTGTACTTTGGGCCGAGTGGATGAGAAATTGCCTCCCGTCATGCGTCTCGCGAAATCGGTGGAATGACTAGAATCCAAAATGAATTGTGGTACAAGAAAAAAACCCAATTCTACTTCTGCTTTCGTCCTATCATACGGGACCTTCCTGTATATTTTCTAACTGTTTGGAATGATAATTAAGTACAGTATTTGTTGCTTAAATGTGTATTAATTTATTTTAAATTTCAGTGGAGATTTTTCACTCTAGTTTGAGGTCGTTATTTTCCTGTGCTGCTTGTATTTCTGTTTTCTGGTTTATTGGCTTCCCACCTCAACCCATGCTTTTCTAATAAATATAATATAAGCAACATGAACAAGATAAATACAAGGCTAATACTTCACTGCCTGTGCAGTCGGTTAGCCACTGTATACCCTTTATATAATGTAAATTAAACAGAATATGACAAATTATCCCATTTCTTATGGCATTAGATTGCAGGCAAAGCAGCAGGTCATAACTTAAAGCATAAAGTCATTGCGGAACAATCCTTCAACAGGACCAGATTTTCATCTTAGACTAATGCAATTGCCTGGTAGAAGCCACCGCTGCTGCATTCGCTAATCAAGCCTAGGCACAGTCAAATCATTCCGCCAGAGATACCAGTGGAGCCTCACTGCTTTTATTCAATTGTACCACTGTAGGGAGAATGGCAAGATCTGACAGCTTTGATTTGAAGTCGTCTCTTGGAGGATGCTGTCACGGTGTCATGGTTCGCGCACTGGACTTGCAATTTTAAAAAAAGTATTTTCTCACAACCCCAGTGCCCGACGCAGCACGGGCAGGACTTCATGCAGCAGTGAATTGAAACAGGACTATAAATTAAATAAAATGTTGGACCACAGTCAAAGCCAGTGGTTCTTAACATTTACTTGCAGCCTTGCAGCCATTTGGTTCTCAATCGTAAAACAATGTTTAATCTTAATAAACACATAGGTTTGATGACACGTATTAATTAAGCACGTGACCGTGCTTAATTTGTGTTATCGATTATTTACCTTTTAAAAAAAATCTGGCATGTCTAGCACCCCCAGAAAGGGCATCTCGCACCTCCAGGGGCGGTTTCTTCATTAGGGCGATTGGGCGACGCACCACCAATGTCATTCAACCACAGAGTCACGCTAGCCGTCACTGTGCTTCTGGATATAGTCCAATCAGCGTCATGTCCCGTTCTGTGGAGTACCGCCTCTTTTTGGGCGATTTCACTCCGGCTGAGAATCGCCCAGAGTGTTCCCATAGACTTACATTCAAAGATGTTTTTTTTCGAACGGGGGGCGCTGCAATGCATTCTCTATGGCTTCCGGGAGGGTTCGCACTAATGTGCTTACGTCATCATACGTGCTTACGTCATCATACGTAAGCACGTTGCATCCAACAATATTATTTGTCGCCACCTAGTGGAATCTTTAATAAAAGAAACTTGAGTGGATTGTATTAATAGTGAGTATAGAAACAAACAAGATGTATTGTAAGAGTCACTTTATTTTTCATTAATATTAAAGAAGTGAAGTTGCCTTTACATGCTTAAGCTGTTAATTTATCCTTTGCATGGGTGGACCTTATCCTTATCAATCATCCAGACATTTGCCCCCCCTGAGAGATTTTGCAGGAGCCGCCACTGCTCGCACCTCCAGGGGGTGTGTGCACCCGAGGTTAAGAACCACTGGTCGAAGGCATTAACCTAACCCCTTGAGCGAGTTCTGACCCTAATACTAGTCTTAAGCACAATTATAACCCCTAACACTAGTTTTAACGTAATTATTAGCAGTAACCCGAGCCTTTACCCAAACTTAACCCCCAATTCAAAGGGAATCTAAAACCTAACTAAGTAGAAATCTAACCTAGCCTGAGCCTTGACCCATTTTTTTTTACCCCACCCATAACTGTAGCCCTAACCCCTACCTATGAGTAACCCCAGTTCTAGTTCTTGTCACATTTTTCACCATAAACTTTAACCCTGACAAGCGGTTTGTGCAAAGGAATGTGATCCACTTATTTTTTTCCACGATCACGGCGTGCGGAAGGATTCATGTTACCGGTTCTTTTCTGCCTCTAAAGGTCACATTCTATTCCATGCAATTAACCTTCATTATCCTCTTTGTTCTTGTCGTTTCCAAACGTGACGGCAATAAATAGACTTTCTCTGGAATCTCTGACGGTGAGACTTTTCCCACGCAATGAGGTCTATTGGCATAGCGAATTTCTTCAATTACATAATGCGTGATTAATGTAGAGCTTTGTGGATACCTTTATTAATTCCTTTCGGGAAGCAAGCCATGCTAAATAAAACGAAGTCACGTTTATTGAAATGCGAAATTGTATGGAGGGAAGGACCATCCTTTCTCGTTAGAATTTACAAGGCGCAGCTAAATCGCACACTTTATTTCGTCAATTTGTCCTCATTTAATTGTTAAAGGCCATTCCAATTAAAATGTTGACATGGATGGATTGTTGCTTTAGTCATTTAAAAAAATTAACCAAAATTCTGTTTTGTTAATTAATTGGGAATATAAATTTGCCTGCAGGCCAGAGGATGAGAATCGATATAATGGTCCAGTCTTACAGTTGTAAGTAATAAAAGGGAGGACATCCATTTGTTAAATTGACACAATATAGATTGATTCAATTGAATTTCAAATTGTGGCCACTTCGTGGGAACATTGTGTTGAGTCGTATCTGACGGCTGTTATGCATGAAAAGTGCCACGGAAAATAATAACTGTAATCATAATAATCAGAACCATAATGATGGCATTTATTTGAAGCCAAACAAAAATAATGGACTGTTTATGTGGTGATGTGCTAGCGTGAATTGTTAATTCGCAAACCTTTGTCAGTAACATGGCTTTAAACATGTATATTTTTGTTAAATAATTTATCATAAGCTTTTCATCGTAATATTTTGTAATGGTTACATTTGTATTCGAATGCTGCAGAAGTGGGGCTAAAGAATAACACGCACAAAGATCAAACATAACCAAATAATTGACCATTTAGAAGGCCAACCAACCACACAAACAAAGGTGGCTTCACAAAATGGGTTTTTTTTTATAATTTACCACATAAATACTGCCACTCAGATTTTCGGAAAGAGACATTAATATGAAATTCCACTTACGCCTGGCTCTTATGGAAATGCAGTGCAAACTGATGCAGCCATCCAAGGTCTTGCCAACAAAGAGCTAAGTAAAAAAAAATTAAAGGTTATTGGAGCGACGCAACCGCAACGCAATGTAGCATGTACACCTCGGGAATTTATCGCACACGGTCCAAGATCGAGATGAAATGGAGATGCGAGCATGAGTAAAATGAAGTGAAGTTTTTTTAAATGTCGTGTGATAACAAAATCAATGTGCTAAATATACTCCTACGAAGAGAGTTTTAACTCATAGCATATTACCTACCATCACGTTTTGATCAGAAACGTGGACTCGGGACAAAGAACTTAAAATAAAAACCTGAAAAGCACGCAAAAAGCATGGAGAGAAGAACGCTGGGAATTACACTGCGAGGGAGAATGACACATGGGATTAAAGAACAAATGCAATTAGAAGTATCGTGATTACTTAAGCATGCTTAGTCGGATTAAACGCGACACATTGCTTGAAGGGATGGTGGCTGATGAACGACACTGGTGATCTTCTTCGCTCTTTCGGCAAAGTCACGTAGAAGGGAAATAATAAAATAAGAAAAATAAAACATAATAAAATAATTTAATCAAATAAAAGTATTTTTTTATGCTTTATTTGTATTATTTTATTATTTCCCTTCTACGTGACTTTGCCGAAAAAAAAAACAATTGAATAAAAGAAAGTAATTTATTATGTTTTATTTTTTTATTTTATTATTTCCCTTCTACGTGACTTTACCGAAAGAACCAAGAAGATGAATCCCTGCAGTCACGAAAGCTTTAAATCGAGACACTGGTGATGTAATGGCTGCGATCGGGGAGGGGGGCGGCGGGGGGGGGGGTGACACGGCTGAGAGGATGACCGCCGCAGAGATGGGATAGGGCATCGTGGCACCATGAGGGAAGGCAATGATGTTGGGAGGCCCTCACCCAGCAGTATATGGATAATGGCTGAAGATAAATTGCAGCCATTTGTCAGTCGACGACTGCATCCGCATACTACGTCGCTCATGGCGGATCTTTGATTGTACTTCAACCCCGCTGGGCAATGCGGGTTTTTGGAAGGGAAGGGTCCCTGGATGGTTGAGCTATCACTCGCCACGTGTTAATCGTGGCCGCTAATCAATCTAAAGGTTGCACAATGTGGCAACCCAATACAACAATTCTTTACCCCAACAAATGTTCAGTAGACATATTCTCGCTGATGGCCAGCTGCATATTTTTTCAGTACTGTTTTAAGGCAGTGTTAATTTAAAAAAAGTTACAGTTTTTGTGAGTTGTATTAATAGCAACTTAGTTGCATTGTGATTCAAATAATAAACAATAATGTTCACTCCATTGGAACCTCATTTGCCAGTAAAAAATATGATAATTGGTTTTTTACCCTTCTATCTGGCAATAAAACTGACACCTTTTTTTACAAGGAGTCATGTTTGCATAGACCACAATACTTGCAGTCAGAATGCAAAAAAACAACATAACTCTGATAATGTATGCACTGTCCTTGAAGTTGAGACAGCTAAAGCTGTCTCGGGTGTGGACCAATCAACTTCAAGGACAGTGCATACATTAGCAGAGTTATGTTTTTTGTTTGCATTATGACTGCAGGTATTGTGGTCTATGCAAACATGACTCCTTGTAAAAAAGGTGTCAGTTTTGTTGCCAGATAGAAGGGTAAAAAAACTATTATCAATAATGTTCACTCTTTATATGACTAGCTCCAGCTTTGCAATCTGACCATATTCCATAAAATGTACTCACGGAATTGTAGCGCGCTTGAATTAATAATGCGTTTTAATGACAGATGCAATTTTAAATTAAACTTGCAAGTGATCGATATGGAATGCACGTATTTAACTCCTCTGTTAATTGCAAATACAAATGCAATATGTTAATTCTATTTCCACTATGAAAAATAAGAATAAGTTTTTGATATTTTGATACTGGTTAAAAGGTCCCATTTTGTAGCTAATCAATTTCCACTAAAACAAAAAAGAACTTTTCGTACTGGTTTTTACATACAGCACAGGAAATGTATTTCTTTAAACATGCCTAACTCTTGTATGTATGTTGAACTTCTTTCGCACTGTACGTAACCAACTGTGATGATCGGAGGTCCTGGGGAAGGACACAACTCTTGATGTCGTCGGTTCGTGTGTAGGTGCTGGATGGATTGTTCCATCGCAGGATGGTGAGAGGTGGTGGCGGCTTGGACGATATCTTCTTTCAGCAACGAAATGACGACGGATGATGATGATGATGAATGTGCAGGCTCTATGAATGTATTCATTTTGGAAGTCCCGTCTGGATTGTTTGCGGAGTGCCGAGGACCGATGGGATTTTTGGTATCTGGTGCCAAGTTGGAAAAAGGGGCAGTGTAATGTAAATGCAACAACACGTGGGCCTTTGAGTAAACCAGATAAGCTATTGTTGGTTGGCCTCCCAACTCCCAGGGTAGTTGGGCAGATGGGGAATTCTAATCGCGTTGTATCTTTGGCGACGCTGCACTCCTCGTTGTGGGAGCGCTGCCTGTGGAGGTGGCTTGTTGGCTTGCAGGACTGATTCAGCTCTGACGATGAGAATATCGGCACTATCCCCGGGTACAACCCACTTTAAATAATGTTTTTCCTTCTGCAGTGAGGTTATTATCGGCCCAGTAAACAACATTTATGCAAAGATACCCTATCATCAATCATCATCAGAATTTGGCACCTATGAACAAATCACCCGGGAATGTGTCTTACCTCGTCAAATCCTGGAAACTCAGCAGGATTGGTCCTGAGTAGTGCTTGGATGGGGTGACTACCAAACGAAAAAAAACTGATTGTTGAAGAGCTGGAGAAAAAACGGTATGGGCATAATAGGTTATGCAGCAAAATCCATTGTTATATTGTACTGCTATGGCTCCACGTCTATGCTCCCAACCTTCTGAAACCTGCACTGACCACAGCACGGTGAAGGTAAAGGTCAAATAACCCTCACGACCTGCATGGGACGTGGGGAGGCCATAAACCAGCAGTGGATTTGCAAAAGGCCTGTGCATGTTACATACATTTGATAACTGTGCTTACATTCTTTTTTTATCAGACCAGGTGTGAGGACCTAAAAACGTGTCAGACAGGCGCAGACAGAGCCACTTATCTGCACAACAGAAAAGTTGGCACGGGAGATCTTTGAAGGCTATTGGCCATGGCTTAGTGATGACTTCTGGCATTTCGCCCGGCGTGACATACGACTGTGCTTGTTTGAGGATTCAGGAATGGAAATTGCTTTGCTCTGTGCTTTGATGAATATAATTAGGGCACAGATCGGAGCAAAGATATCAAATTTCGCACACAAAAGACACCCCCCTTGTGTTCTTGCACATGTCTTTGTCCATTTTCCCCCTTCTGCTCCCCTCCCCCCCAAGGAAATCTGCATCTCATTGGGCTCATACTTGGTTAAAAAAAAAAACAGCGTGCAACTTCTGCAAACGACTGCTAACGCAATTTTTATGCTGCAAGTAATTACACATGAATGTACGAAAAAACAAATCAATGATTGAGAACCTGCATAGTGTGCGTGGAAAGTGCGGTCAGCTTGCGTCGACAGTGTTGTGGCTGGCAGGGGGCGCAATGCGAGATGGGCGGAGCCAGCTGCGCACACGACGACGATTGTTCCGTTCGCCCGGACGTCAGCGCATTATTCAACATTCGCATTTTTGGCCAAGAAGACCCGACAGATCATTTGTCATGGGAATACGGCACAGTATACGTACGTGTACAACCATTTCGACAGTCTCCTTCTGGACGAGATCCTCCTGACGCCGTGGAGAGCAATCGACAACATTGAACAGTTTGGTACTAAGTTGTTAGATTGTAAAGTGTACCAAATTGATAAATGTTGGGGGTCGCTCTCGAACGTACCGGTGTGCTGGGGCGATCATAATTTTGTGCATTTGTTCACGTGACTTAATTTGGCTGTGTCGGGTGGAGGAGGGGGTGTATGACACACATTGGCAGTTGTATCCATTGTGGTCACTCATCCAAGCACTATCCAACCTCAAGCCTGTTTGCTTCCGAGATCCGACGAGATGTTGCGCATTCCACTTCCATGTGATTTACATTATTTGCATACATTATACATCATAGAATCTCACGTGCAATTATTTGATGTATGTATTGTAAGTATAATAATCTATTCATAATAAAGGTTTTTAGGTTAGATCGCGTTATTTATAAAGGTGTCGCAACCCTCCACCACCCGACACAGCCAATCAGCAAAAATGTGTCACGTTGACAAAAGACAAATAGTTCACTACTTTAGCCCACCGGTGTGTTGAAGAGTGAATCCACAACATTAAAAAATTTTGAGTGCGACGTTTAGCTGGTAATTACATCCAGCATCATCGAGCAATCTGCCAGAATAGTGAAAGCCTACGTGTTAAACTGATAATTATAATGTTAGCAATTTTTTTATTTATCGAAACATACCTAACGTGTCAATATAAAATGAGCAAATGTACTGTGGTGTACAGATGCATGAACAACATATACACATATGCACGTGCACACAGAAAGAAATTAATGCACGTCATACAAATGGAAACATTTCAAAATATGGTTCTCTATGTAATCCCAGCAGAGAAGACACATTAAAAAGCGAAGCATATATATATTTTACCGGTTTATCGCTGAAGGCCTAAAGCACCGACTGCCGATGGGTTTTCATTCCATCAGTCTCTGAATCAATGACACGTTGGGTTGTTAAGGTTTGGAATGAGGCCCTCTGCGGTTCAATACCCAAGGAACCCAGTGGAGTGACCCCCTGCGACCCCAATGGACACAATTTACAAATGTGCTGTTTAAGCCAGGTTTATGTCCTCGCCCATCGCGACAAGCCTTTGGGAATAGTGTTCATTTTCTTCTCCGATGGCATTGTCAAGATGAGTTTCTTGAAACACCAGAAATTTACTACCGTGGAGGCAATTGTAATATAAAATTGTTATACCAAACTCCGTGCAGTGGGGTCACTGGTACTGTCAACATTACATTGGCTTGCACGGTAATACATAAACGCAGATTGTTGGCATGTCTATGGTACTATTTATGTTAGGTATTTGTTAATGTCATGTGCATAGGTTTTCTAAAGAGCTACTGGCCGACTGTACGTAATAATGATATGCGGTAGTTGTACATTTATTTTGAAATTTAAGATGTTTTTTTAATTTACAGTACAATGTCACATATTTTATCATGACACATCCATCCTGACCAACCAATTAACAGCCCACAGCCAGTGCAGTATTTGTAGATGCACGGTGTAACTTATTTTCTATAGATGTGCACATACCCGACCTTGTCACTTATCCGGCTATACCTCAGTCCTGAGCGAGTCGAATACACGGTATTTTATTGTACTGTATGAGTAGACTAGTTTTGAACGTTACACAATCGTTTTCGCTATTAGCTCATATAATTGTGATATACTGTGCGACTGCAATTCACTTTAATCAAATATCCAGCACAATATAGATACGCTTTAAAGTCATCAAAAAATAGTAACCGATGATAAAAATTTGTTAAGGTATGTTTCGGCATGAAGGTGAGATGTTAACGGTGGCGAGATGTTAACTCCCTCGCCTGGTATACAGGAGGTTGTGGGTTCGATTCCCACCCCTGACGCCTATATATTTGGAGTTTGCATGTGTCTCCCCATGATCGCGTGGATTTTACTTCGGGTCCTCCAGTTTTTCCGTACGCATTTATAAACATGCGTTTAGAATATTTTGCTGCTATATATTTCCACGTGATAAGCCACTTCGTTGAGCTATCATTTGTGGCCAAGTCGCTTCTGAAAAATAGCTACATAGCTCAGTGGGCCTTACCTGGTAAAATAAAAAAAGCGTTTAAAATAACGTTTAATAGTACAGTAAAAGCACATTCGAGAATATGTTGTACAAATATCGTACTTGCATGTCCATATTTATAATGTAAAGATGTAAACATGCTACGCATTGGCAATGCTTGATTCTCTCTACGCATGATAAAGCCTACATTAATGTAATTCCAGCAAATTAGTGCACACCACCCCACTGCGTGCCTTTTAATATCATACAGGCATAATTAAGACCAACACTAATATATGCATAGTTCGAATAATTGATGCAAAAGAAACACAGCAGTGCAAATGATTAAGAATGTATGCTCCCATGCAAGGCACACATCCTTGTACCAGCGTAAAACAATATTAAAACACGTTTAATTTTAGTTGAAGAGGAAACGTGGTCTTTTCTCGCGTTTTCATCACTTTTTTCCTTCAGAAAAAAAAACCGATTTTGAGAAAGGTAATGAAACGGAACCATCACAACAATAACTGATGTCCTTGTCCGTGTGAGTGCCAAGCACACTTTGGCGTGTCAAAAGCTTCTTACCCAACCCACGTTCTGTCGCTCAGCCTTTTGTGTGGCACAGTTCCCAATCAGGGTTATATATTCTTTACGCACGTTACCCGGAGAGCTGGCACTCCGCGTACGTCTAGGGTCATTGGTGTTTCGATGCCCAAAACAACCATCTTTACACCTACCTTCTTGGCACGTCCCTCGTAAAACACAAAGCACTCTACGCTCTACGCGCTTTGCTGAAATATATATAACAAATTTTCACTCAGCTAACACACCACCTGACTAAATTATGAAAATGTATTTCTCATTCATACTTTTTTTTCATTGCATGACTCTCATTGGTGGCATTTATACATGCACACAAATTAAATTCAGTTGGCGATCGATTATCCGGCGCGCGATTATTCGGCTTCCAGCATTATCCGGCAGCGACGGGTCAGATCATACTTTGTTTTCATTGCATGACTCTCATTGGTGGCATTTATACATGCACACAAATTAAATTCAGTTGGCGATCGATTATCCGGCGCGCGATTATTCGGCTTCCAGCATTATCCGGCAGCGACGGGTCAGATCTGGCGAAACCGGCAAAACGACGGTCGGCACCACGTGCGTGACGAAAAAAAAAATAGCCATGCTTGATTTCAGTGTCAAAAATATACAGAACATTATACACGAGATTCAACAACTTCAACAAAGAAAATACTGCACATATATGCATTTTTCATGACGAATAACTGCAGTCATTAGACAGAAAATATGCAGTGCGATCCGGCGAAAAGTGCGTGTAATTCGGAATTCGCCCGAGCATCAGTCCGTCCCATCGTCAAACACAAGTTGTTGAAACAAGAGCCTCAGTACGACGTACATCATCACCCCATGCGGAGTCTTCGAGATTGTCGTGGTAAGGACGGTACAGTAAATACGTTCACTTTTGACAGCAGGATATTCATATTTTGTCTATTTGTTTATTTATGTCAATTTCAAATAGTAAACAGATTAAAAACACGAAAACAAACATATGCGCGTCGCATGAAAACATAGTTTTATACAAGAATGTAAAAAATATCCGGCGTTTTTTTAAAAATCCTGCGCCCCCTCCCCCCGCCCCCAAAGCTGCCGGATAATTGATAACCTCCTGGAGTGCCTTTGACCAAACCACTCAAGAATGTTCCCAGTGTCATCGCGTCTCGATAAGCTTAGCAGAGTTCAGCCTGGATAGTGCGTTGATGAGCGATCATCTCGCACACGCATGTCAGCAGGTTGGCATCGGCTGCTGCTGCTGTTGCGGTGCTGTTACTCAAGTTACGGGCGACGGAGCAGACTCCGTCGTTGTGAACGTTTCTGGTCTCCTCCCATGCCTCCGAGCTGCCCACCTTTACCAACCCGCAACTGAGCGGTGCGGTAAGGTATGGTCAAGTTATGGGGATGCCCTCCTCAAGCATGCTGTGTGTGTGCGCGTCTGTGCATTGTGGTGAGCGGTGGTGTAGCGGTTAGCGCGCTGCATTATGAACCTGAGCGACCTGGGTTCGATTCCCGCTCACGGCCAACACCAGTGACGATTATCTGAACCGGTCCTGGGCCTCCCCTAGGTCGACTCAGCCTGAAATTAGTACGCGGTGTGTAAACATCGCTACTAGGGAGACAAAGGCGGTCGGGCGTGGTGCTGGCCACCCACCCCCTCGTGTACCGTTCTGGCGTTCATAGGTGCTCGCTAACAGCACTTGCCCCTACAGTCTGTTAAGGCTATACGGGGGATATTTGTCTCTATTTGTTTTGCTCAGTGCAAGTGTTGCTTTGGTCAGGTTGATGTGTTATTTTTTGTCAGAGGAGGAAACGACTGCTTGGCATGCTGGCCACTTTTTGCCGGCCGCATTCGTCATGGTTTCGTGATCAGTATTTTGTGGGACACTTATTTTTGTTTGGTCATGACATGGCCTGTTCTCACAATGTTACAGGAAGTTTTTTTCGTCGACACCATTTCGCAGAAGTAATCATGAAATACGGAAATTATGAGAAAACCCCATTATAGTAGATTATTGCAGGCCGGAAAAAAATCGGTTCAAACAATGTACACCAACTTTTAAAAAAATAATAATATGTTTGATTCCACATCCTCCCTCACATCTTACATTGCAACATCCTGACGTTTCGGATGGTATTACCAGGGGCATCGACGATGTACACCAACTTTTAGAAAGCACACCGCCTTGTGCGCATGCAAAAAGCATCAGCGTTTATTGAAGAAGTGCATACTGTGGTCCTCTTGGTTATTTATTCCTACAAATGCATTTTACACAAATGCGTGTTGTTTGAAAGTTAGCAGTAATTTTGAATATTATATTTGCAAAAAAAAAATCGTGTTTTAGCTGCTGCAAGGAAATGTAGTAAACATGACCTAAGTAAATACATATTTAAAATAATACAACTATTGTATGCATGATGCAGGTTTTTTTGGGCTAGATCGCGTAAATATATAAGTGTCTCGTTAAACCCGCCACCACCCGACACAGCCAATTAAGAATGGCTTGTGATTAATGTCTTAGTATTATTTTGAAGATGCATTTTTATTATTTAATTTTAACAATGCCATTGTTTTTAACTCAGCGTATGCAATCTCACCGAGCAAAGCGCTAGTTTTGTACCAAATGCTCCACAATCTTACGACATCATCTTTTCTTCCACACCATGAAAAATTCATAGCTCAGCCACCTTCAACCAATTTCAACCAGTGCTGTCTCAGACATGCTGAGCCCAGCATTTGTCTTGCTCAGTCAATGGCATGTGCAGCTGTGCCAGACTGGGTGGTTTCAAAAGAGGAACGAGCAAATGGAATCCGAATGACATTCAATGTAACCTCTTGTGTATAACCACGCTGATTTTGAACGAGTTAGCGAGTTCTTTGCACGAGTTCTTTAATCTATGTATTCTTGCAGCAGCTGCTAAGCCCCCTTGGATGCCACACCATTTTTCGGTAAAGTCACGTAGGTAAAAATCAAAATTAATGAAAATAAAATAAAATAAAACAAAAATCACGACGTTTCGGAGGCAACACAAGTCTCCGTCACGTCGTGATTTTTGTGTTATTTTATTTTATTTTCATTAATTTTGATGTTTTACCTACGTGACTTTACCGAAAAAACCTAAGAATATGATTCCTTGCAGTCACGAAAGCTTCAAATCTAGAATTAATGCCACACCATTGCTAAAATAAATTAAACACCTTGGATCGTTTATTGCGCTTTGCTTGCAAGCAAAATCACATATGTACACGTATGACGGGACAAAGCTGCAACACAAAACGGACGAGTTTACAAAGAAGCATTTTGCGAGTGCTGGGAATTACACCGAGAGACAACGAGGAACACGGATCAAGAACATAACGCAAGTTAGAGATATCATATTGACCGCAAGTAAGCACGTGGACTTGGGCATGGCAACATTTCGAGATGGGCGAAGGTCGATCAACTAAAAACCTGGTGACCGAGTGGCAGCCAAGAAAGAGAAAACACACTCTCGAGGGCGACCGATACAGAGACGGATCGATGAGATTATCTCACGTGCAGGACTCTGTTGTATTGTGGCATACAGTGCTATAAACGTCTGAAACCAACGTAAACCAAAGACGTAAAGTAAGTATAATTTACAAAGGTCAATACTTACATTTTAATATTTAAGTATGTTTGAACATTTTAAATCCATTCAAGTTTGCCAATAAGTTACAAGGTCAATACTTACATTTTAATATTTAAGTATGTTTGAACATTTCCAATCCATTCAAGTTTGCCAATAAGTTTCAATCTATAAAGTGGCATTCAAGAATCACGAAAGAGATTAGGCGTGTCATAAATGGCCTGTCAACCCTGACAATTTTGATAAATCGTCATGATTTGGGGTCACAGATTCAAGGAGTGATTGCTTTTCATCTGATTTTACCATCTGATTTTACCATCTGATTTTACCATCTGATTTTACCATCTGATTTGCACCGTTCCGATGATTTACGTCTCAGGTTGCACAGTCCTGTTCATTTAATTTGTCTAAATTCAACATTAGGATAGGTAACGCGCATTAAATTTGTATAAAATTGCATGTAGACGCGTCATCAGATGTCTGATAAATAATAAAGCGTGCTTCTGGGAACTACAGCAGCAAAAAAGTGCCGGCCTCAGACTATATTTCGATTTGAAGCTTTCGTGACTGCAGGGATTCATCTTCTTGGTTCTTTCCGTAAAGTCACGTAGAATGGAAATAATACAATTATAAAAATAAAACATAATAAAAGGTAACGCGCATTAAATGTGTCACGTAGAATGGAAATAATAATAAAAATAAAACATAATATTTTATTGTTTTATTTTTATTATTTTATTATTTCCATTCTACGTGACTTTACCGAAAGAACCAAGAAGAGGCCTCAGACTAGTTTCGGCAATGGGCAGTGAAAACCTCGCCACTTTCCCTCAGTGGATTGAGAGAAATCCAGCGAGTTTCTCTTCGAGGGGTTAAAAAAAATTGTGACTACGTGGTTGTCAGTCGATAACCCACATGCGTGATCGATGCATGTGCTGTATGCGTAAGAAGTTATTTGAAGCAATGCATCCATGCGTTGCTAGAAACAAAAACCGTTAACCGTGAAATTCAATATCACGACATGTAAATGAGGTATCATACTTTAAAGATTATTAAACGATATTTCGTATTTCAGAATGTAGCTAAGAAGGGGCGAGTCATGTTTCACAATGCCCCTATTTTCTTGTTAAATTAGCAATTCTTTAACAAGCAAGGCAGTATTTTGAAATCCGTCTTGTAAATGAAGGGTGGCCAATTTAATTTATTTTAAATGCCATAGGGAAAAAAAACCATAAGAACTGTGAATCCAGCAATTATAGTTAATGCATTAAATTTTGCAAACATTCATTTGATAATGTGATTTTTTAACGTAAGTTATGGCTCGTATTAATTTTTAATGTGCATTACTATTTCCATTCAGGCTTTTAGTGCTAATGTTAAAATACACGTTACATTATTGAAAAGGTCCTCATACACACATATGCATACACTGGGGCATTTTTAAATTTTATTTTCTGCGAATTCAATGCTAATTTAGTGTTAGAGCAATATCTGATTGGTCCTGCCCCTCCCCCTTCACCAACCCACACTAACCGATCTCGTTAAGTATGGTCGATAATCCCCACCGACATGGAGGAGGGGGGGGCGGGCAATGTGGGGGGGGGGGGGGGGAGACTTCATCCACTCGTGGATTGATAAAGGGCAGTAAATTATTATTGTTCGAGCAACTGGACATTTGCATAATATTATTTCATCACAGTCCATAGGCTATTTTAATCATTGTCCAACATTGGCAATTAGGAAGATGGAATGATCAACATTTGTTCTCCCCGTGGTCGCGTGGATTTTTCTCCGGGTCCTCTGGTTTTTCCCTCCACATTTAGCATCAAACGCGCGTTTAGAGTATTTGGCTGCTGTACATTCCCACGTGATAAGCCACTTCGCTGAGCCGTCATTTGTGGCCAGGTCATTTCTGAAAAAGAGCTATATATCTCTGTGCCCCTTACCTGCTAAAATAAAAAATAGTTTAGTTTTATCTTCTTGGTTATTTCGGTAAAGTAACGTAGAATGGAAATAATAAAATAATAAAATAAAACATAATAAAATAATTCTCACGACGTTTCGGCCACAACGCAAGCAGCCGTTCTCACGTGAAGACCAGGTCTGTCGGGGAGACCTGGTCTTCACCTGAGGATGGCTACCTGAGGACGGCTGCTTGCGTTGTGGCCGAAACGTCGTGAGAATTATTTATTTATGTTTTATTTTATTATTTTATTATTTCCATTCTACGTGACTTTACCGAAAGAACCAAGAAGATGAATCCCTGCAGTCACGAAAGCTTTAAATCGAAATTTAGTTTAGTTTTAGTTTATACCACTTTGCGCTTCAGTGTAACTATGGCAATACCTGTGCTGCAGTGATGCTCTATTATAGTACTAGTGAATTAACTTTATATGAAATAAACAAATATATTGTGTACCTAAAACAAATGACCTACGCATGTGCACTACATCGAACCAGTGCAAGTCAATACCTCGCACAAATGGATGCGTCGCCCCATTCAGTTCCTTTTCGCTTTGATCACTGGAGGGTCCTTACAGTGTACGCAAAAAGTAGCCATCTAACATCAAAGCCTCCCACGCATCGAATGCTCCATCACATTTTTATTCCACATCATACTCTGCGCAAGGTACAGGAAATAGCCTCACCGGCGTGTGGGCTAAGGCAGTTTATGTACCCCGTGTCATGGACCACTCGCAAGACCAAAGCAAGTATATTTCTGTGCCAAACAAACACATGAGGGCATTGAAGACCCGAGTAAGTGCACTGGATAGGGGTACCCATACCGGTCAGGCACTCAATAATATGAGGCAACACAAACCCAACTAACCCTCACTGACCAGCGTGATGAAGTAAAGTCAAACAATTCCTATGAATTACATGCCTCAACCATGCCCCCACCACCCAGTCCCCTACAACTCCGGATCCACCAACTGTGGTGTCGCTTGGCACCGTGAAGGAGTAGGGGGTGCTAAATAGTCACCGCGTACGAACAGAGGATGTCTTATGAAAACTGAAAAAACTAAACTATTTTTTATTTTACCAGGCAAGGCCCACTGAGCTATACAGCTCTTTTTCAGAAGCGATCTGGTCACAAAATAATAGCTCAACGAAGTGTCTCATCACGTGCAAATGTTTAGCAGCTACACATTCTCAACACACGTTTCTAAATGTGGAGGTAATAACCGGAGGAACATCGCCATGACTGCTGGGAGAGACATGCAAACTCCAAAAAATACAGCGTCGGGATCGAACCCAGGGCCTCTACCGTCGCTACGTACAACACACGTACTCGAATTGGTGAAGCACACCTTGTTGTACCGGAAGCAGATTTGACAGAGATAAACTGGGATATCGCTTCGCTCTGTGAGGTGAGCAGAAGAGAAAGATAACCAAACACATGTGAAATAGTGACGACCTTATTTTATCAAAGAGATAAAAGAAGACAAAGTACAGAGAAGCGTGTTTCTTAATCTCTGTAGGAATCAACCAAATGTTTTTTTCAGATAGCGATTCCCAACATACATTACGACTCCCAAATCACTACAAGATTAAGCCAATTTAAATATCTGCGACAACAATAATTACCTGGGGAAAACCCGTGTGTACTAAAGGGTATAAACGCTTAATGCTCCACCCAGATGGATTCAAGAATCTATTGCCAAACTGCCATTTCCTGCCGAGCTCACGTGGAAAGCCTGAACGGCTATTCATGGGCAAGTCTCACATCCAAGCGCTAATCAGGATCATGTCCACTCAACCCTGCTTAGCTTCCATTTCTGTTCACTTGTTTATGAGATAAATAACAATTCCCAGCATTCAATACCCCCCACACTAAAAGTGGCTGCTTGAATCTCTGTACCCCGGTGCGATTCCACGAAAAAGAGCTTCATCGCTCAACAGATTCTTCCAGCACAAATAACGATTCTGATTCTGTTCCCGAGATCAACTTTGGTGTAATACACTTGTCGTTTTGCAGTATAGACTTCACCGTCACTTGCATCTAAATAATTATGTATTTCTAACAGCGGCCTCTGCTAGCATTTTTTTTTACATGATTTCAAAACATTTGTCAGGGATCCCGTGTGACAGGCAGACGAAATTGGCTGTTCTGACTTAGAGACAGTTTCCAGCATCGTCAACGTGACCATGTCAGCGGGCGATGCTGAAGACGCCGTTGTCGCGCCGTGATAATTACCACGTCCTCAGTCTTGTCTTAATTTCCACGAGGACTGCTTTCCCCTGTAACTTCAAATGATTTCTGCCCCTCAGTACTTCCCACTCGTATCCCCGGAGCCGCTCGCCTATGAATAGCTCCTCGTGCCCACCGGGGATTCTCCGTATTCTTTTTACCTAAATGGTTGTGCAGGACTGGCCTTCAGGATTTATGTCCCAATTCCCTTTCGTCCCCATCCTCCTCCGCTCCCCCCCCACCCCCGTATGTTTTTTTTATTTTCTTTTCCCCATTTAGACGTGGCTTTTGGCAATGTAAAAAAAACAGAGTCACGGGTCATTGAACTGAAATGTGACTCGGTGGGAGATGTTCGGATTGTTTGGTTTATTGTGTTGCTTTAATAAAGGAGTAAAATAAAGGTTTCCGGGGGTTCTCAATACCTCTGTTGATCATTTCAAAACTTCAAGGTATGCTAATATAGATTAGAGACAAAGCATTGAAAGATGCACGTCAAAAACAGGGCATGCATTTCTGCTGTGTGTGCAAGATGCACGCGTACATGTTTGTGATTTTTTTTGTTTGTTTCTAAATATACGAACGAAAATGAATGGGTAATTTAAAACACGTGGCTTGTTTGAAGCATTCAAACGTGCTCATTTTAAATGTGAATTGCACAGATCAGCGGGTACCAGCGCAGCGTGTGAGCTCCTTTTGTTGTGCGGACACTTAATACTTGATGCTGACCATGCAAAGACGAAGCTTTCCGACTTGTGTTCGGGGTTGTACTGTGCTTTTGTTCGGCATGACGCCTGACATTTCGCCCGACATTTCACCCCACGTGATGACCCCTTCTTTATTCAGTTCCTGAAGAAGCTCCTAGCATGGGGAGCAACGCATCAGAGAGCGTTATTTCACAAACAAGAACAAAATACGTAAATACGTAATGCGACAGAATCTTGATTTGTGTGTGTGTGTGTATTGTTGAGTGGAGTGAGACCATCTGCTCGCTACACTCAAGGACCTGCTTTAATCGTGGGCAGCCGAAGCTGAGATTCAAACTCAGCGATTCCAGCTCATTGCTTTGACCCCTGAGCTACTCAGTATAGACACGTGAATCCAAGTTAATCAAGTGTAGCCAGAGATAATATGGAAGTTGATTGATTTAATCAATAAAGCAATACCTATCACAATGACTTAAAGCATTCGTGACTGCAGGAATTCATATTATTTGGGTCTTTCGGTAAAGCCACGTAGATAGGAAAACATTTTTTATCACGGCGTTTCGATCGCAACACAAGCAATCGTCATCAGGCGATATTTGAATACTTTTGTTTTTTTCCCAATTATCTTTCTTCTATCTACGTGGCTTTACCGAAAGACCCAAACAATATGGATACCTATCACAATTAGACGAATTTAAATAAAGAATCAAAAGTCGACTTAGGCTCATGAGTAATACATTTTCTCAGTGTTAATCAGGGCACATTTTGAGCCCCAAATTTCCGTGGTCAAGCTTTGGAAAATGTTTTACCCTCACCCTGCCGCTGACTAGAAAGGGGGTACAGATGGGTGGGGAGAGAGAGGAGTGTGGTCTAAGGGGCTATCGGTTGGAGAGCCTTAGAACGTTTTCCATGAGAAAATTATGCGCTAATGATGCGCACGTTATGATGCAGCATTTGTTGATGGTCGCGGCGGCGGTGGCAATGCATGTTAAATTAAAATGTAGTACAGAATTGCCTTTGTTAAAGTTGGCAAATGGACAATTCGACTCGGGGAGGCGATTGCTTAATTGGTGATTAAGTGTCCGATAGGGGGCCTTGGAAGTTCTGAGTACTTTGGCACAAATGCTCCGCTTTAGCTCGCACCAGAGACTGCATCCTTGGCAGTTGCCTTCCTCCATAAAAGGTCGCCACGCGAGAGAAGGGATGTAAAGAATAGTCCTGATATCAGCGTGCATTTTCAGTGTCACGATGAGCGTGTTGACCTTCCTCAGAGCAGACATCTGATCCTTATGGCGGTACCCCGGGGTGCTATGGTACTATGGGACCCCGGGGTACCGCAGTAAGGTTCATATGGCTTTTGAGTGCACAAAACAGAAGCGACAATACGTTTGGCGTGGGACAAAAAAGGATTGAATTAAAGCATTTCCTATGCACACAGCAATTTTAATTGAAAGCGTCATTGTCGTATGCAGACCATCTCAGGATAGTAAGAGGTGGTGGCGGCTTGGGGAAGCATTTATCCAGATGTGAATTGATCATTGCTCATGATGATGATGATAACCCTAACCTAATCCTAACCCTAGGGTTAGGGTTTGGTTAGAGCTATGGTTAATTTATGGTTAGGTTAGGGTTGGGTTAGGGTTAGGATATGGTTAGGTTAGGGTTAGGTTAGGGTTAGGTTAGGGTTAGGTTAGGGCTAGGTTAGATTAGGGTTAGGTTAGGGTTGGGTTCGGGTTAAAGTTTGGTTTAGGTTAAGGTTAGTTTAGGGTTAGGTAGGGTTATGTTAGGGTTATGTTAGGGTTAGGGTTATTTTACAGTTAGGTAGGGTTAACACTAACTTAACCCTAACCTAACCCTAACCCCACCTAACCCTAAACTAATCTAACCCTAGCCTATCCCTAACCTAACCGTAAACCTAACCTAACCATAACCTTAACTCTAACATAACCTTAACCTAATCCTAACCGTAACCTAACCCTAATCCTAACCTAACCCTACCCTAACGCTACCTAACCTAACCTATAACCCTAACCTAACCCAAACCTAAAGTTAACCCTAACCTAACCCTAAGCCTAACCCTAATGTAAGCCTAACCCTTACCTAACCCAACCTTACCCCTTAACCGTATCTAACCCTAACCTAACCATACCCTACTTTCAAGGGCCCCGCGCTAGATGCTTTCAAGCTATCAATACCGGTTCAGTGATTCTGCACTTGCTCTATTGCTATAGTACTATACCGCCTTCAACTTTTATGAACGACTGGGTGTTTAAGGTTAGCGATTTGTAGTATTATCTGGCTGTATAGCAAATGAAAAAATACAATTACTTTACTATGCAAGTAAAAAATGTCTCTAGCTCCGCCTACTTACCCTTGGGTTGGACCCACCAAAAGCCTCTTTAACCTCTTGTTGCAGCAGCAGCTGTCTCTCCTACGTCAGCAGTTCTGCTGCTGTGTTTGTTTCACCTGATGACGGTTGCTTGTGTTGCGATCGAAACGTCCTCATTTATTAATTTTCTATCTACGTGACTTTACCGAAAGAACCAAAGAATATGGATCCATGCAGTCACGAAAACTTCAAATCTAGATTTTACCGAAAGAAACAAAAATTATGGATTCTTGCAGTCACGAAAGTTTCAAATCAAGATAAAAAATGTGTGTTTGAATATATGTTTTCAATTTAGGGCCCCTTTATAACAACATATGCTACAGGCCCCGCGCTAGCTTCATCCGGCACTGGATATTGGGAGAGGGGTCGTACGCACGAGTACTCCGCGGAGAGTGTGAGATCGACTAGAGAAATCGTGAGACCAGACTCGGTAGTCACAGGTGGGAAAGTGCTAGGCAGTGTTGGTGAGTGCTGCCATCAATGCTATTTATTCTAATCAGAATCAGGATATTTATTTATGCCGGAGGAGGAATTCGATGAGCTACAAATGGTATTATTTACATATGTCCAGTCGGGACGAGTCAGAACGCTACAACAACAAACAATAGCTGGGGATGAAAGTTTGCTATGTCCCCGATGTAAAATGTATTATAGAATTTCAGGGCTGCACTTTAAACCGCAATTACATTTACATTCAACCACAGTGCCTGATTATTTAACTCTGACGACTGCATTCTGCGATTATTTGATAAACAAACCACACATTTTTCTTCGATTCACTGCCCATTTTTTTCTTTTGTCTATTAACAGATGTTCGTCATTATTGTCTGATTATAATCACATTCAAAGCTAGGAAATTCATGGCAAATAAGAATAGCTTTGCCAATCAACAGCGAATGCAGCTCCACGTGGCTTCTGCCACAGGCACTGTTTCCGTGTTCCTCGTGTGTCATGCCGTCATTACGACACAAAAGGCCAAGCTGGTATCGAGTATGGCCTGAGAACTTGTTTGTTACAACTCTGCTTACATGTTGCATGCAGTTTTTTTCATGTATACATCCACACACACTTCTTCCATTTAAGGATGCTTGGCTCCCATGTTTCGTGCGAGTCTTCTGTGTAGTCTTGCAGGAAGCACATTATTTACATATTCTACCAAGACAGTTCGTATGGAATAAACAATTCAAATCTTGCTAAAGCAGGCCTTGAGCAGTGCCCTGTAGCGTGACCTTTTTTTAAAGGAGGGCCATACAAAACCTCAGGGGGCTGGGTACAATAGGTCAATGTTGAATACATCTTTGAATAAATGTTAAATGTTGGAGGGCACAGTCGTCCGTCCGTTGCAGGAGTGGCTCATCCACCTTCAGCCTCCTCGACGCTGCAGCGTTGCCACTGCCGCATGTTGCAGTGATTGCCCTGTCGGGCTCTCCGGCGTACATTTCGGGTTGCAGCATGGAGTGCAGGCCGGAAAACCCTCGGGAGAATTAACAAGTAAACCCGTAAAAACAAAGTTTTTCACTATAAATCCTTTATATGCGTGGCATCGGGTCGGCTAGAATCCTCTCGTCCTCTGGCTTGAGATGGCTGCCACCTATGGGTCAGATGATTGTCTGGCAGCATTAAACAATTGGTAATTAAATAAAAAAAAATTCACTAAACAGTGTAAAATTTTGGAATTTTTTTTCACGAAAATGCATTGTCACGCACAACGAGTCTGTTTGCAAAATGTCAGCTCGATTGGATCACGGGAAGTGGGTTAAACAACGACCGAAAGATTTGTTTGGAAACTGTTTCTGAAAGCAGTCCGCCAGTTTGCCTGTGCAGTAATAAGCCAAACGCCAACATTAAAGTTTATCTCCAAATGCATTACTCGAAATTCCAAAAATATGTTGGAAAATAACCACAGCTGTAGGATCTCAGCCTGCTTGAATAACAAAGTGAAGGTGCTTCACAGGCTTTGCCTCATTAAGTCCTCTCACATTTTAAGCAAGAAAATTAGCTAATATTCCGTCTACATTAATTCTGTAGACATTCAATATTTTGTCGAGTGTGTTTTCTACAAGACTCGTATTCCCTCTTCCTACTAAAACTAGTCACCCTATTGATGGTATTTTTTTCTTTTAAAGAAAAGACAAATGTTGATATCTCGTCAATGACAACCCTTTCATGTGGTATTATTTTCACTGTCAAAGGTAAATGATAAATGTTTAACTTTGCTGGTTTTTTTTTACGACCGCTTTTACGGTTCGAGCCAAATCCATAATGAGGTTTCTGATGTGATGTATTCCTTTCATCACGGGTATTTTTCTCACCATTTATAACGGTCGTATCTCTTAATCGTGATGTATACCTTCCATCCGTTTTCTGCGTTGACATCACGTAATTCCGCAGCCGCCAAGATTGTCGTTTCAGATGCCCTATTTTCTCTTCACCTTTGCTCCACCTCTCGACTCTTTGGGGTTACTGACCGTCCCGTGCCAATTGTTGTTGTTGGTGTTGTTGTTTGGATGCTATTGGAATTACGTGAAGCGTGCCGACCGTTAGGAGCGTAAGGACACGTGGCCCCACCTCGTCGCTGCTGTTCAGTAACACACGGGCAGGTCTCATGCATCAGCAAAAAAAAACCTAGAAGATGCTCCTGTGGTCACAAGAGATAACCAGGTGACTAATGATCACGTTTTTTTCTCTCGCTCTCTCTCTCGCTCACTATTACTTCAATTGTCTGTGCGCTATTGCTGAGGCAGCAGCAATTAAAGCAGACTGCCATGTGACACTGGTGCCTGCTGAGGACCCAGCAAGCATGTTAGTGCCCTCCCCCCGCTCCTCCCCAGAATGGATATTGGGCAGATATTTTTTCTTTTCTAAAGGGATGTATTCAGGCGGTGGTGGCTATGAACGCTTGTAAACCTGCCCCGTGGAGGTAGCAGCGAGGGTTTGATGGTTCGCACAATGGAGCGAAACTCACTTCCCATGGGCGTCTAGGTAACCGTACGCTGGCCTTACCAGGGTGCTCCAGTTTACTCCGGCACGTTGCGTAAAGCCTTATTCATTGACTGAAGACATCTGAATATATATATGCGCGCCTTCGTGTGTTGTGGATTATGCAGCGTTGGTGAAGCGCAGTTCGCATGGTTGACGCGATGTAAAAACACCGATGATTATTGTTCGCGTCTAATTCTGTTCGCTGCATACTGCCTATGTAATGCGAATGTTGAAATGTTTTTTTTGTAGGACGTCTTGACATGCGTTTTTACTGAAAATTCAAATCAATCAAAATTGTATTGTATTCTTTAAAATATTGCCTACGTTTGCATTGAAATTTCGAGGCAACTTAACTGCTGTCATGGTAATCATGGTCATCATCCATTGTAAAAACTAGCAATATGTTTTTATTTTACCAGGTAACGTCCCACTGAGCTATATAGCTCTTTTTCGAGAAACGACCTGCCCGAAAATGATAGCCAAATTAAGTGGCTTATCATGTGGACATTTATAGCAGCCAAAAACTACGTAGAGGACCCGGAGAAAAATCCACGTGACCATGGGGAGAACATGCAAACTCCACATATGCAGGCGTGACGGTTGAGATCGAACCCACGCCCTCCTGTATACCAGGCGAGATAGTTAACATCTCCTAGCCATCGTGGCACCCAACTGCTGAATCGTCTCCACTTGTAAATGAAGGAAGGCCTTCCCAAGCCATCGCCATCCGTCACAGTCTTTGCAGTGCCACGCTCCATCTCGCTCCTGCGCTGTCGTATGCATCTAAAAACCTCAACAAAATATTTATGCGGTTACTTTTCGCACGCAGAAACCCCCGTTTCCATTAAGGGTAATGCGCATATACATTGATTTGCGTGAGGCGGCGAATCGAAATATTGACAACGTGCTCAGGTCCGGTGTATTTAGGAGAAATTGCTCGGCCGTGAAATGTATGGAATTATACCTACAGTATTCCACTGTGCTTGTCAAGCTGTTTCTGTTTATCCAGATATTAACTTACTGGATAAGCACTTTGCAGTGGACACATAGCTATTATCAAATCTCTTACCTGGGAATGCCCGTGTGTGTGCTGCTACCCAGGACAACTATAGCGAGTGGCATATGTGCACGGTTCAGAAGCTGTGTACTGATGTGTGCACAGCGTGCGTGCTTGTACGCTCGAAACCAGGGGTCGGCAACCAAAATAACAAGAAGAGCATTTTTTTTCAAAATCGGTAACAAAATAAAGACCCCTCAATATTTCAAGAGCCGCAATGCAATGTGAATACGAGATGGTGATCCTGAATAAATAACGTCATGAAGCAGCCCTTAAAAAGCCACACGCGCTTCCCTCGCCAAAGGTTTGCCGACCCCTGAAAATGGACGTTGGTGTTATTCTCGATGAGCAATGTCCAATTTAAATGTTGTTATATACATGTTTTTTGGGGAGTTTACACACACGATTGGTTCGTGTCTATTGGCGCATTTACTGCTTTTCCAAAGTTGGTGATAGTTTATATTTAGTTGTGTATACTTGTATTTGATATACCCACTGCTGGATGAAGGCCTTCCAATGGCCAGGTTGATTACGATGGGTCGTTTGACCATATTTCACCACGTTGGTCGGTGTACGGTTGGTGAAGGGAGACCCCCAGGACCGGTTGAGAGAGATATACTCATCACTGACTATTAGTCATGCCCAGGACTCAAACTCTGCTCGTCTAATTGGTAGGGCAGTACGATAACTACTGTGCCACCGCTCCCCCCCCCCAAAAAAAAAATACAGTCACTAATCTAAATCTCAAGTATCATATTCTGATGCAGTGTTCGAATAATCTTAGCATGGAGCGACCACAAATGGTTGTAGAGATTACTTTTAACTTCAAGTAAGTACAATAAAAATTGTTTTTATTTTAACACATATATGCAATTGTTTTCCAGTGCAGATTATGAATCCGTCAGCAGTCCCATTGCAAAATCAGTGGCAGCCCCCAAGGGTGTCAAAGCTTGTGGATGCTGGGACGAGGAAGGCAACCCTCTACGACCAATATATGCACCGCCGGTTCTGCCGCTGGCATTCTCCAATGGTTGATCCGTTGCTGATTTTATCCGATCACCGTGTGTAACTGCTGTCCATCGCTCTCTCTCTCTCTCTTTCTTTTCATTTTCCCGATAGCTCTCCCTTCATATCGTTCACATTTTTTGACGTGTTCACCCTCTATGGCATTTTAATTCGTCTCCGTATTGAATGTTTTCGTTGTTTATTTGCTGTATAATTATTGACTGATTTTGATTGCTTATTTATTACTGTTTTTGCTGTAATCGTGAAGCAGCTTGCGGCAATTTATTGTGAAGGGCGCTTCACCAAATGAAGATTGATTGATTGATCATTCTGTCCTCTCCCTCTCCTCTCTTTCTCTTGCTTTTATGTTTTCCTAGATCACAGCTCGGGGAGACCCTATTGTTTTTTGTTGTTGAGGAATTTGATTATTCCCCCCCCCCCCCCCCCGGATAATCCCTTGCAATGGAACGTTTCCATTCGCAAGGATGTCCAGGATGTCAATGGACACACACACACATAGCAAACACACAATGACACGTGTAAAATACTTTCAATCTATTTTAAATCCACGACATGCATTTATACAGTTTTTTTATGTGTATACCCTTGGTGCCTTCATGCTGCGTCGTTTGGTTGTGTTTATTTTTCTGTATATTTTGTTAAAAACGTAATAGAAATACATACGAAAAAATAAGAAACAGATTCAGCATCGAAACGGATTGCCCTCCCCCACCCGTACAACGCGAGGGGTGTTTGTGTGGCCCCACAAGAACGTGACTGGGCGACCTCTTGAGAGGCAGCAATCATCGGCAGTCGTTCGGTAAATTGGCTCGACGTGATGAACAGTGCAACTGGGGGAGGAAAGGTGAACCGGCGGGTGCGCCTTTATCATAAAATGACCTCCCGTAGGTATCGGGTCAATGGAACAAGTGTCGTACCCTTCGCCGAGACCGCGATAACTCCGTCGATGGAGCCGACTGAAGCTGTTTTTTGCGAGTGGACACTTCGATTGGAGTTGTATTGAATTTTCCCCTTTTATAACCAGAGATTTTCTACACAAAGCGGGTTCAACAATCCTGCGCAACTTCATAGCCATTTCATCAACGTAAAATACACATTGGATGGACATTACACTGGGCGGCTAATGCTGGACTTGCTGTCAACCTTCCGCAAATTTTCCAGTAAATGTACAATTATGCTTTAGAGTGCATGCAGATAGATATTTCTATTCTGATGATGAGACAAGTGTAACCAAATCGATGCATCGTATTAGCTCTTTTTTATTTACTAAAAGGATCCTGGGGCGGTGAAATATGACACTCGTTGGAGAGCTGTGTGGTTCAAACTTGGCAGGTCACCCTGGTTATCACTGTGGGTGCATTAACCATAACGTGTGTGCCGTCTGTTTCACAGTGGAAGTTAGAGGTCCCCTGACCGTCGTTTGAAATGAGTGGGCCATTGCATGCTGGTGCCATGGTCCAAATTTGCCAAATTGTAAAAAAAAAACACGCAAATTACTCAATTGGGATTACGCGAATCAGCAATCCATCACCACCTTCACTGGCAGACACGCCCGATTGCACGCTGGCCTCTGAGCCACTTTGTGTTCACAGGGCTAGTTACCAAGCTGGGATGCCTTCTCAACTGTCTGAGACGAGATGCGATGTAAGTCATTTATCGCGTGTAAGGCGCTCCCAGACACGACCCCGGAGTAAAAGGACGCAACATCAGCAACAACAAATCCTCGCTATTGTGGTCTTTGTTGAACAGGTCGCAATTTTAACAAGCACGACACCAAGCAAGTTTGACGAAGGTGTTTTCTATTTGGCTTTATTTAAAAAAAGAACACATATTACATTATTGTCATTGTTACGCAAGCCTACACAAGTCACTACAACATTCAAAGGAGTGCTATTCAAATGAAAACAAGGTAATTTCGTTTTTTTACGTACATTGTATTAAACATGTAGTTTACACTCTTTCGTTTTGGCAATAATTAACGCAAACGGAAAAAAGACATGAACGAGCATAGTATTTATATATATTTTTAAGTTACTCACTCTCAAGGGGCATACAGCATTGATATATTATTCTATCATAAGTGTATGTTCAAGAAGCAGTAAATTGTACTATATGCCCTGCGTGTATTATATATACTGTATACTATGGCCAACACCACTGACAATTATCTGAACCGGTCCTGGGCCTCCCTTGGGTCGACTCAGCCTCAAATGAGTACCTGGTGCTATGAGTAAACATCGCCACTCGGGAGACAAAGGCGGCCAGGCGTGGTCAAGGCCACCCACCCCCGAGCGTGCCGTGCGGGCCTTCATCAATGCTTGCTAACAGCACTTGCTCCTATAGTTTACGGCTATACGGGGGATCTTTGTCTTTGTATAGTGCTCAAGGAGGCTGCGTTTGAGAGCAGCAGTTGCACAATTTTTCCCGTGGCTTGACAGATGTTGCTGCCATCGTAACATGAAGCCCAAAGCCAAGGGCTTAAGGCTCGCTTGCTACAACCGAGGCAACATTTGCAAACCAATGACCATAATTCATTGCTGTTACACGGAGAAAGGTACAGTTCTAGATTTGAAGCTTTCGTGACTGCAAGGATTCATATTCGTAGGTTTTTTTCGGTAAAGTCACGTAGGTAAAAAATTCTAATTAATAAAAGTAAATTCAAAATAAAATAAAAATCACGACGTTTCGGAGGCAACACGGAAGCTTGTGTTGCCTCCGAAACGTCGTGATTTTTATTTTATTTTTATTTTACTTTTATTAATTTGAATTTAATTTTTTTAACCTACGTGACTTTACCGAAACAACCTAAGAATATAAAGGTACAGTTGGCTAATTTTGTTTATTATAAACGTCCACATGGAGGGATGCTATGCACTTTGAAGTTGAGCTTAGCAAGTGCGAGAGCTGTGGCCTAGTGGCAGAGATGTCGGAAGGTTGCGAGTTTTTAAATCCTTTATATTAAGTTCACTTGCTTGCTTGCTTGCGCGCTTACGACCATGCAAATCTTTCGGTCGTTTTTTAACCCACTTCCCGTGATCCAATCGAGCTGACATTTTGCACACAGACTCGTTGTGCGTGACAATGTATTTTCGCGACAAAATTTCCAAAATTGTACACTTTTTAGGAAAAAATAAATTATATTTAATTACCAATTTCTTAATGGTGGCAGGCATTCACCTGACCCATAGGTGGCATCCATCTCAAGCCAGAGGACGAGAGGACTCTAGCCGCCACGCATATAAAGGATTTATAGTGAAAAACTTTGTTTTTACGGGTTAATTTTTTATTCTTCGGGGGGGGGGGGGGGGTGGTGGGGGGTGCAGTTTACTCAGTCCACCATCACCTGCGGGAACGACAACAGAGTACCACTGCGTAGAGAAGTCAACAGTGGTTGTCCTTGGTTCGACTCGCGTTCCCCAAAGGAAATCAGAATTTCCTCCACCGACTCAGTGGTCATCTGAGCAGGCATTTGCTTTGACTTTTAGACAGCTGACTGGGGTTTGCAGAGAGTCTTTTTTTATTGAAAGAAAGTGCATCTGTATTCATTTCCTTTCAGGGAATACGAGCGGCCAATAACAGAGAGTCATATAAATGGTCATGTCAAATATCTTCGGGATTTCAATTGGAAAGAGAAAAAGTAGAAATGTTAGGGTGTCATAAATTTAAGACATTGTCTCTCCTCAACATTACCCTTGAAAGGAAATTCAGCAAAGTTGCGTGTAATACTTCGGCTGAGGTATTATCTCTCACGAGATCATATTCTATGCACAGAATTGTTTTAAAAAACACATCACTTAATCTTTGCTCAATATAAGCAAATGACCGAAGCAGGCTGCAGTAGAGAGTTGGTGTTTTGATTGAAATTAAACGCACACATTTGAAATGTAAGCATTATTCAAGACTGCAAGCAGGACATGAAGGGGCAAAGAAACTATCCCAAACAGGCTTTTTAGGCAAAATGTAAAACAATTCAAATAGAGACATATACAATGTAACATTATAATGACTCCCTGTTGTATTAACAATGATATTGTATTGCATTGTGGGAAAGTGTTTAAAAAAGTAAACAATTATATTAGGCAATGCTGGTTCTACTCAAAAATATAATTATGCAAAAATGAACAACAGTTTTTTTTACACTAAGGCTCCATGAAAACATTGCATTTAAAATGGTACAATTATGAAAGTGCACAACCTTTTAAATCAAGCAAATGGAAAAACATTGGCATCATTTAGACCAAGAGGTTGTTCAGTATTAAAGCAGGTATGGCAAAATATGTTCAATTTATTCTTTAAAAAATAACATATTGAGGATGGAAAACGTATACATAATTCAGTCATCGTAATTGATTCTGGGGCCACATGCCAAATCCAGGTTCTAAGGTTTCGCTAGCCATTCTTACCGCCTCATGTTTAAAAAATCACATGACGTGCATTGCCCGAGTCTGCTTGTGTGACAGGAATATTGAATCTTGAAATGCTCGAGACCCAACATTTGCGGCAAAGACGGCAGACAACAGCATAAATGTCACGCCGTCGCAAGCCGGGTCGCACAATTTGTTAATTGCGTGGCACGAATCTAAGGCAAGTCAAAGGCCTACATTGCATTTAATACGACACACTAATGGAACGGTCAACTGAAACTTAGCTTAACAAAATTGCATCGTGACAAGATGTCCTTAACGTTTGTGGAATGCATTTGTAAATGGGGGGGGGGGGGGGGCTCTGCCAAAATGACAATGTGGCTTACCGCTACGGTGCGGCGGTGAAGCAGCGACGCTGGCAAAAACGAAATCATCCCCGCGAAACAATGTGTAGGATGCTCGGAGAGCGAAACGAAGCTCGCGGTCCCACGATGTTGCCACTTGGCGTGATGGTGAAGGTCTCGCTTGGGCAAGCAGGTGGGAGGCCACCAACAATGGGCTACTCCCACATGCATGACACATTCAGATTATTTCGACGGCGAGTTGATGTATTTGAGAGCGGACGGAGGGTTCGAGTTTGGGGGGGCGGGGTGGTGGCGGCGAGGATGAACGTTACAATATTTACCCTGGAGCCTCCTCGCTCCACCCCTGAGGCCGGCGCATTGCTCCGACAGAGGCCGAGCACGCCAGCGGTTTGTCAAGGTCTACCTCAAAGTCCTGGTGCAAGGAATTAAATTGAGGCCCTCTCTCCAATTCTGCCCCCCCCCGAACTATTTGTAGACTAACACTGAGGCGCGTCCGGACCGTGAGCCCCGGTGCATTTGCACCGCCTGCAACTCTCGATGACTGCGCCACCGCTACACACACACACCATGGGAGCTTTGACATACTCTTAGGTTTTTTCGGTAAAGTCACGTAGGTAAAAAATAAAATTTTAATTAATGAAATAAAATAAAAATCACGACGTTTCGGAGGCAACACAAGCTTCCGTCTTCAGGTGGAACCGTCACGGCACGATTGCTGTATTGTGTTGCCTCCGAAACGTCGTGATTTTTATTTTACTTTTATTAATTTTAATTTTATTTTTTACCTACGTGACTTTACCGAAAAAACCTAAGAGTATGAATCCTTGCAGTCACGAAAGCTTCAAATCTAGAATGTTTAGTGACGTCATCACATGTACCCCTCTACTTTAAGGAACGAAACAGGAGGATTTCTCCACGAATCTGGCTGTCGCCTGATGAAGCTGGTTGCAATTACTGGCGAAACCTCGTACTCAGATGGTAAATGTTGTGGCTTTGCTCTCCAACACACCGGTGTGCTGTACGAGTGACGAATTGGCACGTTCTGTTTACGTGACAACCCTTACTAGTTGGCTGTGTCGGGTGGTGGCGGGTTTAAGGACACATTTATATATTTACGCGATCTAACCCCGACAAAAAAACAAGGTTGCAGGTGATTGTTTGTTGGCGGGAGGCCCCTTACCCACTTAATAACGTAGCACAACTTAACTGGCACGTGCGAAAGCGTCAAGCTCGGAGATTAGCTGCATGTATAGGAGTTAGATGCTATAGGTGTTACTTGAAACACATAATAAGATGATCGAATACCTTGTACTGTAGTAGTCATTCTCTGCGATATACAACACAATACAAAATATGATACCAACGTTCACAGACGTTACGGGGCAGTTTGCAGTTCGGAGTTCAGCAACCTCTGCTGTCGAGAAGGAACTTGAAATGTTCACTGCCCGGTGCCATGGATTTACGCACAGGTGAGCCGACATTCGACTTTAAAGCAATCGTGACACTGAGGAGCACAGTTGTGTCTTCAGCGAAGAGTAAAGTCTCTGCCAAAAGCTCGAGGCACATTAGTTAGTTCACGTTCCATTTGAAGAGTCTGATTCATATCTTCACACGTGGACCCCAACATAATACTTGACGGGACATCTTGCGGCTGCTGTGCCAGGTTGGCCAGGAGTGATGGCGAATCCACGGTACAATTAGGCCGAGCCCGAAGGCCCGCGCGCGGACGGTGAGAGCTGGCGAAAGTCGACGTGAGCGTGAACACACAGGTAACCCCAATGCGACATTAACTTGATGCAGGCAGGCAGCGTTACGTGATGGCAGAAATCTGTGTTCTCCCGTGTGTGGTTTTAGTTTCCCCCACCACCGATATTTTGGTGTCAGATACCGGTGTCAGCCAGCCCCCATTGAGGTCAGCAATGAACACGTGAGCTGCTATACTGGTAGGAACCTCCTGGTTACACCAGCCCGCAGGGGATTATTGTGTCCGTCCGTCCGTCGTGCATACAAAAATGGGAGGGGTGGGGCTGGGTGGAGAGGGGAGGATGGGGATGGGCTGGGTGGGGAGGGTGGGGAGGGGCTGGGTGGGGAGGGGAGGGTGGGGAGGGGCTGGGTGGGGAGGGTGGGGCTGGGTGGGGGGTGGGAGGGGTGGGGCTGGGTGGAGAGGGGCTGGTCACCCCGTGGTGCCCTTATACAACTCAACGTTTAACCTACTCACGCCGGCTTGTGCCCACCCTCACAGTCGGCCATATTTGCGGAATACACCACGCCGCCGTTGACCCTGGCCATTGACCGAGCAACCCAACGTTCCTACCAGCTCCCTGCGCAGGAATGTGTTAAGTCATCGCTGTTGTGCGCACATTGCTGCTGGATGTACTATGACAATGTGCCCGGATAACTGTTGGTTGGCTGCGCTGGCTGAGTCCAGTTATTTATACTTTCATTAGTTTGGTACCGCTTTGCAGAGGCTTGTGAGGCTTGCAACAGTGACGGCTTGGATACCTAAGCAATGTTGAATTCTTGAATGAGGTTAAGAGTGAGCCGGATCAGAGGCGTTGCGGTGACATTATGGAGCCGCGCACGAGTGAGAGACAATTCACGCCGTTTAGAAACGGAAGCAGCCTTGGGCGGGACGTGTCACCAGAATGGATGATGGCTGATGGTCAGAAATATTGACGGAGTGGCATCCAAGAAATGGAATGAAGGGACGTCCACTGAATAGATGGGGCAATGAAGTGAACTCGTGTGCAGGTCCTCGGAGGATTACTACATCGCTGGATCGCACCACGTGATGGGAAGTCTTGATCCAGCGGTGGATCGACCATGGTTCACGATTACAACCACAGGAGCAGGAATAAGTTGTATTTTGGGTTGATCACAATGCGGGGCTTCGCTGCCTGCTTCGCTTCGTCCGCTGCGGAGAGAGCCGACCCCCAGGTCCCGAACTGCCCATCTCCGAATGTCCCATGGCCATAGAATGCATTCAAGAGAAAATGACCATGCGTGGCACGTTTAAAGGAATAAAATCTGAATTTCTTTGAATTGTTGAGAAAATATTTCCTTCGTTGCTCGATTGTTGGTTTTAGTTCAGCGCATGCACTGTTAAGTTTACGATACTGTTAGCATTTCGGATTACATTAATTCCTCCTCATAAGCATTCGATATCGTTAAATTTACTTTTTAAAAAATACGTTACTTGAATTGAAACTTTTAAATGTGTTGCTTTTCGAGTGCGTAGTACAAAATGTGTCTGGTTACGTAAAAAAAATTAGTTGGGCATCCGACGCGCGCAATTTTGGTTGTTCTACCCCTCGGGGTGCTTTTGTTTGGCACCTTCCTAAACGGGCACCGCAGTTGTCCCCACGCTGGCCGAGGTGTGCCACTTATGTGACAAAAAAAGGTAAAGGGGCAGCCCTGCAATTTGCTTCCCACACCACTGCTGGTGGAAGGGCTTCCTCTGAAGGGATCTGTCGGGGGAGAACCTTGTCGAGACCATTTTGGGCCACTCTTCCACGCGAGCCAGACCGTCCAGGAAGCGATGTCAGAAGCCACACCTACCCCAGCGCACCTACCCCAGCGCACCTACCCCAGCGCACCTACCCCAGCGCACCTACCCCAGCGCACCTACCCCAGCACACCCATCACCCTACCCCAGCGCACCTACCCCAGCACACCCACCCCACCCATCACCCTACCCCAGCACACCTACCCCAGCGCACCTACCCCAGCACACCTACCCCACCACACCCATCACCCTACCCCAGCGCACCTACCCCACCACACCCACCCCACCCATCACCCTACCCCAGCACACCTACCCCAGCGCACCTACCCCAGCACACCTACCCCAGCGCACCTACCCCACCACACCCACCCCACCACACCCATCACCCTACCCCACCACACCTACCCCAGCGCACCTACCCCAGCACACCTACCCCAGCGCACCTACCCCACCACACCCACCCCACCACACCCATCACCCTACCCCACCACACCTACCCCAGCGCACCTACCCCACCACACCCACCCCACCACACCCATCACCCCTACCCCACCACACCTACCCCAGCGCACCTACCCCACCACACCTATCACACCTACCCCACCACACCTACCCCACTACACCTACCCCACCACACCCATCATACCTACCCCACCACACCTACCCCAGCACCCCTACCCCACCACACCCATCACACCTACCCCGCCGCACCTACCCCGTCACACCTACCCCGCCGCACCTATCACACCACACGCGAGCTGTCGGCCGACCAACCGTTGAGTAACCAATCACATTGCTGGGTGGGTAGAGGTGGGGGGATTTACGAGGCTTGCCCATTATTTAAATCAGTGATTGTTACCCGTTACTGCAGGCTTGTATCCATTCGGTTCTCAATCGTTAAAACATTTATTGATGAAACAAAGTAGTTGTACTTACGCGCGCATGCTTAATTCGTGTTTCGATGATTTACCTTCTAAAAAACAATTGGTACGTCTCACACCCTCAGCAAGGGTATCTCACCCCTCCAAGTTAAGAACCACTGCTTTAAACCCACACTGGGAGATCGAGCCTGTTGGACACTGCATTGCAAGCATTGGACCAAATTTGCCCTCGTGAAGGTTTCAGTTTCACAAGATCTGCGGTGGCCTATAAAGTCGCGTGCCAGGAAAGAATAGCAAACTCGCCATGCCTTTTCAGCAGGATTATATTTGTGTGCAAGCGATATTGATGGGCTGGGCTTAAATGTGTAAAGCTCAGAGCGAAGTCAATTAAAATATTCTGTGCTGCCAGCCACGAACGCCGTCTATAATTTCTTTCATAATAGATCACCAAAACAAAGACAACCTTGATACCCTCCACGGACTTTGTCAGCAACAAAACATCCACTTATTACATGTTTTAAGATCTAAAGCCATTGCGGTGTTACTTTATTGAGCTGTATCGAGCTGAAAAGACATCGGCTGCCACATACATTCTTTGTGGGTCAGCCGTGTTTCTAACGAGGATTGCCCGCAAGTGCATCCGAGGGAAAGAACCCGGTAAGTTTCCTCGCACAACGCCCTTGATAGTGGTCTGTGCTGCTGCTGCTGCTGCAGCTTACGAGCCAGAACGGATTGGCGACGCGAATCGAGTCGGAGGGCTCCACTTCAGCCGGGACACATCGACGCAAACGGCCCCATCACATCCATCATACCGACCGCTGCGGCGGTGGCTAACAACTAGTCACGGTGCCACCTAAATCCACTCTTCCAGCGAACGCCCCCCCCCACCAACGGAAAGAAAGATCCAGTGAGAAATGCAGCCCCGGTAATGTGCGGGTGTGCGCTATGTGCGTGCGCGCGTCGCTTGCGCGGGCAGGTGGCATTTAGAAAACTACGACGGGCTGGCAGGAGTAGGAGGAGGAGGCAGCTCACGCACGCCGGCCGCTGGGGTCGCGCCGCGCGGCTCACGCTGCGTTCACGTGCGCACGGTGCAGATGGGCACAACAATGACCAAGACGACGGTGCACACGGCCACCAGCACCAGCACGGCGATTTTGCAGAGCTTCGCGCGACGGAACTCGGCCTCCTTGCGCTTGAGCAGTGAGTCGTAGCCCGGCGTGTAGATCTCCTCCATCCAGTACTCGAGGTTGTTGGGGTTCAGCGACTCCTGCGTCTGGTAGACGAGGGAGGGACGCGGCCGGTATCGGAAACTGCGGCTCGCTCTCACAAGTCACAGTCATCGTGTTACACCTCCCTCTCACCTTGTCCTCTGCAGGTCAGATGGAGCACCAGAGTTATATTACATTCCAGGTAATATGTAATGAATGCCTATCTACGTATGCTGAGGACAGCACTTTTCCCATACGCTCTGTTATAGAGAGTTATCATTGTCGTATTGCAGTCTAACTGATACGTTAAATCCTCGCAGATGGAACTTAATGTGATTGATACTAGTTTGTTTTACCCTTTTATCTGGCAATAAAACTGACACCTTTTTTACAAGGAGTCATGTTTGCATTGACCACAATACCTGCGGTCAGAATGCGAACAAAAAACACAACTCTGATAATGTATGCACTGTCCTTGAAATATATTGGTCCACACCCGAGACAGCTTTTCTTAGAGCCTAGTCTCACATGGTGTTGGACCAGATGACGCCAAAAGGCGCACACCTCAATTAATGTGATTGTTCATCACATGACGATGCCCCGATTTGAACTCAAGATCTCAGCATTGCCGGCTCAGCTCTCTGACCTCTTGAGTCACCCAGCCTTTGAGATACCGTGCTATTAAGTCCCCAACATATGCAGATCCTTATCCTTATTAAGAAGATGCTGCCGAGCACAGAGAGAAGCGGATTTGTCTCGAGACATGTCACCTGCCGGACTGCGGTCCACGTCGCCCGTGTGGTATTCACGAGGCGCTCTTGATCACCGTCTAGCACATTTATTCTAGATTTGAAGCTTTCGTGACTGCAAGGAATCATATTCGTAGGTTTTTTCGGTAAAGTCACGTAGGTAAAACATCAAAATTAATGAAAATAAAATCCGAAACGTCGTGATTTTTGTTTTTATTTTATTTTCATTAATTTTGATGTTTCACCTAGCACATGTCCGGCACGGCTTGCGAAATTAATTTTAATACCACGCCCGAAACGGTCATCACGCCTATGTATGCCGTGCAACGATTCTCACAGTGGGAGTAGTGGCACGGCAGGGCAACTGTGCTACAATCACTTCGATATGGATACAATGTCACGTTCGTGCACCAGTGCAGCGGCAAACGGAATATGAAACTCCCGAGGACTGTCCCTTGGGATGAGTTACCTGCTGCTGCAGTGTGTGCGAACAGCAACGCTAGGAACGCACGGGTACAGCTGGGCATCGTGCTGGCCATATTGGTTCTTTTTTAAAGGCTCCCGCTAATATCCCTTTACCCCAGATTTTGTACGTCTAAAATGCGGATAAAAAAATATATGTTGTTCAAAGCGTTGCCATTTAAAAAAAATGTCAACAGCTGAGAAACGTGCTGCTTTAGTGCTTTGTCAATCCCCTGCTGGATGTACGTCTCCTGCTGTGTCGTTTATCGGTGTTTTTGACCGTCCTTAACCACGCTGATCAGTGTGGGTTGGTGAAGAGGAGCGGTGGTGCAGCGGTTAGCGCGCTGCGCTACGAACCTGGCGACCCGAATTCGATTGCCGCTAACAGCCAACACCAGTGACGATTTATCTGAACCGGTCCTGGGCCTCCCCTAGTTCGACGAGGGAGACAAAGGCGGCCGCGCGTGGTGCTGGGTACACCCACTCCCTCGTGTGCAATGCCGACCTTCATAGGTGCTCGCTAACACAGCACTTGCCCCAGCAGTCTGTTACAGGCTATGCGGGAAATCAAAATCGGTGCACTAACCACTGCAGTGCCCGCTAACCCCTCCACCCTGCAGCTGTCGCGGTAGACTTATCGTATGCACCGATGTCAAATGAAATAACTCAAATCGCGTTCAATATGCAGCCGTCTAATCTCCGCAAATCCTTTATGACAAACGCGTCAACGTATATTTATTAGCTGAAATTAATATATTATTAAGGGGGGGAGATGTGTCAAATACAATACCATTTCAATTTACATAGCATCTAAATGCAAATATACCTGAAGATTCTGTACAACTGGGGAAGGAACATCGATTTGGGGATAAGGGGTGGAGTGGAATTGGACCTCGCAGTTAGTCAGAACTGGCAAGATGATAGGGTGATTGGATATTTTCAAACTCCTTGTTTTAAAACAATATATATACTACTGTACATATGGGCACATCATCAGCAGCAGCTGATGATGATACAGCTTCTGCATATTATCAGATTAACATAATCCATTGTAATTGATAAATGACATTAACCCCCCTCTGATCTTTGCACTTGATAGTCACATTGATGACATCACCTTACTCTATTAAAGACCAGAAACAGGAAGACTTATTTACAATTCTGGGAAATCGCCTGATAAAGCTGGTTGGTTGCAATCACCAGCGAAACGTCGTACTCAAATTGTAATTGTTGTGGGTTTACTTTCCAACACACCGGTGTACTGAAGTAGTACTAATTGATGGTGTCAGGTGGTGGTGGTGGCTTAACGGCGAATTCATATTTACGCGATCTCACCCAAAAAAAACAAACCCTTTTAGGGGCCGTCCATAAATGACGTCACGCGATTTTGGACGATGTTTTACCCCCCCCCCTCGTCACACGGCGTCACAAAAAGTCAGACCCCCCTCAAATATGACGTCACAAAGCTTTGCCCCCCCCCCCAATAAAAAATAAAACCAGGCCTCAAATCGCTTTAAACTATTGTCATTGTAGTGCGTATTTAAAGTGCCGCTGCACTCTGATGTTGTAGGAGAAAACATTTTTTTAAAAGTCGATTTCATTAAGTAGAACGTGTTGTCTATATTCATTTAAAGTTGCGCATTTTTATGTGACGTCACAATTCTCACCCCCTCCTCCTCGTCACAAATGTCTGACTCCCCCCCCCCCCCTAGGTGGGTGACGTCATTTCTGGACGGCCCCTTTCGAACGATATAGGTATCCACCCACTGGAATGTTGCTACTTTTCATCATCTTCAGCTGTGATCTACCATCTGCTGGATGATGTGACGACTCGTGATGTCACGAAGCAGCAATCTATCGATCTGCCGCACACACACACGCACGTGGTCTCGTCGCTCCATCTCCACGGTGGTCATTCCCCCGGATGTGTGCGCTGTTCTACTTTGGCTGCCATTGCGTCGTTATTCTGGAAGATCACGTTCATACATCCAAGTAGCAATGCGGTATTGTATTGCTCGTACGCTAGCCGATGCATAGCCGATGCATAGCATCTGCTAGCCAAATCGCGCGAACGATTTACAGGAGATCACAGAGTCGCCAACAAGCGCAGGAGATGTGTATGTGGACTAAGTGCTCATTAGATAAACACAATGGAAATTGGGACTTCATTGAGCTGTCTCGAGCTGAAATGAAATCGGCTGCCACAAACATTATCCGTGGGTCAGCCGTGTTTCTAATGATGATTAGGATTTAAAGCAGGTAACGGAATCTGTTTATCTCGAAAGCACAGCGCCCGAGGACGATGCATAGATTCGCAGACACAATTGTAGTAGCCTCGGCAGGAGTCAGCAACACGAACGAAATCTGTAAAAGCAAAAGGGCAAACTCAAGGCCAACAAAGCTGAGAATATGTCAGGGATTTGTGATTCCAGTTGTATAGAAGTGAATGCTTCGTTGGATATAGTGAGTACAGTACCACGTTGTGGAAGGCAACAGTGGTCGTACTTTAGACATTTTAGTTTTCCACCACTGGCTCAAAGGCAGGCAACGTAAGCAGTAAAATGAATCTGAACGCTCCGAACATCCGAACAAATTGTCTGTTTTTTTAGCGCAACAAAAGACGTAGTTGTACTGTACTTCTACGCACATATATTCTCCCTGCCTCCACCAACCCGCAGTGACCAGCATGATTGCGTTTGGCCAAATAACCCTTACGACCCGCCCAGCCACGGAAATGCCTTCATCCAGCAGTGGATCAACAAAAGGGCCGTACATGTCAATGATTACTCTCTGGTTCTTTCTGGAAAGTCACGTAGATAGAAAAAATAACAAAAGAAAACGACGTTTCGGTCGCTTCACCTGAAGACGGACTCTTGTGTTGCGGCCGAAACGTCGTGTTTTCTTTTATGCTTTTCTCTACCTACGTGACTTTACCGAAAGAACCTGAGAGTATGAATTCCTGCAGTCACGAAAGCTTCAAATCAAGACGATGTCAATGATTATTTTCAACACTGTCACTCCACTGGCACCTCTTGCGTGTTGTGAGGAAGGGCCCTCATCGTCTCCAACGTCACCGATGATATCGTTTTTGCTTTTTTGTTAAAGACGACTGCCATTTACGAGTTGTGTTGAGCGTTTTTCGTAATCACTGCTGGATGAATGCCTTTCCACGCAAGTTTCTTTCTCAAACAAATATCGCGCAGCATGTGCACGTGTCGCGGTGACTTGAATGCTGCTTCGTTGTCCTTGCCGTGATCGATACACGCGCACAGGCGAAGTTAATGATCACGGATTGCTTCCCCATTTCCACCGTTGACGGCCTGGGCTGGTGGGCATGGAGGGGGCCAGGCCGACCCGGCAGGCGCAAATCGGTAGTCACGGGCCCGGCTCGCTGGCCACGGGAGATTGCCAACGCGTTAGTGCCGCACGCTATCGGAAGTAATCTGCAAGTAAATGAAGCTCAACCTAATTTTGTCACGCAATGCATTGCTCTCTCCCCCACCCCCCACCCCCCGAACACCGCACACCTTCCTACTGCTCCCTCCCCGGGTCTGCCGAGGACAGGTTTGTCCGTGTCAGGCTCCAGCAAAGCACTGGCATATTCAGGAACGGTCGTGCCTAACGTTTAATGAGGTTGAGTTATTATTATTTTTTACATGAAAGCTGCTTCCTATGATCTCGCATTATTTTTGTTTTACCAGGTAAGGCCCACTGAGCTATATAGCCCTTTTTCGGAAGTGACCTGGTCGCGAATTATAGCTCAACGAAGTGGCTTATCATGTGGAAATGTTTAGCAGCTAAATACTCGAAACGCACGTTTCTAAATGTGGAGGGAGAAACCGGAGGACCCGGAGAAAAATTCACGCGACCTCGGGGAGAGCAAACTCCAAATATACACCAGGTGTCAGGGTCGGGATCGAACCCACGACCTCCTGTACACCAGGTGAGGTAGTTAACATCTCGCCACCACGGCGTCCTTTTCCTGGAGTTGAACACATGATCTCAGTGGCGCCAGTCCATTGCACTAAGATGCACATTTACCCTGTGAGGCATCCTACATTAACGCAGATGTTTCTTGTTACTTACCTGTAGAATGTGATAATCACAGTGCAACAGCTCGATTGGACTTGTCATGTAAAGGTTCCTTGTACACATAATAATGGTTATTTGCAGACCTTTGGCAATCCACTGGTGGATGAATGCTCCCACGTGTCGTGCCAGACACGGGCTGTTTGTTTTGCCAGACGTCACCACGCTTGGTCAGGGTCGGTTGGTGAAGGGATTTCCCACGACCGGTTCAGATATCACTCACCACCGATGTTAGCTGTGGATGGGAATTAAACTTGGGTCACTGGGTTTATAGCGAGTTGCGCTAAATCACTGTGCAACCGCTCTCCCATATCGCCTCGCGTCGATACATTTTTACCGAGCACTCTGCTTTCCACTCGCACGCAAACGTTGTCCATAAAGAAATAGACTAAACAACCGACCGACATAGGACCCCTCGTGAAATGAGAATTCCACGTAAGTTGTGGTTTTCGTGGGCAAATAAGTCACTATTAATTGTGTACGTAGGCTTTGACGACCAATTTTCTGAATCATAATTGGTTTCTATTGGATGAAGTCGTCGTGTCAACGCGTTTGTCGAGATCTGAACTCCTGTTAACAAGCTGATGTTACTGGATGTAGTCTCCAGCCAAATATCGGTACCCATTTCAAAGTTTGTGAGTTTACTCACCAGCAATTACACCAGTCGCTGCTTAAGCGGTGATAAAACTGCCCACTCTTTGGTTCTTTGGGTAAAGTCACGTAGAAAGAAAATAAATTAAATAATAGAATACGACGTTTCGATTGCAACACAAGCAATCGTCATCAGGTAGAACTAAATTTGAAAAAGAGACAAAACACAGACACGGAGACACACAGACATACACACAAGCAGAGAGAGAGAGACAACACAGAGACACACAGAGAGAGACTTTAGTGTGTGTGTGTCTATGATGTGTGTCTCTCTCTGTGTGTTTCTGTGTGTGTATATCTCTCTGTGTGTCTATGCTTGATTCATGCTACACATTTATCCATCGGCTGTGTCAGACGAAGGAGGGCTTACGACGACGGATAATCTTACACGATGACCTAACCGAAAATAAACCAATTATGAATCAAGTAACCTTCATACAAAATTGATACTGGTAAATATCCACCTTTCGCAAAGTGTGAAAACTAAGCAAAGGTGGCATTGTAAACGATATTTGACAATCCCCCACACCCTCGTTTCATATCAGCAACTAAATGTACTGTCTATTGTCAGCTTGAGTTGCACAATCTTTAGCTGCCATTACACACATGCGCGCTCGCTGTTGTACAGGTCAGAGCACGAATGCCCTGATAAATAGGTTTCAACAGAAAGGCAATTTCGATATCCCTGTTGCTCTTTCATGCTGGCTTAAGTTCAAATTGTTATTTTTTTTTCACTTCTCAACCTTTTATAGATTATTTTATTTGTGGAGTTAAATTTATTTCTCCGCACGCTAAGGTCTCGCAAGAGCCTAATCATTATCAATTGGAAAAAAGTTATGGAACTTTTGGTCTCATAGAAGCTTGTGGAATAAAAAATATCTATTCCGCGCCATACTTGAATTGCTTTATGATCCTCGAGTCGGTGAATAAAAAAAAAATTCTGCCGATTAAATTTGACCGAAGCGCAGATGGTGCACAAAACTGAATAGTGCAGTGCTTGCGTTATTACTTTGTCGATATAAAGAAACAGCAGTTAACGTGGAGATAGCACAACAGCGTTGGCTAAAGCGTTGCTCATTTAGGGACAAATCCACACTTCTTGGGATGGAATGTATGTATGGTTGAACTTATTTCATACTGTATGCAGCCAACCGTGCTAATTGGTGCCGTGATGTAATAGTGTAATGGTTAGCAACTCTGGAGCTGCAATCCAGAGGTGGCCGATTCGATTCTTGGCAGCAGCGGTTGAAACAATTGGCAAAGTTTTTTTTATATGTTTTAAATCACTACCCTCCATCATCTTTCGCACCCAGCATTAGACGTGGGCGCACCGTTGTCCATCGGCAGCTGGCGTACGATCGGGTAGAGTGTGCGTATTTCCATGTCTTCCAACACGTTCGGGCAACGTGGAAGAGTAGGCCAAAGTACCCTCCCTCCCATCGGCTCCGTTAGCTAGAGGTCATTCCGTCAGCAGTGGCGCGAGCCACGTGATTGCCGAGGCGCGCCTTTGCCACGCTGCTCAAATACGACGTCTAACTTGGGAGAGGGGTCGTCGTTTGCGCGAGTCATCGTGAGGGAAGGCAGGGCAGTCGTTGGTGGGAAACGGGCTCGGGGTTGGTGAGTGCTGCTGTTAATACTGTTTATTATCTGGGGAGGCAAGGCCGCTATGGGGCCGTCCATAAATGACGTCACGCAACTAGAGGGGGGGGGGAGGGTCAGACATTTGTGACGATGTGTGACGAGTGGGGGGGGGTTTATTTGAGAAATGTGACGTCACATCAAAATGCGCAACTTTAAATAAATATAGAACTGTTATAACAATATTAATTGTCCTACAACATCAGAGTGCAGCGCCACATTAAATACGCACTACAATGACAATAGTTTAAAGCTATTGAAGCATGTTTTATTTTCAAAATGGAAATATGGTTTTGGGGGGGAGGCAAAGCTTTGTGACCTCATATTTGAGGGGGGGTCTGACTTTTTGTGACGCCGTGTGACGAGGGGGGGGGGGGTCAAAAATCGTCCAAAATCGCGTGACGTCATTTATGGACGGCCCCTATGTTCCCGATATAAATAGGGCACTGATTTTCATGCACGTGCAATGGCGGTGGCGATCGTTCCCGTCACCGCGAGAGAGTGAGGTGCATGCTGAATACGCGAGACTCATGGCCAATGCGCGACACATGACGAGTCTGGTGATTGAATGGCGTGTAATCACATCGGCTTTCAAAGGAAGGAGAAAATCCACATGCAGAATTGTTAGCGTACTCTCCGGATTATGATGCATTTTATCCTCGCTGCACTTTAAATACGCCTTGAGGGTGTGTCTTGTAATCCAGTGGGATGCGTATGTGTGCGTGAGACCAGATTTTACCACTTTCATTATCAACATCGGGCACTCGTTTTGGGTACGACTTCCTTTCCACAGCGTCGTATAATCTGGAGAATATGGTCACAATAAAGAGTTAATTTCCATTTCTCTCTTTCCTGATGAAACCTCCGTTGCTTTAAATGTCAGCCTATTACGTGTTTTTTTTTCTCTTATGAGGCATTTCACCTGATAATTAAAATGAAGGTGCTTAATTTTTATTTTTTAATCAGTGCGAATGACCTGCTATGGATACACATGGGCGTTCAACGTTCAAATGAATCAAAAAGTGAAGAGGGCACGAAGACGCATGGAGCGACCCATTCTTGGAATGACATTGCGAACAAAAGATGAACACGTGGACTAGAGAACACAGGTGGGGGGGGAATAAACTACATTGTTTGTTTTTGCATCCTTTACGTGAAATAAACCCAGGAGACGCGTTAAAACATCGCCTCTTGATTTTTTTTGTGAAAAGTAAGTGGGCTCGAGGAGGACACGTCACAGAGAGATGGGCGGCGGTCAAGATTAACGCAGTGCGAGCGAACACGCACGAGAAGAGGGGTCTGCCATGAAGACGGAGCGATGACGTCATCTCGGGTGCAGATGCGACTTGGATTACATTGGTCAACACAAAAAAAACATGTTTTTTCTGGCATTGACTTTTGCAGCTGTTCTAGACTAATTTCAGGGTGCTGATTCCAAATCTGATCTCAGATTTGCTCTATCACATCTCATTTTTTAATCCTTTATATTAAGTTCACTTGCTTGCTTGCTTGCGTGCTTACGACCGTGCAAATCTTTCGGTCGTTTTTTAACCCACTTCCCGTGATCCAATCGAGCTGACATTTTGCACACAGACTCGTTGTGCGTGACAATTTCTTTTCGTGAAAAAAGATGTTCAAAAATTTTACACAATTTAGGTACATTTTTTAATATTTAATTACCAATTGCTTAATGGTGGCAGGCAATCATCTGACCCATAGGTGGCAGCCATCTCAAGCCAGAGGACGAGAGGACTCTAGCCGCCCGTTTCAAAGACCAATGTGGACTGGGTTGTGGCCCATTGAACACGCATATAAAGGATTTATAGTGAAAAACTTTGTTTTTACGGGTTAATTTTTTATCCTATCGGCATACCCCATTTTCATTGATTTTACCCAAAATTAACTCTGTCACTTATGATTGCAAGTTGTTGCGAGTCAGTGACTGCTTTAGTGTTAAAATATGGTGCTGTATTTTTAGGATAGTGTGTTTATAATATCATTTTATATAGATATCCACATTTATTTAATATTTTTCTTCTGCAGTTTTAATTGAAAATGCAATATTTGATATCTCAAAAACCTGACGTGATAGACAAAAACTGATGCCAGATTTGCAATCGGCTCCCCAAAATTACCTTAAAACCGTTGGAATACCTTATGCCAGAAAAAGTGTGTTGACCAGTGTTATTCCGTGACGGTATCATGGGAGATGACAATGGCTTGTGGAGGCCTTCATCCAGCAGCGGATTGATCATCGCTGATGAAGGAGATGATCATGATGAATGCATAATTGCTGATGAATGTGGTATATGTTTTGTAATTTGGTCTTTTGCACCGCTGCCACCACAGTTCGCTAGATAGGTTTTTTTTGTTTGTTTAATTACCTCCACTATTTACATTTGAGAACATTCTAATACCTCGCGAAGACATAGCGACAAAGCTTAACAGTATTTTGTCGGAAAAAATCAATAACATAAAACAACAAAATGATTAATTGAGACTGCATGATATAAATTTTAGAAAAATGACACCGATATTGCCTGCACACATTGTTCTGCCAAAAACGCAGATTGATTGCTGCATAAAAGGGTTCAAAGGGCATTCTTGGTGTCTTTTTCATATTCTTACCTTGGGGCTTTTGGCGTTAAATCAAAGATACACAACAGATGCCTTCGGGCTGTTAAAGCAGCTATCTATTGCTCTGAAAGATTGATGCATCTGAGAATTGTATCGGCGCCCCTGATGTCCTTACATTATCACAAATGGCCAAGTGTAAACATTTCCTTTCGAATGTCAGACACACCTGTAATTTAGTGACGAGTCGGTGAATGAAAGAACAGCGAGTAGTTTGTTTTCTTCTTGGTTCTTTTGGTAAAGTCACGTAGAAGGGAAATAATAAAATAATAATAAAACATTATAAAATAATTCTCACGATGTTTCGGCCACAACGCAATCAGCCGTCCTCAGGTGAAGAACAGGTCTGTCTAACGACAAACCTGTTCTTCGTCTACCGACAGACCTGTTCTTCACCTGAGGACGGCTGCTTGCGTTGTGGCCGAAACGTCGTGAGAATTGTATTTTATTATGTTTAATTTTTTATTATTTTATTATTTCCCTTCTACGTGACTTTACCGAAAGAACCAAGAAGATGAATCCCTGCAGTCACGAAAGCTTTAAAGCGATTAGTTTGTTTAGACATCTGTGCGGATGAATGGGGTCCAAGCTACGGACCATGAAGCAAATCACCGTAGTCCTCCTTCAATGGAGGAGGGATCCGTTTATATAATGGTTGGAGAAGTGGTAGCTCCTGCAATCTCTCATTTACTTGATACAGCTGTCGTGGCTGTGACGGTTCCACCTGAAGACGGAGGCTTGTGTTGCCTCCGAAACGTCGTGATTTTTATTTTATTTTACTTTTATAAATTGTAATGTTTTACCTACGTGACTTTACTGAAAAAACCTAAGAATATGAATCCTTGCAGTCACGAAAGCTTCAAATCTAGAACTCCTGAAGCCTACTCGTGGCTACCAGACCTTGACATTGGCATTTGTCTCCTGACCAATTCGCCATGCGTACGAACAGAATAAGTGGGGTGTTCGCCAGCTACTCCGGCTTTCTGAGCACACACCGACATATTTCGTGAAGAATTGGCCAAACGTGTCCAAGCCGGATGCTCCTGGAAAAAGCATTGAGACTCTTTGAGGGTTTCAGGTAAAGAAATGTGAATATCCATGTATCAATTACAAACACTCCCCCCCCTTCCCACTCAGTTGGTTCGATGGTCGTGATCCAGGAGTGGGGTGTGGGGGGGGGAGGAAGTCATAGTTCAAGTATCGTCTTTTGTTGGTCTCCTTTTTACTGTCACATTTGTACAAGATGTGGTTTGCGTCATTTGTTCCATTACCCCATGAGTATTACTGGGATATAGCTCCCATGAATCATAAACGATCGTTCGTCACGCGCACGAACTTGGTGCATGTATCATGTGTGTGAGGATCGATTTTAATTGATGAACTGATGCAAGCCTAATTGTTTTCATATACAGCGAGTATGACTGGGGTAAATAAGTACGGCACTGATCGTATGCACTCCATTAGGTACACGCTATATCCACTTTCCTTTATACTGGGCAGTTCTCCATTTTTGGACACATATTTCTGACATACTGAAGATGTGGGTAAGCATTAGCGTAATCATATATTGGATTTTTTGCCTGGGGATAGTACTTTATGTCAATCGCCCAGGACTGTAATTCACGCGAAAAAAAATGTTTTTGCTTTTCTTGATGGAAGATAAATGCTCGTAAAATTGCAAGAGTGTCGGAGGTCCTCATGCAGACTGGCTCTCTCGTCCACAATGGGAACTATGAAGGTGCCACGTTTAAAAACCTTTACAAAGGACACCACACATGATTATCATTGGGATGATGTTGACATGGTTACTGTGAGGTTGCCTTATTTTGTAGAACTGCCCATATGGAGAGGATGATAAGCCGCAAGCACAAAAATGGGAGCGACTTTTTTTTTGCTATTTCAGAAGTAATCCATAAGAGTTTCACCCGTGATCTGTCTTATGCCATTTAGTTCCAAACTTACGTTGCACTGTAGATGCATTTTAAGTGGCCGTTGTGCTCTTTATTGTTGTTCAATACCATTTCACATCTCAATGCCAACTTACTGCTGGACGAATGCCTTCCCGCACAGTGTCAGCCACAGGGGGAGGTGTTTGACCATACTTCACCATCCTGTTCAGTGTGGGTTTGTCAAGGGATCCTAGTGCCCAGCAGCAGCTCTGATTTCACCCCCCGCTAACGTCGGCCACGGCCGGTGATCGAACATTGGAGTCACGGTGCGGTGAGGACCCTACCACCCCAGCCCCAATCAGCGCCCTGTATAAACCGAGCGACGCTTGTGAGTGTCACTTCTCAATTGACGGAGGCGACGAGGCTGAATATCGCCACAACTAGTTGGGCAGACCAAGCCCGAAGCCCGCATCTTTCGCTTTTCAAGTTCCCAGAAGTGATCCTCGTCATTATGTACACAGGAGCACTAATTGCGCGTGATGTGGTGCCTTTGCAGCTGGCGGCATTAAATAGCGACGCAGCGTGGTCGCAGTGTATACGGAATCAATGGCGTGCATGCCCAAGCAATCTCACAGGGAGCGTTCAAAGCTTCTGAAAACACAACATGGCCATCTGTTTAAGGAAAATAATTTTTCCTTGCCAAAAAAAACGGAGGCGTGCGCGTTACGGTGTCGGCTATGCGATGCATTTTAATCAGAGAGCCACGTGACGTAGAAATGAAGGTAAGGTTATGTGGCTCCTTGCCAGCTGAGGTTTCGTGTTTTTCTTCGTGTGCCATTAAACATAGTGCTTAGCCCCTGTCGAAGGCAGAGAAACCCGGACCCTGAATTTCCTTGGTATGCTCTACGATTAACAAAAATAGCTATTTTGAAAAAATATTTAATTCAATGTTGCAATTCGTCCTTGCTTGAATCGCCGTTATGTGTAATAACATTCCAGCAGTTCTTTGTTCTCCAAGGTATTTAACCGTTGCCGCGCACATTACGTGCTTTCCTTTGGAGGCTTCCGTGCCTGCAATCTGCCAGCAGCGAGCCGTTGGACTTTCGGTGGCTTCGTGCAAGGTTAAAAGGTTCTCCACGCACGTACGAGTCGCGTGCGCTGAATCCCAATAAAGACTAATCCATAACCACGAGGCAGGACAGGCTGCTCACCAACAGCACCCCCCTCCCCCCCCCCCTCTGTAAATCACCGTGCGTTTGTGGAAATCCTCGTAAATGCACGAACGCAGATTATTCATTTTTCAACGAAGAGCTTGCACGCAGCGGAAGGCGAACATGTAATTGGCTTGCCGTTCGCGAGGTCCAAAGAGTGGCCGCAGCTGTGCCCCCGGGCGGTGCCTCTCGTATAGCGACACAAAGCAACACGCGTCGTGTTTTGGCCTTCACGGGGCCTTAATCGGACATGTCACTTTGATCCCCCTGAAGGGGCCCCGTGCCATCTGCGTTCGGAGCCCAGCATCTCTTTTTTTTGCTTTGCACGCGGCTGCGTCGCTGACCCGATGCACCATCGCGGCTCGCGTGCAAAAAAAACATTGCCGGCGTGACGAATGCATCTTCATGCGGTGAACGGAAAGAGCAAAAAAAAAAGTGTGAGGCTCATCTCGGGGGTCTGGGAATCGGAACTCGACGTGAGAGGAAGGACGGGGAATTTGTTCCCTGTCATTGGGCATCACTCTGCCCTTTTCTGCGCGTTCCGGAAAAAAAATAATAATAATGCCGTGTCTGTAGTAAGTCTGTGCGTGTTCACGGTTATAGTTTGCGTTGCTTCAGCAAAACGTCGCCCTCGCTCAGAAGATGCCCGCGCACTTTCTGTGAACGTGCGCATTTCGTGTAAATTGAAATTCACAAAATGGTACAGTTGGCATTTTACTCTTCGCAGGGTTTTTTGTGCGTTTGTTAGTTAAACCCGTGCAATCACAAATACAGTAGTTGCCTTATTGGTTGTAAATCATCTCCGTCAGGCCATTTGCTTGAGTCATAATGGCCCCAAGGCAGAGTGTGAAGTGTGGTGACTGTTTATTTATTGTAGATGTAATACATGTGAAAGTCAAACTCCAAATATAAATGGGTGGCCTTTAAAAGCACCACCGCACTGCATTCCCTGAAGTCAAAGTTTCTCCTAATGCTCACTTGGCACAAAAAAAGCATGCGGCGTATATCCAATTTACCAAAAGCCACTCAAATATTCTCAAACTACGTATTTCAAATAATGGTATATCCTGAGCAAACATTTGCATAAAGAGCTGCAATGTATTGCATCATTGTGGCTACATTCGCATAGAGGAAATGGCAACACATTCTTTCGGGACAGTCTGGGGGCCTGCCCAAACAGCACAGAAAAGGAACCGTGCATAAAAAAACTACGGCGGCGAAAATTGCATTGTCCAAATACATAATTATCGGCACCTGTTTATTTTTATCTATTTATCTTTACGCACTCTGCGAGCCCGGCGGTCAATCCCGCCCCTAAGGGTCGGCCGCCTCTGACCTGCAGGTCGATTGCCGAGAGCTTGCCGCGCTGCTTGGCGTGCCGGGTGTACTCCTCCAGGGTCCACGACGGCTGACCCCGGCGGTGGCCGTCCGCTTCCCCGCCCGGACCCGCCGGAACCTCCCGGTACAGGGGGTTGCTCTTCATGTGCGCACGCAAAGTGGAGGCGGAGATTCGGCCTCCGTACACCTGCTGCACGAGCGCCTCGTCCGCTTGCACGTTGTCCGGCTTCGCCGAGAAGGCATAGCCGACCTCCATCTGCGAGAGAGAGAGAAAGATGATGGCGCTATGAAAAATGCTGGGGGTATGGAATGAAACGGGCGTCATCAGGGCGTGGTAAGGTAAGAAGCAGGCCCATCCAACCACGGCTTAATTTCAGCTGGTCCAAGTCTGAGCTCTGGAAATTATGTCCAAACACCCAGCACACTGCGTCCAGCACACCAGTGACGTGCGGGAGGTCAATGGCTGGGGAGGCACTGGCTTGTGGCAGAGCCAGATCACACACTGAGGGAGGCGTGGCCTCGCTAAGGAGGCATGTCGTCACTGAGGGGGCGTGTCCTCACTGAGGGGGGCGTGTTAGACACGTCCCCCTCAGTGAGGCAGATGTGATAGCTGCCTCCCCTGGTGCTTTTTCATTGCAGTTTCATGACGACCAACGATCCGAAATATATGGAAGGCGAGGACATGAAATGAAGGGGTCTACAAACATTACGTTGGTGACATACTGAGATAGTAACAGGCACGCGCTCATTGCCCGCGCTCCATCCAGTTACTGAGGGGGTTGCACAATCAGAAGGGAGGCTGAGCTCGTCGCTGCCTCACCTCTCGTCTCTTCCTGTATTTGCAGCGGAGCTCCGCAAATTTGGCGATTTTGACAAAATGATTGCAGAGGCACAGAGAGAAGAACCAAGCTGTGCACGTGTCGTTCCTCGACCTTGAAAAGGCATTTGACAGGGTCCCCCACGACCTCATCTGGCACTCGCTTCGATCCCATGGAGTCCCTGAAACCTACGTGCATTGGGTGCAGCTCCTATACAAGAACGTCACCAGTGCAGTCAGGTGTGCAGTGGGCATATCACCGCCATTTCGCATCAGCGTTGGAGTGCACCAAGGATCGGCCCTGTCACCACTCCTGTTTATCCTGTGCATGGACACGATCACTGCCGACCTGCACACGCCCCTTCCATGGTCAATTCTCTACGCGGATGACGTCCTCCTCTCAGATGAAGAGAGAGGAGAAGTGGAAAGACAAACGCGCCTGTGGAAGGAACGTTTGGACGAAAACGGGATGAGGTTCAACATCAAAAAGACGGAGTATATGGAGTGTGGCCCCCAAACCGACGGCACCATCAGTGTTGACGGAGAAGATCTGAAGAAAGTGACGGACTTTAAGTACCTGGGCTCCACCATCAGCTCAGATGGTAGCATCACGACTGATGTGAGGTCACGAGTCAATGCGGCGTGGATGAAATGGAGGCAAGTCACCGGAGTCCTCTGTGATCGGAAAATTCCGGATAGGCTGAAGGGAAAAATATACAAGACCATCGTCCGACCGGTGGCACTCTATGGATCCGAGTGCTGGCCAGCCACAACTGTACACGAACAAGCTCTCCACACCATGGAGATGAGGATGCTCAGATGGAGCCTCGGGCTCACTCGATGGGATCGTGTCAGGAACGAAGACGTTCGGAAGCGACTTGGTGTGGCCCCCATTGCGGACAAGATGCTTGAGGCAAGGCTTCGGTGGTACGGCCACGTGATGCGAAGTGAAGAGTCATCAGTGGCCAAGACTGCCTTGCGTATTGAGCCAGAGGGCCGCCGTCCACGCGGGCGTCCGAAGAAGCGATGGATGGACCGAATAAAGGAAGACATGAAGACGGTCAACGCATCCCCTGAAGATGCCCTGGACCGAGCCAAATGGAGAAGACAATGCCGAAAAGCGGACCCTGCGCCACAGCGGGAACAACGCTAGGAAGAAGAAGAAGGAGAAGATTGGAATCGTACAGAAATTACATTTATAACACAGATCAGTGGGAAAATCTTAATATTTATTTAATTTGATTCTTTTTTTTTCTGCCTCCCCTGGTGAGGCTCTGCCTCCCCTGCCTCCCCTGGCCGCACGTCCCTGCAGCACACCAGTGACGTGCCACCTCCCAGTCTACTAGTGACCCAGAAAATATTCAGTGAGAAGCGATGTCCTAAACCCAACCCGGTTAAATAAACAGTGCCCTGCGTGAACAAAGGATCTATCGGCCCTTGACAGTCCTCTTCTTTCGTACGGCTGATGTGGATGCAGAGCAACAGCTACAATTTCACGTTCACGTGGTCAAGCCCAGCGCGTCAGGAGCAGCGGAGTGTGTCGCCGTGATCTCTCCTTCGTATTTGTGGATCGGGCATTGCCTTGATAAGTTGTCTGGGCCGTTCTGGATGACCACAGTCGCACATTGGAGACTTGACAGCAGTCACCTGGTAATAACCCAGTAATTTGTTGTTTCTTTTTCTATCCCCCTTTGCGTTAACCGTCACATTTGGTAACCACCATAACGTATTCTGTACTCAAACGTTTTGATTTCCCTTACAGCTTTGTGCCCTGTGTGGCCACAACGGTTAGCTACATACGGTACAAAATAAGTTAGACATACATACGTACGTAAACGATAGCCCACCCCTAAGGCTGATCCACACTGAAACTGATTTCACTATTTCAAAGTAATTAGCTGAATCGTGGCACTAGGGATTATTTCCGTCGTAATTTTCTTCGATGGATAAAAGAGTCCTGTGATAAAAACAACTGGCTCTGGGATACCAAATATAATACAGCACTGTCCCGATCTTGCTAACCCATTCATTAACAAAAACATAAATCCCTTTGTCAATACATTATGAATGAAGGCATACCCATGCCATTTCAGTCATGGAGGTGGTTAGCCATACATCACCAAAATGATCAGTGAGGAGGGTTGGTGAAAGAGGCACACAGGACAAGTTGATGTCACCTGTGGCCATGAATTTAACTCAGATCAACCAGATCCCATAGACACTCCACCACTGCGCCACTGCTCATTCAACGCGACACCACGACTGAGAAACTCTGACACACAATACCTGAATGGGGCCCGACTGACCGTCGCCGTATCGCTCCCGCCGCTCGTACTCCCTGCCGGGCTCGTACACGTACAGCCCGCTGGTGACCAGGTTGTTGGTGTTGCCTCCACCTCCCATTCCAGGACATCCGCTGATGTTGCTGCACCCAGCCACTTTCTCCACGGCACCAGATCCATTGACAGCCCCAGAAATCATGCCGCAGCCTCCTCCGACAACGCCGCCACCGCCACCAGCTCCACCACCGCCGCCACCGCCGCTGCTGCTACCAGATTTCCAGTCTCCGTGCGGGGAGCTCGCCATGCTCACCAGCTTGGACTCGGTGGCACTGTTGTCCTCGGCGAGGGAGCGTGACGAGCGGCGCCCGAGCAGGCTGCGCCGCAGGGCCTGCACGCGCAGGCTGTCCCCGCAGCTCGCGTCCGACGAGCCCCACTCGGTGCCGCTCTCCGACTTGGGCATGTGCGCGCGGCGGCCTCTGCTGCATTGCTGCCATGCCCGTTGGCACGGAGCATGTGGAGTGTGTGCGCAACGAGACGGAGCAAACGTGGTGGTGACCGTGCAGGGCAGTTCGTCCTCTGTTTAAGACGCAGGCTTTCGTGACCGATATCATCCATAATAGAGTTTTGTTTTTAGTTAGATCGCGTAAATATATAAATGTGTCGTTAAGCCCGCCACCACTCGACACGGCCAACTCGTCAGGGTTGTCACGTAAACAGAACGTGGCCAATTCGTCACTAGTACAGCACACCGGTGTGTTGGAGAGCCAAGCCACAACATTTATAATCTGAGTATGACGTTTCGCCAGTAAATGCAACTAGCTTCATCAGGCAATAGACAGATTTGGCTGTCGCCTGATGAAGCTAGTTGTAATGTAGTACATCTACAATAAATACACCGGCGTGCTGTACTAGTGACGAACTGGCGTGTTCTGTTTACGTGACAACCCTTACTAGGTGGCTGTGTCGGGTAGTGGCGGGTTTTACGACACATTTATATATTTACGCGATCTAACTCAACTAAAACATCTTATGGAGTTCCTCTATTGAATGGCTTCAGTTTGTTCAAAATATCAATGTGTGGGAGAGATAATTATCGTCATATGCTTTGGCCTGCATTGGGTTTTTCTGTTAAAGGGCAGCGATGATGCTCATGACGTGATTTTAGTCTGTTTTCAGAGGAAACGTGTTTTTTGGATGAAGAATATTTATGCTGTACCTTAAATGTGATCTGTAATCATTTAAAGTGTTAATGAATATGCTAACATTTGTCATAGAAGCGAACATTTACATTCAATAATTGTTTGAAAATATGTTTTGATATGCACGGAGAGGCTGTTTTAGCTTACATATTGTCAAACTTTCAACTGAATGTTAGGCATGGTTGATGGACCTAATAAAACAAAACGAGTCATTACAATATGAATATGTCACCAGAATTAGTCAGCAGTTTCAGTAATGCATTGCATCGGTGGTGTTTTTTGTGTGGATAATGAGTACATAATATGAACCGTCTCCTGACTTTTTATAAATGGAGATGTTGCATTTAAAATTTACCAATTTTGTGTTTCACTTCAACCCCCGCAGCTCACGCCTTGTTCTGTTAGCCACCATTGATTTGTTATAATGAATTGGGCCAAAAGTGGACTGGGTAATGATCCTTTTTTTTTAATCCTTTATATTTAGTTCACTTGCTTGCTTGCTTGCGCGCTTACGACCGTGCAAATCTTTCGGTCGTTTTTTTAACCCACTTCCCGTGATCCAATCGAGCTGACATTTTGCACACAGACTCGTTGTGCGTGACAATTTATTTTCGTGAAAATTTTTTTCCAGAATTTTCCACTTTTTAGGATTTTTTTATATTTAATTTAAAATACCAATGTGATAAAAATGAAACTCTTACTCAAGAAAAACAGAAATGAATAATAAAATAAAACCGATGCCATGCATATAAAGGATTTATAGTGAAAAACTTTGTTTTTACGGGTTAATTTTTATAGCGGTCTCTATGACCAAGTGAAGACGAATCTTTCCACTTAATTTATTTCACGTGTAATGTTTTAAGTGACTGCCACTTCCAAGCGCGTCATTTTTCATCTGCAAAATATTCATTGGACTGGTGGCAGCGTTGGGATCTGACGTCAATATCGGCATCCGCAGTTGTCTCTGAATGAAATAAAACGCGCGGTCTATATTCTGCCTTTACATTGTGTGACAAAGGCACGCATTGATCCATCCACGTCTCAACACAGGCCAATGTGTATAGCAAACGCGCAATGTAAATGTTGTAATATCTTACACTGTCAAAAATAATCCATTAAGTGGTGCATTCAAGTATAATTTAAGTTCTCATTTGGAAGATAATTGATTTTCTTATATATTGCAAATAAGACTAGAATAATATTAGTTCTAAAATGTGTTGTCAATTTTTAAATGTAGCATTTTGGCCATAACTTTGACACATACTGGACTATTTCGTGAATCTTCTTGGTTCTTTCGGTAAAGTCACGTAGAAGGGAAATAATAAAAGAATAAAAATAAAACATAATAAAATAATTCTCACGACGTTTCGGCCACAATGCAAGCAGCCGTCCTCAGGTGAAGACCAGGTCTGTCGGGGAGACAGCGTCTGAAATTGCGTTGTGGCCGAAACGTCGTGAGAATTATTTTATTATGTTTTATTATTATTATTTCATTATTTTCCTTCTACGTGACTTTACCGAAAGAACCAAGAAGATGAATCCCTGCAGTCACGAAAGCTTTAAATCGAAATTTATTTCGTGAATGTTTAACTAATGATTCGGTGATGCTATGTTGGCGGTGGTGCACAAGCACACATAACAAAAAAACCATCAACACACATAAGTCCAATAACACTTTCTGAAAAGGAAAAATACATGCGTGACGTTTTGGGAAATGGCCCTTCTCCATACCACACATCGATGAGTTATCGACAAATGAATATTAGGCGTGTAGTGATGCTTGATTTATCAATACATACTTTAGGTTTCATCATATATGCCTATTTATAATTGCATATTTAACAGTATTTTATTCAGGTTATGAGAATAATATGCAAACTATGCTCTTATTGTAGAAACAATACAAACGAGACAATAAAAAGCAAGACAAGAATGATTATTTTAGTAAATCGAGCCTTGGGGATGAATAGATGCAGTTCATTAGGGGGATGAATCGTCTCCACCCATCAGGAATATTCTTACAAGACTATTCACATTCACTAACGGCAACCAGTAACACTGTGATGATTCCATGTCGACATTATTATTATGCTTGTTCCCCAAGGAAAGCCACAATCAGTTTCTTTCTTTGCGCAGTGCCGTGCGAAGTTTTCACAGTAGGGGGCGATGATTGAAACATAGCATTGTAATTCCAAATCAGTACTGTAGTGTATGCAATTTTCCGGTACAGTAATTGTTCAAAGTTGAACCACACAATGCTACTCTTACGAAATGACGGTGAACACGCCCGCAGAGTTAAAGCAGTGCTGCCGCTCTTTTCGAGTCGTGAACCTCTGCGACGAACGAGCTCTGTCGCCTCGCCCCTCCACATTGCGCGCTTGATTGGGACATAGGAACTCTGAGCTTCGTACTCATCAGCGAGCGCATTGACCACCCAGCGACCATTAGGCTTACCTGTCCATTGTTGTCGTATTCTTCACCTGGCTTCTCATCGGTGGGAGACTGCAGACACGGCAGGGCCTCCTGCACGAGCTTCTCGTCCAGCTTGTTGAGCTTGGCCAGGACTTCAGAAATCTCGGCGCGCACGCCGGTCAGCGTCTCCAGCTTCCTCTCGATCTCGCCCATGCGAAGCACCAGCTTGCACACGCTCACCTTCAACTCGTCGTCCGGCTCGCTCGCGCCGCGCTGGCGAGAGACGCGAGACAGCTGGGCCTGCTGTTTGCCCTGATGGTTATTGTTGTCTTTATGCTTTTGCTGGTCTCTTTGCTGCTGCTGCTGCTGCTGCTTGTATTCCTGCTGCAGAAGGTGGACCTCTTGGAGCAGGTGGTGGTCCTGCTCGCTGAGGGATAGGCTGCCGAGCGGCGTCGACTGCTCCGCGTGCTTGCGCGGCGTGCGCTCGGGTGTGCAGTCGGAGTCGGATTTCAGGTTGCGAGCCAGCGAGTTGCAGCTGTCGTTGCGCGAATGCATGGGGCCGGTGCCCGAGTCGCAGACGCTCACGTCGTCCAGAAAGCGAAAGATGTCGCTGATGTTATCTCGGAATCCTTCAGAGCCTTCTTCGTCCGAGTTGGAGCGCTTCTCGCCACCGCCACTGGCTGTGCCGGAGGCGCCGTCCACGGAGCCCGACAGCCCGTCACTGCTGTGCTTGCTGGCGTTACTGGACGGGGCAGATGGGGTGGACGGGCTGCCTCCGCCGTTGTTTTGCTTGCAAGCAGCCTCTGTTTGCACGCCTATGCTGTGCATGACCGATAGCGCACTGCGCTCTTTGCCGTCCCCTGCAACGGAGCCCCCCAGTTTAGATTTTGTGCTTCGGCTGAAGGAATTGCCGACCTGCACTCCTTTCTGCTCAGAGTTGCCCATAGCTGCACCCAGTACCTTAAGGGTGCCGCTTTCATCCACGGCAGCAGCAGCAGCATTGTCGTCGTAACAGCATTCGTGGATGTCTATCCGTGGGATTCCCTCATGCGCGCCGTTCGCCGTCAGCCTCGTCTCAGATTTACTGCCGCCGCCGCTGCTGCCTTCCGATGCGCCGTCCCCTTCGCAGCCTCGCGTGCACGCCGTCGCAGAGCCGGCGTGCTTGCTTCTGGGGCCCGAGTCCCCGACGTTCGGAGCTCCTCGGCCGGAGCTGCCCGCGGCCCCGATCCCCTGTTGAGGAAGCGCTCGGTTGGACACCCCGGCGGTGCTGGTGCCCTGCTGAACCCCGCGGAAGGAGCTGTCCGCGGTGCTGAACGTCGAGCGCGCATTCGCCTTGACGGGCGACGTCTCCCTCGAGTTGTTGTCGGACGAGCAGCACTCCACGGAGCGCGAGAACGTCGCGTAGAACCTCTCCTCCCACTCGGCGCCCACGTCGCGCCCGCCGGCCTCCAGGTATCCGCGCACGTACTGCGCCAGGTCGCGCTGCCCGCCCGCCGCGTCCCCGCCGCGCAACCGCCCGCTTGCAGCGGTCGCGGCGGTGGCCGGGGGTCGCGCCGAGGACTTGCAGTGAGAGTCGCCGTAAGGAGCTGGGGCCTCGACTTTGGCCAGAGCCAGTGGGCTTCGGGCGTCCGTTCGGCCGTGCGAGCGGAAAGCGGTGGCGCGTTGGGCGCCGCGCCGGGACGGAAGGGTGTTGGCGGTGGGGTCTCCATCGCAAGTCGGTCCCAGTCCGGGACCCTTTGCGCCACTGTTGTTGCTGCTGCTGTTGCAACGGCTCCATGCCGCTATGGCCGCGTCGCGTTGGCCCGCGTGGTGGTGATGGTGGTGGCTGTGGTGGTGCGGCTGCTGCAGCAACTGCTGCTGCTGCTGTTGTTGCTGCTGTTGGTGGTGATGGTGGTGTTGTTGCTGGTGGTGGTGGTGGAGGCGGTGGCTGTCGCTCATTATGGAGCCCCCCTTGTCAACAGCAGCGCCCGGGAGTTGGTAGCTCATGGCGTCGTGGGCACTTTCATTTGTTTGCGCGGAAACCGCCGTCCGGGCCGGGAGGAGGGAAGCGAGAGGAGACCCGAGGAGGAGGAGGAGAGGATTGCTCGCTTGGAGTGGTGGCAATTACGGTCCTGCGGAGGGCGGATCGCAGCGAGAGGAGCTCTGGGAGTGGCCCTGCGCTGCTGGGATGGAGCGCGGGGTGGGGTTACGTGCGGTCGGGATGGGAGATTGGGCTGAAAGAGTTGGGGGGAAGCTATGACCGCAACACAATGACAGATCGACCGAGCGCTGCACGGGCACAATAGAGTGGCAGTCACACTTGCGCGACTCGTTTTCGTTCCTCCCTAGCCTTGCCTTGATGCATATTCATGAGCAATTTAATAACACCGAACTGCTGTTTAAGGTCGAGCGTGATATCGTTTTGTTGTGCGGTGTGCGTTGCATGTTCAATGACGCGTTCTCCCTGATGGCATCAGGACTGATTGAATGTAACCGTTTCTTATTTACTGTTGTATAGTTCTTATTCGCCATAAATTGATTAATTTTGTTTGTACATCGGGGCTGGCTGAAATAGACGGTTAAAGGGTACTGCTACGTGTGTGTGTTTGTGTATTTATTCCGGAGCAATTAATAGATTATATTATCATCGTGGCATTTTATTCTTGTAATGATGATGATTATTAAAAAAACTCATGAAATATAGATTTTCATGAAACCAGGACATTAACATAATCGATCAATATTTCACTTCAAGGTTCCTCCTCGCCCATTCACGACTTGGTTTCGTATGTTCGAGTGGATGCAATTAAATGATTGAGTCAAGTACTGCATTGTGTGGAGCGTGGCCGTTCATTTTTTGAGGTTGACAATATTGTGAACGTGATCACTAAAAGGCGAACAAATTGATTCATTCATTTCCACTGGCTTCTCGTGATTTACGAAACAGGCATAGATAGAGTGCAGTCTTCATGAGAACTCAAATGACCTGTAGCAAATTAAATCTGCCAGCCAGTGGGAATTTAGTGAGAATATCTCAATCAGCGTTAATCGATTGTAATTCCACCATGGGAAGACACCTCGTTATTTTCTTTTTTGCAATGCAGTTCATTGTTTTCATTTTTTTTTTATTTTGGCACAAAGGACAGGACCCTGAATGATATGCTTCCTTTCACTATTTCATACGTGCACACTTATTCACACTAGCTCCAAAATATGTATTATACGGTCGTGATATTTTTTTTGCTGGGGATCTTTGGAATGCTATTAATCTCAGCACTGTCATTTAAGCAATTCAGCGTTTGTGCAGATGCTAGGTGGATTATCACATCGCAGTATTGTGAGATGGTGGCAGCTTGGGGGTTGGGGGCAATCATCTGGCTGTGAATTGACCATGGCTGATGATGAATACAATAAATAGATGTGCAGTCACACTGGTATATCGATGGTAAACAGGTATTGTCTGCCAATTTGTGTGATGACTTTCCAACAATTACATGCCAATTTGTAATTGGACTGGAATGTAGTGACGGTGGCCAGGCAGTTTGGAGAGCTCGTGACTGCATCAAAGCACTCAACCAACGCTTATGAGAACCTAGGGTCTGGTCCAGGTAGCCATGGTCTCAGCCTGATTACCAACGGCTACGTAAACACATTTGTTTTCTTATTAAATCTGGCTCTGAAGCTACATCATATATTTACATACCATTTTTTGCAGAGGATGCATGAGCATCATTTAGTCTTAGCTAAGGAAGACCTTTTCAATTGACTCCAGGAGTTTTGTAATCTGTGCTGTCATCCAGTTACACCATTCCCCGACATGTGTATTGTAATAATTCTAGGCTGTCAGACAATATTTAGAAAGGGCATTTCTTTCTTTTCCTGATGACCTAACTCGGACAGACACAATTTTGATATAGAGTGTGCACAAATGAAAATAAATGATTGAACTAGAGTTAACATTATTTTATTACATATCTGTGTTGGTGGGCTTGAGTGACTTGCTGTTGTTCACTTATACATCTGGAAGAAAACACAAAGCTGGTGTGTGTAACTGTGCCTTTAATACTTATCTGTAATTTTATTTTTTCTTTAGAGACTATTAGTGGGAAGTCACTCATTCTTCTTTGCTGCCCCCATAGTCTGGAACTCCATTTCACCACCATCCACGCTGTTGGCTCCCCACCATTCCATCCTCTTCAAATCCAGGCTCAAGTTCTTCATTTTTTCCCTCTTGGTATGACTGATTGCCTCTGTATCTATACAATAAAAAGCTATGCCCACTGTCTCCGTACAGTGTTTTATAAATGAAGTCGCATCTAGATGCCATCCACATCCACATTGTATTGCATTGCAAACTTTTTGGAAATATTCCCTGTTAAATGGCTATACGTGCAGTCACACAGCCATGTCCCATGCAATAATCGTGTACAATGAGTACAGCATCTGCACTGCGATCCAACAATACCATAACAAAACGCACAGTTGGATGGCATAAGTGACGTGAGTTGGAAATAATGGCAGCAACGGCACTGCCCGTATAAGACAAGTAGACATAATGTACCAATACAATATCCGAGATGGAGAGTTGTCAAGAAAGCAACTTTGTAGATATTTTCTAAAGGTAGAATGATGATGATTGGACTCTCTACTCAAAGGAAAGTGTTATGTGAGACAGTGAGTCAATCTGCCTCTGCACTGCATGAGTCTTTAGTTTAAATGTTTGTGAGAACCCAGTGGTGAAATTCAGCATTGAATGGTGCATGGTATTAGGAGCAATTATTATTATTTTAACGAGGCCAAAATACTCCATGAAATCACCTTGTGTATTAGGCGCTAGGTGGGTTATTACATTACAGGAGTGTGAGAGATGGCGATGACTTGGGGAGGCCTTCATTCAGCAGTGGATAGATCATGGCTGATGATAATAATGAAGAGACTACTGAAATGTGGAATGAAAAATGAATATACAGTTGCAATGGCTAAATTGATATGTACACCAACTAAGAGTTATCTGAATACCAACAACACATCTCAGCAGATATGTCAAAATATGATTTTGCCAATCCAGAAGAGGATGGACAAACGACGGTAATTTAACATTCAGTATTTTAGGGATATTGCAAAACACCGGAAACACAGAAATTTCGATTGAAAGCTTTCGTGACTGCAGGGATTCATCTTCTTGGTTCTTTCGGTAAAGTCACGTAGAAGGGAAATAATAAAATAATAAAAATAAAACATAATAAAATAATTCTCACGACGTTTCGGCCACAACGCAAGCAGCCGTCATCAGGTGAAGAACAGGTCTATCGGAAAGACAGCGTCTGAATGAACACCACCAAGCTTGGCAGCGTATATTTAAGCTGGGTTAGAGGAGGAAAGGCACCTTGACAAATGAATAAATATACGCTGCCAAGCTTGGTGGTGTTCATTCAGACGCTGTTTTTCCGACAGACCTGTTCTTCACCTGAGGACGGCTGCTTGCGTTGTTGCCGAAACGTCGTGATAATTATTTTATTATGTTTTATTTTTATTATTTTATTATTTCCCTTCTACGTGACTCCCTGCAGTCACGAAAGCTTTAAATCGAAACCGGAAACACAGCTTAGACAGAATTGCAATCGTTGTGGTGACTCGCCCTGTATACCAAGCCTTAATTACATGAGATTAAGGTTCATTTGTCTGCACGCTGATTACCATAATACATTGTAAATTGCTCACAATTAAAACATCTGGTGTTTCTTGGCCACCTGATTCAAAGTTAACTATCCATGAACATCCCGCATATGCTAATTCGAAGGCAGGACTTTCAAAGTCACATTTTTAATTTTAGTCAAGATGTTCTGCATGAAAAAATCATCTCCATCAAAATGAATATCGCTTCAATGTGGTAAGGCTCACGTTGGGGATATATATCTAACAAAGAGGCCTAAGCGGTTTTTTCATGCAACAGGAGTGTATGGATATCCCCATTGTATTTTGGCACTGCAGAATTTAATATAAAACAATATTGCAAACTATTGGGTCAATATATACACAACAATTGGAGTGGCATTCATGAATACAGTAATTGATCTTATGATTTCCGATAATGCTACTTTATTATTCTTTTTTGAAACGTGGATGTGACTGCTGGAAACATTTAATGAAATTAATGATGTGGAAGGCTTTCTCAGAGACCGAGAATCAATACCAATTCACACAAAAAAATCACCCACAGCACTACTGCCACTGTTCCTGCCGATCACGATGACAAAAAAATCACACCCAGCTTTATCTTGGCCACGCTAATGCACATGGCCCGATATTGGTTGCATCGCGAAACAATAAAATTGACAATTTGATTAGAATGTTCACGATGTGTGCGATAACAGTTACCACTGTGTAATGCCACAAATGTCGCATTAATTATTTTGAATTAACCATGCCACATCAGGGCATCGCATAGAATAAGCGCAGCCAGTGAAAAGTTACTGAAAACCATTTCCTTTAAAAGAAATTGGTTCTCATTTGAGACCCCAGTATCATTCAAGCACCAGGCATTCTGCATTTGTGTTGGCAAAGTTTCTCGACTTAATCTATTGACTATGCTCACTGCATGGTAATTGAATGAGCATAATAAATGAGTATCAATACTCAGGATGTGTGTGTGTGTAAGTGTTCTTGTTATGGAGGTGTTTGTTATTTTCTCCAGATTTTGGATTCCATCTCTGTGGCTATTAAAAGCCAGTTTTCCCCGAAACCTCACAAAGAAGGGAGAAACATACAACCAATGCCCGAGGAGTAGGCAAAATACTCTTCAGGTGCGTTCTGTTTGACCTTTTCTACAGCAGTGGCATAAGCAAGCAATTGCACGGTTGCGTCTTTATCTCTACGTATACAGATGCTGGCGGCTTTGTGACTATACATTTATGTTAACCTAACAACACCACAGGCTGTATTCACTCACAAAGCAAAAATATATGGCAGACAGTTAATGAGCTGTATTTCGTATTGATTTTTGTATGATTGTATTGTTTGTTTTAATAACGAAACATTCATAACGTTTCTGCAATGCCGTGTACTTATCCACCGTAACTGTTATAGTACTGTAATTGATACAAATTTAACATGACATTTTAGTTATTAAATAGCGAAGGAAGACATGTTTATATTAGATGTCACGGTAAATACTTTGAGAGATAACAAAAAATAGAGTTCAGTATTAAAAGCACCCACGTGATCAAAGTTATTTCTATTGTCAGCACAAACCTCTCTTTTACATGTTTTCTAACAGAAACTAGACTGTTAATATTAAACAAACAATCAATTATTTCACTATCTTTTTCAACATCGATGGACCAGCCATCATATATATGGATGCATGATTGCACAAGATATTTATTATAGATTTAGAAAATAATTATCATCATCAGCCATGGTCTGTCCACTGCAGGATGAAGGCCTCTCTAGGAATGCAATCCAATTAAAAGCAGTGGTGTGCGATGAAATGCGCAATGTAATTAATTGTTCTTTAATTTGGAGAAAAATTCATTGTGAATTGGCAGTTGACCTTTTCGAAATTAATTACCTAATTTTTTTTATTCTGCACAGGAATAGTTTATGGTAAAGGAATTCAGATAAATTATATTTCCGAAGAGTGCATTGCTATGCATCACATCTTGAGCGGCGCATGTTGATGCATTTAAAATTGGGCTTTTTGGAGCAAGACTAAGGAATAATTGCCTGCATTAGCACTCTGGAAAGTCACACAATTTTTTGTTACATTAATACCATCCTATTTGTGGCCTAAGAGTACATTGTGAAACACTTCCAACTTCTGTAAATGCCACTTTATTGCCGCACAAAGTTGTTCTGGCAATCTGTGATGTTCGGATAAGTGGCCATTGAAGTAACTTCGTTTCAAAAGCAATTCCCTGGACAAGATCGAAATTCTGGTCGCTGAACCCGGCGATTTGGCACAAGTAGGTAATTACGGATTTACAGGGCTCCATTAGCCTTGGGAAGAAAAATCAGTCTGTAATTATGAAAACGATTCCATAAGGTGTGGCAGCTTGAGTTAAAATAACTCGTATCATAGTTCAATACAGCAGACAGATTTTGTCTATATATACATTGTTATGCTGAATATTTATATACAGCATCACTTTGCATCATGACTTCGTAACATATTCACTTTCATGTTTTGCGCTTAACTGGTCGTATGCATAACATGAAGAGATGCAACGCCACATTAATATTCCTGTCTATTAAAAGCATATGGATGCTGCCTTGGTGCAATGGGTGATAGTGCTAGAGACTTGAAATCCAGAGGTCACCAAACTCAATCCTCTGGCACAGGAGCTGAAATAAGATGACACGTTTCCTAATCCCTTCGCCTCTTTCCACGCGGCAGTATGAATAGGTGACACATCAGTTCGTCGGCAGGTCGCGTGTGGTGGGGTGAAATGTGGGCACTCGCACATCTCTTCCAGGTCATCTGGCTACTACTGAAAGAGTAGGCCAAAATTCCCGCCCTCGAGGGGCCCTCTAGAGCTACCACAGCGGAGGGCCCTTCCACGAGCGATGGCATGAGCGAGATATTGCAGGGCTGCTCCTTTATATTATTAAAATCAACACCTTTTTTAAGCTGAAAAATAATTGTCATTACTTTGCAATAAATGTTTCAAGAAACAGAAATAGTACAAGCTCTTGTTTCGTATATCAATCACGCGTGTAAAACCATTTACAATATTTGGAAAGCACTGACGGGTGAATAACAGACACGCGACGCATTAACGGAGAGCGTTTTGTCAGCGTGTGTCTTGTAACGTCCTGCGGCAATGTGCTGGCCCAACATTCGGTACAGTTGCACTTTAATAGTACGGTTCATTTGGCCGGCAGCCTCGAAACCATTTGTACAAATGTCTGCGCGTGGTTCACTGGGAAATGTTTGACATTGCGCAAACAGGCGACGATATCAACGTACATTTGACTTTTATTTCCTACAACGGGCACCCTGGTTGTGCCAGGGTGCCCGCTTTAACGCGTTCTAATCATGCACACAGTTGATAGGCAATATCCCATAGCATTAACTAAATAAAGCTAATATATGTTAACGTAACAATATCACTTTGTTAGTGAAGGTGGGTGAGTGAAACCGGGCAGCAACCCACGTACTTTATGGTGTACAATCATATGCATGAAGAGAGACTGGTTATAAAGTAACTAATTCATATTCTTTGGGTCTTTCGGTAAAGTCACGTAGATAGATTCAAAGAAAATAGCAAAAAACTACGACGTTTCGATCGCAACGCAAGTGGTCGTCATCAGGAGGAAAAAAGAGAGGAAAGCTGCTGAGGCAGACTGTTTTAAAGGTTTGAAATGGGTGTAGCCCCAAAGGTCGTAAACCAAGTGGGCGGGGCTATTGATTTTATTTTTTGATTTAAAAGCTTTCGTGACTGCAGGGATTCATCTTCGTGGTTCTTTCGGTAAAGTCACGTAGAAGGGAAATAATAAAATAATAAAAATAAAACATAATAAAATAATTCTCACGACGTTTCGGCCACAACGCAAGCAGCCGTCCTCAGGTGGAAGACCAGGTCTGTCGGGGAGACAGCGTCTGACGTTAATGTGAGATCTGCCATTATCATGCTAATTTCCACATTAACATCAATAGCCCCCTTGTTGGTTCTTCAGACGCTGTCTCCCCGACAGACCTGGTCTTCACCTGAGGACGGTTGCTTGCGTTGTGGCCGAAACGTCGTGAGAATTATTTTATTATGTTCCATTTTTTATTATTTTATTACTTCCCTTCTACGTATTGATATTAATGTAGAAATTAGCATGATAATGGCAGATCTCACATTAACATCAATAGCCCCGCCCATTTGGTGTATCACCCTTGGGCTACACCCATTTCAAACCTTTAAAACAGTCTGCCCCAGCAGATTTGCTCGCTTTTTTCCTCCTGATGACGACCACGTGCGTTGTAGTTTTTTTGTTATTTTTTGTTATTCCTGCAGCCACGAAAGCTTTAAGTCGAGAGAGTAACTAATTGGTATGTTTCGTCAATGTCACAAACCTTACTAATAATTATATTATCTGTGTCGGGTGGTGGCGGGTTTTAACGACACATTTATATTTATGCCATCTAACCCACAAACAAAAACCCTCTATTACGGATAATATTGGTCGCGAAAGCCTCCGTGTTAAGCTGACTAACTTGTGGGTGCACCCATTTAATACAGCTGGCTTGACAGAGTCGAGGGGGCGTCTAAGACCTCTGGACTGCAACGGCAGTGTGCGAACCGTTACACCATGGCAGCATCCAATGTGGATGGTATCAACAGTGGAAATGCCTGGACAACAAATACATGGAATCAGATACGTTTCTTAATTTCTTTTTTTGCTGTTGTCGCCGAGGTCACCACCCACGAAAAATATATGAATAAATTGGCAATAAGGGTCTGGAACTATAGACCCAGAGCCAACATCCAGCTGGCAATTTCTGTTAGTGGTATGGTCCTTGTGGCCAATAGCAATCCACAAAAGCGCGGCAGTCCATGATTGCCTCGGAGAGCCATCAGCAAGGTCAGCGGCACTCCCACGCCACTGCTTACTGTATCAGCACCAATCCTCAAAGCTGAGCTGACCAGACCCCTATTTGGCTCCATAATCTGTGCTCCCAATTTTACAATCTCACAATCTCTCTTGTGTAAGCACTTCAGACACTTCGACTCAGAGGGACTCGTAGTTTTAGCTTATACTGATGGTTTTAGTTCTCCGGGAAGATTACAATCGATACAGGATAACGTTATTCTCTGGAGGTTGCCATCATCAATGTCAGCTTTGACCAATGCACTGCAGGATGACGGCCTCCATAAGCTGTCGCTCTCCTTCATGGAACCGCAATATAACAATTCACCCAGCAACGTAAGAAGAGCCGATCTCATTGATCCATCTCCACGGTGGTTGTCCACTTGGACACGTTCCCTTCTTTGGCTGCCACTCGGTAGTTATTCTTGCCCATCTTACGGGAAATTCATCAATATTTATTTTAGTATTTTCAATCGAAACCATGACCTTTAAGTGGTTTATTCCAGGAAAAAATTGTACGATTTAAGAAAGTTCTGTTCGAAATCCTGCTGTGTCGCGTGGCCATGATATTGCACATTCGTGCTTTGGATGCAATGGTGTAAGCATTTAAATCCGTTTGTGAATTGTGATGTGCATCGTGTGCTTGGCAGATCTCTGCATGTAGGTCTTGGAAACTCACATTGGTATTCAATAACACGCCGTTTTCAAGCTAATTCTGTCTTCAGATGAAAATCTGGCACAGCCCAAAATAAATGTGGAACATTGGCACTTATTGGCATGTCATGGACATAAATATATTTTTGTTTTCTGATCCCCTGAGTTTATCGTCTGAAACATTGACACCTAATTATCGCTGATATGAATTACGTTTGTATTAGATTGTGATTAATGGTCTTGGTTTACTTGTTATTTACTTGGTAGATGTGTGCTTGTTATAAACCGTCCTCATAATCTGCTGCAGTTAGGTTAGTTGGGTGCCATTTATAAGAGCGTTATAATGTGTATTTCTATCAAATGCGACCACGTCAATAGATGATGTACAGAAACAATGAGTGTTTATGAAGAGGGATCGTGTTCTACAGTCCCCACCTGCTTTTATGGCTTTATTTTGGTGATTTTCGAAAAGTTTTTTTGGTTTGGCCATGTTTGTTTGTTGTAGTACAGAGTTAGACTGATGGCCTTAATCTAAGTTGTCTTGTGCTTGTTGTTGTTTGACTTGCATCCCACTGGGATTTTTGCACACAGTGTTGGTGTACTGTGCTTTTTCTGCAATATTTTGCTGTCTTTTCTTGGATTTTCTGTTTGCACATAGTCACTTTAAGATGTTTTCTTGTTCATGTTTTTGTTTTCTGTTTGTTGCGGTTGCACCCGATTCAAAAGCCGAATGGCTCACAGGGCTATAACTAATAAATGAACTTGAACTTGAACAAGATTTTCATCTTGACAAAGATATAATTTATACCGCATGGCGATGTATTGATCACATTTATACCAATAAAGCTCTGGCCGTTTAAGACTTTTCATGACTGAATTTAACATCAACATACGACAATTCCTCAAAATGCTTTGAGCTTCATCAGGTTATGAACTGGAAAATCTAGACACTACTTATAAGATATGTAATAATGGAATTATGCATCGATTGATATCAATTCATAGGCTTATGATACATATGAGTCAAACTGCGTGTTGGAAAATCAATGTTTTTATTCGCGTATTGTGTGTAAGAGGACCACGTGCCCATTCGGCCACTAAAGGGCCCATATATTCATCATAGTATAAAAAAACAACTATTCATGAATCAAAATGCGATCTTGAATCTCCACGATTCATTGAACCACGGAAAAGGCGAATTGTTATAACCCATGCTGCTTCATGTGTCACTCTGATTGCCGGGCGGTGGTGCCTATTCATGCCTGCAATCCAGAACGATGTAGGCGAGGGTTGGTGGGTCCCCACATCAACCCTGTGAACCTCGCTTCCCGTGGGGCGTCGAAGAGGATGAAGGCAGCACAGCGTGTGGACTCGTGGCCATCAGTTACCATTGTGTACGGGGTTTTGTCCGTGCGCTCTCTGGCTTTTATACCACTTGCATAAACGCGCGTCGTTAACAGGCTAAGACCATCTTAAGATAAAAACAAAATGCACAACTCTCCTGAAGAAAAGTCCCAACAACTGCGTGTAGCTTTCCTGGATAAATACGTTTGTTCCTGTACATGCGCTTAATTTAGTACAACTAAACATTTTTTGTACATGCCACTAAATATGAACATGACCATTAATCACCCACGTTAATAAAGACAAATAGCATGGATCCGTTTTAGCCATTAATTTCAACAGGGACCCTATTGCCTGGCAGAAAACACTGCCCACCACCCGGTGCCTTTATTGGCCTGAATTTTCGACGAATGCAATAGTTTTTTCTTTATTTTTGTCGCGATTGCACCATTACAGTGTGCATGTTTGTTGAACTTCTTTTGCACCGCACGTAGCCATAAATACTAATAGGAGGTGCGGGGGAAAGACAACGGTGATAGATGCGCAACAGTACGTTAGGCATGGGTGGTGGTTCTGAATACGGGTGATGCGTTTATTTGTTGCATTTATAATAGAACATTGTTATTATCCTTGATAATGTCCACCCTTTCGTCAATACCGCAGAATGGTGAACTTTCCCATACCATGTCAATGCCGGGAGATTTTTTGGTTTTGTTTTACCATACTTCACTACGCTGGGACAGTGGCATGTTGGTGAAGGTAAATGAATGAGTGGTTGGGTGGCAGGGTGGGTGGCAGGGTTGGTGGCAGGGTGGGTGGCAGGGTGTGTGGCAGGGTGGGTGGCAGAGTGGGTAGCAGGGTGGGTGGCAGGGTGGGTGGCAGGGTGGGAGGCCCCAAGACCGGTTCAGATGTCATTCACCGCTGAAGTGAGGTGTGGTTGGGAATTTCAGTCATTTGGTCGGGTTTGCTCATCACTCACTGTACCATTGCTCTGCCAAGATTAGTATTTTTATTATTATGTCGTCTTAATATAACACAAATAAACCACGTTAAATTTCAATAGATGTAACCGCTTACAAAAAAATATATAAATGTGGTTCTGGCTTGTGAAGATGAGAAAATGCGTTCTTTTTACGTGACATGTGCCGTTTCTTTTTTTCGTTAACAGATTATTTATCCCACTGGGATGAAATAAATTATTTTTAGTGGTGGTTGTAGAGAGTAATTTAAAATGACTTCTGGTTTCGCATACGGTAATTATTTTTTTCATAAGAGTTTCAATGGGGATTTATACACAAACCGCATCAACTTACCCGCATAGAGAGGGAATTAGAAAGTAAATTATTAGCAATACAGTTTGTGCAGTTTCGTTTTATGTAAACCTGTTATTAAATACTGAATGAACTGTGCCCGAGTTGTTTTTATGTATTAGAATATAAATCAGCTTTGTGAGAAGATGATTGTTTGCTATAAGTTATGTTTTCTTGAGAGCAAATGCATAGGTCAATTGTGTGTGTGTTCTCCAATAATGAGATGCGAGGTACTTCGTGCTTGGAGTGCAAAGATTCACCACGTTCATGATTAATTGAATATTCCCCAATTCAGGATTGCAATTGTTTTCTGTCATATCTGTTTGTGAATATAGGGTACTGTAGTGAGTGGGGAGATCACTTTAATTCACATCATTCATCCTCTGCGAATAAAAATAATATTGATTCTTACACATGTGATCCGACATATGTATCATCAGCTCGTGAAAGACGCTACTGTGCAGTTGGAGGCAGTCGTCCTCCAGAGGAGCGACGCTCACAACAACGAGCGGAGCGCCGGGCGGCTAAAATACAGCAATTTGGCACAGTAAGGGGGTACAGCTGGTGTGCATCTACCAGTTATCTTAGTCAGCCAACCCATGGCACGTGGGTCTGTCACGTGACCCCCTGTCAGCGAGCCTTCGACACTTCACGTGGCCTCAAAGTGCACCTGGCCTGGCACGCGCGCCGTCGTGACGTCACCGTCACGTAGTGGCGAATGACGGGGAATTAGCATAGTATATGAATTTACAAAACAAGGAAGCACATGGTTTCTACTCACGTCGAAGGTGATATGGGGCCGTCCATAAATGACGTCACGCGATTTTGGACGATTTTTGACTCCCCCCCCCCCAACGTCACACGGCGTCACAAAAACTCAGACCCCCCCTCAAATATGACGTCATAAAGCTCTGCCCCCCCCCAAACCATATTTCTATTTTTAAAATAAAACATGCTTCAAATCGCTTTAAACTATTTAATGTGGCGCTGCACTCTGATGTTGTAGGAGAAAACATTTATGAAAACGTCTATTTAATTAAGTAGAACGTGTTGTCTATATTTATTTAAAGTTGCGCATTTTGATGTGACGTCACATTTCTCAACCCCCCCCCCCCCTCGTCACACATCGTCAAAAATGTCTGACCCCCCCCCCCCATTTAGGTTCCGTGACGTCATTTATGGACGGCCCCTATGCATATGATGAGTGGCGTTGCAGTCATTTCTGACGTATACGCTGTAATCCTATGCGTGAATAATTGCAGGGGGAGAATGTCAACATCTGCCCCGAGCGTGTGCTCGTCCAGGTCAACGCAGCATAGAGTGGCGCAGCTTGGCAATATCAGCGTGAGGGAGCAAGATTTGGCCATATATGGCTCCGGCCTGCGTAGGTGATTTGCTAACAGCACAAGCCCCAACAGTCGTATCTCACCTTAATGAGATTTACATAGCGCCTTTAACGAGGAGCTTTACAGCGATTATACACTTCTACGTAACATGATACTACTTTGAAATGAAGAATTAGGTGATCGTAAGTGGCGGTGTAGTTTTGATGCAGTCAAACAAGAGGGCTTGAAGAAGGAGGGGTTGGGATAGGCCTGTTCGTAGGTGGTAGTCAGGAGGGGGGCATAAAGCTGGGGGGCTGAAAAGTAATGAGGCAACATTGCATTGTGGGCCAAAGCCAGCGAGTCTCTCGCATGGACAACGACGTCCGCAAAGTCCGTGCAGTGCGGCAGCGGAGTCTGTAAGGGGGGGTTACGCTATGGTGCATCCATGGTCCCGTATGTGTGGAGTTAATTGATCATCAGCATCACCGATTGATGCTCCTGCTGTTGTGGAGTGACTCATGCAGCCAGCTATGGCTGCAGGGTTTTGGTGGTACATGTTTTTTATGCCATTTATTGTGAAAATTCCGTCACAGTTCCTATGATCACTGTTTCATTGCTTTCATGGCTTTATTTTGGTGATTTCGAAAAGTGTATTGGTTTAGCCATGTTTGTTTGTTGTAGTACAGAGTTAGACTGATGGCCTTAATCTAAGTTATCTTGTGGTTGTTGTTGGTTGTTTGACTTGCATCCCACTGGGATTTTTGCACACAGCGTTGGTGTACGGTGCTTTTTTCTGCAATATTTTGCTGTCTTTTCTTGGATTTTCTGTTTGCACTTAGTCACATATTCACTTTAAGATGTTTTTTGTTCATGTTTTTTGTTTGTTGCGGTTGCACCCGATTCAAGAGCCGAATGGCTCACAGGGCTATACCTAATAAATGAACTTGAACTTGAACCATCAGCTATGGTCAATGCACTGCTGGTTGCAGGCCTCCCCAAGTCGCCACCACCACCACCACTCACAATCCTGAGATGTAATAACCCACCGAGCTACTGCACGGACCAATTTCATCGCTATATCGCACCGGTGGACATCCGCTCTGACACGTGTCAATTCTGCGGCCATGCATTTGTATTACATGTGCAGCATTCACGGCTCCGACCTCCCGATCGTGCCAATTTCAAAAAAAAAAAATCTGATTTGTATTCTGCGGCACATGCTTATGTCCGCTTATTCATCATCACCCTGGTACGCATTACCCTGGCACGACTCTGTGAAAGCATCTGTAGAGCAAAACATTGACTCATTGCATTTTCGATGCCACACTAGACGATGTTGAATTGTTTCCTAAAACGCCGCGTTATAACACCGATGTATTGTGGTAGACAGACGCAGTGTGGCCCAGCAATCCCGGCTTGGAGAGGTCTTCATCCAGCAGTGCATTGACTACCCCACCACCGGCAATGCACGTAAACGTGTTGCTATCGTTATACATTCAGTAGAAGCTTTGCCTCTGCAGCAATCGACACAACAATGCCTGGTGCTCGTGGCCACTACTGCTGAAAAGCACGCGACGACGCTGCTGGCTTTCTGCATTGCTTCACGCACTGTACACATCTCATGCTGACACAGCCATTGTGAGTATTCCCCATTTGTCCCGTAAGCTGCTCCCCTTACACTGGGCAATCTGTTCCATTAGGTGGCCTCCGCGACTCTTCGAGTCCTTGTGACCGAACGTGTTAGCCTCTGATGATGGGGTGGGGGTGGCGGGGGGGGTTGCAACGCAATGCTATATTGTTTTGGCCACATGATGTGTATGTTCAGATGAAGAAAAACACTCGACACATTCGTCAGTAACCACTGTGTGTGTGTCTGTGTGTATGTTGGAGGGAGCGGTAGCGCACTGCACTGCGAATTCGGTAACCCGGGTTCGATTCCCGCTCAAGGCCAACAGCAGAGACGATTGTCTGAACCGGCCCTGGGTGTCCCCAAGGTCGACCCAGCCTCAATTGAGTACCTGGTGCGATGTGTAAACACATCGGCACGAGGGAGACAAAGGCGGCCGGGTGTGATGCTGATCACCCAACCCCTCGTGTGCCGTTCCGGTCTTCATAGGTGCTCGCTAACAGCACTTGCCCCTACAGTCTGTCAATGTTATACGGGAGATTGTTGTCTTTGTTGTTGCAGGGCTTTTATTTATCATTGAATATCTTCTGCTGTCTACCTCCCACTTCCCCGACTTCCCCGGATCTCAACTTTCCCCCCCCCCCCGTCTCCTCGTTCCGAGAGCATTTGCTCTTATTTTCTGGAGCGCAGCCCCGAACAACGCCGGCTGCAATGAAACCCTGGTATGTTGCAAACTGCACTTTAAAAAAAATGCTATTAAAAGAAAAGCAGAGAGTAGGAGGAGAACATTTTTTTGACATGTGTTTCGTTGTGACAAGTTCCTCGGTTTTTGGATCAGTGTTGAGCGTAAGCATCTGAATAAACAGGAGCCAAATGTTATGTTTTTGTATGTTGGGGATGAAAGCACGCTGCCTGCGCTCACAGTACATTTTAATGACTGGCTTTGACACGGAGAAGAACATGTGCACTTTTCGAGGGTTCATTTCCCTCGACTGCGATGCACAATTCATGAGCGAGGCAGGCGATGACAGGCAAGCGTAGAAAGATGAGGCTTTTTTTGGATCCAGAAAAAGGTCACCCTTTCCCTTATTGTATGGCGACCCCCAAACAAGGGTCAAGCCCACTGGTTCTCACCCCTCCCACCCCCGCCCCCCTCCCTCCCCACCAAGTTACTAAGGTCAAAATACTCGAGGGACATTACGTCCACACATATAAGTAAAAGCGGCGTTTATAAGGCATTGTTTCATGTTGTGTTTTTGTCGGTGTGTTTTGTCCTCAAATTAATTATCCTGCACGGTAGCCATGCCGCAGCCTGCACCCCCCCCCCCCCCCGTCCACCTTAAAAGAGACCTTGAGTTGAGAACCGTTCGCTGCCCTGTGCTAATCAGATTCCTCCAGTGTAAATCGATTATAAATATCCCCATCCTGAATTCCGTAAGCCAAGCGCGTCACGTCGCCCATCAACTGCCCCCACGCAACAATGCGCAACGGGGAACAGCGCCATGCATCGGTGGGTTTGTTTGTGCTGCCCGGCAGATGGCAGCCGTGCGTTGCGTGCTCCTCGCCTCGCATCGCTCACCGCACATGTCGAGTTTCAGATGAGTGCGGCGCGCGCACGTTGCCCGCCTGTAGTTGAGTGTGCGTCTTATAATCCGGTAGGTAGGTGTGTTTGTGCGCGCGCGCGTGTGCGTGTGTGACCGCTCGCCTAAGAGCAATTGCCCCAACAGTCTGTTAAGGTTATACGGGGGGGGGGGATCTTTGTGAGGTGACCAGATTTGTATACAATTTCTCTATTGACGCGGTACACTCATTGGGAAGCCTTATATTGTATGTATAGTTTTTTTTTTGTTATTAGAAGCGACTTATAATCCGGGAAAAAACAACAACGGTATTTTGTGAAACATGGGGAACATGTTAAGTCTGTGTTCGTGAGCAATTTTCTCTTTGAGTGAAGCAGTCGACATCGTAATGCACAACAGAGGGTGATCCATATATAGATAACCCACCAACGGCTCGGAGAAATTGCAGAGAACAGCATTCAATGTCAAAAGCCCTCCACATGGCTGCTCACCAATCTCAATGCAATTGTTACGTCTTTTAAGACTCGTCCGAAACACTTTGTCCAAATTAACTGCTCCGATTCAATCCAGAGGAAATTAAGAGGGCAATTAGACATCAGTGGGTTATCTACAAATGGACCAGCCTGTATATACTTGTAGGGAATTGCAATGTAATTGCATTTGATGTGTGTTCGTGCGTACGTGGGAAGTTACAGCACTGCGCTTATAATTCCACTCACGAAGGTTTAACCGCTGGTCATGCATTTGCAATTGGTATCTGAATATGTACTCTGCCTCTCATCTGGGTTAACCCAGCCTAAAATGAATACCGGGTGTGTTGTGTCAACATCGGCACACCGGGAGACAAAGGCGGCCAGGCAATCATGACGTTGGCCCCAAAGCCCCCTTATGTGCTGTGTTGGTCCTAATAGACCTAAACAAAGACACGTGAGTCAGTGTGCATTTTGGTCAGATGTTTTGTATTGTGTGTAATATTCATTAAAACAGTGCTGAGCCAGAATCCTGTTTGATCTAGGCGCACGGACGCATGGTTTCAACATATTGTGATGGTATTTTTACTTAATGATGGCCTGAATTAGTTCACGGTGGAGTGGTGGTACTGCGGTTAGTGCAATAAAATCAGTGATGAGTGGTATTCGTACTCTTTGGTTATTTCGGTAAAGTCACGTAGGTATAGAATATAAAATAAATTAAATCACGACGTTTCGGGGGCAACACAAGCGTCCGTCATCAGGTGGGACAACCACAGCAAGAAACAACTGCTGCAATGGGCAAAATAACTGCTTGTGACAAATAGGCTATATAAGCAAACGAAGGGGGGAGGAGCTCTTTTGCCCACTACAGCAATTGTTTCTTGCTGTGGTTGTCCCACCTGATGACGGACGCTTGTGTTGCTCCCAAAACGTCGTGATTTAATTTATTTTGTTTTATACCTACGTGACTTTACCGAAATAACCAAAGAGTATGGATCCCTGCAGTTACGAAAACTTCAAATCTAGATGAGTGGTATTGTATACGAACTGTTCCTGGCCCCGACTTTCAGCAGCATGGAGAAGTATAGTCGAACGACCCGCATGTCATGAAGATGCATTCATCACCGCAGCAGATTTACAAAAGGTTGTAAAAATAAATAACTATTATTAATTAATAAATGAAACTCCGAGATAATAAATATGTACCTATTTTATTGAAGGTATACACATTTTTTTTTATTATTGCGTCTTAATAATTTTGTATCCACGATATAATTGGATGTTGTCGATTTGCTGCTTAGCTGAACCTTTAAAGTGTCAGGATATTAGGATGTAATTATCTGAGCTTATTTTTGGTAATTGAAATGCTCAATAGAAGTATCAATTTGTCATCAAACTTGAAAGAAAACAATCATGGTTACTGTATGGCTCATTACCGCCTGCAGCGAACAAGCTCCAAAGCTTTAATAAAGCAAAGCAAGAAGGTAAATGTCAAAGAATGCGCACATTACATTGGTAGTGCTGCAAAAATAGCATTACAATACAAATATCAACAACATAGCTAAAACTAAATATTGACATTGGCTGAACTGTTGATAGCACGACTCTGATAACTATGCAATAATGCAACTTAAATAATTGAAAGCAAATTTCGATTTAAAGCTTTCGTGACTGCAGGGATTCATCTTCTTGGTTCTTTCGGTAAAGTCACGTAGAATGGAAATAATAAAATAAAATAAAAAACATCTGAATGACTCTGTCGAGAAGACAGAGTCATTCAGACTCTGTCTTCTCGACAGACCTGTTCTCCACCTGAGGACGGCTGCTTGCGTTGTGGCCGAAACGTCGTGAGAATTGTATTTTATTATGTTTTCTTTTTATTATTTTTTTATTTCCATTCTACGTGACTTTACCGAAAGAACCAAGAAGATAATTGAAAGCACTTTTTCAAGCCACTGCTGGATTCAGGCCTCCAAATGCTGCTGGCAATGTTGGTTGTTTGACCATACTTTACCAAGCTAACTTCAGATTAGTGATGTGGAGGGGCCAATGAACCAATTCAGATACCACTCGCCACTGATGTTAACGATGGCCAGGAATCAAACCCAGGTCGTTGAGTTTTACAGCCCGATGTGTGTTAACCACTATGTGTTGAGTTGTAAATTGTTCCTTTTTCTTTTGACCATTGCTGACTCTTCTTAGATGGCGAGCAAAGGGTTAAACTGTAATGCTTAACACGTGCATCCATGTGTGAATCTGGTTTCTATCTCTCTCTCTCTCAACTCAAGTGAAATCTGTTACATCCATGATAACACAAATCATCGCCATCACTGGCGTGAGAAGGGCAATGAAACTGTGAGCGTGCCACGTGCCATAAATATACCCATTATTAAATGCACTTCATAAAGCACGGCCATATGGGACGAGCATCACGACTGCAGGGTGTTCATGTATCTTCAATGTTGGCTTTATAACACGTGTGATGTTTTGCCTTCAACGTGTTTCACCTATGGCTCCCGCAAGCGGGTGCGCGGGATTTGCTAAAAAAATAATTCCAGAGGATTTGCTAAAACATTCGTGATTATTTTTTCCAGGCCGGATGCATGTTTAGAACATGCTGTTATTCCATTCATATTGACGAAATCTGCTATTTCTCATTACTTTGTCTGTACGCCACTATTCCGCGCTCAATTAAGCTAAAAAAAGTATCCTTGTGTCACGCAACCGATGTCAAACATTGTACAAGAAAACAAAATCAGGCTCTCATTTTGGCGGTGAGCTGTTGCACTGATTTCGTATTCCTGAAGCTCTTACTTCCACTGTAATCTGACAGCCCTTTTGTCAGCGTGAGATATTTGTTTATAAACACTTTTAAAAATACCGGCTCGGAATGTCAACAGAGACCAATTGTGTCTGAGCGGCAGCGGATGGAGTGCTGACATTGTGAGTGCCTATGATGATGGCGTCCTGCCTTACCCGTCTATCGATAGTTCAATTTTAAAGTTCAGTTTTATTGAGGGACTGTGTGTTGTCTTGCTGTGGTATGGGACTGTTGTTGTTTTTATGCCTTGCCCAAGCTTGCACTTCTAGTTGAAAAATTGGCAGGAATTTATATACTTTTGCAATTTGTATTTATATCCTTATTTTTAGTGACTTGCTCGGTTTTTGTATTGTTGTTGTAACCTTTTGACCCACCCCGACTGGACATCTGTGAAAAAAGGGCTTTATAGCTGATCGGTCCTCCCGGTCTAAATAAAGATTCTGATTCTGAAAGCGATCTGACTGAGACTGGTGCAGAAAAGCACGAGTCATTGATTGACAAAAAATGTTTGCCATTGAAATGACGCTAATAAAAACCAAAACAAATCGAATTATATTTTGATTTAAAGCTTTCGTGACTGCAGGGATTCATCTTCTTGGTTCTTTCGGTAAAGTCACGTAGAATGGAAATAATAAAATAATAAAAATAAAACATAATAAAACAATTCTCACGACATTTCGGCCACAACGCAAACAGCCGTCCTCAGGTGAAGAACAGGTCTGTCCAGAAGACAGAGTCTGAATGACAACCCCAGGCTTGGAGCGGTTTTTTTTTATCGAATTATACCACATTTATAAGATATGGGCCAATGTGGATAATGGGCACCAAATGAGAGGCTAAAGCAAAGTTTTTCTCTTCTATCAATGCAAGAAAAGAATGCATGGAAAGAAAATGCCTGGCAATAGCAAAAGTCAACTACAGCAGTGGTCCTTATTTGCAGGATAAATCTTTTCCCTCGCTTGTGAGAAAACATGAAGAGCAATTACTTGTGGCTCAAGAAAAACAAATCACATCAAGTCGTTCTTTTAACGATAGTCTCTCATCAATGCCATGTGCACATCTAACCATTCCAGTACACACCATTTCAGAGCACCTTGAACGTAGCCTAATAAAGACATTTAATTGAAATGCTGAATAGCTGGTCTTAGTATCGCTCAACTTAAAGAAACCAAATTAAAAAAGAACTGCCGTTGGTTTAATAAATGTTTTGCAAAGGTATGCAAAATGTGTTCCAAGAAAAGTATTTCTCTCTCTTGTTGAACAATAATTGCCTACCGCGAACTATGCAGTCAGCTACGGGGCATTTGCAAGCCCCTGCAAGATTTCTCTGCTGGAGCCAAGGAAACCGCTCACGAGTGTTCATTCGTATCAAACTCCCTGGTGGCATTGAAACATGTGCCTGCGGTTTGTGTGCTGCAAACACACATCTGTCTTGTGGCAAATCGTCGTAAACCTGAGGGAGCAAAATTCTTCCGCGGGGGTCACCTTTATATTTCTGAGCATTATTTTCGCTGGGCGTAGTACCAACACCCCCTGGCACATGTGTACATGCGTGCATGAGATGTAGTCGAGAAGATTTAAAATGGGACAGTGTGTGTAGAGCGGGAGCAGCGGTGGTGGAGTTGTTAGTGCACCGCGCTATGGATCTGGACACCTGATGTTGATTTTTCCGACCGCAGGTAACATCATTGACGAGTGATATTTCAATGGTCAGTGTAGAAAAGCAGGGTTAATACAGAAAGCCCCCATAACATGGACAACACATGGGAGGTCTTCATCCAACAGTGGGTTGACAATAGGTATAAATATATCAACTATGGGACCTTTTTTCCAGTGGTACAAGTATGAAAAATAAGAATAGGTTTTACCCTTTTTGGCAAAAAAACAGGTGTAAAGATGTTTAAACACCAAATATTTACCTTTTGCAAGTTATGTAGTTGAATGTTCACCACAAGTGCGTGTGGTTAAAGCAGACTTGAATCATTGCAAAAGGTTTCTTTTTGGTGTTTGCGCATTTTAACATATGTTTTATTGGCAAAAAGGGTAGATCTGAATATACATTAATACGTGGACACGGATTAATGATTCTTACTTTATCTTTCAACACAAATGACGCACAACAGCGATGCCTCGACAGTGGAAGGAGTCGTAAAACATCATAACCCCATACATGTGTAGGGTTTACTTCCTAAAATCTGGTTTAAAAATAAAATTAACGTGTTAAATACTTGGATTACATAATAATGACATTCTCAAAATATCTTGACTTGCCCCCCTGGGTATTTATATCATTTTCGACGACACCCAATATATTGTTTGTTAAATCTTAAAATTTCTCAAAATGCAGAGAATTGCAGCAGTAAACACTTCACGCAAATCCATAAAACATTTCCTCCCATCAGTCTTTATAAACATGTCACTGCTCACTTGCAATAACATGCTCGGGCGATCGTACGAAATGCGCACTCGTAAAATATTCCACTATCGTCAGTTTCTGTGCAAACCTTTGTTGTTATTGCACTTGTTTAGCTGCTGGTTGTAATGTTACGCTCATCACAGGAGGAGCGTATTGAATTGAGTATGTGGTTGTTTTTTGCAATATGGAGGTGCGACCGCTGTGGGTTTTGTGAGTGTCTGAACACCTCCAATGTGTGTTGGATGGCATTTTCATCCCTTCAACAAGTTGACACACAAATGGAGATTGTTCCGATAATGATCAGTAGGCTCGGTACCGGATCAGTAGCCAGTAGTTGAGTAGATTTAATATATTCCCAGGAAAGTAGAACTCCTCTCATCCGCAAAATATGGCCGAACTTCGCCGATGCTCTCTCTCTAATCTAACAAATAACCACCACGCACGAACAGGGCAGGAAACTCCCCAACTTCCAAAGTGTGTCTGCACCCCGATCGCAAAGTCCCTCGATTCCTCGCAGTTGTTTTGGCATGCGCCGCCTCTATACATTCAACTGCAGTCGAGTTTGTTTTCCCACCAACAAACTGAGTTGTGACACTGGCGAGCAGTATACCCCCCCCTGCTGTGTTCACATACGCGTCCACAACGGGGGGGGAGGGATTCAACATCGGGAGGTCCGTTCTTTCTTCACAAGTGCGTCGTCTCATCGTTGTATCACCCTCGCGCAAAGCGCTTCAGATGTTAAAGCCATTTCATCCTGGGCAACCGGATCCTCGGTAAAGGCAGACTTAGCCGCCAGCTTTGAAGGGATGAATCCAGCGATCCATTTCGCATTTATCACCTGGCTGCCCACCACCCCCACCACCACCACCACCACCAGCCCCGTCGTAAATTGTGTTGCCCCGTGGTCACGCGTGAGTCGGCGGGGAGAGCCTTTGTTGGTATTTGTACGAGTCCGCTAAAGGCGCACGTTCAGCGTTTGATTTTCCACCGCAGCAGCAGCAGCGGTGGTGGCAGCAGCAGCAGCAGGAGCATGTGGTTGTGTGCTCGATTTGCATGCTGCCCGTGTCTGTCGTGGCGCTCATGAATTGCCGTTTGTCCTCGTGTGTGCTCAACCGAGTCTCTGCGGGACCACTTACAGGAACAGTTCATTTACATTCATTTTCATGTTTCAAATGTTGTTCCTTAATGCTTTTTGAAAGTTGGAAAATCACCGTATAATGGTACGCATTAATGAATTACGCTAGAATAAAGACGTGGAGTGTATTGCACACACAACGTATATATGTGTGTATGTGTATATATTATACACATACACACATATGCTGTATACGGGATCTGATGAATGCATAGATGTGCAAAGTGAATGCCTTTAGTTCATAGTCTGTAAGTATGAAAGAGCTAGTCAGTGTCTAAATGGTTAAATGAGTACTGGAGTGGAGTTAAATTCTACTGACAGTCCTAAGCCAATCACGACAATTCGACTGCTATAATAGGGGAACGTTTGACTATGAAATCAACCGCTAGCAACATTTGATGACTATATACTATTTAACAATAATGTAAAGCTCTTTGGCATTCCACAGCGAGATGCACGCCTCCCCATGCCATGCCTGTGTTTGGGGATTGTTTGACCATACTTCACCGCACTGGTCAGTGTGGGTGAATAAATGGGAGACTCAGGACCTGTTCAGCTATGTTGTTAGCTGTGGTTGTAATTCAAACTCGGATAGGTAGGTTCACAACACAGCGCGTTAACCTCTGCGCAACCGATCCCCAATATGCAATGTATATAGCACGTTGCATATCTGACTCGCTGGGGACTGAGGTATAGGCGGTTACGTGACAAAGTCAGATATGTGAACATCCATAGAAAATGACAGTAACATCAACGCACAAATATGATTCTGGATAACAAATAAACGCAAACAGATGTAAATGTGGGACAATGTTTTAATGTCGTTTGGAAGTACAAATAAAGTACGTACAAGAATACATAAATAACCTATACATTTTTTTGTATCTTACCAGGTAAAGCCCCCTGAGCATATAGCTAATTTTCAGAAGCGACCTGGCCACATTTGATAGCGCAACGAAGTGGCTTATCACGTGGAAATGTTTCGCAAACAAATACTCTAAACGAATTTTTTTTCTTCTAAATGTGGAGGGGAAACCGGAGGACCCGTAGAAAACTCCACGGGAAGAGAGAGAGAGAGACATGAACACTCACAAATATGCAGGCGTCAGGCTCGGGATCAAACCCACGACCTCCTGCATACCAGGCGAGGGAGCTAACATCTCGCCAACGCGGCACCCCATTAGTGTGAACGTCTATTGAAAATGACAGTTACACCGTTCGCAAATACCGCCCTGGATGTGGGCGTTTAAATCGGTCAGGGTTTGATATGTGACGGCTGCATATGCGGAATTGTACCGCTGTGCACAGCATTGAATGATGTGACTGGCAATAGGGAACACTTAGGCGTGGGTACTGACTTCAAAGTATGCGGCTCTGCTATCAAGTTTACAATCACCGAAATCGTTTTTGTTTTAAACCGAAAGCGCAGACAGCAAGATGCCATTGTCTCTCAGTGTTTGCCTCATGAGCGGCCTGCTGCCAACGCAAGGCTTGAAGTGGAAGGGGTCTTTAAACGTGATTATGAGTGATGATAGCGTAAGTGCAGTTTGACTAGAAGTGGGTTATCAGATAGCCTCTCGTCAAGAGGTTGTTTTTATGCTTCAAAGTTCACAGCTCAACAAAGATTAATGGTTTTCCCTTTCTTGTAGGTTTTATTTTGGGCCTGAGTTTTTTGGGGGGTTTTTTTTTTTGCACGTTTGACCTGCGCGGACGTCGTTAGTGTGAGGTTCAAATGTGCCGTTTGTAGGGTTGTGTTCAGTTGCATTTCTTTGCCTGCTCTCTTTTGTGTACATTGCAACGACAGATTACACACTGGTCAACACACTTTTTCTGGCATAAGGTATTTCAACGGTTCTAAGGTAATTTTGGGGTGCTGATTCCAAATCTGGAATCAGTTTTTGTCTATCACATCAGGTTTTTGAGATATCAAATATTGCATTTTCAATGAAAGTGCAGAAGAAAAATATTAAATAAATGTGTATATCTACATAAAATGATATTATAAACACACTATCCTAAAAATACAGCACCATATTTTAACACTAAAGCAGTCACTTACTCGCAACAACTTGCAATCATAAGTGACAGAGTTAATTTCGGGTAAAATCAATGAAAATGGGGTATGCCGATAGCATAAAAATGAGATGTGATAGAGCAAATCTGAGATCAGATTTGGAATCAGTACCCTGAAATTAGTCTAAAACAGCTGCAAAAGTCCAGGCCAGAAAAAAAATGTGTTTATAAGACTACAAATGGTGTTGCAATTGCAATGGCCATACTGTGATCATTACGGTGTCATGATAAATTACCAACACATGTTCCACCGGGAATGTTTGTTGTTTGAGTTCAGTCGTTAAAAAGTAACTTTTATTTATTTCATTTAAATGTGCGGCCTTCAACTTTTACCGTGGACTGGATATTTGTTTCCTGTATTTATCAAGCGCATAGACCAGCGGGCGATAAAAGCGCATTGCCTGCAAGGCAAATGACTATAAATGTGCATAATTCTATCAGATCTGAGAGGTTACACAGGGGTTGGGGCCCGGTTATTGCAAAAAGGGTGACCGTCCAGGCTTGTCGGCTTTTGTAGACATGGAGATGGCATGTGACTAGGTGATGGCATTGCAGAGTGTCACCCCCTCGCACGACTGTTAGATTTCTTTCGTTTCCTCCCACACGAAGCCAAACACTTGATACTCGTATTGGCCAAACATCCCTATGCCAAAAGGGTAAATAAATGGCACAATAACATGAGAGCTTTTCCCAGAAGCATATACATACCGTTGCTTATTTCTCAGCATAGGTTGTATCTTCACCTTTGAATTTTGATTCCTTTTTGTTTTTGTAAAAAAATAAAAAATCCAGAGCCGTTTTTGTTACTGGATGACGGCCGTGCGGATTGTTCAACCACAGTTTGGCAAGCCTTGTCCGAAGGATGGGAGTGCCCAGGGCTGGTTCAGATATCACTCGCTAACTGATGTGAGCAGTGGCCAGGGATACAACTCAGGTTTCCAGATTAAGAGTACTGCACGCTATCCACTGTGCCACTATTCCACTGCTCCACCCCTCTCTCATTATTTTGAAAGGATAATTTACTTTAAGACAAATATCATCAATATTGACCGGTGCCAAAAAGTGAGCAAATATGAGGTGGGAGACATTATTGGCTATGACACGATGTTTTGCGTAGTAATTGTGGCAATATGCGTTCTGATTTGCATCACGCCAACGTTACTTTCCATTCATGGTTGAAGTGGTATTTTTAATTATTTTAGTGATTCTGCAGCTGATTTAAAGAGTGTGGATTTTATTTCTTCTTCCCTTTTTGGCTTTCAGCATTGTGCAATAATCTGCAGCACTGGGAAACTCAATTCTCTACTCCAGAGCACACATACATCTTCAAAGACATGCCTGAATATCTTTGAAAGCCTGGACGGGCTGAAGATCAAAGATTGCAGTCACTGGTACTCACTTAAATTTTAAGCCTAAGAGGCTCAAATGCAGAATATATACATATATATTTCACAATAGGAAAATGCATATACTATCATCTGCCAGGAGAGCTTAGGAGTCTTGCAAGTACTATGCATGCATCAATGTAGTTTTGGCTTTAAGACATTTTGGTTTGATGCTGCATTAATAGTGGGGCTTGGGTAGGACACGTCGCGAGAAAAATTGATGGCCGGTGGTTGAGAATAAACGATGATGCAGCAGCCAAATCAGGGCAGCATGCCCGAGAGGATGTGTCCACCATGGAGATGGAGCGAGGAAATCAGCTCAAGGGCCAGAGCTGGATTGAATGTTCCAATGCTCGACCGTGAGACATAACGTTGGCTTGGGGAGGTCTTCATCCGGCAGTGGATAGAGCATGGCTTCTGATGATGGTAATGATGATGATGATGATGACGACTTCACTTAAAATGTCCCTTGATCAAATGTGCAGGTACAATTTATTGCTTGGGCATTTACTGAGGAAGTGGTCCTTTTGATAAATGCACGGAGCTTCAATCACAGCCACCACAATTTTTGGGACTGCATAACGAAGACAAAACAAAGCTCCCCCGTATAGCCTATAACAGATTGTTGGGGCAAGTGGCTGTTAGTGCGCACCTTCGAAGGCTGGCACGGCACACGAGGGAGTGGATAGTCAACATCACGCCCGGCCGCCTTTGTCTCCCCAGTGGTGATGTTTACACACCGCACCAGATCATTGTCACCGGTGTTGGCCGTGAGTGGGAATCGAACTCGTAGTGCAGCACACTGAACGCTGCACTGCCGATCCCCCACCGGGCCTGCGTGATGACACACACACACAGTCTCTGCTATGAGACTACACGGCACTTTGGCCATCACAAAAATTAGTGCTCGCTGGGGAAAGTGAACCTAGGCGGTGTATCCGTCGAACTCGACGTCCCCACGTGCACGGGGCAGCAGTCACGATGCTGCCTTCTATTTTGCGACAGAACGCCAAGGTCAAAGCACATGCAGATTAGCTCCGAGCGGCGTGAGCATGCAAGTGTTTTTAATCATTACATAACCACCTAATTGGTTGGGGAATTAAGGTAAACGGGCCTGGGCACGTTTAAGGCGAGGCGAAGTACACGCACTTACTGCCTCACTCACCCAAGCGTTGGATGACCGTTCCAGATGTGCTCCGTTTGAGAGGCCTTACACTCCTGAGGATGTCTCTAAGCACTTGTAAAGCAGATTAATCACTGATTTCCGACCTCACGTGCTGCAGAGCACGGAGCTGGGTTTTTTTTATGGAGCCTTGTGGAACGGATGCTGTGATGATAATGGCAAAACTGGGAAATTACTCCTGGCTGCGTGCAACGCCGAGATGCGGCGTAGCATAGCAGAGCGTCCGACAGCAAAACGTCTGCGACGTTTTTTTTGTCGGTCTTGGACAATAATCGTTGTACGTGCCAGCGCCATGGTGTACAAAACGGGGCAGCTCTTGTTGGTTGCTAAACTACCTAAATGTGGTTTTGTTTCAAGTGAAATTTGTCGAGAGATGTCTTCTTCTTGTTGTTGTTCTGCAGCTTTTTTTTTAATATGCATGCCTTCCGATGTCACTATAGCCATATGGGAGCTGCTGCATTGGACCTTACGGGAATTCATTGGTTTCTCGTCAAGGGAAAACGTTGCTGCGTGGACGTTGTGCAAAAGACATGACATTAGCAGACAGCTTTCTTCTGTAAGGTTCTTAATAAAGATATCAAGTTCCACTTTGCAGAGTAAGACGGAGGGCTTTGATTTAGCCGACGAGTCTTGTAGAGAGAGAGAGAGAGAGAAAAATGCTACTTGCACACTATTCAGCTATTCATGCAATTCCTAATAAAGTTTATCTTGAAGTTGATCGACACTGACAGTGTTGTGCAATGCCAAACTAGGTGCTGAAACTCAATTGGTGGCTGTTGCTTCAAAGCATCGAAATTGGGAGGGTACAGGGAATTCTTACACGACTGCACGACCGTTTGGCATTGCCCACATTGCATACCAGGCTGCAAACAACAGGGACAGAGTGTTTAATGTCAATTCCAGATGTTATGCGGTAAAGAATCCAAAGAAATTGGATCCCACTAGACCCATTAAACTGAATTATCTGTATCACGTAACCTTGAACTTCCGGCAAAAGACAGGCCCTGGTTGCTATAATTGGTTGCAAAGGGTTTTGGTTTTTTATGAATATTTTTTTTTTAAAGACATGGTGTGCGGTGAGCAGATTTAATCATGCATCTGCTGTGCATACAAAGGAACGTTTGCGTGTATAACATTAAACACTTTGGTCAACATCTGTCCTCTGCATTGAGATCGGCAGCACATTTGCCAAAATGTTATATTTTTTTCTTCTTCTTTGTACCGCACAAGTCATTAGCATGTTTCACGGCCTAAAATTACCACGATGGATGCTTAATGAAAAAAATTCATAACTAATATAATCATAAATCACGTCTAGATGTAACGAGTTGAAGACTTTACAAAAACATTGAAATAATTATTGTTTCCTCCATTAATCGTGCGCGATTTAACCCCCCTTCTACTTTAGAATGACTGCAGATTTCCCCTCCCCACCACCCGCCAAAAAGAAAAATAAATAGCCATGCTGCTTCATGTTAATGAT